>NW_024527377.1:5963688-6646710 GCF_017590135.1 Pyrgilauda ruficollis
GGGGGGCCCTGCTTTTTGGGGGGGGGGGGGGGGATGAAGTTTGAACAGGAGATTGAAATTATGGCAAAGTTGTGGAGTTTTGTTTGTTTGGGGTTTTGCTTGTTTGAGTTTTTGTGTGGGGTTTTTTGTTTGTTTGGGGTTTTTTGTTTGTTTGGGTTTTTTGTGGTTGGGAAAGATACTTGTTTAAAGAACAAAACCTGTGTTGCGGCTGATTGACAGCATTGCTCAGTAGAGATTTGCTCCCCTGTAGCATATTGTGAGGAGATCCAGGAGAAGACATTACACATTTGGTTTTTTTTTTTGTCAGAGATGTTGGTTTAATGTGATAAGAAATCTGGCTGTTAGAACACTGCCAGATAAAAGCAGGATGCTAAGCATGAAAGGGAACAAAACCAATGGGAAGCTCCTGCAATGTGATTGAGCAAATCACTGTTGTGGAGACCTGGCTCGTTCCCTGTTGAGGGTGATGTGGTCAGCTTTGAGGCTGTGCTCTTCAGAGCAGAGAGTGTTAGTGCCCCTACAGTGCTGAAATTAATGAGGTGCCATTTCCTGAGGGCTTGAGGAGGTGGAGCAGATGAAGCTGTTGGCCCTGGTGGAGGCAGCTGCAGTGGAGCAGGCTCCAGACTTTTCCCCTGCACAATCAAAGGGCATGACCTGACTGCACTGGGCACTTCCTAAATAAATGTGTTCTCTTAAAGCATGAGCCAGGAGCCCACAGGGGGTGAGGATGAGGGGCTTAACTCTTTTAGACAGGGAAATGTGCCTAGCAGGCAAATGTGGAATGGGCTGTTGGGAAAGCAGGAAGAGCATTGTTGAGAGGTGCTGGTCACCCAGGGAGGACCAGTTGATGAAGGCTTTTCCATCCTGCACTGGAAATCCAACCAAGGCCAGCTCTGGGTTCATTTCCCATGTTTTCCCCTTCCCTCCAAACCAGTTATGAAGAAGGCTCTGTGTTCCATCTCTGCCACAGACCAGGCTCCATCCCTGATGCCAGCCCTTCCCGTGTGGGCTTCTTGTGCTCTGCTCAGGGCAGGCAGAGGGTGACCAGATGGAGCTGATGCTGTTTAACAGCCCAAGAAACGCCTCTCTCCTCAGGAGAGTTTGTCTCTGCTGGATAATGAGCTCTGCTTCACTCGGGACTGAGTTGCTGCAGTAGGGATCAGAGAGAAGCACAAATGAGGATGCAGCACTGGGCACTTCCTACAGCCTCTTTTCTACATAGCAAACAGCTAATTAACTGGGAGTGTTGGGTTGCTGCTGGCCTGCCTTCCTGGGGAAGAATCTTGTGCAGTTTGTCTTGCTCCAGTAAGTTTTTGAAGTCTTTCAATACTGTGCATTGCAGCAACGCCCTGGCTTTTATTCTGACTTCTAGGCTTTTGCAGGTGTGATATCTGATAGTGGAGCTGGGCAGTGAAGCTTCAGCTGAAGGGAGAGTTGTTCAGGTACAAAATTCATAGCCACAAGTTGGGGTTTGAGAGCTTTTCCATGACTTACAAAAGAACCTGCCAATGTCTCTGTTTATATTTGAAGTACAAAATCCTTTATGCAGAAAGCATAAATATTTTTCTGGGTGGCAAGATGGGCAGCCTCATTCCTCTTGCAACTTATGGCTATAAATGGGATGTAAGTGGATTTTCTGCCTTGTACTATCTTGTCTGAAGGAGGATAAAATTCACTGTTGATACTGTCATACTCAGGTAAAACAGTAACCCTGAACTTTAGCAGTTTTACCTTATGAAGTTCACAGATACTGCAACTTCCCAATTTTATATTTTAGTATACATGACTTCTTGAAGAAGTGAAGCCAAAATATAATTTAAATCAAGAATTTACCTTCCTTGACCTGACTGCACTACAGAAGAATCATAGCCCTCACAGGGTACAGTTTTCTGCTTACATGTTGCTCCTGAAGAGCTGAATTATTTTGCAGTTTTTTTTCACAGAGCTTGCACTAGTGGTTTGCAGGAAATCATTAGCTGTGTTGCTGTTTCAGTATAGGCACTGGGAAATCCACTTTTTTATCTGTTCCTGCTTACCAGTGTCCTGCTAAAGGCTTGCCTTGCATGTACTGAAATATGATTAATTTGGGGGGGGGGTAATGATGAAACTGCAGTGCTTTGATAGGCTGATTATTTTCTGCTCTGCCAGAAATGGATACTTAAAAGAAGATATTAGATCTGAACAGGATATTCAAGAGCCAGTTACTGGTTTGAGTTAGCTAATAGGGAATAGGCTGGTCCTACTGCCGCTGATGTCAGTAAAAA
This sequence comes from Pyrgilauda ruficollis, assembly GCF_017590135.1. Classification (NCBI taxonomy): domain Eukaryota; kingdom Metazoa; phylum Chordata; class Aves; order Passeriformes; family Passeridae; genus Pyrgilauda; species Pyrgilauda ruficollis. Next base: position 5,965,953 of record NW_024527377.1, read on the forward strand.
TACTGTGAGTGAAGTCAGGCATGCAATAATTAATTACCTACAGATGATGGTTTTGAAGGTGTGAATAAAAGATTTGAAGTGTTGGTTGAATTGTCTGAAAACTAAATCTATTGGATATTTTTCTCTTTTTCCCCTTTTTTCTTTGTTTCCCTTCTTTCTGTCTGACTTGAGCAGTGGATTTCTGCCTGCTGAGCAACAGGTACTTCTGAATTCCTCTGCCCAGGTTGGTGGATCTGGCAGATGTAGCCCTTATGCAGGCTGATGTTATACACCATTGCATGTTTAATTTCTCTATTTGAAAGTAATCTTGAAGGTGGCTATTTTATTGGTTTAGGGAAAAAGCACCTACACACTGATTCCTGAGTGTTACAGTAATGAAGTTCTCTGGAAACAGGTATTTCCTGAAAGAGCTTTGTGAAGTCAGAGGTGAATGATTTTAAGTATCGTGTTTAACAGTTGTCTTATTACTGGCATGGAGGATATTACAGTTATTATGGTTGAGTCAGATATTGAAAAATGGTGCACTTAAATGTCTCCATTGTTCTTCTTTTCAACAGCACTGTTATGAACTGCCTTCACTGAAAGGTTGAAGGGGGATAGTGCCTGTGAGGCTGAACGGGTGTTTGTGAGAATATAGTTAAATCTTTTGAAAAATAATACAAAGCATGGAAATTTTATAAACAGCAGAAGTGTTTCTTACACGATTTTGTGAATTAGTAGTTTCTATGTAGGGATTTTCTCAGCATCAGAATGCCCAGCAAGTCAGGATTTTTGTCATTCTATTGTATTTTTGGTTCACAGAGAGGAAGAGGCATTTAGAGCTATGGGGAGATTAAAGAACTAAGTCAAAAATGATTTCTGCAAATTTTACATCCCGGGCAGTTGGTGGTTACTCATGAACATGGTGTGAAAAGTTATGGTGAGGGTGGAAATTTTGCTTTTAGGGATGGGGTCAAGATATGAATGTGTTGCTGATGTAACAGAGCAGCTGCCTCACGTGGCTGGCTCCATCCTTGCCTATTGTTTGTCCAGGAAAATGAGATTTGATTTTCAGGTGGGAAAAGGCTGTTTTATCATTAATGGTACAAACCCCCTTGGTCTTCATGTCCTTCTTGTGCTAAGCAAGAATGTTCTTACAGGGATCAAAATACTTCTTTTTTGGCACTTCTGTTTTCCTTCACTTATGGGAAGCTTGATCTGCTTGAATTTGGCTTTTTTTCTGGTTTGGACCTGAATCTTTGGGTTACAGCAGCATAAATTGTCTAATGGACCTGGGGTGCTCCAACCCAACCTGACCCTATTATCTGGTATTTTAGATGTTCAGTGCTGTGCTTATGAATACTCTTTATACACAAAAGTTGTTTTTGCCCTCAGCTTGTGAAGGCAAAAACCAGAATGTGCAGCTTTTCATATGGAAATAGAAAATACAGTGTTCAGCTAGCTTGAGCCTGCCCTTTTTGGGATAGGAGATGGCTCTGGAGGGTGTTTTTTCTTCTCTAACTTATGAAGCAATTTGAGTCTAATCTATTCCATAATTTCAAGCCTTGTGTGATATTTCCCATTTGTTACCCTAATAAGACCAAAGGTAAAATTTTATAGCACATTGTGAGCTGAATGGTCAACGTCTTATTAAATATCTTTGCTTCCAGGGCAGGTGGAAATGAGAGAAGTCTCTTGCAGATCACAGCCCAATTAATACAATTTATCTAAACATGCCCTGACTTATCCTGCTAACACTTCACAGGGAAGTAGAAATTGTCCTTTCTGTGTGTTCTACCTCACAAGAAAATAAGAACAATGCAGGTGTTGAGACAAAAGGCTCATGTAGCCCAGCATCCTGTGTGTGTGGTGTGGATCACACCTGGGTGGGTTGGCTCTTCTTCAAGCTGTAGAGTCCCAATGTACTCCTACTTCTGATGCACTCTTAGCAAAGTGAAGCTTTTCACTGTTCAGAAATATTTTTGGTTTTCTGATCCATCACATCATATGATGTCTTCATATGTTTTCTTTTAAAGATGACATAAGCAGAACTAGATGCATTTTTAAAATGTAGATAAATCATGAGTTTCTGACATGCTATTTTGTATTTCAGCCTTGATACCTTTCCCTAGAAGTTCCAAAATTATTTGCTTATTATTTTTGGGTTGCTGCTGAACTGATGTTTCCAGAAAGCTGTTTGAAATCTCTTTTCTGCATTAGAACAGCTAATTCAGAGCTTGTCAGTCTATGTGGACAGTAATACTCCTTTATTTCAGTGCAATATTTTGCATTTATTAACATTTAATTTATGCTGTCATTTTGCTGTCCAATCATAGTGTCTTGAGACTCTTTTGCTGCTGTCTTGTTGGTTGTAATTTTGCCTACTCCTGATTGTTCTGTCTTTTCAGCATAGTTTGGCATTTCATTGCCTCCCTGCCCCTTTCTCAGACGAGTAACAGGTATTTGGACCAGTACAGGTCTTAGTACAGATGCTGAGGTGATGTATTATTTCCAAATGATTGGAATATTTCCTTTATTTCCTCTTTATTTTCACAGTTGATGATCCATAAGATGCCCTTGTTTTCTCTTTCACCATAGCCTACCTTTTTAAAGGAATCTTTTCTTAAGATTCCTTGAGACTGTTTGCTGAAGGGTTTGGGAAAAGCCCTGTGTACTGCATCAGCCACCTGCATGTCCCTGCAGATCATGTCCTTTGTTAACTCCTTCAGAGAATTCTAACAGATTTGTTGGGCATGACTGCTCTCTGCAAAATATCTGACTCTTTCCAGGTATATCATGCACCCACTTGTTCAATTCTTTATTATATTTTCTATCAACTCTTCTTGTATTGAAGTTGAACTCAGTGGTCTGTATCTTTGAACATTTGGTGTTTTAATGAAATGTTCAACTGTGGGAAGACAAGTGGAGTATGTTTTTTTGTGTGATATTTTGTGGTTATTGTGTTTTTGGGAGGTTTTGTCCCTCTCTGAACTGTAAGGTTACAGCTTTGTTCAGAGTCATGGGGAAAGAATCAGAAATCACGGAAACGAGGCATGGGCATCACTGCCACATCACCACAGGGTTACCACTTTACACTGCAAATTTCACCATGGAAATTTTCAAAGCAGCGCCCTGGGGTTTACAAGATCGACTTTATCAATGGTAATAAGCTTTAATCTATTTATTGCAAGGAATAAATCAAACACTAGAACTAATGTGGACTGAAACCAAACGTTGTATTACCGTTTTAAGCCTTTCTTGTATATACAATTTTCAAGACACAGGGCTGTGTGCCCATAAAAGGAACTTTAATTTCACATTTTAAAGGTTCCAGAAATAAATTTACAAGTTGGGAAGATACTTTTGTTTTACTCTGTGTTCATTGCTCTACAAAACCCTAACAGAATGCCATTACTGCAGGCTTCTGATGCCAGCATTTGTCACTAGCCTTGGATTGTGACTCTGTTTTATAGAAAATTTAATGTTAGAAGCTTATCTATATTCTCAGCAGGAGAATCTGAAATATATATATGAAGTCTTGTAATGAAAAGCTGTAGGAGAAAGCTGCAGCCTTGTAAATACCCGCTTCAAGGAGGGCTGGCTGGCATTCCAGGATCTCTTTTGTTTTGCACTGTGGGTCTCTCCTGAAGCACCAGGTTGTGGTGGGTACCTGTGACCTCGTGTGCCAGGGCTAAGGGAGCTGCCCGTCCTCTCCACTGTGGCAGGAGAAAGCATCTACTCACTGAACTGTCATCTTCTTCACCAAAGGTTAGGGGAATCTTGTCCCTGGGTTACAGGACTGTCAGGTGTACAGATGTAGATCAGCAGAGTCTCCAAATTTTGTCTCATCAAGAACCTTCTCTCTGGTCTGCTATGGTGACCTTGCAATTAAAGGGCTCATTTGTTGTAGATGAATGTATTGTCCTCTTAAAGATGAAGCCTGGGCTGCCTGTCTTGTGAGTCAGCAGATTTTGAGGCTTCTGTAATAGCCTCAAAATGTTGTGATAACATTGAAACAACCAGTCAGTGGAGGACCTGGACATAAAATTAAATTATATTTCCACTTAATTTTGTTGTTCTCCCTTCCATTCTATCTGGGATTTGCTGTCCTTCACTTGGCAGTTAAAAGTAAAAAAGCTTTTGTCATTCATGGACCAGCTGGGCTCTGAGTCCTGAGTCATTTTAGGGTTGTGGTACCCAGAAGGAATAAAATTTCCACAGTTCCAGTAATTTGGTCTCGAGGAGACAGAGCCCTGAGTGTGACAGTAGCTCTTCATGTTCTTTGACGTGGCTCTTGGTGGCAGGAGTTGTTTACAAGTGCAAACTCCATTCTGTCCTTGTGCTGTGTCCCCAAAACTGAGGGGGTTGGCTCTGGCCACTCCTTGCTGTGCCAGGTCACTGTTGGTGCAGCTCAGGCAGCCCAGTGACATTGCTCCTCGTGTCTTGCAGCACCTGAAATTCAAGCCTAGGTTTATTCCAAATGGGTGGTTGCTCCATGGGTCCTCTTTTCAATCACAGAGGCTTTAATCTGGTGCCGGCAGAAGACCTTTTTTCCTCCACTCACTGCTCCTATGACATTACTTGAAAATTGTGTTTTCTTTTCTGTTTTCTTTCAGCACCTTAGAGGGAGTCATGGGTTTGTTTTAAGAGGAAAAGATCTCAAAAAGATAGAGATAGAAATAAAGTTAACAGGGAATTGTGGATCACAAGAAGCTCAGCTGAGCTCAAGTTACAGATGAACCTGCAATTGTCACTGCACTATTTATGCCTCCAGCTCCATGTAATTTCAGAGCTAACTTCTTGTCCCAGTGCTGTACTTTATGGTCCCCCATACATGTGACCACTGGTTTAATTGTCCCTTTGCACAGAGAGTGAAAATACCATGGGTAGGTAGAAATAAGGCCCGAAGTGTGACTCATTCTTGAGTGAGACGAGTTAGAAGCACATTTCAGAGAAAGAAGGCAGCTCACCTGCTCCTGAGAATGTCTAGAGCTGCGTGGGAGCTGAGAGGAAATTCCTGCTGCTCCACTCATGGAGATGGAGAGAGCCCACTTTGGGTTGGCAGGGTTACAGTTCGTGGTGCTCAAGCCTTGCTGGTGCTGCAGTGGCTTGGAAGAGTGACAGGTCCCAGAAGCATTGGCATCTGTGTGTGAAGAAACCCTCCAGCTTTCCTTCCTCAGACTTGTGATGTCTTACAGAAAAATTTAAATGCTTCGCTGGGGAGAAACCACTGAACTAATTTTGATCATTGCAATGCCTTGATTTCCCACTTTGAAGTGTGCAGGGCTGATGGCCACATGGGTGTGAGCAGTTTCTTGTTCCAGGCTGCCCTGCCCAGCTGTTGGCAGGGCTGGGCAGTGCCCTGACATCTGCCTTGGCCTGAGGTGTGTGGGATGTAAGCTGCTTTTTAAAGGTGCTGCATGAATATTCACTGTGTGCCAGGTGCTGGAAGGTGCCTTCGATCACATCTGATCTCGCTGGGTTTCATTGCTCTTGTATAAATAAAAAATCGTTGCCTCAGGTTTTTTACACAGCAGGGCTGATATTGGCAGTGGTATCTTGTTAAAATGAAGGAGTGTCTGTCTCATTACAGATAATGTGAGCCCAACCTGCATTTTCTGCTTTGTGACAATATACTGCACCAGATGAAAGTCCAGTCAGTGTTATGTACAAGTTCAGAACTTTATTATTGTTTCTCCAGAACTGAGAGTGTTTGTTAGTTGGGGAGAGGTGAGAATTTGATATTTGCTTTCTTTTTAATTGTACAGTAATATAAGAGTTGTTGCAAAGGATAGACATGACAAGGAATTACAAAATCTGATTGATGACTGTTTTTTACAATGCAATTTGCATCGATGTTCTCCTTTAAACAGGCTCTCTGGTTTTGCTTGTGTGCATCCTGTCAGCATGAAGTTTGCTTTGTTCATGTTTATAGCAAATACATAACTTAGTCTGTGTTATTTTTAGAGGCTGAAAGACGAAATATATGAATACAGTGTGCTGCAAGTAGTAAATGCGTAATTTATACTTTTGGATGGTTCATGATATCATGTTCTTTCATAACAGCATTGCCCTCACCAAAAATCAGACAAAACTCTTGCAACTGTTGTCACCACAGTTAAGCAAGAATTGAAACCAGTATTAGGTGTCCAAATCCCTCTAGCATTTACTGAAAGCAGCATGGCCAATAGCTGTAGACACATGCAAGTTCAGATATCTAATTTGGGAGCCTCAAGGCCACATACAGTCACCTGAGCTGCCACAGAGTGATTCAAAGCTCTGAATTTAGAGGCTGATTCTCTCCTCTTGACTCTGTGAGGAATTGAGTTTCTTGACTTAATGTTTAAATTAGCTGCCTAGATGGAATTGATTCTCCACCTCCCCTCTGATTGCCTTTTGCTGTTTCCTGATTCCTTTGTCTTGTTTTTGTTTTTTTTTCTTTTTGAAAATTATCTAGTAAGTGATAATGGATGTGGATAGTGGATTCAAGTGGTGGAAAATATACCTCAGGAAACTGAGAATGGAAGCACTTTCCTTTCTCTTGAAAAATTGCATCTTGTCTCCATTTTCAGCCTTGGTAGGTCTGGCTTTGATTTTTCAGACACTGGAACTCTGCTAGATGAGGGAGCCCTGTCCAGGAGATGTACTTTCCATGTGCAGGAATTACCTAGCTGTAATTGGGTTCCTTCACCTTTTCACTAATAAATTAAATATCCGTACTTCCTTTCTTCTCAGGCATTTAATTCTGATTAATAACCAAGTATGGTACTACTATTAAGCTGCTCCGGCCTCAGTGTGTTTTTATAAGCATTGTGCCAGCGCTCTGCACTAGTGGTGTGCGTAGATAATGTGGGAGAGATGGGGAGAGTTTTGATGTGGGGACACTGCAGAACTCCCTGTAGTGTTACGGTTTGGGAGGGGTTGGGGTCAGTGGACATCCAGTGTTTGTGCATTGAAGAGAAGTTCCCAGGAGTCTGTCTCTCACAGGAGTTTCCTCTTGCTTTTTGTCTTTTTTGTCTTGCTGGTGTTGAGACACTTCCCAGAGAGAAGAAAGAAATGGAGAAAGATATGGGTTGTTTTGTGTGGTTTTTTTTGTTTGTTTGTTTTTATTTTTAGGCTTTTTTGTCCTTCCACAAAAGCCAGAATTGTTTTTGCTATTTATAACTGAGATTTAGCAATGCTGTTGTTCCTGGCTTGCCAGCTGGAGAGGCCCAGAAGGGAGCAGCTCCTCTGCCCCAGTTTACCTCTGCAGCCTGGGCTCTTTTCCCGAGGCAGGAACACATTTCTGGTTATCCCATTCTCAGTGGCAGCTGAGCTTTTCTTCTGTTTGCAAAGACAAGAGTTCCTTTCCTGTCATACTCATTTATTTTGAGTTGAGATAGTGAAATCCCAATCTTCTTTTGTGTTTCCATCGGCCTGGATGACGGAGCCGTCATGTTCAGGGGAAGGAGCCTCAGATAGAGCAGCTCTGGCTTCCTGTGCCTGAATTTCCCCCTGCACAGGGCTCTGTCCTCTGCAGTGGAGACACAAGTGTAAGGAGGCAAAATCAAGATTGCTGAGCAGGCTGCAAACTGAGCAAGGCATTTCTCAGTTCCCTGCCATTCTATTCCCTCCCAAAGGGGTAGAAAGGCATGGAACTAGCCATGTGAAAGCTTATGTCTATTTCCATTGAAACCAGACAAAAACAGAAGTGAAAGTTAAAATGCAGTTTTGTAGCAAAGCTGAGAGAATAACAGCATTATTATTAGGATTACAGAAAAGTCAGCACACCAAAAATATTAGAATGTCAAATCAATGAAAGTTATACAGAAGATGACCAGTCCATCCTCTGGTTCACTTTCTGTTTTCATCCTAGCTCATGCAGTTTTCAGAAGTTTATTTTAGCTACTTGCATGGGTTTTAATTTTTTTTTGTTGCTTTTTAAAATTGATTTAGGCTAGAAATAACTGTGCATTCCCTTCAAGAAGTTTTTGCTAAGCATGCCTGGTGTTTAGTGAATGATAATGATCAATAACAGAAAATTAAATCCAAGAGTTGTCTGTTCCTTTGTCTAATTAACCCTGAGAATTATCTCCCTGTGTTACAGCCCTCTCAAGCAGGATGAGTGAGGTGCACAGGTAGCTTTAGTAATAACATGGCACAAGCAGCTTAGGACATGTTTTGATGGCTCTTTAGTATTTTGGATCAGTAATACTTTTTTGGCAGCATCGAATGTGGGGAATGCATAATCTCTCTGAGCAGCCAATTAAAATGACTTGGATGGCAAATTCCTCTCCTTTTTCCTCTTGTGTGTGGCTGTACCCTTCCTATCAAAGAAGTTGTATCTTAATTGGCAATCCCCCTGCATCTGCTCACTCTGTCACCCCCCACAGAGAGTCACAGTGCTTAATTAAAAGGGAGTTTGTGTTTGTTTATCTCTGGAATTTCACTTGTGCTTTTGTAGAGGTTTCAAAGGCAGATGCATTTATAGAGACCTTGCTAAGTAATTAATCCTGTAATGTTATTACTTAAAAAAAAAAAAAAAAAAGAAAAAAAAAAAGAGCTGAGTTCACAGGAGGTGGGAAGAAGCCCCAAAGTTGCCAAACTTGGTATGGGTGTTGGAAATGGACCCACCAGAGGAGCCAGTCCTCCTGTTGAGGGTGGTATAACCAGCATGGAATGTGGTGGTTTTGCTGCACCATTTCTCCAGTGTGCTTCTCCTTGTGAAGGGGTGGCTGTTTCTGGAAGTGGCAAGGTAAATCTACCATCAAAGAAATTTAACTTGTGGCTACTCAAATGAACTTCCTATGGGGGAGAATGTGTGCTAATAATGAAAAATACTGAAATCAGCAACTCGTTTCTGCTAAACCTATGGTTTTATAACTGTCTCAGGCCCTTTGGAGTTTTGTCTGATCTTTAACTCTCTAAATTACTTGCAGAGGACTGCATACCTTTGTCATCAAGGTTTTTGTTGAAATCACCTCTGAAGTGCAATAGGATCCCCTGAGAGAAATGTGAAGTTCTTCACTTGGCTTCAGATACCAGTGGTCTGGAAAATACTGCCTTTCATTTTAAGAGAAAATGAGCTGAATGAGGTTCTTGGGAGCAGCATTTTCCCAATGCCGTGGCTTTTTTGCTACCTCATATCCTTCCTCTTGTTCTGCCCAAAGGAAGGCACGTTGCCAGGGATCCACTGGCTGGACTTTGGGAACTGCTTGGAGAGCACAGTCATCCTGCCAGGCTCTTGCTAGGACTGGACTGACCTTGGGCTGGGAAAGCTGCTCTGGACCCACCTCTTGCCCATCTCTTCTCAGATTGAGGGGTTCAGCTTCTGCCATGCCAGATGTTCTATGGCTTCAGCCCTCTGTGAAGCTGAGGGGTCTTAGTATTTCACACCACTTGGGTTTAGAAAAGATGGTTAAAATCAGAGGATGAAAATTATAATCATTCTGGATTGGGTTTCTTCCCCCTCTCTTTCTTCCCCCTGCCAGCTGCTTGTTTGCCAAGGCTGAAATAAAGGCAGTGGTGGCACAGTTGTGACTAGTAGCAGTGGCACATACATATTTCATAGACTCATAAGGGACAGTGTTGGAGTTTATCTTGCATGAAACAATGCTGACATCTCATGATTGGAGCCATGCTACGTAGATGGGCAAGGGGTAGTCGTGCATAACTGTGACTGCTCTGGCATGGTTGGAAATGTGTGAGAGTTGGAAATGCCATTTGAATAGAAAGCTGCTGAGTATTTGGGCTTGACTCAGTGATGTCCTTTCACAGTGACTTGCAGGGCACTTGGCACAAAGCTGTGGTTTAGTCCCTTCTAGACTTTGGCAGTGCTGGACCACAAGCACAGCATGCTCAAGGGGACAACAACAAAAATAAATAGTGAAATTGAATTTATGCTGGTGGTGTGGGCCAGAAATAAAGCTGCTGGGTAGATCAGTGAGAGTTGTACTACTTACTCTACCTCCCCTTGTTCATTAATACAATGAATCTAAGCAAAAAAGGTCACTCTCCTGCTTTCCCTTAAGTTCAGAGGAATCTTGCTAAAGTGGGCCTGTATTGAGCTCTCTGCTGTGTGGTAGGAGCAGGGATTGGAGCATGAAGTAGAAAGTATTTAGATATGATGTACTGTAAGCTGTGTTTCTGCTCCCCTGAGCCAGAGAATTTAACTGCATGTCTAATGCAGTTAGTGCAGAGGCAAATCAGTCCCTTACTGTGCTCACTTGGGTGGGGGAGGAGGAAGTCAAAAATCGAAGCATGAATTGCCTGAAATTCTGGTGGTATTTTCAGTTTTGTTTGTTTGATTCCTAGGAAGTGGGGGGAGAGAGTGTAAAGAGAAGCTCTTCTGGAGTGAAAGTGCTATAAAAGGAATAGGAAACAATTGAACAAATGGATTTTCTGTTTGCTTTATGCACTCTGCTTTTCGGTTCCATTAGGACACATTAGACTCATGAAGGTGACCAGCGAAATTGTCTTGACAAAGATTTCTGCAAGGAGATAAAAATAAATAAGTTAGCAAAGAGTGACTGGAAAGACCTTACCAATTACCAGTTCTTCAACCTCCTTACTTAATTTTCTTGTGAGTTAATATGATAGGAGGAGGAGGAACACACCTTCATCAGAATGCTGCACCGGAGAGCAGGGTTGCTATTAAAAGCCCAATAATGACTTGTATCGGTTTATGCAGATTTGCTCTGCTGGGTTACTCTGTGCCTGGCACTTGGCAAAGCACAGATAACATTTAAATCAGGCAGTAAGTGTAATTAAGTACTACCCTTCAGCGCATCTCTCCTTTTAAGACATTTTTATACACCGTGATTTAGAATATGACAATTGGGTGAGATTAAAGCAGCAAATTGTGCCTATAAAACAAGCCCTGAGAATAGCAAGGGACTGTAAAATTTTATAAAGGGGAATACAGCACATGCCTCCAATCGGATAAAACTTTTGTGAGCTGGGAGATTAACTGTGAAATACAAATAAGATGATACAGTATGCATAGCATTCAGATAGTAAATTACTTGTTATTGTAACAACTTACTCCTTCTACCCAGAAGAATTTCTTACTTAACTTTTCCCAGAAAATCTCAGCATGTGAGTGATTCATTAACTGCTGGAGGTGTGGAGGGAAGGTAGGAAGTCAGCAGTGGTGTCCCTGTAGGGAGAGCAGTGGTGTAAATGTAGCATGAAGGATCATCTGTGCTGAAACACATGCAGTCAAGCTTGTGATTGGTTTCTTCCTCAGCTTCAGTGGACTTGTATTTGAAAAGTAAAAAAAAAAAATAAAAAAAATCCCTCCCTTATTTCAAGTCCTTAATAAGACCCATTGGAAGGTTTTCTTGGGGAACAAAAATGTTGCTTTATATGAGAAGTCTAAAATGTTGTTTCCTGTCGACAGCCTTGACTGTTTGGCTGATTTGGTTCTGCTGCACTTTGAGTGCATCTGAGCATCTTCATCAGCTTCACTGGGCACACCTGAAAAAAAAAAAAAAAGGCTGTGAGCCTTTTAGAAACTTCTTATTTAATTTGTAACTCTCAAACCTAGTGGGCCACAAGTCATCTGGACACATCACACCGAGGTTGTCACTGATAGCAGTGAAAGACAGTGACTCCTGAGATATCACTGGTCCCAGAGGCTCCTGCTATTCATCAGCTGTTGTGTTATGGCACTGTCCTTCCCAGTCTTATTGATCTCACATTTTCTCCCTTTCTTTTCCGTTCACACTAATCATCCTTTATTCAGTCTTGCAATGCTTTTTTTAGATTTTTTAAACTGATTTCTTAATTACCCTCAATTGATAACTTCATTGTCCTTTATTAAGAGCCACAGAGCCTGATGATACTCAGCTTAAATGTCTGGTGAAGGCATGTAGAACCCAAAAGCCTGCTCATTTCTTCCCAGCTGTATTAGCTGTACACAGAAATTGTGTTGCATCGAGCCCATTGTATGTCAGTCACGTTAGAAGGAAGATTCATGCATATGGAACAAGGAGGAGGATGATGGCTGGATTTCTTACTGTCTGTCATTCTCTGACCACCTTTGTTCTGCATAAAAGAACCCAAACAACTTTATGACACTTAGTTTTAATGATGTATTATGTAAGGAAATAGTAAAACTGGAAGGAGAGGTTTGAATTATTCTGGAGGCGAGTATTACATTTCAGTAATAGGACAGTTGGGTTTTAAAGGCTGAGCATCACTGCCTTATGAACAAAATATGAGGCCAGGCCATGGACAAATAGCAGAGTGAGGAAGGAAATGGAGAAGAAATAAGTAGGAGCCTCTGATGAAAATGCAGCTGCATGGGCAGTCAGGCATTTTGGGGGCACATGTCATGCTCAGCCCTTGTTTTGATTGGGGGGATTTTTATATATGTGTGTTGCTTTTATGCTTGACTTCCTTTTGACTTCCTTCTGATTTATTATTCAGTACCATATTTATGTTTGAGATTGTTTTGATATTGTCAGGGAGATGTCAATACTTCTGAATCAACGTTAAAAACATTCTGGTTTATAGAAATGTTGACCTTTTCTTCTTGCTTGGTTTGAAAAGTCAGTTCAAAATGGCAAGGTTTTGTACGGAATGGAAATCCCTTTTCTGTGTGAAGCAGGTGCAGCCAAAACAGGTGTTCTTGTCCCACCACTGGACCCATCTTTCATCCTCTCCTGTTTTCCTGGGAAAGACAGGAATTTTCTTCTCAGTATCCTGTTGCTGCTGGATGTCCAGGAAGATCCTGGGCGGGTTCACTGCTGCAGCTCCTGCTGCAGTTCCTCAAATCACACCATCAGTGTCTTGCTGAATCAAACCAGAACAGTTAAAACATTTCAAAACATCTGTAGGAAGTCATTAGCATAGAAAAGACTTTTGCAAATGGAAGTCCCAAACGTTCTAGGCATTGTTCTGACAAGCTGTCAGCGAGCAGTGTCTCTCTCTGCTGGTCCCTCTGGGAAGGCAGCTGCCTCTGGCACCTCTGCACCTCTGCTGCAGGCAGAGCCCCAGGGAGCCCAGCCTGGCTCTCAGCTCACACTGCATCTGATCCACCTTGGCCTCCTAACTAGCCCAGCAGCCAGGTTCCAGCTCACTGGATTGCTGCTCAGGTGAAGTTTTTCCCCGTGTGATGATGCATTAATAGCAATTTTTGCCCATCCCAGTGTCCGCACTTCTTCACTTTTTGTGTGAGTGATGTGAACCCACAGTCTTTCATTACATGTGTTCTCATGGAAGCTTTTGGTAGTAATGGACTGACCTTTGGGATTTTGCCTCTACTGTTTATATGTTTGTTGGTGCCTGTGGTGTGTACCAGAGAGTTACCCAGGCCACAGTGAACTTCAGAGTGACCTGGAGCACAACTGAAACTGCAAGCTGAGAGTTGCCTGCAGTGTTTGACTAGGACCGGAACATTTTAGTATTTAATTTTTTTCTTTATTTTTACCCAGGTTTTGCTGATACCTCTTGTTGCTTAATCTGCCTTTCGGAAGCATCAGCTTAATTTTTTGTGTTGGAGCTGGTAGGGAATAAGCACAGAAACTGGTGGGATATTTGTTCTATTTGGAATGCAAAAGGCTTAATCTCAAAATTTGATCAATAAGCTGTATTTGAATTATCTGTATACTTTAGTATTAAAATTTGTTTTCTTATTTGAATAGGTTTAGGATTGGTCTGTTGAGATGCCAGTGCTTGTTGATTAAAAACCAAAAAAAAAGCAAAATAATGTATTTTCTTCTCAAAGTAATGCTTGTCATTTTTAAAGTTTACATTTAAAGCTCCTGGAAGTGAGCAAAATGGGCAGAGGTTAAATAAAGTGAATTGCTCTGCCTTAACTTCAGGGAAAATGTGCTGCAGTAGGAATGCCAGTATTCCACCTCAGGTAGGTATTTGTAGGTCCAGCCCCGTTGACATTAATGGGAGCTAAGCAAGCAAATCCTCTGCTTATAGATGGGGAAAATGGAGCTATTAATTGAAACTGCTGCTCAGCAACGCAAATGGTTATTTTCAGCTTTTCTGTATTTGGGAATACTTTTTAATACTATTCAGCTGTGTTGGTGCTGTGTTGTGACTCCTGCTTGGGCTGAAGAGTTAAATTAAATGCATTTGGGATGTCCTGTGTCACCTGGACTGTATGAGGAGATACCACATTAATTATCCTGTGCTACATCAAAGGAGCTTCTGACTTGTGAGCGATGGACTGACTGAAACTCCACAGTGCTGATGTGTGGGATGCACCCCAGATAACCTTTCCTGCTGCCTTGAAATCATCCCTTTTCGAAGTATTTCATAGCTTCTTGAGGCAGTTGTGTTGCTTCAGTAAAGACTTGGGAAGTGATGGTTCTGAAAAATGTCAAATTGTCTCGCATGGTCATTCCTTTACATGTAACAGTGATTTGTCAGGGATTCTTGCTTAATTAAAGACTTAATTAACTTAGATCAAGCATAACTATTATATTATTTTAAAAATTTAAGAGGATTAAGACTAAAAATACCAATGGCTCAGGTGTTCTTTGGCTGAAAAGCCAGCAGCTAATGTGATTTGTCGTTGTGAGCTGCACTTGTCTCATACAAATTATTTTTGGTCTTTCATTCTCTGAAACACTGTAGGTTTTGGCAGGATTTTGTCCTTTGAGATATTTCTGCATTAAATAATGTATTCCGTTAAAACTTCAGTAGTTTTGTAGCTTGGTTAATAGTTGATTTGTGGATTAGGTAAGAGGTAAATACAGGAAGTATATGTGAGGCATGGTATAAAGTCAGACCTTCAGGAAAAAGTTACTCTATTTTGAGATTTATGCTTCAAAGTTTCTGCATTAAACCTTTGTGCCCCTCCTCGGTCCAGAAAAAACATTCCATGTTTCTGGGTTTTTTGTTTTGGTTTGGTTTTTTCTGAGTAATTCTCTTTACTGTCTGCATTTCAGTGATAAAACCCTGTTTCGTGCTAGGTTGTGAGTCCTTTGAAGTCACTAATAAATAATTTCTCTTAAATATCTGCTTTATTACTTCATGGTCGTGCTGTGACTGAATTCTGTAATCATGTAAAACATACTGTGCGTTTCTGGGAAGAGCAGTGGCAACAAAATGTGCCGCTGCATCTTCTCTTCAGGGCTTGATGATGCTGTGAGGACCTGGATCAGAGGAAGGACAAATGAATATGGTATTTGCATCCCTAACAGTCTGCTTTTCTTTCTTATTAAACAAGAGAAGTCAAATGTTAGTTGAGGTATTATGATATTATCATGCATTACCTACCTAACCTGCAAATTAAAGTGATGGTGTTGTTCTCTAACCTCTTTTGGAGAAGCTGTGTTTGAAAATACAGATCATTAAAAACCCAGACATGTGTTTTGGCACACTTGGGTTCCCTGGATTTTATTAACACTGCTTGTTGCCTGTCATTTCAAGACAAAAGTGTATTTATCTTGGAGTTTCTGATGAACAAATCCTGGAGTAACTTGGCAGTGCTGGGTTAATGTTTGGACTAGATCGTCTTAAGGATCTTTTGCCATGTAAAGGATTCTGTATCTGTTTCAAATGAGATCCTCTTAAAACATTTTTCCTGTGAGACCGAAGGCAAACAACAGCAGGTCTGGAGAAGCATCTGGCCTGGTATCTCCTATGCTGTTTTTCTGGAAAATTAAAAAAAAAAAAAAATCCTTGTAACTTGCAAGCAAAGCATCAGCATTTTGTACCTTTTTTCATTTGAACACATTTATGCAGCCATGTGTGGTCAATGAGACTTGGGTGGAAAGGAGAAGCAGTAAATGTATATCTCATCTCAGAAAAGCTTTGAAATGTGGGAGAATGGAAGAAACACTAGGTATATTGGGAGAAAGAAAATGCAGTGGAAGCTCATTTTGGAATTTACATCAGTGCCATCACACTTGGAAAAAGCAATTCCTTCTTGTGCTGTGTGCTTGCTCCTCGGGCTGTGCCTCTTCGAAGAGGCATCTGGCAGAGTGAGCAATGTCTGGGTGTCTGTGCAGGTCCTACTGTGCCACTGAGAGTGAGCCACTAGCATAGAACTAATACTGAGAGCCTCAGCAATATGGATGGCTCAGATGGATTTCCTGCCTGGAGGAGTCTGAGAGAAGAGTGCAGCAGGTTATCTGTTTTGTCTCCAAGCCATACTTATTTCCTGTATGGAAGTGCATTTCATAATCTTCAGCTGAACCGTGAAGTAAAACTGCTCCTACAGTTGGTTCAAAATAAATGGTTGTTTATTGTCGTCATAACTGCAATAGGGCTGAGTGGTCAACATTTCTGGGAAGTAATGTTTGGTTAAAAAAATCCTCTCATTGAATGTGTTGAAGACTAAGAGTCAGTCTAGCAAAAGCCTTAGCATGTTTGTACTTAATACCAAATCAAGTAGACCAAACTATTCCTTCTTCTGTTTATCAGTGAACTTGTATTTGTATTGCTATAAATTAAACAAGTTGTTCTTGTCTAATCATTGGTGCACACAGGGACCAGCTGTTCTTCTTCCTCATCTTAATCACTTTACACATTTGATGGTGGTTCTTTCATGCTTTCCTGGGTTTCTCTTTTCTGTACTGCTTGTTTAGTTGTTTTATTTAACATGAACATTCCATTTAGCTTGTTGGTGTGTTCGGAGTGCCTTCTACTGTGCTTTCCGTAGTTTGACCCTCTCTCTTTAAAGAGCAGTACATGAAACTGAACACTCTGTGCTACCCAAAGTTGCCTCAGTGTTTAGGAGATGTTTTGACATGAAATATGGCTTAGATGACTCCTATGTAGTGTTTGTGGTAGTAGCACTCAAAAAAAAAAGTTAGATCCTAAGCACTGCTAAGGATTTGAGCTGTAGTAGTCCAAAGGCACAATATTGCACATCTTCCAGGCAGGAGAGGGTCTCCAGAAACTTAAATCTCAGGTGGGAGGTTGGATATGTCTTTTAAATCCAAGCAGCCATATATTTTACACTGTACAGACCAGAACAAGTCACTGGGCAATTCTGCTGTTGGATTTATAATTTCTGCTTAAGACAGAACACAGTGTTCTAAAACACATCCACCCTCTGCTTAAACCAATGCCATGAAGAAACCTTTCCAAAAGGAGCATTTTAAAAAAAGGGAAGGGGAAGACATTCCCATCCTTGCAATTATTCAGTGCCTGTCTGTACCCAGTGGGGTGGCTCAGGACAACTGGCAGTGTGTTAGCAACTACACTGATCATAAACTGAAGAGAAATGGACATTCTTGAGCCAAGAGAGCATAACTGCAAGTATGTTTATTTTTGGAGGGATCATAATGCCAACTGGCAGAACAAACTTGGCTAGGTGGAGAGTCTGGTGCAGCTGCAATAAAACACAAGGATACTGAATTTAGCAAAGGAGCAACAGGAATTATCACTAGTATTGTTGCTGGGGAGTACAGATGCAGTCTGGCATTTTATCAGCATAATCTTAGTTTGAACTTAATGAATAAAATTTAATATAGGGAGTTTCAAATAGCTGGTGCTGGATTTATAACCAGAGTGCAGGTACATTTAATTTCAGTAAGTACATTGTGCTCCTCCTCATTGTTTGTGTAGTTTGGATGTTAACTGTTGTTTATCCATCAGGTTTTGATCTTTCAGAGAATTTCTCTGGCATAAATGATATGTTATGATATTTTCTTCCTGTGTAAGACTCTTCTCAAAAAAAAAAAAAAAAAAAGGATTAGTTTGTGAACTCCTGGTGAAATATCTGGATATATCAGATGGGCAGAATTTGTGCAGTAGCTCATTTATCAAAGACTGGAATCATATTGTACATTTTTGTTCTTATGTTTTGTCAATAATTTGGACATGGCTGTGGTTAATGCAGGGACAAGTACAGACAGGATGGTGACATGCTGGCAGTGCTCTGTGCCATGATGAACAGGCATGACATGACCCACTGCCCGTGGGGAATTTGCCATCTCTGGTGCTCAAGGTGTTCCTGTGCAGGCTGGTTAAGGGATGCATGTCTGGGATTAACTGGAAGGCAGCTCCAGTCGTGATGCACATATCACAAGCTGAAAACTTGGCTCTGAACTGCTGCTTAAATCTATTTCCAAATTCACAGTGGTTCTGCAGAGCTCTGAATCTCACCAGTTTCCCTGGGTGCACTCCTGCAAAATTTTGGGTGAGCTTGCTCCCTGAGTCAGTGGAGCTGAGCAGATTGCCTGAGGATGAGACACCTGGCTGGATCTTCTCCAGAGCAAGAGCACTGAATCCTGGCAAAGTTTCCCTCATCTTCACTGGGGAAGAGTGTTCAGGAGTTTGCTGCAGTTCTGACCCATCCTTAAAAAGGACAGTCAGAAATAGAGGGAGTCTGCTCACACACTCTGGAATCCCAAGCAGAACAGCTGCTCTCTCCTAAAGAAAAGAGAATTGCAGACCCTGAAGGCAGAGTGGCAGTCTTTAGGAAGGATAACCAGCTTTTGTGTTAGCCATCATCAGCCCAGAGGGGAACAGGTTTTGCAGTTCACCTCCACTTCAGCCACTAGGTATCAATGTATGGATTTAATTGTGGTTCAGTTGATGAGAATATTAACTGAAGAGCCTGTAGGTACAGCTCACACATTTCAGGTTGAAAGAGCACGTTTTGTAAAATTCCTACCTAGATGTTCCTACTGGCAAGTTCTGTAAAAATATTTTTAGACTCTTAAAGACTTCACAGTCCTCTTCATGTGTGAGAAAACTTCTTTAAGCAGACCATTTTCGTAATGAGGCTACTCTATGGCACTCTGCTTTCAGTTCCAAACGGCTCAAAAATGCATTTTAACTGTATTTCGTATGTTTTAAATTCATTATTGATACCTTTGAGCATTCTGGAAAGAGACTTTCTCTATAGTGCAGATGGGGAAGAGAAGAAAAATACCTAATAATGAAGCATTCCTGTGAACCCAGTGACAGTACGTGGTGTCTGGTTTTGACCTCTTCTAACCCACATCCCTTAGCTTTTATCTTTCTTTTAGATTCTCCTCTTTTCTTCAGTAAAGCTCATCACAGGAAGAGCTTTGGAGGAAATCTCTTTTGTAATGCATATCTTTGAGTGGAGGGCTGGGAGGGAAGTGGTGTGGGATGTGTGCCATAGTGGAAGATCAGGCTGGGTTTATACCAAGCTTGCAGTCCTTTTTAACCCTGTGACTGCTGGGTTTCAGAACTTGGTGTGTGTGGATGTCATCCTTATATTTAATGTCTCAGCCTTTGAGAGGTTGGAAATTATATGTACTGCTGATAATTCATATTTATGATTGTATGGTGGAGTACTTTTCCCAATGCAGTTACTGCTCTTTCTGTCTTACTGGCATCCATGACAATGATTTGTGTTTCCCGGTGCCAGTTCTTGTCTTGGTGCACACTGAGAGGTGCTCACTCCCTTTACAATGTCCATGGGAGAATTTGTGGAGAAGAAGCCTTGCCAAAGCTGGTTATTGGTAAAGCCAAACCCCTTCCATTAGGGAATTCACTTGTGCTGGTAACTGTGGGAGCACAGGAAAACATCATGGCTGGAGAGCAAAGCCCTTTTAGTGAGTGAGTCCCTGCTTGCCATGAGATGTGTTGGATGCTCAGTTATCCTTCAGTGTGATGGCTCCTCTGACAGTGCACTGTGCTTTCAGCTTGGTGGAGGTGCAGCTGCTGCATCTCCCAGAGTCCAGTCACTCTCAGGGATCAGTCCAGGAGGGAAGGAGGGAGGTCTGGTGCACATTTAGGTCCCCGTGTAGATCCCAGCCCCAGGGGATCCCTCCTGCACCCTCTGTTCCACCAAGGTCTTTTCGTTAGTGCTGCACTTTCATTCCCTGCCTTTTGGCATGCTTAAATCAAATTAAAGGCAAGAGCAGAGTTCCAGCAGACTTCTGGTTTAGGTCTGGTCCTTTATCATTTACAGTCTGAAATGCCCTGTAGGAAACTAATGCTTTATGTAGACCAACTGCAGTCCCATTTGCTACACAGATAATAATAAACCCTGAGATTAGTGAAGGTTCTTTTTTGAATTAAAATATCACTTTGGTGAAAAGCTGTCTTCACTTGCTGTTGTGCACAGTCAGTGTCTTTTCCAGCTTGGATTGCTGCCAGAGCTCTGGCTTAGGGCCTTCTCCTGACCCTTTACAGGTTCTTATTAGTGTTGCTTGGGTTGTGCATGAAGAAACTGCAGAGTGCTGTTTGAGGGGGGTGGGATTAATAAATGGTAGTACAGGAGTGTCCAGCAAAGGTTTGGTTTAATGGGACAGTATTAAGAAATGGAATAATTCTTGAATTGTGGATTGCTTTCTTTTAAATGTGTGTGTGGTAGCTTGTTATACTAAGAATTCCTTCCTCCCCCTCCTTTTTTGTTTAATATATTATAGATACTGAGCACAATTTTCGAAGCTAGACCCAGTTCAGTGTAACAATTCCTTGGACAAGTACCTGGCCTCTAAAAAAATAAAACCTTAAACCCTTCTTGTGTTGTTTGACTTGTTAACTAGCCTCACCCCTCAGCTGCTTGCCTGCATGTTTACCCTGGGGCAATGCTGCAGTTTTGAAGCTAAGAGAACATTGAATGTTTTTTTCCTTTCCAGAAGAGCTGTACCCATCACTGCCTGCACAGTCTCTGAATAATGCATGACAGTTTATTTGCTTGTGTATGGGAGAGATCTTCCCGTTTAACACTGGTCTTATCCTTCCTCTCCATGTATCCCTTTTTCCTCTCCTCTGTCCTTTTTGTGCACCTGAGTAGGACATGCATTCACTTGCTTTTGGCAGCTGAGGACTTTCCAAGATGAGTGTGAGTTTGGCTTGATACACGTTTTTTCCATCTCAACCTGTTGTTGAGGGCACGGAGCCACCGTGGTGGTGTTGAGCAGAACAAGGGGGGCAGATATTCCCCTGCAGGGAAGTGAGGGTGGTTGAAGAACATCTAACCAGTGAGGGTGGGAAAGGGCTGTGGCTACAGGCACTGCCTTCCCAAGAGGTCTGTTATTTTCATTTTGGCCTTGAGACTGATGCACGTTGCAGGCACTGGTACATCCTGAACATCAGATTGATTGACTTCTTGGAGATCCACCTGCATTCCAGCATATGGAACCAGCACCTTTTCATTTAGGTGGCAGTCTTGGCTTCAGTGTGGATGAGGGGAGGCTGTGATTTTAGAGGCAAATGAGTTGGAGAAGCTCTTTTTTAGTATGTGCAGAATTAGTTTGATTGATCAGATTTGACACCAGTCAGGGAAGAGAGAGCAAGAACACATTCCAAGTTGGTTTTCTCTTCTGTATTCTCTGAGTATTATGAATATTTTTTCCCCTCAGCTGTCATAGTCTTCTAATAAATGCTTTCCTTCCATTAAATTTTTTAAAATGAGATTCTCTCTGTAACAAAATCCGCAGTTTAAAAATAACTTCTGTGATGTACTTTTATGGTGGCAATTTCAAAGCCTGTGGAGATGGTGCTGGAAGATGCTTCTAATCTAATAATGAAATGTGTATAGCATACATGGAGAAGAGAAGAGTAGCTGGAATCAGCTTATTTTTCTTTTCTTGTGTTCTTGCTTCTTCAGCTATTTCTTCTATCTTCCCCTTTTAATTGCAAGACAGGGCTGAGGAATGTAGAATTGTAGCTGTCAGAAAAACTAGAAGAAAAGGTCTGTTTCCATAATCTTGCAGCTTCTTCTGTTTCAGGAGCCTGCTGGAATCACTGCAGCCTCTTTTCAGAAAAGAACAGCATAGTCTGCTTCATCTCTAACTGCTGTCAACTGTTTAAGCTTTCCTTTCCCCAGCCCTCACTCAGAACATGTTTTTAGCTCAGCTAGGGATGTTATTACTAACTGGTGAACAAACCTGAATACTGAACATGGCAAACGATTGACATTTTTAAAGGTAATCATAGAAACTCTTCATCCAGCAGCTGCTGAGGCTGCTCTGGATGCTGATACCCCATCTGATGCCAGGGGTGAAAAGCCTGTACAGTGTCAGCTCGAGACAAGTGGCTGTAAAATGGCAAGAAAGAAGTTTGATTTTCACGACACTGTCATAGTTTGTGTCAAGCACACTTTCTTGACTGGGAGACCAACAGGAGACACATTCCTGCTAATACCTGCACACTCAAAGTGCTGTAGTTTGGAAAACACCTCTTGCACAAAGCTGAAAATACCACATTAGTAAGAAACTGTCCTATTAATTGAACAAATTGCATCAACTATTTTTTTTCTTTATTTCCCATTTTGATGTATTTCTGGAGGAAAAAAAATATGACAGGTAACTGCTTCGGCACAGAGGGTGGGGGATTGTGGGCAACTTGTAATATTTGGGATGAGCAAAAAAGCCATTGCTGAATTTAGAAATAGAAAGGCAATTCATTTATGGGGAATTAAGCTCCTAACCCCATTTGTTTCTCTGGAAACACACTCTTATTTCAGAAGCTCTGATCAATGCCTACAGTGCAGGCTCTGCTGTGGCTGTCACCATTCTGTGCTCTGCTGACCACAGCACTGACACCTGGCCTCTGGTCCTGTTTGCTTAACCCAAATCTAGCACTTTACTTTTTGAATAATTCAACATATCTACTAGATATAGATGTTGAATTTTCTCATGCTCCCATCTGCAGGAATGGCAGAATTGAATGGAGGAGTCCAGACTCCCTTCACTCAACTTGCTGTTTGTGGTGGGCCAGCCCAGTCCTGTGAAGCAGCAAGTGAGATTTTTTTTTCTCTTCTTGAAAGCAGAATTGTCATTGGGTTTGTTACTGTGGCTTGGTAGGATTTCCTTTAGCTAGGTTACTATTTCTTTGCAGACTGCCCCAATTCTCCTGTTTCTTTGGACTTTGAGCTTCTCTTTTGCTAAGATCTTCCCTCAAGTATGGGATGTTTTCTGCTGGGTGAGGTCCCTTAGCAGGGAGCCCTTCAGCTCTCATTGTGCTGGGAGCAGATGCTACCTCAGGGGCTCTGGGTTTAATTGTTGTTTACACATACTCAGACCTACTGACCCTGCAGCACATGAGTGTGAAGAGGAGTTGAAAGGGTTACACGTGTGCTTGGCAATGTGGATTTTTAGTGTGCACCAAAATGAGCTGCTTCTCTGAGAACAGGTGTTGTTGGGACACAGACTCTTAGAAATCCCAATACTTTCTGGGGTGGCTATTTCCCCCTTAATTGTCATTTAGGTGAAAACTGCCCTGTTTAGAGAAACAACTTGATTAGCCACCCTCTTCCAGTATTGTGTAATCCCTTCATCTCTATTAACTTTCATCTGATGAGAGGATTGGAAAGTATTTTGCTGTAGTGACTGGAGTGGTGGTAGGAAAGGAGGCTTTTAGGTGAATTTCCAAGTGGTTTTTCACCTTTTCACCTTGCTGGATGGGAGGGCTGAGGGTCTTTAAGGAAGCAAATGCATTTTCAGCTGCCCCATTTTTACTTTTAAAAGTGTTTCTCTCAATAAAGCAGTGGGCTGTACATCTATTAATAACATCCTTACATGGAAACAAGTGCTCAGTTACGTCTCAGAGAGGACAGATCAGCTTTTTTGAGGTTTGCTGCCTCCTGTGAACTCTGACACAATCTGATTTAATTTGTAACAGCAAAGACTTTCAGTGGTTAATTACATTAACTCTAGGGACCAGAACTTTGAGGTCATTAATATATTCAGTAGCATTTATGAGCTTAAATACCCAGAAGGAGCTCAAGTACAAATCCCATGAACCCCCCCAATGGAAAAAAACAATATCAAAACCATAAAGCCTTGTCTTTGCCTTCTGGAAAATGTTCCTTTTGCTGTACTTCTACACATGTACAAGCTATTGTAAGCTATTTTTTTATATTTAAAATTGATCACTTTAGTAAAGTCCCCAAAAAAATCCCCAAACCAAAACAAAAACCAAAGAATTAATCCTAGACATCAGGGTAACAAATCTGAAGGATTAATACATATTTGTGAATTTCAAGCTTTATAATTCAACATTTGTAGTTTATTTCATACTTTTTTTCCTGGCCAGACTGAACATTTTTATTCAACAACTGCTCTCAGAGTAGGATTTGCTGAGCACTTTCAATAATAGCGACACTATTTTAATTCTGCCCTGGTGTTCTGGGACCTCATCTTGGTCTTGGAGGCCACATCTTCCCGGAATTTTATACAAGAAGCAACAGAAAAGAACATTAATCTAACAGAGCCGCAACTTCACTGCCAACTAAAAAAGAGGAGCCAACAGATTCTAACTTGGATTAAAAGTCACCTGTGAACAGAGGCAAAATATTCCCGCAGGCACAGGGCATCTCTCTGAAGAGAAATTGTTGAAAATGCAAATGGCTGCAGGAGAGTTCAGTGTGATTGCTTCGTGTTTCACAGGCACTGTGGTCTCGTGTGCCCCAGGTCAGCTCTCAGGAGATGAACAGCCAAGATTTCTGATTTCTGGAAGACCAGTGGCAGCTTTTCATATGCCATCTTCAAACTCCTCCGGTTTGCTTTGCAGGCAGAGTCACTCTTGTGAAGGATTCCTTCGGGGGCCTGGATAACAGATGTGAGCATGGCCCCCTCGTGCAGCCTGACAGCACAGGGCAAGTACTAGAGAAGAAGAAAAGCAACTTTTTAAAAAATTATTATTATTTTCTCTCCAAGCTCAGAGCTGTCACATCAGCTCTTCCAGTTGTGAAGGCATCCTTGACAGGACATCACATCTTAATAATGCCAAACATCATCTTCACCATAGCTCTTAAAAGTAGGCAGGGGCTCATAATCAGTTCAGACTCCATTGGAAGGCCATCAGCTGGATGAGGAACAATTGACCTTTCAGGAAGATGTGTACAATTAGAGGAAAGCTAGATAAAAGTACAGACAAGATAGAGTGAAATTGGAAAGCAGCATATTTGTATCAGATAAGAACAAGTGGGTGCTGGGATATAGGTTCTCCCAGTTTTCAGGTGGAGAAAATGCATCTGAAATCTACTTTCCAGGAGGTGGGTTCACCACAACTGTGTGCTCAGAAGAGTGTGATAAGGGCTGTCTTTCAGTTTGATGATAAATCCACATTCCAGTGGAGAAACCAGTCACACACACAGCACCATCAAACTCCCTCTTCTTACTGGCTTAACTTGACAAAACAGTCTCCTATTTACCTGCTTCACATCCAAGGCAATCTGGAAGTTCACTGATAATTGTTATTAAATTTTGTGCCTCCTATTTGCCTCTCATTTCTTGCTCAGGAGAGGAGGCAAATGAGGATAGATTTAAGGAGGGTGAGCATGAGGAGATCAGAGTGAAAGCATGGGAAACTGAAATTTGGAGTCTCCAGTTGAGAAAACTCTCACGTTTGGCACAATGTAAAGGCCAAAATGCTCTGACCTGAGCAGGGGCCATTGATTTCTCTCAGAGGCTGTTGTCCTGGGCTGGAAAGAGGAAAGGCAGGAGAAGCAAACAGGCAGCAGAGTCTTCCTGATAGGCAAGAGTGATTCTACTAGCAGTACTTAATGAGCAGAAAAATCATTGATTAGCTTACTGTAGTGGGCAGACTAGAGAAGAAAAGTTCTTGAAATGAGACTTAGAGCAAACTGTTTGTGAGATAACATTAAAGCCTGTCTGGTCTTTGATCCTAAAATTGAAGAAAGTAAAGGAAAGAGATGGTCTGAACCAGTGATCTGATGCCTTGAAAGATTTCAAGTTGAAGTGGAGGGGCGGAGGGGCACAGATGGAGAGAGGTACACAAATACTATTCATGACATTTTATCTCAAAATGTCAAGTGCTAAAGCTCTGAAAATATGCTTACATGATAGAGGCAGCACTGCATAATTGAAGTCCCATGAGAGTTAAGGAAATCTGTACTTTCTGGCCTTTATTTGTTTAAAAATAAAAGCTTTGTCAACACTGTATGTACTGCTGAGTGCATATGGCACTAAATCTCAGTGTAAAGTGCTGAGGTTTCAGGGATTGAGCAGAGATGTTCCCTGTGGCACCTTTCCCTTTGATCTCAGAGACTGACCTTTGGCAGCCTTTGCCCCTACTTTACATCTGTCCTGCCCTTTTCTGAATTCCTGGGTACAAGAACTGACATCATTTTGCTCTGAAACAAGGGAATATATGTGTTGAGTTGGTATATGTAAAAAAAATGGTGGAAATGCTCATGTGTTGAGTTGGTATATGTCAAAAATGGTGAAAATGCTCGTCTTTATTTTTATCACTTAGGAAACGTGCATCACTGAGTGTTGAAATGTTAAACCTAGAATTCTGGAAGGGTCCTAGCTCAGCAATCTCTCCCAGAGACAAGTGAGTCTTTTGCTTCTTCAGTTCTTCGGTACCCCGAAAAATGTGTCCACATTTCTACAGGAGTGCCCTTGAGAGAGTCTGGCCTGGAAATTGGTTCTGAATATTCCCCACCCACTCATGTTTTCCCAAGACGACCCTGGCTCCGCTCTTGGCCAGAAACTCCCCTGCAGAAATGTCGCTGGGCTGTCGGCAGGAATCCTGTGCAACAGCAACAAACATGTGGGACACGCTTCCCTGGTATTGGAGGGAAGCCTGTTTGTGTCAGCTGCATTAGAAAGATTGTTCCAGAACAGTTCATCCATGTGTAAAGTTTCCCCTGTAATTCTTCCAGGGCTGAGGAGCTCAGGGAGATCTGCTGGCAACAGCGCCGGCGGCTCTTCCCTCCACCCAATTTTTCCAAGGTGCTGGAGGTCAGAGAGGAGCAGATTTGTAATTTGCTTGTCTGAACCAGTTCTTCTGCCTTGTTTAGTGTAGCTGGAGTTTTCATGCTGTGAATCAAACTTCCAGGGATAAAATACTGCAGAATTTAAATGGGAGAGCCCCATCTCCCCACCCTGCAATTTGCCTTATGCAGATAAAAATGGGGAGAGAGCTTGTTGCAGGCTCTCCCCTTTGGAAGCTATTTAGCATTATAAATCACAGGTACACTTTGCAGTGGGCCTTCTGGTTGTTTATCTTTAGATAATTACACAACATGGGCTATTTTTCCTCTCTCTTTTGAGGAAAGTATTGTGGGAGTTACTTTGGTTTCTTTGAATTTAACCTTTGTTAGCTTTGGAGGAAAAAAATTCATTTTCTCTTACTCAAAGTAAATTAGGTGTATTCATTATAGCAACTCAGAGGATTAAGCACAATTATTGGTTTTGTTTTTTTTTTTTTTCCCTCGGAGTAATGATTTAATTGCTTTGATTTTGTTTTTTCATATCCTGAGGAAAAAAAAAATATGATAGTAGAAGAAAATGCCTTTAACTATTCTTTTCCATACAGTGTGTGCTTCTGTATGCCTGGCAGAACTTGCCTTATGCTAACCTTGTCCTTCTAGTGCCCTGCTTAGAGATTTCAGTTCCTAAAATTTTAAGGCTTTGTGTAGGTGTGTGTGTATATGTGCCAACACACAAAAACAAAATACATTATACAAGCATACATAAATATATGTTTATATAAAAATATTTTTGTGTATGTGTGTGTCTATATATGTACACACACATATAAAAATAAAATAAATACTGGCTTTCCCTTTAACTTTGAAAGTGTTTTGTTTTCTTTCAGCTCCAGCAAACTGGATTGAATTACAGCTGAATTGAATGCACTTCTACAGCACCTTCCCTCAGGGATCTAAACCAATTTTCTCACCATTGCTAAATGCTGAACTTCCCCTGTACCCTCACAGAGTAAGTAGGATGCTGCTATCTGAGCTCCAGGGTAGGAAAATTAGGAAAAGTGTTGAATGCAACATACTGGAAAAGAAAGTGATAAGATATTTAGCTCTTGGTTTTGAATACTGTTGTGTGTTCACACAGTTGTACTTTTCTGGGGGACTGAAGCCTTGCAATGTGTAACCTTCCTATGGGAAAAGGAAGGGCTTTATATATATTCAGCCCTGTAGCAGTGTGTTTGGTCAGTGTGGGGCACAGCTTTGGGATGGAGTAGGAAGGAGCAGGAAAAGATATTTTTGGGAAATATGGAGTGTACTTCTGACTTGACCCCTGATCTGTTTTAGCTTGACCAGTCACACTGTGGGCTCCAGCTTCTGAAAAAAGGCATTTAGAAATCAATTCAGGGAGGAGAGGGGAAGAAAACAGCTGCAGTTCTCAGGTGCTTGTCCATTGCAACCCCTGGCCAAGGCCAAGGGAGCTCCTATGTCAGATCTGATGCAAAGGGTTCAATGTACGGTGACAGGGACAGAAGATTTACCTCCCAGACTTTTTTTTGTTCAGTTTCTTGCGTGGCCATTCTGTGTTTTAACAAACAAAGGGAGAGTGTGATGATATTCACCATCCTTTGGAGATTCCTCGGTGGTTGTGTTCCTAATAAACTAAAAAGAAAGCTGACTGCAGGAAGGTTGGTGGCTAGGTTAATATACACTGTAGTGGAGTCATTTAAAATAATCCAAGCAAAGAAAGGAGATTTATATAAAAGTACATTTCCATTACTTGTGCCTCTGGCACAGTAATGTCTCATCTAGCATAGCAAAAAGCTAACAACATTATTCTTGTTTCTCTTTGTAACATCCATAGCCTTTAGTACTGCTATCCTTTGTTAATTTTCCAAAGACTAGTTGTTAATTAAGAGACACATTTGACTCAAAGGCAAGTCTTGACTGAAAAGAGCTCAGAGAACATGGCAGGAGTCTTGTGTTTTGGGATTTTTACATTATTTTTGAAACAACATCTAATTTTGAGCATGTCAAGATCCAGTTAAAATTTTGATGAGTGGGATCCAAGCTCCCATTGATGTCTTCATGGCAGTGGCATTTGATCACTCTTTCTTAGCTGGAACAGTAGGACAGGTCTATTTTTTGGATGGGTGAAAGAAGTCCACTTTAAACAAGTACAGTTAGGTTTTGATTTCCTTCCTACCCTTTTTCCCCCCAGAAGACTCAAGATCAGTCATTGAACACCACAGGTATGGCAGCACATTTAAACCCACTTTCTTTTACATTTTTTGTAAGGGCTTAGCACCTGGTGAGCATGAAAGTAGAGTTACTACTTAGCAAAGTCTGGCTACTTGCTTTGGTACTGAAATAGAAACAGCTTTCTTCTAAAAATCAATCCCAAAGGGCCAAGACTAAAGTGTTTTGCATTCCCATTACTTTGAATGGAAATTTCTCCTTACTAAGGAGTTTGGCATTGGGATTGCTTAGAGAGCCAGGCACTCCTTTTATGCAGGTCCATTAATTTTGATTCTGCTAAATGTGTATTCCTAATTGCAATAAGTCAATGTACCTAAAGAGATCAGAGGAAGGAACTGATCCAGAAGGGGGAAAACTTGTTACTGTGTGCTTTGAAGCTGTGAGATTGAGTGACCACATCATCTTGGCTGTGACTTTCAGATGGGTAAAGTGAATGTATGGCTTTTAAGAGATACATGGTATAATTAATGATTAATCAGGGCCCTTTGTTTTGCACAACTTTCAATTGTGCAGTCAAGGCTTGTGTGTATAATGGATGGTTTATATTTTCTTTCTTGTGCAACTTACCTTTGTTGACTGCACCTCTTTGCTGCTGATGTCTGTAAGCTCTAATAAATTGAGGAGTTGAGACAGACAGTTCCTTAGGCAAGAGCTCTCCCTTGGCTGGTGATGCTGGTGAGACCTGCCTAGACTATAAAAGGCTCAGAAAAAGGGACAAGCTTTTGGCTGGAAGGCATAAGGGAAGTGGAACAACTTTTACATCCCTCCTTCATCTCTTTTCTTGGATATTTAATTGGCATTAGGAAACAGAGCAGGTCATTGGATTAATAAACAAAAAAAAAAAGTACTGTTTGAGTCAGAAATACCCTTAGGAATTCTCCTGTTGGTAGTGTTTGTACTGATGTTATGAATTCCAAGATACTTAGTGGTTTTTAGAAATACCTTAGCTGTTGTCAGGGTGGTGTGATAAAGCAAAAACCTGAGCTCTCGTCCTAGAAAAGATGCTTGGCCACATATTTGGGGAGAACAGCCTGAAGATGTGAGGTTTTGGATTTGAGTGCACAAAGAAAGCTCACTGAGCAAATACAAAGCCCTGCACAGCTTTCGTTCCTGTGGTGTTGCTGTCTTGTATAAATATCCAGAAAGTACTGGCTTATAATTTTGTGTTTATTAAGAAAATATATCTTTCACCAGCTGCTGCTTCCTTGCTCTCAAAAGCCTGCTTTACTCATACTTAATGCCATAACACTGCAGGTCAAATAAGAGATCCTGTATGACACAGTCCATTGTCATTTTCCAGGCAGTATCTGCATCAAGCCAACAGCTTTCAGTTGACTAGAGAACTTGGCTTTTTTTCCTGTGTTTACCTGGAAACTTGTCCCTTGAAAACATGGTCAACAACTGCTTCTCTCCTCTGTTTATTGTTTCTCCCCCTTCCCATTTTTTAGTGTTGTCTCCTGGCAAGAGCCTGTGACTTGAAAGGGAAAGGGTCAGAGAGATGAGAATGGCTGGACTCCATATCCTCACAGAATAGCAGCTCTGTGGTCATGGGAGGAAGAATCATGACTCTCCTTTCATCTTTACAGAGAAGAGAGGATCCACCAGAAAATGGTTTGGGCTGAAATGGATTTTAAAGCTCATCTTATTCCAACTCCCATGCCATGGGCAGGGACACCTCCCACTATCCCAGGTTGCTCCAAGCCCTCTCCAGCCTGGCCTTGGGCACTTCCAGGGATGGAGCAGCCACAGCTTCTCTGGGCACCCTGTGCCACTGCCTCTGAACCCTCACAGGGAAGGATTACTTTCTTTTCAGCTAAACCTGTCCTCCTTCAATTGAAAGCCATTACACTTTGTTCCATAGCTATTTGCTCTTTTCCAAAGTCCCTCTCCAGCCCTCTGAGTCCCTTTAGACACTGGGAGGGGCTTGAAGGTCTCCCTAGGGCCTTCTCTTCTCCAGGCTGAACTCTGGCTGTTTTCACAAGAGGTGCTCCAGCCCCATGAGCATCTTTGTGGCCTCCTCCGTCCAGACTCCAACAGATCCCTGTCCTCCTGTGTTTAAGAGTAACCGTTTAAGAGTAACAGGCAAAAATGAAAACCTGGTGGTTGAGTCTGTCACAACATTCCTGCCTTTTTCTCCTGCTGCACAGGGGAGGGAAAATACTTCTTGTCCATGGGGGATGAAGTGAGAAAGGATGTGCTTCAACTGCAGCAAGTGAGATTTACTTTTGTGACAAAAACTTTCTAGGATGAAATATACCATTAGACTGCTTATGGGGGTTGTGGTAATTTGTCCTTGCAGGTCCTTAAGAATATGTTAGAAAAACATCTGTCAGGAATGATAGTTGTAGAGCTGCTCCTGCTGTGGGGTATGGAGGTGGACTAGATAACCTCTGGAGATCCCTTTCAGCCCTGTTTTCTATGAGCTCTAATCCAGAACATTTCATTACTCATCCCTTGAAGCCCCAAAGGTGACAGGACTATCATACTTCATTTTTACCCTTACACAATCTTTTTTCCTGGATGGTTTTTACTCATTCAGTGGTCTGGCTTCAGTTACATTTGTCATATGATTCCCTTACAGCCTCTGTGTATTAATTTTTTTTTTTCAGTCCATGCCCTTTAGGCCTTTTGTCTCTGTTTTTTAAATGGATCTCACTAACTTTGAAACTTTCTGAAAGAAAAAGTTGCTGCAAACTTAGATTTTTTTAAAAGATTTTTGAGATTTCAAATTAGATAAAATGAGTTAAAGCTGCTGTTAACTACTGATGTCATGTTCAGTGCTGCAGCAGACACAGGAATAGGAACTGGTTTTGCTTTGTTGAAGTGAGATAAATGTGAACAGGAGCAGATGAATGAGATGGGGAACTGCCCAGGACAGAGGCTATTCTGCTTGTTTGTCCAGGGCTTGGTACAGTGTGGCCCTGAGCTCTGAGTGAAGAGCTGCTCTAATAACCTTATTTACGATGGGAAGCACTCGAGGGACTGGGTACATGTGTACAGTGTGCACAAGGTGCTGCTGTAAGGTATAAAAGAACTAAGGTTTGTGCTTTGAAGTGATCATGTGGTGATTTAGGGGTGATTTAAAAACACAGTAAATTAAAAGATAACCAAACCAGTGTGATCCTGTAAGTGCTGGGTTTTTATTCAGGAGTCATAGTGGCAGTAAATACCTGCACAGCCCTCTCTGGCACAGCTGGGCATTTCACAAGCTGGTGTGAAATAGTAGGTTCCCATTATATTTGCCCTTTTTCATCTCTTCCTGACATGGAATTGAATTTATTCTATTACTGGTGTGTGTTGATTTTTAAGTGGTTTCCTTGCAGGTTTGTTTTAGGACTTCTCTGACTCTCAAATTTGGATTGGTAAAGTGGAAGATTTCACAGTAAAAACAAAGGTATCAGGCTCGAGGTAAACAAACATCCTGCTTTATTTCATTGTAGTTTTCCAGTTCAGCTCCAGGGTGCCTTGGCCTGTGAAACAGCTGTGCTAATTCTGCCTGTGGCTGGGTGCAATTGCTGCAGCCAGAGCTGGCCAGAGGAAGGTGCTTGGAGCAGTCCCTGCTGTGGTGAGTGCCCCACTCCCTGCTCTGGGTTTGGGGAGAAGCTCCAAACACGCTCAGGACATCGTGCTCCTTTCCACAGCTGCCCACATCTTCCTTGGCCCTTTTGTTGGCCTTCTTCATCTTCCTCCCTGGCTTAAAATGACAGTCAGAAGATGAGAAATCCCTGGGGGTGTTCTGCACAGGGCAGTGATTCACATGGGTGTTTTACATTCCCCTGAATATCTGATGTCCTTACATGACAGTGAATTTGCAGCAGTGGAGCAGAGGGCAGTGCCATGGGGGTGTGACAGGGACAGAACTGCCTTGGGACACCCGTGCTGGTCTCTGCTCATCTGTGCTACATGCTGCAGGGTTTTTAAGTTTAACTTGGGTAATAATATTTAAATCATCAAATCAACCTTTCCTCCTCCAGACTTTTGATAACGTTTCCTAATCCAGTTATGTTATTTTTCTGAGGAGTTGACTTTTTTTATAACTAATTATTTTGTGCTCAGCTGTATGTTCTGAGTTCTGTTTGCTTCATGGCTGGGTTTGATGCATTCTATTTAATGATGCACTTTTAACGTTAAAAAAAGGAGGAGAAAACTCACTTTGGTAGCTTTGGGCTGCATGAGTTGACACTTTGCTTCAATCAGCCTGCTCCCTCTAAAGGCTCTGGAACCCATGGACCCCTTCAGCAAAGTTATGAAGGCAGAATTGTAAAAGCTTGTCTTTATGGAAACTTTGATTAATTTTTTTCAAGGGGTGACCAGAGCTGCTGTGTTACAGAACTGTCAAATACCCTGTGTACAGAAGCCCTGTCATCTGAATTTCAAAGTCAGAGCCATATTTTGAGAGACTTGCCCTTTTCATCCTGTCTGGTCTGTGGGGGTGTCACTGTGACTGAGCCCTGTTTGGCCATGTGAAAGCAGCCTGCCAGGCTTCCTTTGCCAGGGACTTTGAGTTTAAATATATTTCAGGCCTTTAAAAAGGTCACTCAAGGCTGCCAGCCAGAACCTGTGTCTTAATTCGGTGCTATTAGAATCAGAGAAAAATAAAATCTGCAATCTCAGGCTGGAGGGCAGGGAGTGGTGGAATTATCAGAGGCTTTCTAAAGTGCAGAATATGCTCTTGTTGCAGATTTCTGCTGTGGTCTGAGGGGAGCAGGAGGATCCCTGGGCAGCAGGAAGGGTCTGATTGCTGCTCTGGGGCCTGAAGCAGCTCCTTTCCTTTGCTTGCTGGGAAGTCAGGATCACATTTTTACCCTAGCTGTTACGTGGTGTATCTTTCCAGGTGATTTGTACCTGGCTGTTGCTCTGTAGCAAGGCAAAGGGGAAGCAGGAGTTGTGTGGGGCTTTGGGGTCTGGATTAGGGATTAATGCTCTGCTGGCTGTGCCTGATGGGGAGGGGGAAGAGCTGAATTTGAGCTCTCAGTGGCCCATTCCCACCCTCTGCTGATGATCCCGAAGAAGGTCCCCATCTTTCTCTTGCTCTGTATCATCTGATACACTTAACTGCCCTACTGAAAAATTTGTCTCGACTCCTACTAGCCTGATATGTTTGTTTCTCCTTAATTCCTACTTGTAATCCTTCAGTTTGTTCTCTTATTTGTAGTCCAACATGGGCTCTTTTAAGAGTGGATGGAGCTGACATCAGCAGTTGGAAGAGCCAAAGAAAAGATTTCTTATAACAGTAATCAGCCTGGCTGATTTCCCAGCAGCATCCTGGCCTGCCAGGGTATGGAACAGCCAGCACTAGGGACAGAGTCTCTTCTTCCACAGTCGAGCCTAATTTAATAATACTTTGTTGAATTGCGTTACAAGTTTGATTCTGGGTTTGGACTGGTATCTTGGAATGTGTTTTTTTGTGATCTGGATAATTTTATATTTGTTTGGAGGGATTTAATTTTGTTAGCATCTTTACCAAATAATCTGATGAATGTGAAAAGCAGCTTTAATGTGATTTCTCATTGATTATTTTAATATAAAAGTTCTGTGATTTGAAGATCAATAACTTTGTGCTCGCTTGCCATCTTATAAGTAGACCTTAGTTTTAATCTTGTAGGTTTTCAAAATTGAATCAGCAGAAATTGCAGAAAGTATGTTTACATTCACTTGCTATCTTACTAATGGATTTCAGCTTTAATCTCTCTGATTTTGCAAATTGTTTCAGCAAAAATGATGTCACCAGGATTTGGTTAAAGCATTTCAGTTTCAGCTTAGTTCTTTTCTAATGTGTTAAATTTTCATATGCCAATGCAAAAAAAATTAACAATATTAACCTCTTACTAGATCCTTATTTCTCAAAGTACTTTGACAGCTTTGTGTTAAGTTTACTGGGTTTTTTAAATTAAAATCTTGGCTGCTAGTAAAACATACTTGTCAATGTGTAGTTAATTGCTGCATTAGTTCTGAAGTTATAAATCAAGTTGGAAAGTAAATTTGGTATCTTGTATTAATGCAGCAAAAAATAGTTGTTAAAGTAGGAATGCTGTCTGCTAATTCACTTGTCTCCTTTTAGCTAATCACTGCATTTATTCATGTCATGCATTTTGGCTGGATGATCTCGATCTTTATACAATAATAACTGGAATGCTTTTTCCCCCTTCTGAAGGGTGGTTTCTGTGGAACAGGTATTTGTCCCAAACAAGAGGCAGATGAGTAAATAAGCCTTTAGGGCAAGCAGATGAGACTATGAATTAATTTCTATTATTCTTATTTTTTAAAATTTCTTTATGATTTTCTTCTTTATTTCTTCTTTAATAATGAAGGAGCATTAGTAAGAAAAAAGTTGACTGGAATGTGATGTTTTTTCGATAAAGTTATACAGCCCTAAAATAATCTCTGGTGAGGTAGTGGGTCTGCATCAGTGTATTTTGACTGAACAACAAGGAAAAAAAGCATCCTTACACCTCAGTTTAGAGTGAAGCACCACAAGTCCCCTCTCCTGCTGTACATGTACAGGGCTCCCCAAATCACCTCTTCAAATCCTTCCTCCTGAAATTGCAGCTCTCTGGGTGCTGTCAGTGGGCTGCGAGCCCCCTGTGCCAGGGTCCCCTCTCTTGGTGGGGATTATAGGATCAAAGTTGGAGAGCACTGCAGTATAACATGGTACTGTTTTAGGAACATCTCAGTTTTTCACAGTGGGAAAACTGGTGGTAGGTGAGCTGCTTAGAAGGGCTTCTTACGCAGCTGAGGCTGAGAAATGTCTGAGAATTTTGGTAAGAAATACAAGTTGTGTTTTGCATGCAGAGAGCAGCACCACCCCTGATGCTGTAAATTTTTGAATCCCAATGCTCCCCAGCACCCAGGTGTGCCTTCAGCTGGCTTTACTGTTACCAGAGCAGAAACCAATAAAACTCTGCCAAATCCCGAGAGAGACTTGAGGAGATCTCTAGGAGCACTTGCCACATTTCATGTCTCCCACGCAGTCACGTTGTGGGGATGGTGCTGGCTAAATGCCCGTGCCTTGCTGCTGCTGGCTTTATGCAGGGCTGGCAATTGCCTGCCTTGCATCCCCTCCTGGGAGCCGTCCCCCTCCGTGCGCTGCCTTGCTCAGAGTTCACTGCAGCAGCCTCTGTGTTGCCCTGGAACTCTGCTTTTGCTTTCCTCATCACCCGGAGTTTTGCCTCTCCATTAGCAAGTTGAATAAAGAGGACAACAATGTAATTGGGCAGAACGTTCCTAAATTAGCATTTCAGTTCTTGCTGAAGGCGTGTGAGGGAGGGCTGGGCGCTGACACCTGCGGGAGTGCGTGGCAGAGAGGAGCATGGAGTGTGGGAGCAAGGTCAGGTGAAGCTAAAATGATTTAAGCCCGTGCTTTCAAAAGCAAATGATCATTTTGGAGGTAAAATTTACCACTTAGGCTAAAAGTTAATGTGAGCTCTTGCAAGCTGTAACAATATCCTGCCCTTTATGAAGGCTGCCACCACTTAACAGAAGCGAGATGCTGAAAGCATCCCTTAAGTGGCTGCTGGGGAAGTCAGTGCTGTAAACATCAGTGAGGTCAGGCTGCTGACCTTCAAAAAGAGTTTTCCTTTCTGGAGGAGTAAACTCCTGAAAAGGCAGTCTGCTAACGAGATTTTGGGTGTTTTATAGTGTGCAGTGTCCATAATTTTATAAAAGGTCTCTCCCTGCTGCTGGTACACCCTTTTTCATCCAGTGTGCATGGGGGGGGTGGGGGGGGGTGGATCAGCAACTTTTAAAATATTAGTTTGGAAATTAAGTAGCACTGGTGTAAAAGTCTCTGAAAAGATTAAAGAGGAATTATTTGGGTGAAGGAAAAGATGACAACTTTGTGGCCAGAAAGAGAATGTGACTTGCTAACATTTTGAACAGTGTGAGGCTCTGCAGGTAATCAGTTTTGTAAGGTTTCATTATATGACACAACTCACTACATGGCTGAGCTTAATGCAGTAATAGATCAGTGTTCTTTCTTTCAGGTAGCGATGCTATTTAAGTAGAACATTCATTATATCGTGATAGCAGAGATCCTCAAAGAGCTAAATAATTGGAGCCAGGTGCTGGAAAAACAGTGAATACACATTGCAGTTTTAAAGACTGCTATTGTGGAAAGCCACCTAATTGCATTCTGCTGCAATTAATAATCATCTTAATGGCTTTGAATATTTATGAATATATAAAAATAAATAAGAAAATACACAGGCTAGGATAAAAATTTGGTTCATAAAATTTTATTGCTGGAAAGTAATTAAGCATGCTTCTAATCACATCATCATTTTTCATTGTGGGTAGGTTTGGGTGGAATGAGAAAGTTTGGAAAAAGAAAATGTGACTGTTCCATTAATTAGGTTGTATGAAAGATTTCATATCACAGATATTAAAAATCAGGCACTTACTTGCTTCTCATTTCCCTGCCATTGCCTGTTTTGACCTGGGATACCCTGAGTATGGTAGGGGGGGGATCACTTTTCATCCCCATTACACTCTCAGATGGGTGGTGAAGCTTTTATCTTCCGTCTTCTGGTCTGTATTGAACAGGAGGTCACAGTGAAAGATTAGAGCAGCCTTTCCTGGCCTTTAAACAAATACTAATAATGTCTGAGGTTTTGGGATTAAAATTTGTCTCCTGAGCATGCAAATAAAAACACAGGATAAGAGCACAGAGAGTATTGCTTGAAGTTTTGTCCCAAGTGGAATTCCTCTCTGCTTATATCCATGTAACTAGACATGAATTTGACTGGCTGAAGTTTCTCTTCAATCTGCACAATGACCACTTACTCTCATTAGAAATTTTTTCTTCTTTGCAGCCCCTGTGCCTTGCAAAATGTTCCTGCTTTGTTTTGACTTGACCTTTCATAGTCACTGAAAATCAATAGGCTTTAATGCATTTATTAAATAAGGAGGATTCTTGGGATTATCATGCAAGGTTCAGTGCTGGAGCAAGAGGAGAAGGTAAAGAGTGGAATATTCCTGCAGAGCCAAGCCAGGCTGCTGTGGCTGCAGGAGTGCTCTGCTCCTGCTGATCAGGCAGCCCAGGACCCCACTGCTGCCTGCTCTTCACTCTTAAACTTCCTTCAAAGGAGGAAGCTTGCTCAGCTCTCTTTTCCTTTTTCTGCTTTCTTTTCTCCTCTGAAGAGAAATGACTTTTTCTCCTGCTTTGGTTGAGCTGTACTTGACTTTGTAAGGATAGGGAGTAATGGGAGTTCAAGCACAGCTGGGTGTCATTTGGGCTGCAAAAAATATTGAAGTATTTACTATACCTGTGCCTTATTTCTGAGAATACTCTGGCTTTTGTGACCTGATTTTTTTAAGTAATAAGATTTGTGCAGATCCTGTGCTCAGTTTAGTGTTCCATAGCCTGTGTGTACTTACACATCCTTTCTGTTTCTGAGTCTAGCTGCCCATTTTTGTGCAAATCTCTGGATTGCATGTTACCACAGGATGGCTGTTCTTTAACCTGCTGCCACACACCTGCCTGCATGTGATGTGCAGTTTCAGGTCCTTTGGAAAGGGAGTAAGAAGTTTGGCTTACTATTTTTAAGTCTTTATTCCCAAATATGAACCTATTAGCTCATCTCCTGATGGCAAGTGTAAATGCTATTGATTTCAGCAGGTTGGCTGAAATGTACCTGATAACACCAATTTATGTACAAATACATTTGATTTGGCTTTTTAAAATTCAACTAATGATTTTGAACAGAAATTTAAGGTAGGCTTTTTCTTTAGCATTTTATCAACCTATCCCTGGTGGAGTAAAACTAAAGAACATGGATGTCCTGGCACATCTTTTCTCTCAATGTCTGTCACTGGGCTTTTTATGCCTCTTTTTTATGGGTGCTAATTAGGAAAGCATTGTTCTTGTGTGTTTAAAGCCAGTAATTTTGTCACTGATACTTTGTAATGCCTCTTTGAAAAGATTACAGATGGGTCCTCCACCTCATGATGAAATAAAAAGTAACACTCAAACACGAAATCTGGGCATGACAAGCTTCTCATGGCGTGATCTGCTACAACATATTAAAACCAGATTTACATATATGAAGAGTTTT
This sequence comes from Pyrgilauda ruficollis, assembly GCF_017590135.1. Lineage (NCBI taxonomy): Eukaryota > Metazoa > Chordata > Aves > Passeriformes > Passeridae > Pyrgilauda > Pyrgilauda ruficollis. The sequence goes on from NW_024527377.1 coordinate 6,004,800, forward strand.
CTTTCAATGCATGACAACTCTCACACAATTGTGTCTTGATGTGTCAACATGCATTCAGATCTCAGCATATTAAGAATGATTTGGAAGGAAGGAGTGTCAAAACACATTGATCAAATTGTGGTGTTGCAAGATTTAATTTTTTTTCTCTCCCCTTAGCTGCTACGTAGGGAACAATGCTTTGTGTAGGTTTAAAAAAAATATAAAAGTCTAGCACCCTAAGTAACAACATAAATAAAATCTTACACTGAACAAATCAGAAGTGGAGTTTTATAGCATTTTTGCTTTCTTAGGACATAATCATGTCTAATCTGCAATAACAGAAGAGCGATAGATATGCACACAGAGGCAGTTAGATGATCAGTAATTGATTGTTTTCTTCTTAAAGAGCAAACTGCTTGTATACCAAAATGTGAGAGTGCTTTCCCTTTATGGGTCAGCATTGATTGTACATAAAACATGTGATAGAGGGTTTCTGAAAACAGTAATTAAAATTGTGGGGTTTCAAAAGTGAGCATTGATTATATTTCAGGGCCTCTCAGTTAAAAGTTAAAGAGTAAACAACAGAGTTTTCAGCTGAGGCATCAGGACAAGGAGGGCCTGGAAACTTCGAGTTCTAGCTGGGTAGTTCTAGTCAAGAGTAGAACATCACCTGTTAATTACATTTAAGAGAGGAATTTACATGCTTTTTCCCCTTTGCTACTTCTAGCAATTTTTAAGTGATTAAAGCCCTTAATGAAGCATTTACTGCTTCCTGTGAAATGTGCTTAGGTGCCCAAAGGGACCCCTCTGGTGCTGGGCTTGGCTGGCGGGCAGGGAGAGGGGACTGGGAGGGGACGTGCTGCCCCAGTGACAGTGGCTGGACTCAGATGTTGCTCAGGTGGGGCATATCAAATATATTTTTGTGTCTCATTTTGAAAGCTTGGAATTATGTGGATCAGACACCCTTTGGTGTAAATCAACAGGACTCAGAATTATGCCAGTTTACCCCACATCAGAAAGTAGCACAGGGGATGCAGTAATTTGTATAACTCCAGCTGCATGCTGCTAGAAGCTACACAGAATGTTTTAAAGATGTCTTATATTCTGGTACCAGGAGATTGTGTTTAATTAAATAAAAGTACATGTTGCGGTTGCCTTATTAAGCACTTGTACAGAAGGTAAAAAATAAATTGTCCCCATGTGATAAACCAGTACTTTGATTGTGAGACAGCCTTGTCACTTCCCTTTAAGTAGGTGAAAATTGAGAGTGCAAGTGTTTCTAGGAAACTGTGCTTACGTGATGTAACTGTTATTGTTGTTGGTTTCAGGGCACAGTGCTTTTGCTGCCTAAACCACACAAGCTGTCAAAAAGTCCCAAAGTGTGTTTTGGCTTTTGGTAGCACACAGGCAAAAATAATGTCAGATTGTTGATCTTGAATCACTGGATATCTGCCTTGAAAAATTTGCATCAGTAATTTAGAGCCCAAATGGGTCACATCTAGTTGCTAGCCTACTCCAGACAAGTTCTGTTTTTGCAGAAAAGTGTACCAAGCAACTGAAGTCTTGCCACAAATGAAAATATGAACTACCTTTGGAAATTAAGTTATTAATAGTCCTTAAATTGGTGTCTTGGTTGCTGATAGTCCTTGTCTTGCCTAGCAAGAATGGGCATCATGTCATGTCCCTAATAAATGATCAGATTAGCATTAAGAGCAGCATTAGATGATCAGAGAAGAGGAACAGGATCTGAAGTGCTCACTTCTCCTCCATGCACTTCTGCTTGTCCAGCAGTAGTGCACCTGCATTGTTTGGAATGACCTTGGCTCTGAGGTGCTTTTTAGCAGTGAGAATTTGCTGAAGAAAAGCTAAATCAGCCCGGTTGATATTCCTGTTTTCCACCCGCAAAGATGAACATGGGGAGCCTGTGGCACTTGAGGTAGTTTGACCTGTTCAAACTGTTCACAAGCTGTGTGGTTGATCACTGGACTGGAAAACAGTGTCATCCCTGGAAAGGGACTGGGATGGCTTTAATGCAGTTACATCCCCCTCCTGTCATAGCAGGTGTGGGAGGAAAAAGAGTTTACCACCCCCGTGTTTGCATTGAGAGGGTAAATTCTGTCCTGTAAAACTTGGTGGCTGTGAGGAAGCTTCTCAAATCCTGTCTTGCTGCAGTCAGAGATTTATTTATTACTAGAAGAACTGTAGAAGCTGCAGTGCAACTGCTGTGTTTCATTATTAAACAGCAGAGTTTTCAGCTTGGGTTTTAAACCTGGTGTTTTTAAGTCTGCAACCTCTCATCTGAAGGACATACTGAGAAGGGCTTCCTGCTTTCTGAATTAGTGTTTAATGTGTGGGAAGTGTACATCCCAATTGAAGTTTGTCTTCAGAAGCTTCTAATTAGGACAGAATGATTTGATTTTTCAGGAGGTAACTTTTGGGTTTCCAGAAATAACAAGACAGCCACAAGGGTGATGCAGAGCAGGTATCACAGGTTACTGTTATCTTTGCAGCTGTCAGAAGTGTTTTAGTGGAAAGCAAACCCATGTGTTTGAATAAATAAATATTTTTTACTTAATTTATGGTTTTCAATCCAAAAGAAACTGTCAAGTTTGAGGTATAATGACTGACTTTTTTTTTGTTTGCAGTGGCATGAAAATTTTCAGAAAGACTGAGTGATGTTTTAAGCTACTTCCCTGCAGGATGCCGAGCCACTTAGGTATTATTTTCCATATAACTTTATACAACAAAGCAGGAGAAAGGAGGCAGGAGAGCCACGTGTAAAGTGGCCTCTCAGGGGGTAATGATATGGTATGCATTGCAGAGAAAAAAAGGCAAGTGTTTGAAATCACTGCAGTCAATCTATGATGTGTGAATAAAGACAAGAATTACCCTGTGTCTGGTTTCCTGTCACAGCTGAAAGGCTGCTCATGCTTGCTCGTAGTGTTTCATTTGGTAACTAAGTTTTCCTGGTCCTGAAATCGGGGTGCAGAGGGGACACCTTACAACTGATGGTTCCATTTCAGAGGGAGCTGCCAGAAACTGCTGGACAGACTCACACAGGAGATAGTTTTGTATTTCATCTCCTTTCCATTAAGAAAAGTAGCATGTTATCCCAACCTAGGAAGTGTTCAAGGCCAGGCTGGATGGGGCTTTGAGCAACCTGGCAGAAGGTTTCCCTGCCATGCTAGGTGTGATGATCTTCATGGTACGTTCCAACCTAGACTGTTCTGTAGCTCATATGATTCTGTGTTTGTGGATTGTGGAGTGACCTGTCTTCATATTTTCCTGATTAACATTTGGAGGCACCTTGAACCTTCTAATCCCAGCAGGTGTGCACCCACAAGAGGTTCCTGGAGACTCAGGTCTTGCATTGGCAGTGTAACCATGTGTGGGGAGCTGCACTTCAGAACCTGAAGCTGTTGAGCAATGAAGGTCTCCAGGCTGGTCTGTGTGGCCACAGAGTGCTCAGTGGGGTTCTCCAAGTGGCACTGGGCTCTGGCATCCTTTGCAATTCAAGTCTGTAAAAGCGAGGCAGGATTTCAAAGCCAGGCAGCAGATGTGAGCCTTTGGCCTGTGAGTTCATTATTGTTCCCTGGCACCGAGCTCCTCTGTCAGAGAGGGGAATTTAGTGCAAGCTCTGGTAGGTAGAAACACAGAGGCTTTCTGTTTCTGTCTGAAGTCACCTCGTGGAGCTTTTGGGCTGGTATGTTGGCAGCTGAGCAAAAGGCTGTTTATTCTACATGACTTTTAACAGTTTTGGAATAGCTTCCAAAGACAAATCCATGGCTTGTTCCCCCAAAAAGCCAGTCAGAAATTTTTAGCTCATCTGTCAGTAGCTGCTCTGGCTTTTATGGGTCAGCTCTGAGGAGGCAGTGTGATTAGAGCACTGTGTGTAGTCTCCAGGCACGTTTTGCAGCTTTGCCAGTGGAATGCAGATTTTGCTTATAGTTTTAAAATACTATCAGTATACTTTTGAAGACCTTGTTTATTTAGCTAAGCCACTTGCCTGGTCTCAAAGCTGGCAGAAGAGAATCTTCCTCGCTTCCCTTCTTGATTTCCCTGTATCCTCCAAATAGACATAAATAGTGGCCTTTTTCCTCAGTCTCCTAAAAATGTAGGATGTATTTCAATGAGAACTATGAAATTGCAGGTAACTTCTGTTCCTCTCATATTTCCTTTTGCAGAACAATTTCATGCAATTGCAGTCTGTCTGTGGGATTTGTTGATCCTTGTAGGATGAACTGCCTGAAATTCCTTCGGCTTTTCCTCCCTTGGAGATCCCTTGCACGCTGTCTCTGTGTGCTGCATATCAGCTGTAGCAGATACATGCTGGTAGCTCTCTCCTCAGCAGTCTGGTGCTGTTCAAAGCTTTGAAGTGATCAAAGAGGAGGATGAGGAGTAACAAACTGCTTTAACATTTGTTCTGGCAGGGATGGAGTAGCTCATGTGAGGTGTGTTGTGGGGCGCGTGCTCTGGAAGGTGTAAAGTGTTACTGCTGCTGCTTTGACAGAGCCACAGGGAGTCTGACACAGAAATAAAGAGATTCCTTCTTCCTATTGGCCCCTTTTGATACAGTGCTCCCCAAGATCTGCATTTCCCAAAGTCTTGAGCTTTCACTGGCTTTAAATTGTTCCCCACTTTTGAGGGGAGGAAGGGCATGACCAGGATTGTTAGACAGAAGTACCCGAATTTTGAAACTTGCCCAAAACCTTTTTTCTGTTCAGCTTTTAAGACCCTTGTTTATGGAAATAGTTTTTCCTCATAGGCTCCTTTTTCCTCTGGAAGATGAAAGTGCAGATTAAGTAATATCACCCATGGGAGCTCTCATAATGGTTATTGGCTTCTTTGAAATACTGAATTGTTCCCTGTTCCACAAACTGTGACGCTGGCAATAGGGATGTGGGGATATAGATTTTTGCAATAGTATCTATCCAACCACTGTTTGAGATATTGTTTTCTTATTTTATTTTTTAATTCCTCACATGTTTAGGTCTTAGGAAAAATGGTAATATCTTCTCAGTCTGAAAGGGACCCTGAACAAATAGATGGTTTTGAAGAGCAGCAAAATATGATGCTACTTTTGAAGAGCAGCAGAATGTGATGCCATAATTCCTCCAAACAGCTTTGTAGGTCAAATCTGCAATTTCTTTTCAGCTCCATGTGGGAGCAAAAGTAACATGTAAGCTTCATATATGTAGCTTGAAGTCAGAATGATAGTTTTAAATTTAAAATCACTTTTTATGTTTAGTTGATAAGTGTCTTTATTAGCTCAGTAGATAGGAAAAAAGCAAAACAAATTGCTGCTGTGGCATTGTAAAAGAACTTGTTTCTACCCTGCTTAAAAGGAATTTCTGTGAAAATAATCTGCAAGAAAAAAAGCTACATGAATGCTTCAGTAATTCACAGTGAATATGAACTTGTCTACTAGCACAGGTTTCATCTTGTGGGAAAAGAAAATTGCTGCTGATTTATGATAGAAATGTGAATGTCAAGAAGAAGGAATTAATAGAACAGACAAGAAGGAATTATTCATTCCAGGAATGCGCATTGCTCTTTTCAAAGAAAAGTTTTGGTTCAGTTGTGTTCTGCTGCTTCAGCCTTCTCCAAATTCCTGTATGAGCATTTGGGCTTTAACTTCTGGAAGAGATGAACAACTATTTTGAGCAAAAAACTGCATCTGACTTATTGGCATTCCTCGTGTTAATGGTTCTGTCAACCTAACAAGCTCTTGACATATATTTATGCCATAGGAAAAATAATTGATAATGATTAAATATGACAGTTTGAACAATTGTTTTTGGCCTAATTCAACATGTGAAAGTTGAAAATTATTTTGCTTGTGTGGTCCATTTACTTTTGTCTCAGTCATGGACTTTCTCTTGTGCATTTGTAAATGAGCACCATTGCATCATGTTTGCAGATAAAAGCTTAATAGAAATTCTTATGTCAGTGTGGTTCTCTGGCAGAAGAAAAATTGCATTGCTCTGAGATACCTCAAGGGAGAACAGAATACTTTATGGAATCTGATGTCACAAGTTAAATACCTTGAATCAGGTACTTCAAAAAGCAGTTAGGAGAAAAAACCCTGAATTATCTGTTTAATGGAAATCTGTCTTTTGAATTAGGTCACCTGTACTAAGCTTCCGTAGTCCAAATCTGTATGTGACACATGCAGTATTTTATCTCACTCAAACATTATGGGTGAGGGGGGGGAAATCAAAGAAGTTCTGTTTTACTCAGCCCTGGCTAAGAGAATGTGTGTATGATCCCCAGCCTGCTTCTGGAAGGCTTTGTATTAATGGGGGTAGAGGAAGAGAGAAGTCAGTTACTTAACCTTAAAAAAACCCCCAATTTTCCATGAAAGAAAATGCAGTAGGTGCTATCAGCTGCATTCCACTTTGTCTCTCCAGATGTTTGTGGATAGAAGTGGTTTCAAGTGTGTTCAAGAATTGTGTGATTGATGAACTCAGCCAAATTCAGGAGTGGGCAGGCATCTTTCTGCAGCTTGTTTTAGAACTTGATTAATACACAGATTTCTTGCCTCCTGTTCTCACTGTCATTAAAACATCTGAAATTAGTGGGAAGAAAGTGGCAACTTTAGTTTCAACTCTGTTCCTTTGATGCTGTGTATAAAAAGTTCTAAATGTATTGTACATCAACAGTACAGTGTACAGGTTGGGTAGCAGGGACTCTGAACTTGTCAGAAACAAATGTGAATTAATTAATTTTTTTTCCTTGAATGTTGCAATTTTGTTTCAGCTGATGTGGGCTCTGTCATACCAACTGCTGTGGAGTAAATTATTACTAAATGTTAGGTGGTAGTGGTGATTATTTCAAAGATAGGGTAATCTAGAAGAGACAGCTTGCACAGGAAAAGCAGTCAGTCATATTAACTAAACTGGCAATAACTGCCACAAAACATCATCATCATTTTATACCCCTTTTGGTCATGCTGTTTAACTAGATGAACTATGTCCTTGTTTGTGTTTCAGAGAAGAAATCTGGAATACAGTCACTTCAGGGAAAATGCGAGAGCCTTGATTTATTGATGTTATTTTATCAATTTTGCACAGGTTTTATGGGGAGGAGGGAAGGAAGGAAGATTAGGAATTTGAGATGAAGACAGAAAGAAATGGCCACAAATGCCTGTCACACCCAAGAGAAGTAATCAAATTACTGCCACCAAGTAAAATGATATCACTGATTATGAAATTTGAAATTGGTGCCTAGAGCACTAGGAAAGCTGACAGTGTGAGGCAGTGTATTTAAAAAGGAGACTGGGTGCAAACATATTAATATGCTTTTAAGGAGAAGGAATCTTCTGCAGGAGGGCATGGTGTCTGTAATTTATGGGCATGAATGAAACTCTGCATCAGTGATTTATAGTGTCAGGCAGGGCTATTAATGTGATTAGGGTTCAGAGTTTAATTTACTTCCCTCTTTAAAAGAGAAGAATTATCTACTGTAAAGACACACATGAGTTGTTTTAAATGGGGTGTGAGGACCCTTCTGGGTGAAACTGGAGGAACTGTTTTAAAGCAGTCAAGAGATTCAATGGGCATTGCATGTTCATTTTTCTTAGCTCTGTCGTATCCATGAGGAGTCCCTGTAGGTCCCACCTCTCAGGACAGAGCGAGCAGTGGCAGGTCTGCTTCTGTCTGGGCTGGTACCAGTGAATTTTGTTAGTTATTTACATATTCTTTTTCTAACCTGTGAGAGCTGTTCTCTTGGCACAGATTTGAAGTTATGTGACTTTCTTAGTTTGAAGAAGAAAAAGAAAGAGGTGTTTCATTCTTAGTGAAAATGACTTAATTTCTGCTGAAGATGCTAAGACCAGAATGGCCTCTTGTTGTGACTGTCTTGGTATCCTTTGTGGTGACATGAGTGATATTTGCATTGTTCTCACAATAGTTGAAGAATTGCTTGCAGGAAGAGCTAGACATGGCATCATTACTCTGATTTATGAATGAGAAATGAAGCTCAGAGAAAATTCTAGTTTTCAGGGTTGTGGAAGTCAGAGGCTCTGGAGGACTCATCACCCCAGAAGCAAGGCTTGTGTGTTTAAAAAAAGTGTGTCTCATTGCTTCTGTCATTAGGAAATCTGTTTGCAGTCCCAAGCCCCAGTGACTCTAGACATTCGCCACCCAGTTCTCTAAATCTGCTTTTTAAGCACAGTTTCTCTTCCCTGTTTGCCCTGCAGAGCTGCTGCTTGCTATGTTGAGCATCCTCCTCTTTCTCAGTTTGCAGTTAATCTCTCCCCACTCATCCCAGCCTGTTCTCTGGCTGGCACAGAGCTCTCATCTGTGGGAGGGCAGTGTGATTTAACGGGGAGGAGAGAGGAGCTGAGTGCTTATGCCTGTGAGTGGTTTTTGAGCTGTGGGTTTATTGCCATATACACCTCACCTTGCTTAAAGTCTCCTCTGGAATTCTCTTCCATCCCTTGCAGCTTTCTTTAAACTTTTCTCGACAAACTTCTTGGCTGCTTTTTCCTCTGCTGCTCTGAGTAGAACTTGAGGCAGATGCAGTGCTTTTGCTGTGACCTTCAGTATCACTCCCACAGCTGATATGAAATACTATACAAACCTTGATGCAATTTTCCATGGCTGCTGTAGGCAAGGTCTCACATTAATGGAAGAGCCATGGGGGATTCTGATTGTGCTGTTTCTTCTGATTGTCACACTGGCTTAAAGATAAGTTATGCTTGGGGTCATCTGGCTGTATCTCCCTGTGCATTTCACTTAGGTATAAAATAATCCACACCTAGATGCTTTTCTATTATCTAAATGCTTCAGGTGAGTTTGGACTTAAAGGCTTTTTATATAAGATTGGTCTGGGAGAGTAATTTGTGAGGCAGGAACCTTACTGGGAGCAGGAGGAGGGATTGAGTCTATAGAGTGAGAGGATTTCAGAAGCTGGTGGGAACTGGATATTGGATGGGGAAATTCCTGCTGGGAGTCCAGGAAGGTATTTCAAGAATGGGTTTGGATGGAGTTGAAGTATTGGTTGGGTGTGTGACAGCTGTGGGTGCTAGGTGGAGTGGACATCCTCCAGCAAATGGAGAGGTGGAACCATCATACTATAGCAAGGAAATAATTTGGCTTGTGTGAAGAGGAAAATAAAAAGAAACTAAAATGATTCTTTTGGTCTAAAATGCTTGGTTTGAAGGCAGCTGGAGTGATTGCAACTTTCAAAGAGCCTTTTTCCCAAGACGAAGTTTCAGCTGGCATAAAAGCTAGCATTTGACATCCTTTTCATATAATGATTATATTAACAAAAGCAGACCTCGCTGTTGGCTGCTTTTGTAAAACAACTCCAGCACGGCGCTTCATTCTCTTAACTCCTGCGTGTGACTTGAAGTCAGCTCCAAACTCCTGCTGGAATGCAAGCAGGTCAGCTCCTCTGACACAGTTAGAGTATTAGAAAGTGCTCCACGTGGCTCGACAAAGGCTCTTTGCAATTGCTCATTTCTGTTGCAGCGGGCAGTTTTAATACACTGATGTTTGCAGCAGTCTCGTGTTTAATGTTCTCATCCCATAGGCAGGGAGAGAAGGATTGCTCAGGCATCTGCCCTGAGATGCTGCAGTCCAAAAAGCCTCCAATTACTAGGAGTTCCTTTGTAATTAGTGATGTTTTAATTGTTGTAGCAAATACTGGCTTCTGCTGTTTGCTGAGAGTTAGGTATTCTTACAGCAGTGAAAATAGACCTCACTGACCAGAAGGGATTTTGCGAGAGCCTGTGTTGGATTGTCCTGATATTTCTGGTGTCCTGATGTGAGGCTGGCTTTCCTCAGACTGCTGTTTGATTTCCAGGTTGTGTGACAGTTGTAATTTTCTCTAAAGTGCCCAAACAGAGGTTTATCTGTGCTTTTCCTTTTCCTTGTGGGATGCATCCACAGTTAAACCTCACACCTTATGGGAAATCCATATCACCTCTTAAAGGCTAAAATCCTCAGTTTTTCTACAGTGTGTTGCATGCTGTGTGATTTAAATAGCAATCCTGATTTCTTTTGTCTGTAAGAAGAGTGCAAAGGTTAGGGCAGGACTGTGTAAAGAAGGAGGCAATCTGTATTTTAAGCCCTTCCAACGACACAGCCTGGTGGGGTGTGTGTGGGAGGAGGTTTCTAAATAGGAAACTTGTGATGTGAGGAATCCTAGGAGCCATGAGGATTGTGTAAATGTTTGCTTTTTAAAGCAGAAATAGTCCGCTTTCTCTACTGAGAGAAATCACTTTGCTTATGAGAGAGCACAGTTTATTAGCTGTGGTGACTGGAGATGAAGCAAAGGGAAGGGACTCATTTTGTAGACTTAGAAAAACCAAACCCAAAGGAACATTTCTGCACTGTTCTGATTTATTTTTATCATGTTGTCTTCATCTGGTTGCCATCATTCAGATACAGCTGAGTAGAGGCATAGGGAAGCACAGAAATTTTGAGCAGAGCATAAATATGACAATGAGCATTTGTTTGATTACTATGAACATAGCCTGGATAGGTGAGAAAAAGGAATGTGAGGTAAGTGCTGGACTTCAGCTTTGTTATAATTTGCATTTTATTAATAAATATTATTGGAAATCATTATCCTTTAGCCCCTTATTGAAAACTACTGCTGAGACTATGTGGCTCCTATTCCTTACTGGTATAAATTGGTGTAGCTGAATTAGAAGTGTGATTTTCCACTACTCTTGGAAGCTACTCCAGTTGGACAGGGTAAAGTTATCTCCCTTTGTCAGACGGAATTGCAGAACTGGGCTTTGCTCCATTTTGCATATCACTGGGACAGACAGCAGGCTTTTAATTTGGTGGAGGAAGGCATGTGAATAACCAACAGCTCCAAATTAAAGACAGGAAAATTAAAAGTTGGACACTTTTGGATAGAGAAAGCCTGGATAGAGGAACTGTGTGTTGATTGTACATTTTCTTGCTTTTCATGTACTCAGATCATGACAGAATGACTTTCCGGGAGACTTTTGATTGGACTGAAGGTATGAGCTTTAATACTGGGGGACTTTGGGAGACTGCCTTGTGTGACTGATCAAATGAAATGAGCTAATGGTGTGTTGTGGTCTTCAAAATCCCTGATATCCAGTGCAAGCTACCTTGCTGCTGATGGTACAAGATTCCAAACCCTTTGACAAGCAGGTGAATGTCTTTCTGAGATGGTTTGTGTAGTCCTTTTAAAATGTAATTCCACACTGAAAGAGAAATCTTGGTTTTGTGAAAAAATCTTGGGTTGTATTAAACCTAAACAGAGTTTTTAATTAAAGCTTTTTTTTTTTTTTTTTTTTTTTTTTTTTTTGGTGTATGATGGATGGAAAATACAAAAGCAAAGCATCCCCTGACTGCAAAAAGGGGGATGGTTCTGAGTGATTACTGAGCAAATTTGAACAGGTGAGCATTTTCCCCCTGAGTTTTGCTTGTGTGGTGTACCCAGGAGCAGAAGTTCAACTCTTCTCAGCTTTCCTTTGGTCAGGTCAGCAATCAGCCTCTTAGTCCTTTCCCCCCACTCCAGGGATAAAAGTCAAATTACCCACATGAGAAACTCTTCTCAGCGATTGCTAATACTCTAAAGGGAAAAAGGCAGAGGAAACTTAAAGGACAGCTGTACTGAGAATCTTTTAAACTTCTGTCTTGTGGTCTTTGTGAAGAATGTCATCAGTTTTTCTGTTTCACTGAAGCTGTGGCTGTTGAAAAATTCCAAGCTCAACAGTATGTTCATAGGGGTTTTCATCCTGGAGGTTCTTTTAGGAAAAAGTCAAAGAGGAAAGAACTGGGAAAGTATTTCTCATGTAGCACAAGTAATTTTGGGGGGAATTGTGGAAAGTAATGCTGGATATGCTGGTATGAGATGTCATTGTAGACCTTATGGCAGAGATGTTCCTCATGAAAAGGGTTTTTGGTATTCTGGTGTGATCCAAAAGAATCTGAGCTCTCCCTTTACTGCCTCTGTTCAAGATTTTATCTCTTTTTAGAGACACTGTAGCTGCATATTTCTTTCTTCTGGTCAATGAGAAGTCAAATTTCAAACCATTCCTTGCCAGGCAGGTGATAATAGCTTTAAATTTAAAGAAAATGATGAAATGACTGAACAAATAGCTTTAAATTTAAAGAAAAGGATGGAATGACTGAACAATTTCGTGCACGGAAAAAGAGCTGGAAAAGAGGTGACAGTGAGAGGATGATGTTGAAAGTTTGCTAGTCTTGATATGGATAGGGGTATTGTTCATTCTCTTTCATAATTGAAGAATCAGAAAGCATCATTTAAAAAATGTGAATTAGTTCAAAAATACAGATCAATATTATTCCTTACACAGGACCTACTTCTGGAAATGTCTGTGGGGAATAATCTGTTAGCTGAAAGTTCCTGCAGGTGAAAGATGTGGCTGTGAGAAATACACTGGTGGTTTTCATGTGAAGAGAGACAACCTCTGCTGGCTCAGGAAGCCCTGGGGCCACAAGTTTTGGGATTATTTTGGAAGAGGATGGTGGTTGTATCCTGTTCTGTTTTTCCCAGGTCAAACAGTAGGTTTTTTTAGTGCAATAATTTAGGTCAATTGATTTAAGTTCAATGAACTTCTGAACTCGTCAGCTCCAGCTGTTCATGAAGTGGTTTTGTATGTATTGTATGTTTTGGGTGTCTTGTGAACTTTTCATCTTTACAACTGGTAAATAGGATGACTGTGTTGGTTAATAGGTCCATTTAAATGCTGCTGTGTGATTTTTTTTGTCTAACATGCATGTTGGCCCTTGTCTTTCCAACTGAAGATACCCAAAAATTTCAAAACTTTCTTGCTGAGACATCGTAATAGATTTTATAGGAAAAATTGCTGGAAGAATTAGATAAAGAGCCCTGAAAACATGGAGAGGGGAAGAGGCATTACAGTTTGTATTTAAGCTCAAGCCTCTATGTTCCATCACGGGGAGATGTTTGAAAAAAGCTGTACCAGAGCTCTGAAGGGTTCTTCAGCCTCCAGCTCCGAGCTCTGGGAACTGGGCTGCAAACTCCTTGAAACTTAAACAGATGTTTTGGTACAGAACTTCAAAGCTTTGAAAGGCTGTTTTCCCCACATGCCTTCTTATGTGAGGAGACTGTTTAGAGCTGCAGAATAGATTTTATTATCTCTTTTACAAAAGCACTATCCACAAGGAAGAGGCAGGCTTGGAACAGTTGTGGGCTCAGACGTCAGACAATGACCACGTAATGCAGCCCCAGCTGAAGAAAAATAGAATGGAAATGAGGGGGAGATGTGTCAGCCTGTTCAGGACCCAGAGGGGACAGAGTTTGGAGATGCTTCAGTAGCTCTTTCATGAAGATGAGTAAACACAAGGGCTTTGGCTCTGCCACGTTAGATAGAGGAATTCCTAATGTTGGGGAAGAACACTGATGAACAATAACCCAGACATTCCTCCAAGTGCTTTATGTGCATTTAGAAATGAATCTGACAGTGATGAGTTTGACTTGAGAGCCCACAGAGATCTGAATGGGTGAAAATGTCAGGAAGGGCAATAAATGGGGCTTATCCTGTATCCTTTCACCCCCTTCCCACACACTTAACTGAGTGTGTGCTGGAGGCTGTGCTGCATGAATGCCCAGGAAAATAAAACCCCTGTTGTAAGAATTTATCAAACTTTAAAAGTTAAGACAAAGGAAAGCATCTAGAAATAAGGGAGTGAGACATGAGAAATGAGATCCAATTCAGTTGAATTACAATATTTTTCTCTAGCCAGGAGCAGACCAAATCATTTTAGGAGGGCATCATGCAAGAATCCCCTTACTGTTCCTTGTTGCAATTTGCAGTATTTGTTCTCCTCTGTTTAGACTTTTGTTTTCCTTAAAGCATTGTAGTGAGTTGGGAGGTTGGGAGTGGGGAAAAAAAAAAAAAGAAATATTTTTATCATGATGATTTTTCAGCTTAAAGATCTGAACCAATAATATTTTTTTTTCCCCCAAAGGAGAATGCAGCCCTTAACCACACAACTGCCAGAAACTATGGCCCAATTTTTAAACTAAGGCAGGATTGAGTTCATTTGTAAGGTCAAGATCTACTTATAAGTAATGGCACTTCCCGTGGGGAAAAACACTAACCCAATTTGTGAAAGTTATTTTATTTGATGGTCAAATAAACTCGATAGCACATCAGGAATAGGGTTCCTGGCTGTGATGTGACATGCAGAGCAGCATTTAGGCAGAAGGCTTTGTTTTTGCTATGAATGTATTGATGGATTTTCATGTGGATGTTTGACTTTTGAAATCATAGCTTTGGTATTCTGAAAGACAAATGAAAACTGTAGGATAAAGGAACAAAGCTAAACCAGCTCCAAAAATATAGGAAACATGGCAGCAGGAGGGTCCACTCAGGGAAGATTATAAAGCTTCACATTGCCAGAGCCTCTTTAGCAGCTCCTTCGTGTTGTGGGTTTGGCAGGAGGAGGATGACAGGGCTGCCAGCCTGCCTAATGATCTTCATCTAACATTTACCTTATTGAGAGGGGAATAATTCTGTTAAATTAACATCCTAGCATATTTGCTGTCCAGCCAGTTGATGAATTAAATAGCCTGAACAAAACGTTTCACGACTCGTTTATCCATAAAAAACGCTGAATTTTCCGCGCCAAAGGGAGTGGCTTTTCAGCAGCTGTCTGCTGCGATGCCCTGTACCCCTTATCTGCAAAAATATACTTGTTGGTGTGTAAAAAGAAGATGTTTATGAGGCTTTGGGAGGTGGGAAAGCACGCAGACAGATCCTGCTCTTGGAGCGACCCGGGCTCCGGTGCTTTGCCGCCTGGCGTGGATGTCCTGCTTGGAGGAAGAGCAGGCTGTTAGTGACAGCCCACGAGCCTGTGACACTGGGATCACTCCATCCATCAAAGCTGGCACCCCGTGCCAGCCCAGCCAGCTGTCCTCCTCCATCAGTGTCCGAAAGTGCCGCGCCGAGGGCCACAGGTGCCAGCTGCCAGCCTCGAATAACCACTGGGCCTGCCCCAGGATTGAGCGTATTTAGGCAACCTGTTCAGATTGAATTGTCTGTCCTGACAGTCCCTTTTGAGTTTGTTTGGAAGAAGGAGAATAAACAAATTGCAGACTAATAGACAAAGCAGCACATCTCTCACAAGAAATCCAAGCCTAGGGCTTTACGCTCCCCAGTTGTGTGACACCACCGTAAGTGCCTGTGACAGCGGGAGATGTTGCTGAGGGTGCAGTTGAGTTTTCCTGCTTGGTTTGACCAAAATTTGTAACCTCACAGTGAAGTCTGTGGTTCATGGATCCACCGACCCACTGAGAATTTATGTCACTTCTGTTGATGTCTGTTGGGTGTGCCGAAGAGGACATGAAGACTCAGTTTTGTGAGAAAATATATTATAAAGATGGTCATTAGAATTGAATTAGAATTTTGATTAATTAATTATTTATATATACTTGCATACTTAATTATATTAATTCTGATAGCAATTAGAGTTTCAATGTGCAGCTGTGGAGAGCGTGGCTGTGAGCCCTTAGCTGAGGTTTGATTGCTGCTGCACACCTGAAAAGTCCCCAAGTATGACAGGCCCAGCAAAACGGGGTGAGCAGGTAATCAAGTGATTTTCAGATTCATGGGCAGGAATGCTTCTGCATCCATAAGCCTTGAGGCCTCCCAAGATCTTGAGCATGTCAGTCTGGGGAGCCTGTAGGTATAAGAGGCTTATATGGGCAGTCAGGCTTTTACAATGAAAACGAGTATTTCAAGGCAAAAAAAATTCTCTTGCTGCTGTAGCCCCTAGACTGATACACAGCCAGCAATTTAAACTGTTTTCACAAAGTTAGTCTGCTGTTCTTCTGGATTCCAGTGGTTCCAAGTGCAGCAGTTTGCCCTTGTACATCTATATTAAGTTTTTTTCCTCCTATTATCATCACCAGATCCTTGTCCTCACTTGATGTTTTCTAGGCTCCTCATTCCTATTCTCCAGCATGTATGAATTTTCTATTATTTGCCTGCTGAATGCAATCACTTGCAATTTCCCAGGTTCAAAAAAAGAAGTTCCTTTAAAAAAAAAAAATGTAATGGAACATCCTCAAGTTGAAATGGGCCCTGAGCACAGCTGATGGCTTGGGGACTTTAATTTACTAAACGTCAGTGGTTTGATGGCAATTCAACATGACTGGTGATTGCCTGCATCGTGTTACTGCTGTGGCTGAAAAGGCTGTTTACTTTTGGAAGACAGAAAGCTCAGCTGAGCAACACAAAGAGCAATCTCCTGTGACCTGCTAATAATTTTTTTTTTCTAAAGATTCTCCAATTGATGAGGAGCACAAACCCCTGGAGAAAAAAAAACTTCTGTGTGCATATGCTTGTTTATATATCTCTTACAAGAGGTCAATCCAGAAAAATGGTGTTTGCAAAAGAACACTTCGTATCAGGAGTTTTCTTTGCTGCAAAGTCATCCTTAATTTGGCCAGTGCAAGACTTTTCCTTTTCAAGAGATTTCTCTTTACATTTATCATCCCAGCTTGACACAGCACTGAAATATTTCTCTGTATTTCTGATATTTGTTGTGGTACTACTTAGAGCCGTGAGTGGCCCAGTACACGTTGGAGAGCAATGGTTCAAAAAGAAAAAAATCCCATCTGGTTCTCATTAATTTGCTGAAATGATCAGAACCTTTCATAAGAGAGACTGTGCTGCATGTAGGGAAGATAGTGGCAGGGGCTCTTCATTTGTGCAAGTGGATGCAAACTCACCTGCCTAAGAATGATCTCGTTTCTAAAAATGAATTTGGGGTTCAAGGTCCTTAGATAACATCATACTTGGTGGACTTTCATCCATAAACTCCATTTCGGGCAGTGATGTGTTCTCTTCCTCCCACTGCCAGGCAGATGATTATGGAGGGAGGTTTTTTTTGTGTTAAAAAGACAGCTAGGCTCTTGCTTACTATTTAAAGAAAAAAATTAATAGTTTAGAAAAAAGATTTTTAGAAGTGCATATGTGCAAGTAGGGCAGCTGAAGCTGAGACACACATCCACTGTGTTTGGGTCAGCAGCCCCTGAATGGCAGGTTCAGGAGCTTTGCACAAATTTCTGTATCTCTAGTGTGCTGCTTTCCTTTTAACATTTGGCCTTTAGGCCTTTTCTTTTGGGCTTTTGTGCGTGCAGAGCAGAATTGGTTGAAATACTGGTGTGTGCACCCTGGGCGTCTCCAGCCTTCCAGGGCCCATCAGTGCTGGACTGGACTCATATCCCCTCCCTGCTGCTGGGGAATCTATCAATGACCAGCTTGCTAAGGATAATTTTATAGGTTCTGCAGCTGATTTGTTTAAAACCAGATTACTGTCACATTTAGAAACATTTAGCACCACTGGACTAATGAGGAATAATAATTTAAAGAGACTGACTAGATTTAATCAGTTTGTGGGAGATGAGACTTAATCAAACATAGGAGGTTGAGAAGGTTGATAAAGCTCATAAATTTGAATAGATAATACAGACTCTGCCTGAACATTTTCTGTCCATGGTTGGTTTATAATAGTAAAGTGTTTGCAAAAGTTATCAAACAATCAATAGCTATAGAGTCCTTTGTGTGAGGAAGCTTGCAGTGGGGAGAGAAAATTGCCTGAATTGAAATTCAAAAGTAGACATTGAAGGAGATTTCTTTCAATATGGGAATTCTAAGACTTAGTTTTTGGTATTTTTTGTAATATGTAAGAAAAGAGAATTGGGAAATACCTTGAAGAAAAATACCCCTGTGAGCTGTGTCCCCTGGGAGCCTGCTCTTGGTGCAGACCTGCAGCATGTACTTACTGGAGAGCCCTGGCACGTATTTTAACTTCCCTGACCTTTGGTTCTCCATCTGTAAAATTCATGTGCTCAACCTTTCCTACTCTGTTTTGTCTATTTTATGTGTTGTAGCTAGAGAAGTGTTGACTTTATAAAGGACGGCTGAGGTAGATGCTGTGAAATGAGTGCTACAGCAATCTCTGCCTTTCTATTACTAATCTTCCACCTTTATCTTACCCTCAAGCCCAAAAAACATAGATGCCTCCTCCTCAGTCCCCCCTTTTAATCAAAGTCAAGGACAGGTGCAACATTAAGATCAGAGTTTGTGAGGCAAGTAATCTCTTTGGTACTTTATATATTTGGGTTGCTTTAAGTGAACAAAAAGTAACTGTATAAGCTCATAATTTGAAATCCATGCGTGTGTAGTAGGAGCCTGACCCATCCTTTTTTGCTTCTGTGGAAAAAAATTCTGCCTATGCTTTCTTCAGCAAAGGCAGCAATTGTAAATATTTTTCAGCTTCTACTGAATTAATTGTGAGAGGTCCTGCTCTCTGCCCACCTCCTTCTGGCAGCGCTGGCAGAGCTTTGCTGAGCTTTGGAGGAAGTTTTGTCTCATAGCTCTCCTTAAAGAGAATCATAAAATCATAGAATGGTTTGGGTTGGAAGGGACCTTAAAGGTCATCCAGTTCCAATTCCAACCCCCTGCCATGAGCAGGGACACCTTCCACCTGACCCAGAGCTCCATTCTGGCATTAAACACCTCCAGGGGTGGGGCAGCCACAACTTCTCTGGGAAAAGAGAAGAAATATGACAACAGAAATCCTCAGAGATAAATCTAGACCAAATCCTCAGAGGTACTTTTAAAATATTCAGAACTTGGGGTGCCTGAGATTTTTTTTTTTTTTTTTTCTCCCAGTAAAAAACCTCTTTCAGCTGAAGAAGCTGATGGGGTCCATCCTCCCACCTTAATCAGGTCAGGTCCTTCATGGTGCTGGAAGAAGGATAAACTCTGTTGACTGTTGACATCAAGGTCCCCTGTAAAAGACAAATATGCCATAGGAGTGTGGTGAGGGGAATTGGATTGGAATAGAGATTTTTAATCAGCATCAGGCCTGACAATGAACTAGCACCACAACCAGACGAATAATGGAGAGTCCTGAAATGGTGGAATATTCAGTAAATGCTATATTTTGTGTAATGCTGTGGCAGTTGCTGAAGCTGTGGCTTTGCTCTTTTGTTCTCAACCAAGATCAGAAACGCCTTGTTCTGTTTTCGGTTTTTGGTATCTTTTGTCACAGTGCTCAGAAATGATGGAGCTGCATGGTGACTTTCCTTAAATCACTGTGCTTATGTGAGAGGGTTGGTTGCTAAAAACATAAGGAGTTAGAGAATATTTTTTTTGTTGTTGCTGCATCAGTAATGTGAAGTTCTACTAGAAATAAATCTTTATTGGGCCATACACTGTTGAAGGCTGTCTTTCTTCCATATTTCAATCCAAAGGGACCATGGTCATTGTGAATCATGAGGGAAGATGTGGCATCCCTGCCTTCTACCTGCAGATTTGAGGTGCAGAGGAGTCTGTGGCCAGCTTATGGTCACTGAGGTCTTTGCAATAAAATCAGACTTAGCTTAGCTTTAGCCAGCAAAAGCTACCTAGTCTTTTATTTTTATTTTAAATTCCCACTGTAAATGTTGAAAATAAAGGCATGTCCATGCAGTGGAATTCCTTTATCTTTGACTTCTGTGTTAGGATATAATGAAATGTACACTAGACAGGGTGGTTTTTCTCCACTGACTCCGTAAGGAGCCTCCATAATGACTTTGGATGGAGCTCTGAGGTACCTGATCTGGAGGAAGGTGTCCCTGTGCATGGCAGGGGAGTCAGAACTAAAAATCTTTAAGGTCCCTTTCAACCCAGGACATTCTGTGGTTCTGTGACCCTGTAGGTGGTTAAATTTGTGATGAGCCCCATCTCAAGTAGAACAGAGAATGGACTCCAGTTTCCTCCTGAGTTCCCAGGGAAAATCACACTCCTTTTTTTCCACTCTGACACTCTTAACAACATTTTATTACCAAAATTATTTAAACATCAGGTGTGCTGTTCTAACTTGCACTCTTACCTCTGTGAAGTCACATTTTCCTCCCCGAAACACCCAGTTTTAGTCCTGCTTAGTATTTTGCATCTGCAGTGCAGGAAGGTGTCACTCGAGTCAGTCTCATTTTGTTAGGAGCAGTGCACATGTTCATTTGGAGTTTTCTTTGTGTTTCTAATGGCAGGCAGCATGCAGAGCTAATTAATGGTATATGGGAAGAAGTCACTGATGAGTACAGATTGAATATCTTCAGACAAAAAGAGCTACGGGTCTCCTGTTGAGTTTAAAGAACAGCCCTGCTGAACCTTTGATATGCAACCAGATGCAGCATGTAGAAGCAACCAAATCAAGGGTTAGAGGGGATGAAATTAGTTCAGCTGACTCTTATTTTCTATGTGTATACTTCCAGAAATTATTATCACCTTGCAGGTAGTGAATCTAAATACAGAGGTGCTTAATTCTTTGTTCCCTAATTATAGAGGTCAGTACAACAACTTTCATTATCTCATTCAATGTTTTCTTGAAGTGGATGGAGAGATTGGGATTTTCTTGTATTTTCAGTGTATCAACCTATTTTGGTGCCTTGTAATGTAGAAATTAAGCAGGGAAAACCAAAGAGCCATTCTTATATGGGGTTCCTAATGGTAATACATTTAGAGTTCAGGTATTTTTAGCTGTTTTCCTTTCATGGTGGGAATATCTGTAGGTAGAATGGTTGTTGATGAAGAACCACAGAATTGAATGGTTCATGCTCAAAGCAGCAGCTTTTCTGTTTAAGATGACAGAAAATAAAAGTATGAACAGACGGGAAATGCAGCAGGAGCTACTAAACCCTATTGATTATACTGGTTTCTGCTTTGAGGGTAGAGAGGGTAGCATAGGATGGGACTTGAGGTGGATTTCTTCTCCTGCTGATCTGGGATTCAAGCAGAACTGATTGACAGGGAATGATTTATGACCACATACACATTTCATCAGTAGGAATATTTCTTCTTATCTTGAGTAGATGAGCATTTTTCCAGCTTACAGTCACTGAGGCACGCCTGTCCCTGTTGCACATCCATTTACTGAAGGTTAGAGGTGGGTGCCCTTGATCTTTTCCACCAGATCTACTCCATGGCAAGTGTCTTGCCTTTTTTTTTTTTTTTTTTTTTTTTGTGTCCTGCACAGTCAGCTTTCAGTGCTGCAGGCATTTCAGCCTGGCACAGCACTTTCATCCAGATCTCTGCCCAAATCCTTGTCCCTGTGCAGGGGGAGGAGGCTTACAAGGAACAGAAAGATGGGGAGCAAAGATGGAAAGGTTTTCATCTTCAGGGCTATTCTATGCTATTGCACAGACTTCCTGAAACAGTTGCTCTCATATTAGTCCCAGCCATCAAACCCAGAAGGAAATCCCTAATTTGGTGTATGATTTCTTTCTAATTTCAGTCTATAAAGTGAACAGGGGCACATGATTCAATACTGAATGAAGGAGAACATCAGTGTTACTCCTTGAAAACCTTGATTTTGATATCTGCATGAATTTGTACTCTGAAGAATTTTCTGCCAGGATAGCAAGTGGCCTCATCATTTGCTGTGAAGGATGAGAAAGATTTGCTGTTGGATGCAATTCAGCTGTGGGTTTTGAGTTAATACGAGATTTTTCCTTTTGGGACAAGGTTCTTGCTGTACTTCCTGCATTGACTAGTCATTATTGATATCCCCATCTTCCCCCTGCTCCCTCCTTGACTCCTTGGGAAGGTCATATGCCTGGGATTTACAGCCCTTTTTGGTATATGGTGAATGTTACAGCAAAGATGGATGGGAAGGAAAGCTCTTGTATGTTCCTCTGCCTGAAAACTTTCTCAGGGTTAGAGATCATGGGTGACTTTTATTGTAACTTTTTCTGACAACAGCCTCTCAATATGAAATAGAAACCAAAATAGAAGAGAGCCAGCTAACTGGAGATAGATCTGAAAGGATTGGCATGGAGATACAAATTGCTTATTGTTTATAGTATTTGTCTACTTAAAGCCCACTTCTCTCTTGAGAGCCTGGCTTACTTAAAAAGGAATTGCTGCACTGAGAGAAGTTTCCTATATCCTCACTGTGTTATAGAAACATGTTGTGAAAGCAGTTGCCATGAAATTGAATTACAGGTGTTGTATTCTTCATTGCATAAATTGCTCTATTATATCACAGGCTTCATAGTTTTGTTTTGAACAAATAACTGCAATTTAGTAGGATCCTAAGAGACGATGGTATTAGCAGTCAGGGGTTGTTTAAGGCTTCCTTAATGATGGAAAATTGTTCTTACCCATTTACCATGTGTTGTCTTCGTAAAAATGCATGTGCAGTGAATGGAAAACAAAAACGGTTCCCTCATGGCATCTTTTTCCTAAGTTTGTTTTTATATTTTTCAGTGTGTGAAACAAACCCTGGTAGGTTTTTAGATTAGTCAGGGCAATATGGTCATTCATATGTAACTTTGACACAGCTCTGATACATCAAATGGTGGCACTGGATGTGGTCAGATGTTTCACTTCATTCACTTTCACTTTGCTGGAATTAAGTACATGGTTGCTCAACCTAAAACCTCCCAGGTTTTCATGGATTGGGGTTTTAAAAGATCCTTCAGGAAATTTTTAAAAATAACTCTCAGTGGTAAAAGCAATTATTGGTTTAGGCCAGAATTTAAAATCATTTTGTCTAGGTTTGTCTAGGTTTAGATTCCTAATTGCTGCTCTGTGTGCTGCTTTCTCCCCAGCCCACTCAGGCCCAGTTGCCTTTTCTTGGATGTGCTTTGCAGCTTACCCTGGAGCTTAATGTATGTGCATTGCTGCATTTGGCTTGGAAACCTGGGTAACTCCAGCAGAAAAGGATGCTTGCAGAGGTCTCGGGCTTGAAAATTAACCTTGCTTCCCCTACTTCCTATCCAGGTCTGCATTAATCTACAAAAGACACTCAGTACTGAAATTCAGAGGCAAAACCTGCTGTATCATGTGGCTCAGAACAAGCTTTATCAGTTTCCTCTGTTCCAACCTGTTACTAGTCTAGAGATTTGGTAAAGTGTTACATATTCCAATTTCACAGAGAAAATGAGGTTAGGAAGGATAGGGAGAGGTCAGTTTGTCCATCTCTTGCCCGAAGGCAGGACCTGTTCTTCCAGGTCCTATTTTATCCTTGACAGATGGCTGTCTGACATGTCCTTAAAATTCCTCAGCCATCGAGATTTGCTTACTTGCTTCGAGGTGTCACTTGTGGAAAGCCTATTAAATCTGCTTCAGTGGTCTTATTTTGCCCGTGTTCCATTAGCAATTAAGATCCATTTTCTTGCTTGTTTCAGGTTTTTTATATACATATTTTTTGCATGTGTTTTTGTTTTACTTTCCCCTTTCCTGCTTCTCTCCTGATTTGAAGTGTGATTTTTCAACATCTGCTTTTAGCCTGTTTATGTGTCAGGCCTCTGATGCTCTCCCCACTTGGCTGAAGGGAGTATGCAAGTTCCCTAATACTTCAAAAATTTCAATTTCATGGCCATCTTTAAGAATAAAAAAGGGAGTGGGGCACTTTTTGGAGCGAGTTCTTTTGAATGCGTATTTTTGCTGACGAACCTTTAAATTGGTACTTTTGGTAAATCTTTGTCTCTTATCTCTTGAAATGTGATATGAGAAAATAAAACTGCTTCACAAAGTTCTGTAAAAAATTAATGTGTACTGTAATTTAGAAAATGGATCACTGGAGGGCATTTAAATGTTATGTTTTTGTTTCCTGCAAATTTTATTTTAAGGGAAACCAAATACTTAGTAAGGGCTATTTCAGAAATCCAACTAAGTGCTGCTGGTACTAAAAGAATTAAGAGAGGAGAAAAGAGGGGCACAGACTGCACAGCCTAATGAGGGGACATAAGCCTAATGATGCAAAATTGCAAATTGCCCGAATTACAAAGCGCTGTCCCCTGCATGCAGCTCTGCTTTTAGGGCTCTCCAGAGCTGCAGCGTGGGCTCAGGATTCAGATGTGCTGGCAGGGTCCTGTGCCTGGTGCCAGTCCCAGCAGCCACAAATCCTCTGTGTGACTCCAGCCAGTGCTGCCACTCGGTGAGTTGGTGCCTTGTGCTGGCAGAAGCTGCAGTGGGCAAGGCAGGGAATGAACTTGTGGGATGACAGGGGAGAAGTGGTGTGGTGCAGTGCCACAGATGCAGGTTCCCTTGCCCAGCACCTCCTTGATTCTCTGCTGCTGGAGGCAAACTGGTTGTTGTGGTTTGACATTGACCAAACTCCAGGCACCCACAAAAGTTGCTCAGTCACCCTCCCCTGCCACAGCTAGGCAGAGGAGAAAAAAAAAATTAATGAAGGTTTCATGAGTGGAGGTGAGGACCGGGAGAAAACACTCCAGGGGCAAAACAGGCTCAACTTGGAGGTACAAAGTTTATTACTAACAAAATCAGAGGAGGATAATGGGAAGTAAAATAAACCCTTAAAAACACCTTTCCCCCAGCTTCTCCCTCCTTCCCACAGACAGCTCAGGGGGACAGGGCATGGGGGTTTTGGTCAGTTCATCACCTGAGGTTTTCATCTGCTGCCTGGGGAGAGGAGTCCTTCCCCTGTGAGGCCGTGGGGTCCCTCACATGGGAGACAGCTCGTGGAGGTGAGGACCGGGAGAAAACACTCCAGGGGCAAAACAGGCTCAACTTGGAGGTACAAAGTAAGTTTATTACTAACAAAATCAGAGGAGGATAATGGGAAGTAAAATAAACCCTTAAAAACTCCTTTCCCCCAGCTTCTCCCTCCTTCCCACAGACAGCTCAGGGGGACAGGGCATGGGGGTTTTGGTCAGTTCATCACCTGAGGTTTTCATCTGCTGCCTGGGGAGAGGAGTCCTTCCCCTGTGAGGCCGTGGGGTCCCTCACATGGGAGACAGCTCTCCATGAACTTCTCCAGCGTGGGTCCACTCTCACCAGCAGCAGCCCTACCACACCTGCTGCAATGTGAGCCCCTCCCATGGGCACACAGCCCTCCCAAAACTGCTGCAGCATGGGCCCCTCTTCCACAGGGTGCAATCCTCCAAGGACAGGCTGCTCAGCCTGGAAGCAGGGCTCCCTCTCTCTGCTGCATCTCCCACTGGGTCACAGCCTCCTGCAGGCATTCACCTGTCTGGTGGATCTCTGCATCCCTGTGGATTCCCATGGGCTGTACATGGATCAGGGTCACAGCTGTTTCACCATGGTCCTCACCCCAGCCTGCAGAGGAGTCTCTCCAGGTGCTCAATTGGAGCACCTCCTCCCCTCCTTCTTGGTGTCTCCATGGTGTCTCCCTCACGTGTTTTCACCTCCTCCTCCTCTTGTCTGGCTAGGAAAAATCTGCACCCCACTTTGTTTTGATTCCCTTCTGGCATATGTTCCCACAGAGTCATTACCATCATCTCTAATTGGCCCGGCTTTGACCAGTGGCATGTCCATCCTCAGAGCCATTAGGGGTTGGCTCTGCCAGACATGCTGAGAGCTTCCAGCAGCTTCTCACAGAAGCCACCTCTGTGACTACCAAAAAACCAGGCTGTGCAGAACCAGCACATTGGTGCCTGAGTGATGGTGCAGCTTCAACTTCCCCAGCACATGAGGGCTCCTGCCTGCAGCCAGGGAAGCATTTGGGGCACCTGCTGCACTGCAGGGTGGGTGTGCTAAAAGGGCAAAGGTGTTTTGATGGGACAGCAAAACCAGAGCCCAGGGTTGCAGATAAAAGAAAGGTGAAAATGCTGGTTTTTAACAGAGGAGTATTTACCTTCTCGCTGCCTGCTCTTCCTGACCCATAAAAGCTGCCAGCTATGGTGTCAAGCTGATAAAATGTTCACACAGCTCTAGCCAGAGCAATGAACCATAACCAAAAAAACTGAGGGATTTTTGGTTTTTTTTCCTTGGCTTTTGCCAAGAATTCAAGCAAAAGTGTAAAAATGTGTTTTTCTCACCGGTGTCACTTTCTACTCCTAAAATCCATCTGTGTAAGCCTGTCTGTCTTACCTTTGGGGTGCTGGTTATTCCTTCTCCTTTAGTTTGTACAGGTCAAGGATGAAACACAGCCTTAGCTTCAGTTCTATAAGTTTGATAATAGTGAGATACCTGATAGTCTCGTGCAGCCTGTGTGCCTCAGAGATGTGATAATCAGATATTTCTTCTGCTGATGGCTGACTGCTCATCTGAGTAAACTGGAATAATTCAGGGGAAGTCTTAGGTTTCCTTTAGAAATGGAACAAAGCATTTTGCATTGAATGCAAAATCATTTGAGATAAGTGATGAGATTACTCAGTCAAAGCAGAATAAAAACTGGGAGGGATGTAATTCATTGTTTTATTTTTTTCAAGCTGCTGACATGACGTGAGAGTTGCTAATGCAGTCTGAAGTACAAATGATCTGCAAAATTCCCTGATAACTACCTGAGAATTCTCATTCCATCAGCAGCTTCTGTGTTATCATAAATGAGACAGCTTGAAAAGCACTTGTTGCGTTTTGTATTGCATGCAGAAGTCATTTACACTTCAAATGAACTAGCCTAGATTATTTTTGATGTTTTTTTTCTGCACAGCTTTCATAAGCAATGGAACAATGCTGAATTACTACTCTATAACATTTAACAATTTAAGAATCATGGGGTGAGGAGATGTGGCAAATAAACACTCTGGTGAAGCTGCTTAGCAGCTGGGATTGTAAAAACAGGGCTTCAGCGAGTCAGATTGGGATGTCTGATCACCTCCTAAAGCTGACAAATGTTTAGATTTGAATTGTAATCTGTTTTTCTGCTCTGATAACAGAGCTCAGAGGGTGAATGTGTATTTGTCTCTTGGGACCCTCAGGCTCAGCCCCAGTGGCTGGTTTCCTTCCAGTGTGAGTGGTCAGAGGCATGGATTCAGGAGTGAAGCAGAGAGGGAGGATGAGCACGGAGTTCGGTTTTCATCCTGGAGGTGAAATACACCCATGGAGTCTCTCCAAAGCTCCAGGGCTCAGTAATTCTCAGCTGCTGAAAACCAGCACAGTTCAGTATGACTGAGGCTGAGGATCTGTCCATGTGGCTTTACCTGTGCCTTGTACAACAGATGATGAAATACAAATGCATGTTTAGGTGATGTGGGCCGTGTGTAAGGATGAAGCAGGAATGTGCCTAAAAGCCTCCTAATCTGCAGTTTGTTCAACTCCCGCTATTTATCTCCCCATCAGCATTCCAGTATCTCTGTACTAATCTGGAAGACTCTCCATGCTGAATATAATAAATGTACAGAGGTCCAAAAAGGCCTGGGATGCTGATGGTTGTGGTGTTAAAGATAATTATCTGGTGTTTCTAGTCCAGATGCAATCCTGGAAAGCATGAAAACAGCTTTGGGATGTGCACTCATGGTGCTAGGAGAGGTCAGCAGGAGGTAGATGCTCACAAACTAATTGGACTTCTGGGGTTCTGTTTTGAGGAGTGCCTTCATATAAAACAATGTACCTACGTACCCAGGATGTGCTGCTCAGTTGTTTCCTAAACTGACAGTTGTGTTAAGATAAGAGATGTTTTTATTTCACCAAAGCCCTTTTTCTCCAAGTCCAAAAGAGCCGGGAAACTAATATCCCATGGAAAAATACCCTGGGGTATGCGTGTGAAAAAGGTGATGTGTTGTGCAGTGCTGGCAGGGTCACCCTGCGTGCCTCAGTCTCCTTTCTGAATGCTGTTTATGAAGGAGAAGAACTTGAAATGCAGAGGATGTGAGTGGCTGTGGGTTTTATCTAACACGGTACAAAGTGGCCCATGGTGAACTGAGGGAGGTGTTGCTACCTGGGGGAGGCTCTTCATCCTCCCTGTGTGGCTGGAGTGATACAAATGCTGTGTGTTGACTTCTAATGAATATTCATCAGCTCTGTGTTTGTGTGTGGAGGATTTTATAGCCTGCCACTGCAGCCTTATCTTAGGCATTAGGGAGAGGAGGCAGCTCCTGGGTTTGGTGTCTGATGTTGGGCAGGGTACAACACAGCACCCTGTGAGCCTGGGGGGCCCAAAGCTTGTGGGTACTGAAAGGGAGCCCTGCACTGCTCAGAGAATACCAAACAGGCAGTGCCCAAGGACAAGCAAACATAGGAAATAAAAAGGAATCCTGAGTAGGCAGTAAATATTGTGCTTAGGAGGCTTCTCTTCTCATCCCCTGAATTTATGGCCTCAGTGCCTGCATTTTCCGTCTTGCATCACTGTTCTGGGCCTGCCTAGGTGATTGTGTGCTGACCTTTTTCATTGTTTATAGCTCTTGTTGCATGCCAGGATAGTACTAGTTAGGGCTGTGGGACACATTTTAAAGCCCCCCAAAGTTGGTTTTATTTCCCCTGTGTTGGGGTTACCCATTCCCAGTACTCTGCTGCTCTCTCTAAAAGGCCCTTCCTGATTCCCAGTGCCCTTCCAGACACACCTGCATACTCTGTCCTTGAGATGTCTGGGGACATTTGGGTTCTGCCATCTTAGGCAAAGCTCTGAGTTTTGGGAGCCAAGTGGGGATACAGTGTGGATCCTGCTGCTGGCTTTTATTGGGATTCAGGTTCTCTGGAATTAAGTGTGTAAGATTTAATAGTCCAGCCTAAACTACTTGTGTGGGTGTCCCTTTCAGTGAGTGGGCAGAGGTGGCTGCAGGTGCTGTGTTTGTTGAACACCATCTCTCTTCTCACTGTTGGGAATAACCAGTGTGGTGGTTATGGGAAAACAAAACTCCCACACCGAGGGGTCCCTGCTCTTCCCTTCTGGGCTTCACCTTCTCTAGCACAAAGTACAGGGCAAAATAAATTAAAACCAGAAAGTTCATCTTGAAATAAGATTGCTCCAGGGAGTATTCCCAGAGCCTTGTGTAATGCAGACATAACACTGTCCTTGTTGTGGGGAGGGAGGTGCTGGGGTGAAGAAGGGAAGAATGGAAAGAAAATTGCATCCATAAAGCAGCTGCTGAGGTGGATGAGGCAGATTTGACATGTCATACTTGGCCTGTTCATTGAAATAGTTGTGACATTGTTTGCAGGGTAACTTTGCATCTCAGCTGATTTTGCCCTTTCTTTTCCTAGTACCTTGTATTTGGATACATTTTTTTTCTCCTTTGGATTAGCAGCAAATCACTGTTTCTTTGTTAGGTGATTGAGGAGGTTTTAATTTTCCATGCTGAAAATCACCCAGCAGCTGTTTAAATGAAAAATCTGTTTTGTAAGAAAAACAGAACAACCCAAAAATTACCAGTAGCTAAAAAGTACTTGCAGCATCTGTTGTTTAACTGTATCCATGTTGCAATTAACAACAAACTGTAATAACATATCAGCATTTAGCTCCATTAATTTTATTTCTTTTTTTATATTACTTTATTATTCTTTCAAGTGGGTTCTGCAAAAGCACAAACGATACGAACAATACTTAATAAATGAATAGGCAAATAGATAAGCTTATTATAACTTTGTGCAAAGTCTGTTGGAGATGTATTTTTCATAAAATAGACGAATTGATAGAAAATTATAACACTTCCAGAAAAAAGATATATGAGCAATGATTAGACTCACACCTGTTCACCCACTAAAGCTTAATTGGTTGTGATTTTGTGTTTGAGGGCACCATATCTCACTCCTGTCATGCTGTTCAGTTTGGGAATCTCTGTATTATTACTTTCTTATTTCTCACTTGCACATGGCTACAGAACGGGGTTCTTTGAGTTACTACAGTTCAATATCAGCCCCTGAGTTGAGGTTTAAAGCTGTTTCAAATCAGTGTAAACTGGCCTAAGATTGGCTTAAATATAAATGATGGAGGCAGCTCCTTGGGCACATTCCCAGCCCCTTGCCCTGCTGGGGAAGGACATGGTTGCAGGCTCACAGGTCTGACTCATCTCTTGCCTCTGGCAGTAATTTAGCTAATTAGCTCAAATATACCACCTGAACTTAGATGAACTCCTGTGTGCAGGTAAAATCTGGGGCTCCCAGTTTCATGCACTGCTGACATCTATGTGTGCACTCTCTGATTGACTGTAATTTTTCTAATTTGTTAAGCAGAACAGGAGACCCATTCCATGTGTTCCACTTGCAGACAGTTGATTGAATAGTTCAGTCAGCTATTGCTTATATATGTGTATATATATATATATGTCTGCAGAAATACCCTCTCACAAGAGGACACTTGTATCAAACGGAGACACTTTAGCTGGTTTTTGCTTTTTCCTTTTTTTTCCTTTTTTTTGGTGTGTGATGGGAAGATGATACATCGTCTGTACATCTCTGTGTTCCACAGTATTAAATGTAAGATCTGTTTTGTAAGATGTGTTTATAAATGCAGCTAATGAAATTGGGGACCGTGTGGCCTCCAACCATTTAAAATAATGGCATGAGCAATCTCACTCCATTACGTCTGAGTGCAGGCAGTTCATGCTGAAGTGCTGGCTCCCTCAGGAGCCAGGGAGCCCTGATTGAATCTTACTTGCAGAATGGCCAGTGAAGATAGGTTTGTTGCAGGGCAGATGACAGCTCTGACTCAACAGAAACTGCAGTGCTCAGGGGAAGGGCTGCCTCGAGCCTGTTAATGCATTTTTCTTTCTCTTTCACTGCTGTCTTTGCAGCTTTGCAGCAAAGGCAAGTGTCCTGTGTTTGTGTTTGCCAGAGGTGCCGTGGTGCCAGCAGGGTTGTGCTGGGTGATGCTGCTCCGCTCTTGGCTGAAATGGCTTTGGGCTCTCTCCTGCCAGCTCTTGGTCCAGAGCAAATAGTTTCTTTAAGAGGGTGGTTCTCCAGCTTTAAAAACTCTGTCCTGTCTTCTGGCATACTTTTAGCAGAAGACTAATTTAAATTGGTAGGAATTTTCTTGACTACCACTAAGTCCTTCTAACACGGGGGATGGCCAGGCCATAAAGCAAGCATCCCTCCTTTTTTATCCTGTTGTAATGTGTTTCAAAACACAGAATTTGTTGGGAAATGCTTAACAAATGAGTTTTGACACAGGTTGATGAGCTGATGTGTGCTGTGCTGCAGTCTGTCTGTCTGGAGCAGTGCCCATCGCTGGCGGGGTGTTGTTTCTGTGAGGAGACAGCCACACCATCCCCTCATGGCCGCTTGGCGAGGAGAACTCACTTTCTCACCACCACTAGTAAATAGTGTGGGGATGAGAAGCCTGAAAATGCAGGATGCTCCATCCTTTGGCTCAAGATTCACTGTGCATCCTGAACCTGCTTTCTGCTCCTGCAGGAAAAGCTCTTGGGGACTATTTCAGCACTCTGTGCACCAACCACCAGCATGAAACATCCCTGGTTTTGCAGAGGAAAAAGAAAATTGCTCCAGACAAAGGCCTGTAATATTTGAATATAAATACATCTGACAGAAGTTGCAGCTGCATGCGTATCAGGACAGAGCAGTACTTGACTGTAACCATGAAGACTGAAGTGAGCTCGCAATTCAGTAAAATGCTACAGAAATGGGCTTGCAGGGTGCTGGCCTGTATCGAGAGGAAACAGGAATTCTGCAAGACAAATAACAATTCCCAAATGCTTATCTAGCACAAGCACATTGAG
Source organism: Pyrgilauda ruficollis (assembly GCF_017590135.1). Classification (NCBI taxonomy): domain Eukaryota; kingdom Metazoa; phylum Chordata; class Aves; order Passeriformes; family Passeridae; genus Pyrgilauda; species Pyrgilauda ruficollis. The sequence goes on from NW_024527377.1 coordinate 6,036,135, forward strand.
CAAAATAAAGTTGACTCTTTCAAGTGAACATTTCATGCTGATGAGAAAACCTGGTGACGTCTTCAGTGGTGGAAAATAACCAGAAAAGGGGAAATTTGAGAGGGAGAGAGGAGTGGAGTTGGAGATGCAGATCTGTAAGAGGGACAAATCAGCTGCAGCTTCTTCCAGACTCTCTTCACCCCTCTTCCATCCCTGTGGGATTGTGGGCGAGGGTTGATGTGATGTGGGCAGCAGCTGAAGGGAGCAGCAAGGTGCATCTGCTGGACCTCCATCCCCCTGGACACCATGGATCACTCTGCTCTGTCTTGTCACCGTGGTTGCTAACTTCGTATTTTCTGTAGTGACATTGTGCAAGGCAGCCTCAGCCTTTGGAGAACTTCTGGCTGTTATTTTACATCTCCAGAAATAACCCTCAGCACATCCAGGATCATTCTGAGACTGCCTTTTATGTGTGGCTTTTCCCAGCCTTCCCACAGTTTTACAGGCATATAATAACTTTACCAAAAGCAACGTTGCAAATCCAAGGAATTCAGTGTTAAGCTTAAGTACATCATAAACCTCAATGAGAGGGTTATTTTGCTGTACTGCTCTATCATATTGGGGAATTAATTTATCAGAAGTGCAAGAGGAGGTTGGTGCTCCTCTCCCACGTAGCTTAGCAATGTATGGGTGAATGTAATGGTACTTCTCAATTTCCTGGAACTGGAGTGTGATGGGATTTTTTGAGAATACTGAAGGACTTCTGTGTGTTTAATTGAAAATGGCACACAAACAATGTGCCACAAACGTGGTTTGCAGAGCCTTGTTTTTCACTGCCAAGCTTGAAGCTTTCCACCTTGAGATTCCCTTTGCAAGTTTGTGCAAGGAGAAGGAACACCTGGAAAAACTTGTGATGTTCTGAATGTAGCTGATGTAGTTTATTGGTTCAGTTAGCCTAGCACACTCACTGGGGTAAATCCAAAAATCATGATGGCATATCACACGTCAGTGTAGGGATAATATTACATTTGAATGCCATTTGAAAAATGTGGTGGTTCTAGTGCATAATTGCAAATCATCTCATGCTTTTATAATTAGCTTTGCCTGGATAAAATGTAATAAAATACAATATTTGTCCTCATGTGAGACAGTTGATTAATTTAATCACAGCTGTGATGAAGAGCTCATTTTGCTTCTAAGTTGCTTTCCAGTTTAGTTTCTTTTGCCTTTGAAGATGCGATTGCTGCTGATTTGGGGATCACTTGGAATTCCTGTCTTGTGAGAGGCAGGGCAGAACACTGAATAATACAGAGTCTCTTGAAGCTGATTCACCCTCTCAGATCATTTTAGGATTTGGATTTCACTTGTGTTAATGACAAGAATTATGCATAAAATACATTTCTGAATTGGTGCTAAGTTTGGTGTGGCTCGAATCTGAGCTTTGGGTTCAAACCTGCTCAAGCTATTAAGTTTTGAGTTATTAATAACTTTTTTTACTAATAATTTTGAAAGAGATGGAAATATAATCCAGTATGCATATAACCTGCTACTGTCAGTTTGAATATTTGTAATATTTAGCACACCATGACTGCAAATGAACTTGTGAGTTGGGACTGAAAAATTCAGTGTTTCTGAGTTTCTTCTCTCAGTTGGGCAGGTAATCCCCCACTAACCCCGTGAATTTAAATATTAAGCCTAGATCAGATACCAAGGCTTTAATTTTTTTCTGTTTGTATAAAGGCTTCATTTTGACCTGATGGAAAGGTCATAACTCAGGGCAGCAGTTTCCCATCAGTGTCTTTCAGGTGCACTCACCTTTCACTCTGTCGTGTTTTGTGGTTTCCTCCGATTTCACACTGCTTGGTTTCAGATCTTCCCTCTGTCCTTCCTTTGCAACCATCTACTTTATTTTAATCTTCTTGACAGGACCCTCTTATCTGTTCCTGCCAAGCTCCATTTAACCAGGTCTGCCTTGAGCAGATTTGTCTTTCTGCCTTCCGATTTCTCCGCAGGGCGCGCTGTGAGCCGGCCCCGAGCTCCCATCAAAATGTGGTTTTTTGATAATTTTAGGCTTTTGCATCCAGGGTTTCTGTTCTCCTGGGAATAGGAAACCTGGATGTGGCCATGGGTGGGAGGACCTGTTGTTTCTGTTTCCCACTCTTCAAACCCCGTCCAGGTCTCTGCCAGTCTGAGACCTCCTTCTGTTGTAGGAAAAAAACCTCAAAAACCAAACACCCACAAAAAAACTGCCTTGTGCCTCCTGCTGAATTCACCCCATTTGTTTCAAAGACCAGACTGGCCACTGGCTCTGTTTGAGTAGTAGAAAATGATTTTGTAGCAGTGAATTATTGCAGGGCTGGTGGCCAGCAGCCTCTGTCTGAAGCCTCTTTTTTGGAGCTTGTGAAGATTTATGGGCAGCTCAGCAAGTGCTGAGCATGCTGCTGGTGTGCTGGGCCAGCTCGCTGCTCTGCACGTGGAAGCATCTGAGCTTGAGATCTTTTTTAGTAACTGAAATACATTCCTTGGGGAGCCCAAAGTGGCCAAAGTGTTGGGTTGTTTTTTGTCTGTTTGTTTGGGGTTTTTTAAGCATCTAAAAATGCCATATACTGAAAAGGATATATGAAATTAAGAGCATTTGCGTTTTCTTTTTCTCATTTTTTAAACTCAAAATTAGAGACTGTTTAATTTTCTTTTCTTCCTTGTGGCTGAATCTTTCACAGCAAAGAATTGCAATTTCTATCCTAATTCTCCTCATTTCACATATACCTTTGAGTAGTAATTTCCATCCTTTCTTGATAAACAAAGAATTTTCATTTTGGGACACATTTGAATGCTATTTTAAAATAAAATTGATTTTCCATCTTTATGTAATTAAATTGTGTAGTCAGAAGGAAATTGTATTGGAATAACAAACCTGGTGTTTTTTCCTCTTTTTAGGTATGTACTTTAAAAAAAAAAACAAAAAACAAACAAAGCAAAACCACTACCAAAATACTGCTGGAAGGGAAGCTGTAGTGTCTGATCCAGCAAGGGAAAAAGACTTATTTTTTATTCTGTCAAAAGAGAGAGGTCACTCTGAGGCTCTGGCACTGAAGTTGCCTTGTGTGATACAGATTTCAGAATTGCAGTGTGATTCCTCACTTTTTAATAAGCAGAGAAGTGCATGAGAACTTTCACAAATTAGCATCACTGTCCAGTGACCTCTGTGGGGGTGAAAAGGGAAGAAAACCTCAGGAGAGTAGGATGATTAATTGGGTAAAACATTGTGTCATTTAAAAAAATCTCTGACCTGGAGTTCTGTTTAAAGCATGTGTCAACTGATGCCATCCACACTTGTTTTATTTAGTGTGTTTAATACCATTGTAATCCATTAAAAGATATATAATGTGCTGCTCCTCAGTTCTAGTTGTGTTCTAGTAGCTGTTTTCTTTATTAGTATAAATATTAGCTGTGAGAGAGCAAGCTTGCTTTAAATTTCTCTTTGTTCCAAAGTCTGTAATTAGCTGAAGTTCATCCTTTGCTAAGGGGGAAGTATTTTATTTGGGCTTTTGTTTACCTTCCTCATTGCCCAGCATTTGGCCAGAGCACCTTGTTGTGGTCCAGTGGGGTGTTTTGGATGTGTCATATTTTGCATATTCAGAACTGTCTAGCAATAATTTTCAGCTTTTGCCTCAGTATGACCAGGTAATGGGCAGGTGCTTTATAGTAAAACATCTACTTCCACCTATTTCTATTTCTCCAGTTTCCCTTCAAAAAAAACCCCCAAAAAACAGAAACCAAAAAAACAACCCAGTGAACAATAAAAAGATCTTTTTGCGTGTGTTTTAACACAGCAGACTTGCTGAGGTGCATTGGGTCAGTCCACAAGCTTGTTTGTTCCCATGCAGTGCAGTGAATGCCCTGATTTTGGGTGGCTAAAGATGCCTGTTCTGAGTTTCATTGCATCTTCTTTTCCTGCACCCTGAAAAATGAAGACTTCAAAATCGTTTCACCTGCACAACTTGTAAATTACATTAGGATTGGTCTCTGAGCTGACATTGGATCTTGTGAGGTGTTTGATTTGAACACATTTTTTGTGTGAAAACATGCCAGAATGTCTTGAACTTGAAGAAAAAGGTGTGCTTCCTGCAATTCAAGTAATAACTGAGTACTTTGTGGATTACACTGGTTCAGTGTAAGGCAGCAGCAGCCTGCAGACTGAGGTTGTGTATTGGCTGTTCTGAACCTGTCAGTGTCAGAAGCTCACTGCAATTAAAGTCCCAAATGTTTAATGAGATACAGGCAGATAATTCTGTCTGGCATTTTAGATAATACTCAAGATGTTGAAAAGCTTCAAGAGGCATTAAGGGGAAAGGATGGGCAGTTCCTGTTGAGGACAGAGTGATTGGTGAGGGGATGCAGCTGCATCCCAATGGGGTGGGTACCAGTCCTTCCCTCGCCCTGTCTGGCATTGCTGGCTTGGACCAAATGCCTGGGGAAGTGGCACATCACAGCCATCTGCAAAAATGACATGATTGTGATTCTCTGCCTCCTGGGGATTTGTGAGAATAAATCTGGTCATGATGAGGTGCTTATGGGTTCAGCAGTAACAGGGCCAAACAAGGCTCTTCAGACAGGGAGGTGGGAAGGGGCTGGGAGCAGAGCCTGGAAAATGATTTTTCTTTTAAAGCAGACAGAATTTGCATGCAGGAAGTTTGTATCCACGCAACGAGGTCAAACTTGGTGCCTGTCTCATCTGACAAAATTGTTCGTGTTCCTTCAGCACTGCCCTGTGTCTGTCTCAGGGGAAAATCAAGCTCTGAATTTTGCCGACTGCCTCGTGCTGCTCGTTCCTCCAGCCGCACCTCGGCCCCGCAGAGGAGCCAATCCTTCTCCGTGAGAAATCTGAGTGTTAATAATTTCTGGCAAGTGTTGTGCTGAAGCAGACGATTCCCTAACGCCAGGCAGGCGTGTTGAGGAGTTACACTGGACAGGGCAAGGAAAACACTTCATTCATGTTTGAATTCCACAGCCTCCCAGGGCAGCCCTGGGAGCCAGGGCAGATCCATTTCACACGGATGCTTTCCTTTGGAAATGCCTCTGGTAATCGTCTGGTATGCAGTGGTGGCTGCTTTTTCTGTGAAAATACCCTCTGGCTTGAGATTCAGTATTTTTGAAATTTTTTTCCTGACTTTCTTAAGGTGGATGAAGTGGTAAGGATATTCAGGTTTAATCTTGCCTCACAATGGGGCATCTGCTCCCTAATGTCACTTGATCAATGGGAACTGTGGGCCAGGTATACTCATTTGGGCATATTCATCATGTTTATTTGGTAAATGCAGTTATTAGTTATTTTATTGTTAGCTTTATTTTAAATTAGACCTTCCCTTTCCCTCTGCCCTCAGCATTTCTACCTATTTTTTTTTCCTCCAGTGTTTTTGAGCTGTTTTGCAAATTAATGTTAGAAATTAGATTGACTGGGAAAAAAAAAAAAAAGGATTTATGATAAAGGAAAAGTCTTGACTGTGTTTCCAGTACTGTTTTATTTAAAAGTCATTGGGGGAAAGAAAAGAAAGGTGGGCTAAATACTACAATATTTCCTTGTGGTATTTTTCAATTGAGAAAGTTATAAACCACCCTTTCTAAGTCTCACTTGGAATTGCTGGTGCTTGCCTGAACTCCATGGGGATTTCTGGAGTGTGGTTGTCCATGCTACATAAGGATCTCCCTTCCCTGACAGACAGGAGATGTGTGAGAAATTAGCATCTGTGCCATGAGAATATCATTAATAGGCTGCTTGCATCTGGGCAGGCCTTTTTCTGTTCTGTAGGGATGAAATCCTGGAGCTCTAGCCTATTGATTCGCCTCTCCAGTGAGGCTCTGTGGGGTCAGCAGGTGTGTGTGGGCTCAGGGATAACGAGCTGCTGGATCCCACTTAATCCACAGGAGCTGACCGTGGGTAAATATGAGGTAGCTCAAGGCTGCTCGACTTAGGTTTAGGAAAATATTTGTAATCACAAATATCTTTTTAATATCAACATTTTCTAGGCCAAGGAGCTTCAAGGGTTTCTGGAACAGTTTTAGATCTCCATTTCATTGCATTAAATAGGATATAAACACAAAATCAAGTGTCTTTTGGTCTTTATGTTCTCAGTGCAAAGGATATTTTTGTGAAATATACACTTAATGATTGTAGAGAGCAATAGAATAGCTCTGTTTTTAAAATATAACATATTCCATGCAAGAAGAGATCAACACAGTGCAGTTTAATGCTGTGTAAATATTTGTATATAAATAGAATAATCCTTTTTTAAACAAATAACTCCAAGGAGAGTAGATTTCCTTTGTGCAAAGATTGTGCATGTAACAGTTGTCGCCTACCAGTTTAGCAGTGCATTCAGACTGTAATTTTATTTGCCTGAATTGTACCAGGGACAATGGCAGAGGAAGCTGCCAGCACTGCTCGCTACGTGAAAACAGCAGTTCAAACACTCACAGGTATTTTGCCAGTGACACTTTCTCTGTCTTCCCTTTCTCTTTCTAATGGATCCCTGATGGAAATTACTGTCCAGTTTTCAGAGGGACAGTTCGTGGCAGTTCATGCTCCACTAAAAGGTTTCTAATGAAGTTACAAAAGCTGTAAAGTGAGATCAAATTTCACTAAGCAAAAGAATATTATTTCACAGCTAATCTTTTTTTTAAAATAATGAGATGTCTAGATGTACTTCATTCTAAAATGGATGCCCTTTAGATATCTGTAATGAAATAGCATTTGTGTTCAGTGATACTTAATTTTTACTTCCCTCTTTTTATTTAGAACAAGTGAAAGGGACACATTGCTGTAATATTTCCAGATTGCTGCATTATTCTTACAAGGTGGAAGGGTGCTTCGTATTTCTCCTGGCAGTCCTGAAAAACCTCTGTTAATGACTTAAATTAGAAATAATTTTCCTAAACACCTGTAGGAGTAAATCTGTGTGCCATTTTTAGAGGTGAGGATCCAGCTTTCTGCACAAAGTTCCCCCATACCCAAGCAGGATAATAGAAGTGATTGATGTCTGAGCTGAGTTGTTTGGGTTTTTTAAATTCTTCTCCTATTTATAATTTCCTCTTGCTCTCACCTTATGCCGTTTGAGGTGGTAGTGAAGCAGCTGTCCTAGGATCTAATATGAGATATTTTCTCAGCATATGGTGGGAGTTTGAACTCAGGGTGTGCGTTGAATACCAACAGCTTAATCTGCTGCTGTGGAATAGAGGTGTTGGGATGACTGGAGTGAGACGCAGTGGGGCAAACCCCAAAGGCAAAATCCACTTGCTGGGATGCTTCTCCTCCTCCAAACCAGGATTAAATCTGTTCATATTTTTTTATTTGTATTAAAGAATAATGGTTAGCACTGAAAATCAGGTCTGTAACATGAGCTTTGAAACAATTCACATCCTGAAAATGAAGTGTGAGCTGGAGCTGGTAGATCAAAGCCCAGCAGTGAGTGCTGGTGGGGGACAGAGCTGGCAGGACACACAGGGAGACACAGCTCCAGCAGCTTTAAATTAGGTGAATTATTGTTCAGGTAGAAAGTCCCAGGGCACTGCCTGCGGTGTTTCTTCTCAGATCCTGGTGCCCAGCATAACAATACATCTGCTTGATGTATGGAAAGAGTTTACATGAATATCCAAACAAAGCAACTATTTGGAGAACACCAAAATGAGCGAAATAAACAACCTCAAGGGGAACATCACTGAAAATTCCAAAGGAAGGGACAAAAGGTTAGTGAGGAGCTGAAAGACATGACTCCCAAATATTTCAGTAACATTCAAAGACCTCATTTTTTTGGCCAGCTATGGGCTCACTTTTAGTTATTTGGAGCCCACACTCAGTGATCTCTGTCTCTGAGGGGCAGGAGTGTGTGCTTGGCTGATTCTCCTCATGCAGCTTGAAGGAAACAAACAGCTCCAGTGCTGCTCTTCTGGGCTTTGGTGTGAAATGTGCTTCTTTCCCTTACAAGATTTGTGTGCTGCCTTCAGATACACACTGGTGGCTTCCTGCTGAAGTTCCTGCTTCTACACTTCCAGGTGGTAGAAATCCACATAGATTTGTTACCTTCAGTGGGGTGATGTAATTAACATGAGCTGAGATCTAGCCCTTAGGGAAATTTTCAACATTTTAAGCTGATTTGAGTATAACTTTAAAGGCAGTCATAGATAAAATTTAAACTTCTTCTTTAGGAGTGGTTATTTTTGTTAATTCTGTTCCCATTTTCTTGTAATCCACTTGGACATGAGTAAGAACAGCAGAATAAATCCCACAATGTTGATTGTTTCTGGAAAGGGATGCTCTATGTTGACGAAGAAAATACTGAATTATTAAGTAGTTTTCTAAATATGTTGCCTGTCAGAATAAAACTAATGGGATGGTAGATGCAATTGTTACACTGAGGTTAAGACCTGAGATCTGTGGATGGAATAGGAATTACTTGTATGTAGAACAACAGAAAGAATGTATGAAAGGCTTCTGTTCAGTAAAACCCTTGCTGAAGTCACCAGAATTGGTGTTCATTTGCATGGAAATGGTTTGTTATCTTGCACTGAGATTTTTCACCAGGAAGAACCTAAATTTTGTCTCAAGCATGATGCTCAAAAAAGCTTTCTAATTTGTAAAGGCTTGAAAGACTTCTGTTTATCCTCATCTTTAAAATATACTTATTCCCATCCTTAAAATAATATATGAAAATAATCTTCTATAAAGGCAAGTGTTAGAGGCCACAGAGGAATGGGAATGGAGGCTTTCTACTTGTGTCATAAGATACCTGCCTCTAATTAGTAAAATCAAACTCATCAGTGGCCATTAGACTCTGGATGCCTTTCAGTGCCTCCTGGAATTGCCATTTTGTTGGCCATGTATTCTGTGGTGCCTCGGGACCATTGTTCATTTGCTCCTGTTAATTCCCAATTTCCACTGTGCCTGTCCTTTAACCTTACATCCAGTTGTCAGCGAGGCTGCCTGGCCAGGGGGTGTGTGGTGTCTGGAGCTGCTCCTGGTTCTGCTGGGACCCCCCTCGGCTGTACCAGCAGCCAGAGATTAACCAGAACTCATTTCCTTGCAAGGCTTAAGGTGAAAAAGGAATTTCTCTTTAGATCAGGGGCAAGAACTGTTTTCACGCTTGTTTTGTACGTAGGAGCTGCTGTCTTCTGGGATAATTTGGGCGTTTTCATCCGACTCTTCCTTCCGCCGGTGTCTGACTCCTTTGTGCTTTGGGCAGGGGTCCTTGGTGCTCGTTTGTGATGTGCCACAGGGAGGCTGGTGCAGCTGGGAGATGGGGACACGTGGTGGCTGTGCAGGACAGTGGGATGGCACTGCTGCTCCTCCTGGACAGCTCAGCCCTCTGGGGCTTTGCCTTCCAGCCCTGACCCCCAGGCAGAGCCCACCGCTGACGGCCACGTTATTTTAAAAGCATGACTCTCTCCCATCCCCTTGCCAGGGAATGTTGCTGTTCAGGGTGCCTCGTGTGCTGGTGTAATTATATCAAAGCAGGGAGATTTGGTGGTAGGGAATAGCATCTGTAAATTCTCGTTTGTTTGATGACAGAATGCTGGAAGGACCTGGCAGTGCTGTGCTAATTGTTGTATGTGTTTAATAAAAGTGGTTGTGTTGTAAGTGTCAACTGAACATTAAAATCATATTATTAAATATGGATCTGTGCAAGCTGCTAACTGCTTTTGATCAGTTCATATAAACATGATGCATCCCTTAATTGTATTAAATTTAAGTAAATTTAACAATTAATCTTCATTTAATTAACACTGCAGTTTTGACAGCCTATCATTTAGGGATTGTTGTAGACTCTTTTAAGCAGTCAAACCAAATGCTCCTGATTTATTTATCTATATATGTATATTTATTAATTTACTTGCACTGTTTTTTGAGAGGATGTGTTTCAGAGAAGCACCTTATAATGTAAATGCTGGATAAATCATTTGAAGTGTGTGTGTAGCTAAAATACTGCCCTGATCAGCTGATCTGGCTTTGAAAGCATCGTGCTGCATTACAAGTACACCAGAATCTTTAGATTTTTCTATGAAATTTGTTCACAGAGACTGTCTGGCAAACAAGCCCATTCCTACTGCTTAGGGAGTAAGTGCAGAGCTACAGAGTTGAAGAAAGCTTTATTAATCCTTTCTCTGGTCCTCCAGTCTCACTGATTCTCGACATGGCTACCGGAAAACTACTGGCTTTTTCTTAATTCACTGTTCTTCAGCTTCTTTTTTTTTTTCTTTTTTTTTTTTTTTTTTTTTTGGTGATCATCTGAGGCAGAAATTCTGGGAAGAATTCAGTGAATATTAAACAGTAATTTAAATTACAGGGCAAAGGTAATAAATCACTGTGCTTGGTACTCATTCTAAACTTCATCTCATTTAGAGACTATTTTCCATGGTGACAGAATTAAAATATTAATTTGGTTTTCAATGATTCTCTTTCAGCTGCACTGTATGTTTCTGCCTTAGGTTTCTATAGATCTTGTCACTTTAAAAAATGTACCACTGAGGGCAGGGGTTTAATTATCTGATTTGCTTTTCCATTTAAACTTCCAGAATGATTTTCATCTAAAGATCTTATCTGTTCTGTATTTGATTATTGGATGTAAATCAATCACATGGAAATATTTGTATCATCTGTCACATACATTGCAAAATGACATTCAGAAATCAGAGTCTGCTGCTCATTTGGAGTTATCCCATTCAGATACAGTACAGCTCAGGCTGGATGCACCCCTGCTCTGTGGTCATGGAACTGGGCTGGCAAAAGAGAGCAAAGTGAGGCAAAATAAGCTCCATTAAAGTTAAAAACAATTAGATAGGATAAAGTATTTCTATATCTCAAATCTCCAAAAATAAAAGCATGTTGCAAAGCCGTACCTCATTGTGATGAGACATGGATGATCTTAGGAAGCAGGATTATCCTATTCAAAGACCCATGGAATCCCTCAGGAAATGCACTCTACATATTTCCTTGTAAACTCTTCAATCCCTGCATTTCTAGTTATTCAAAAAAGCAAAATATGAACTCTTTGGTAGGGTTTTGCTGTGATCCCTTTGGGCTTATACAGTCATGAGTAATCTCTTGCTGTGTAGAAACTGGACATTTCTCCAGCTGGTGCCACAGCTTTTAGTCTTCCCCAAAATTCAGTTATTGCTTGAATACTAAGTGTGATGTAAGTCTCTGAAGAGGTCTGGTTCTGCTCTGTGGCAGACAAATGGGATGTCCCCACAAAGGAGATGCTCCTGCAGCATCTGCTGCAGTGATTGAAAAGTGATGGTTGATTAATTCTCTTCACATTTTAGATTGGTTTATGCTGTTTCAATGTCCTGCAAGGCTTTTTGCTCCAGCCTAGATGGAAAATGGAGCATTCCCAGTTGCATGTGATGTAACAGTTGTTGTTGACCTGCATCTGATGTCAGAGGCCAGCAGAGTCTGTGGAGATGGGAAATGGGGAGGGAATAGGTGAGATACAGGACAATGACATCATTTTTAGCTTGATAAAACTCACTGGCTGTAAAGATTTCCCCCCCAGGCTGCTCTGTCTTGGAGGATTCTGTGTGCCCGGGGTGCATGCCCAGGGTCTGAAATACAGACTTGGCTCCTGTGTCCCTGGTACTAATTCCACACATAATGAGAACTTCTTAATTAGGCCTGTTCCACAGGAGCACTTACTCTCCACTTATGCAATGAATTTTCTGTAAGTAAAAGTGTAGTACAGTAATTGTGATGCATGATGGGCGTGTTTAGATAACCCTCCTATTATTTTAGGAAGTGCAGTACTTCAAAGAAAACTTATCCCAAGGTGTCCCTTAAACTTTTCTTTTGTATTACCCTCTGGATTACTCTCCTATCTTCTTCCTTTGATATGTTAATTCAGTCATTTTTTTCTACCAGGGCTCATTGCTCCTGCTTTTTTTTCTTCTTTTTTAAACTGTAATTTAATTTTGTGGAGAGTTAATGCTTATCAGTCTTGTTTTACTAGTTGACAATTTCTGGGACCATTTTTCTTCTTTGAAATGAAAGTCTGTGTACTGTTCTGCCTGACTTTTGTGTTTACTAATCCGTGTTACTGTTTTTTAACAGATTTTGCTTGTTACTGTTTGTTCTTTTTGAAACAGCAGCACTAATTTTTTTCTTGGTTTTAGTTTGAGCTGTTTGGATCTCATAATGCTTTAGCATAATTAAGAAGCATATATCAAAGCTGCTGACTGAAAGGTTTTGTCAGTCTCTCTTCCACACACATACTTGTCAACTTTGAAACTTCAACCAAGATTAGTCAAATTTACCCACAGTTCATGAAAACTTGACTCTGGTGGGAAACAAATGCTTAGATTTGAAGGAAACTCAGCCTCAAGCACTGGGAGCTTCACTTTCTTGGCCAAAAGCTTCACCTGTCAGTTTTCAGGAAGGCTTGTACAGCATATGAAATCTGACTTCTTTTCCATCAGCTATACAGCAAATGGTAATGAATTAATTTACAAGTCATTATTTAAGCCCTTTGAGCAATAGCTTCAAAGATCTATCAGCTGTTGTCTCAAAAATTAAGCACCCAGCTCTGCCACCCATGTACAGTCTGGATGATGCAGATTCTGCAGGGCTGCAGTTTGCTCACATTGAATTGTAAAAATCTAATTCTTTATCCCTTTCTAACTCAGCATAAAGCCGATAAACCAGTTTTCTTGTTTGTGCTTCAAATTTAGCAGAAGTCATATGGTTTAGCAGGAGCTTAATTATATTTACTGATGAGTTCAGCCAGCTCTTCCAGTGGGTTTTTTCCCCTGATGGCGCTGCAGAAACATGCTGGCAGTGCAGCTGAAAATATCCCTGCTCAGTTCCTTCCCAGCAGACAGTGGTGCCTTTATAATTCTGATGCACTAACATAGGAGGAGAGCTTCAGCCACCAAAAGAAGAGGGAGGAGGGAAGGTCCAGGTTTAGAAGTTCATTGCCATGTGGCTGTTCATGTCACTGCAGTGATCCCAGTGAGGTGCTGCTCTTTGGGGTCTTGCAGGGTTTGTGTGGTCACAGTGGGGACTGAAGTGTGGTGTGTTCAATCAGCTTCACCAGTCCCAATCTGTCCATCAGTGTGGAGTTACCTCCCTTGGCTCTCTGTGGGTTTGCTTCCATGCTATCGGTGGCATTTACCTCATTCTTAATTATTTCAGTCATTTTGATGTTTGCTGTGAGGGTGGTGTGGCCCTGGCACAGGTTGCTCAGAGAAGCTGTGGCTGCCCCATCCCTGAAGTGTCCAAGGCCAGGCTGGATGGGGCTTGGAGCAACCTGGGGTAGTGGAAGGGGTCCCTGCCCATGGCAGGAGGGTTGGAATGAGACGATCCTAAGATCCTTTCCACCCCAAACCATTTTGGAATTCTGATTCTATGATGCTGATGTATTTAACAATACTTTTTAGCTCGTTAGAACTGTACTGTGTCTTTGCCTCCAGGCTCTTGAATAGCAATTAACAGGATCAGTACATAATGAGATACTCTCTGTATGTTAAAAGTCCTTCTTTTCTGTTTATGTGTCTAGAGTACATCAAATGAAATTCAAACCTCTTGGGTGACTGTTTTTTCTCCCACTCTTGTGCTTTTTTATGGTGTTTGTGAATCTTGGTCTCCAGGGATTATCACTCATGCTGATGGAATTAGGTGTCTGTGGTCCATCAGCCTAGAAATATTCCACTGAATATCTCTTCATAAGACTGGCTCACCATCAGAAGCAAAGCTGGACAAGCCCTGAGCTTTGGGAATATCTTCACCTCTCTGAACTGCATCTTTTTGGCTGGAGCTAGATCCAAGAGCCAGCTGCACTCAAAGGCAGGGAAAGTTTGCATCTGGAGATGGATTTCAAGTCTTATCTACGCTGGATTTTTCCCCAGCTCCTCTGTGAGCTCCCCTGTACCTCTGTGCAGTTGCTCTGACAGGCAAGACAGAGATTTTGTAATTAGGAGCCTTCCATCATATGGTGTCCCTGCTGCGTTGCCTCGCCAGCTGTCTTCCCGGGGCTGAGGAAGCTTTGCTTTTACCATGCTTCACACAGCATTAAACTGTGTAGAAAAGGCTAAATATTGTAGGCCAGATGCTGCTTTCCCTTTGCCTTTTATCAGCCTAGAGAATAATCTCACTCCTGGGATGGCATTTGCTCCTGTTAACCACTGCCTGACTGCAGAAGGCTCCTGTTCCTCCTCGGTCCTCCCTGTCCCCTGGCCCTTTGGCAGAGGATTATTTCCACTGTGGGCTGATTGTTTGGGACCACCTTTTCTTTTTCATTTTGGAACACATTGGTGGGCTTCACTCCAGTTGCATCAGGAAGGCAAGCAGAATATGTAGTGTTTTTTCTTTTATTTTTCTCTCATATGTATATTTTTAAAGAAATCCTTAAAACAGGAATGGCAATGACATCTGTTGATACGACTGGAGCTAAGCTCTCTAGTTATTTATCTAATGAAACTGAATTTTTCTGCGGAAAACTGCAGTTTTCTGTGTTCTCTTTCACAACACCAAGAGGCATTCTTTGAACTCCTCCCCATTTCCTTCTCCATTTCTATTTGGAAGTGCTCCTTATCTGCTTTTATCCTGTGAGGGAGGAATTTTTTGAGCCTGAAATGAAGAAGCAGCCCCTAAGGGGACTTTAATACAGAGAGGTTACAACTCAGACAATAATTTGGGTCAATTTAAATGGCATGTGGGTGTGGGTTTAAATAAATAGCTTTAACCTTTAGCTTACTGATGGAACTGAAAATAGATACAGGGTTGGGCATATAGGAAGAAATGTGCCATTGCTGCCAGCATTACTTTGAATAAATAGATCTCTCTTCAGGGCTGTCAAACCAGTACCTTTGCCAGTAAGAAGCAATAAGATATTTTTTCTTTTTCCTTTTCTATTTTTTAACCAGCAGCCAAGTCTATAACAAGCTCTTATTCTTTTTTTCCTTTGGTGGTTTTGTATTCCCAGGCTTTCACTTTGCAATTTCCTTATATCACCTAGACTTTTAATAACATTCATAGATCTTTGTGGCTATTAATTTGCCCAGTTAAACCTACATGGAGACTTTCCCTAACAATTTATATCCTAAAGGCAGGAATTAGAGCATGTGTTGATATTACTCTATGTTTGCCGTGTTTCGACTGGGAACTCTGTGAACTGCTTTTTCCCCACCTATTATTTGTGGTTTAAGAAGTAGAGAAGAACTCATGGAGTTATTTGCTTGGTTTGGAGACCAAAAAGTGGTGGACCTGCTCCAGTTTAATAATAGACCTCTCTAGGCTGAGCTCTGTCCCTGCTGCCCAGGTAGCAGATGTGGAATAAGTGTGAGCTCCTGTACTTTGCATCTTCAGGAGGACAGCAGAATTATGAGCAGAATTTGTCTGCAAGCATTTATCTGGTGAAGAAATATGAACTTCATTGTTATTTTAAGCTCGTACCAATATGAAAATCTCATCCATAGTATTGTAATGTGGCAGCTACTCAGTCGTCCACAAAGAGTTGATTTAAAGTCAAAATTTGCAGGCAGTTGGTGGGAGGGGAGGAGCATGTTGCTGCTTTATCTGAGGGGACTGAAAAACCTCTTTGAAACTCAAGTGAAATAAAGAAACCCACAAAGCAAATATCATGGAATAATTTTCTTAATATATCCAAGCTGATGGGTGATATTTCAGCACTAAGTAGCAGTGTTGTAAATGTTTGCTGTTGCAAACTAACCCAGTCAAGCATCTGAGTGCCCTTGCTTTTCCAAGCTGCAGCTGCATTTTCTTTTCAAAAATAAGTGGCATTAACAGCAGTGCAGGTCTCCCACCCTCTGTAAGGATGAAGCTCAGCAGCGTGAGAATTGCCTCTGTAAATAAGGTGCTGATAAAGAACTACCAACTTTAGATCTTGTAAAGGCAGTGAGGTTTCTTGGAGGAGTGCAAAGCTATTTTCAGCTGCTGATTTGCTCATGGAGCATAAATGTGGGCATGATGAAATACGCAGATAATGTTTCATAGTAACCATCTGATAGCTAATAATGGTGAAGAAAAATAGAGTCGTAAGTTTGGCGTGGGCTGCAGTTTTAGTGCCATTGCCTTCTGCAGGTTGTTACTACTGCCTGTACCTGCTGAGCAGCAGATAGGTAGGGCAAATAAATTCATTTTTGCCTTTTATGCCTGAACAGATTGCTACCCCACCACAAACAGGTTGTAGCCTTGTGTTCTCTAAAGTGTAATGCAGCGTCAGCCCGGTGTAACTGCGCCACACCACAGAGTGCCATGCCATGTGGGGAGATGTTTTGGCATGTATTTCCATAATAAAACACCTTAAATTTGCCTATGCAAAACAGATTTGGGGTGATTCACTAATTTTGCAAGGAGCCTCATTAGGAAGTGCAGCACAGTTGGTCATGGGTTGTGATTTCATTATTTTTTGGTGTGGGATGGGCTGTGGCGTTGCTGGGGCTGGGGGACAGACTGCAGCAAGGTGCCACCAAGGACAAAAGCTCAAGAGCTGAAGTCCAGAAGATAGGACACGATTTCAGAGCAGTGAGACCATTCAACATCAGTGGTAAGGAGTGAAAGGCAGATGCTTGAGAGAGGTAGAGAAATTCTTCCTTTTCAGGTTATCTGCCTATGCTCTGGTGAATCAAGATGGGGAAGAAAACAGCCCAGGTGGTTTAGTTGTTGTGTAACTGTTTGCAAGGTTTCTCAAACTCTTCCCTGAAGCGTCTGCTTTTGCTGCTGTCTGATTCGGCTTTATGGTCTAAACAGAGCACTTGTCTGATCTGCTATGGCAAATTTCAAAGTCTGAATATCATAGAGAATAATCCATAAGTAAACAGTGATATTCTCTCTAAGGCATTCAACTTCCAGGCCCTGGGCATTTTCATGGTTTTATGTGCATCCCTTTGAAACTTCTGCCCTGCTAATCAGTGGAATATTCAAGGATGTGTCCAGCTAAGGAATGCTGGACACTGTGAGCACTGAAGGCCAGTTGTTGTGTTATCTTCATCTGCAGTTCTTGTATGAAGAATGGTCAGTGTTCTCTTCTCTCATAAGAGCAATAGTGAACATGCCCCTCCACCTGTGTGCCTGTGAGGACCTGCAGGGAGCAGTCTGCTGTGTGCACAGAGGGAGGGGGACAGCCTGGCTGATACCCAACATTTTGTGTTACCTGTGCAGAATATAAAAGCAGGTGTCTGTGTGTGCAGCTGGAATCAGTTAGCACAAACAGCAGAGAAGGTGAATGTTGCAGAATGCCCTCGGGGGGAGTGGAGGACCCTGCAGTGACAAAACCTGTCCTGGCTGCACCACCTGATGTGCAGGAATCAGCAGCAGCTTGCCCTCTGACACAGGGTTGGGATGGGAAGGGGGAGTCTGGGGTGAAGATGTTGCTTATTCATGTAACAGTTTGTGTCAAGTAGGCACTTTCTTGTTCGTTCCTTTTGATCTTTTTTACATACCCTAATTATGGATACAGTCTTGACAAAGATGATAAAGGGCCTCAGGGGTTATAAAACAGGAGGCAAGGTTAAGAAAATTATGTTTATATTCATTAGAATAGAAGAGATTAAGAGGGGTCGTGACCAAGGTCTACAAAATCCAAAAAGTATTGAAAAAAAAGTGATGCCACCAGAATATTTAAAAGGGAAGCTGTGAAGACAGGGGTAAGTGGAAAGCAGCTGGCATTTTGATTGGAATTGGTTGTGGGACATTTTTTCAAGGGTGTTGCTCTTGGTGAGGTAAATTAACTTGTGCTGACCAGTGGGCTGTAGGCAGACAACTTAGGGCACAGATATGTTGTTGGCCAGAATTATAGGATACATCATGTAACTTCTTTTTGGAATGTCTGAGTGGGTTGGGTTTGGGCCGAGAGTAATGGATTAACAAAGGGATTCACCTTCTGAGCTTGTTTGGAATAATGAGCTGGGGTGCCAGTGTTGGGAGAGGGAAAGTCTCAAGTTCTCATATTGAAAATGGTTTGTGCAAACTTGTTGACTAAAGCAGTGCTGTGGAATACAGGCTTTGGGGGGCTCTATGCACAAAGATAATTTTGGGGGAGTAGCACAGCAAAGAAGGCTTTTCAGTATTGTGCATTGGTACAAATGGGACAAACCAAAGATGTGTGGCCAAGAACACCACCAGCCACACAGGCTAAAATCAGAAAGACATAGAGGCAAAATCAATTGTGGCTATAAAATGAAATGACTTAAGACACAGTGGAAGTAAGAGGAAGGCAGAAGTCCGTGAGGAAGAAAGGGAAGCAAATAAATGGACTAGAAGACAGAAATACAAAATGCCATTATTTTGCACTGCTCTTCACAGAAAGGTTAATAACTGTGTCAGATCTGTAACAGTGTTCCCTGTAAGGGGGCTTACGAGCAAAGGCAAGAACAAGATAAGGAGTATTTAGGTAACTGTGATATATTTGGGTCAATGTGGCCTTATGAAATGTACCCACTGAATTATTTACAACTCTCAGAAGCTTTTGGGGAATAGGGCAATTGTCAGAATTCTGGAGGAAGGCAGACATAGTACCTGTCATCACAGAGGACACTACAAGGGAAACAGAGATTTGTAAATACCCAAGAAGATCCAGAGCAAATTATCTGTGAGCACATACCTGTGAGCAGCACATAGTAACTGACATGCTTTAAGCCCAAAATCTGATTTCTTTTTCTGATTGTGTGACTAATACCCAAGAGAGGAGGAAAGCAAAAGCACTTTGTAGCCAGGAGTGTGATGCTCACGTGAGCAGCACGTTCTTACACCTGAGAGAAAGCTCAGACCTGTGACTGTCAACATTCCTGATCAGTGGATCAGTAAATTTCTTCTAGCAGAGTTTCATCTGTCCAGGTAGCAAGGATTTCACTGTGCAACAACTACCACTGGCTATACACCAGGCTTTAACAAAGTCTTAAAAGAAGTATATTAATGTTTAACTCAGATGTTATTGGATATTTTAGCCATGGGATGTGAGAAATATCTGCCTTAATAATTTGTTGTTTGAATGATGGACCAAAAAGTACAATTCTCAAGTGTGGTTGAGCCCCAGTCATTAAAGATGAAAGCCAGTTGCACATATGGAATTGTTGTATGGGGACCACTGCTTCAGGTGAGCTCAGGACCCTGAACTGAGGGGTGGCTGCTGTGACATTGTGTTCCCTAAGGATGTGGACAGCTTTGGAGGGAAACAACAAAACCAGGTCTAGTACCTCTGTTATTAATCTGGGCTCTGCTGTACTGAGAAAATGCTGCAGTTTTACTGAGGGGAGGTAATGTGGGGAAGGGGACAGTATTGGTACATTCAGGACTATTTCAGAGCAGCTTCTTAAAACTTGAGTCATGGCCTCTTGTTACCAGACTCAGAACAGGTAGACAGTTGCTTTCCTAACAGAACCAAAATGTCACAGTCTGTATGACGTGGAGCAATTCATGCACTGGTAAATCCAGTTACAGTCCTGATTTAGAAAAACACTGAAGCATCTGCTTAAGTTTTTGTCTGACAGGTTTTAACAGGTGCTAAAAGCTCTGCCCTGAATGAATTATTTTGCTGAATCGAGACCCAATCAAGCATATGCTTGTGTTAGGAAAAGGATAGATGCAGTGCATAAGTTCTCTGAAGGGGGGAGGAATATACATTAGGATATTTTTAAATGTCTATTTTTATATGTGCTTTCTCTCAATGGAAATTGCATAGACTGCATACCATCCTCTGTGCTCTCTCTCCAGCATCCCTTTCCCCAGTGCATTTACTATGAAAGAGCTTTGCCGTGGGCCATAGCCTGTATTGCAGGGGAGTATCACATACTGAAAACTTACCTAACATCTGCAGAAATGTGATGGGTGGGTGGAGGATGGGGAGCTAGAGGTAAGCCTTTAAAAAGTTACCATAAAGATAATTCTTTTTAACCACTCCTCAGGCTTTTACATAAAGATTGCAGAGCAGGCATTCCAGCTGCTTAGAGGAGCCCTGGATTTATGCTCTGTAATAAATGTATCCATAGGGTGCTGCGTTGTTGTAATGATAGCAAATGACAGTAAAATTAGGAGAATTAATAATGACCCAGCTGGAATAATTTAGCACTGTGATAAGTAAACTCTAACCTAATACTCAGTATACTGGCAGAACTATTTACAAAGCACATTGAATGCAGGAGTCTGAGGGGAATCTTCTATAGAAAACAAAGTGAAACCCTAATCACAAACAAATGCCATAGCATGTCATTAAGAGGATTAAGTGGCTTGAAATTGATGTCTAAGGCATTTTGGTTGATTGTTGCTAAAAATGCCACATGCTTGACAATTATCTTCTGTTTGCCATCCTCTCTCCTGCTAGTAGTCTGTCATGCAGTATTATTCTTGTTTACCACCCCTGCCTCATACCAGGTCTTTATCTGTGAGGTTTGCAGCTTGGTGCCAGAGCTGATCTGGAACTCACAGTCGGATGTGTTGGCACTGGTTGGTGCCAGACCATTAATACCTTGATAGCAAGGGAGAGGCCAGGTTCAGCAAACACTGGGCTGAAACCAAAGTGGAACAGCACAAAACTTCTGGAGTTAGCTTTTTAAATAAAAAATGCTTGGGATTTAGTTTGAAATACTGTATTTTCCCTAAGAAATATTTGTTACATTAGAGTTAACAAAGTTCTTAAAACATTTTAAATTCCAGTGAAGCATTTTACAAATAAATGAGTTTTATGTAGACTTGAACTCATGATAGCTTTCTGAATAATTAGTATTTCTGAAACTTTGACCTTTGGTCTAAGTAACAAATTTTTAAAGTTAGAAAAATTTCTTACTCTGCCTTGCTTAGTGATTCTGAGCTATTACCTCATTGGTCTGTGCTTTGCTGCGAGGAAGGAGCTGCAGATGTATTTAGGCAAGTCAGATCTCTCTGAGGGAAAGCCTGGAAAGTAGCATCGTTGTATGTGAGTGAGTGTCACCATATGGATCCTTTCCGATCTGCTCAGGCTGTCAGTGAAGGGGGTGTTGCACCAAACTCCCAGATACACGACAGGAGCTGTGGCTGCTTCCATGGCTGTTGGGTGTGTGTGATTGCAGCTGATTGCAGCCCTGAGCAGAGCAGGCAGCAGGGAAAGCTCCAGCTCTGATTTAAATCCCAGAATTAGTGGGGAGCCTTGCACCCTGTGCAGGTGCCATGGAAACTGTGCATGTGGAGCCTTCACCTGCAACCCCTAGGATGCCCTGGATGTGGGCATGGACCAGCTCCAGCTCCAACCTGATTGAGCATTCTCACCTGAAATATCACCCCATGTCATTCTGGGAGCACTGAATGATCCAGTCAAAAAACTTGCCTTCAGCATCACTGGTTGGGTGTGGGTGTGAGCAAATTCTGCTGGCTTTTCCACTTTAGTGTCCTGTAGCCATGCAGTGCTGGGTTATACTGAGCTGTGCTGCTTTTGTAGTCAGGGAAAATTGGTGCTGAGAGATACTGGCATATTGTCTGCCCTGTTGGCAAGAGGATCAATGCTCTGCATAATTTGAGAAAAGACAGAAGTCTATTGTAGTGTGAAAACTACACGTGGACAAAGAAACATCAGGTTTTCAATTAGAAGTTTTGGAGTTTGATTTTTCTTTCCCTTGTATCAGTTTTATAATAATAATAATGTCAACAACAATGATAATAATAAAAATAACTGTCCTGAATCCAGCCGTGTGAGATGGCAGTGTGAGATGCAGATATTTAAAGCCACATTATTGTCCCCCAGTACTGAGGTTCAGACATTCCATGTTTCTGGGCTTCAGGCAGCTGCAGAGGAGTTGCAGGAAAGAAAATAAGGATAGCAAAGTTTTAAACTGTGGTTCAACCCATTCCTTCTCACTTAAGATGAGATGCCAAGTCCACTGACCTACTGCCTCTCTTTGAAGGATGCTTCTGCCCTTGCTTGGCAATATAATTACAGCATGGTTGGGAGTTCAGACTGTAATCTGGATGTAATCATCCTGTATTGAGGACACCTGAATAAATAAATATTGATTGAAATCCTAGTTACTGTCTCCATGAGGCTGCCTCAGAGCTGCCTCTTCAGGTTAACCTGTGCACCCTGCAGACCTCAAAGAGGGTTTTTACCCACAGGGAAGATCAAAGTGACAGAAGTCTACCCTGGCTCCTGCTGGTGTCCATGGTGCTGCAGCTCTTTAGTGATCCTGCACCTGCTGGGAAAGTCACATATTTAAGGAGCATAAGCAGGAAGGGAAGGTGTCTGCTTGGTGAGACGTTGCCAAATGGAATTAGGATTTGTTTCTAGACAGCAATCAAAATTAGCCTTTCATCCTGCATCAAGTTAATATACAAATTGTTCTGTAAGCATTAGTAAGTTAATTGTATTACTCTGAGGATGCATGCATAAATAAGCATTGAATATATTTGCTATCTTGCAAATGGAAATTAAGCTAAAATAGCAGCAAAGGTGGAGACTCCTCACTACTGGTTTTTGTTAACCCTCCTGTTCTGGCTGTGAGCTGGATTATTTTGGGTCACTGTTTCCCTTTTCTGTTGATTTAACCCAATGTAATTCTACATTCAGTGAGTATTTAGATGACCAGGTGAGATGCAATCTTCATAAATTATTAAGACCAGTGGAAGTCCCTCGCATTGCACAAAGGATTTTGGCTGCAGAGCAATAAAGGAACTTGCTCTGAGTCACAACCAGCATCTTTATAAAGGAAAAAAAAACCTAATCTTTTGAAAAAAATAAATGTAACAGACTATAAATGAAAGAAATGTAGTTGTATATCAGAGCAATCCATTAAACACACAACCTGCTGAGAGATGCTACAGTATCACTCACTCCTCTGTAAGTCAGTACATAAACTTGTTTTTAATTTTTTTGGCAGACTTATGAAGGCAATTATCCTGGTAATAAATATTCAGCTTTAATGGGCAAGTAAATAATTAATGTTATTGCCTTTGCAAATTTAGCTTTTCACTTATAAATTAACATAATTAAAATAGTAATGTTTCAGTACGCATTTTACCAGCCAAAATCTAAATCAGGCAATTAAACTGTAGGTTTTTCACATCAAATGAGTTGAGTTTATAATGATACAAACTGTGGGCATAAATCTGCTTTTCATGGTCAGATTCATTATAGAAACATGAAGAAAAATTATTCTGCAGTAGATGTAATCAAGTATATTATTTGAAAAACCATTAATATGTGCTTTAACTACTTCTTGTTGTCCTTTCACAGTGAAATAGGAAGGGGAGAGCACATTTCCCACGAGTCTCTGGCCCAGCAATAATTGCCTGTGTATAATTGTAATGGCCACTGTACAATGGCTGTTAGTGAATAGTGGCTGTCACATCTCTTTGGATTGATTGGAAAACCACAATGCACAGTATGGATCTGAAAATGAAAAAAATTACTCTGTAATCATTAGCTTAAAAAACTCCAGTCTGAGTTACACAGACTGCAAATTTGATCATACAATTTTCCTCCTCTACTTATTGTTTTATATTTTTTGTGAGGAACGTGTGCTGTCCTCAAGTAAATGTTCCAGCTTAGTGAGCAATCAGAGCAGAAGAGCTTTTCTTGGTAAGAGGAGATGAGTTAGTAGGAATGTGCAACTGTTTCTACTCTGAATGTGGCTCAGAGCTGGTGAAATTGAGCCCTTTGGGTAGTTGACCCCAGGAGCAGAGTGTGAGGCTGTAACTTCAGGCTGGCTCAGGGGTTCAGGAGGTTGCATCAAAATTTCTGAATTTTCTTGTGAGACGCAGTGAAACTCTATGGCTTCTGAAAATTAGAAGCTTCAGGGACATCAGACTGTAGGAACTTGAGCCTTTCTCATTTTGTTTTTAAACTGAGGATGTCACAAGAGCATTTCAGTTTGTATGACTGGTGTCAGTTTTTGACTCTTAAAAAGACTACATTTTGTTAGAAATGGGAAAAGCTCAGAGGTGACTCTGACATTCATCTATAGACAAGGGCACACACAGATGAAAACTTGAAGTCTGAAAATTTGCTCAGAGAAGTCCTGAAAGCTTGTACTGATAACCCAGAGCTTTAGACATTTCTGGTGTTGCAGTCTCCACAGATTATAATTTATCATGGTCTGGGCAGTCTATTTATAGCTCCTCAAAAAGTTTCTAAGAGCAGCATTTTGCAAGCTGCCACAGGTTTGCAGATTTGTAATGAGGAGAATTCCTCGATGCACAGGCTTGCCCTCATCCAGACTTGCTCATTGACATTTCTACAAGCTGTGATTTCATAGTCCTTTCGTGTCCCAGAACCCAGGGGGCAAATCTATCCCTGCAGAGGCCCACTGAAGTCACACCAAAGATAAATTCAAGTCAATGAATTTTATTCATTGTGGTGTTCAAACGTTTGCAGTGCTATGCAGATAGGCAGCTGTAGGCTTTTTGCAGTATCCAATTGTTTAAGCTTTAGTGGACTGAAAAAAAAATCTTAGAGCTGAATTTGTGCAAGTTGGTTTAAATACATGCAGAACTGCAGGCAGGTGTGGTTTTGACAACAATATTATCTGGAGTTTTAGAAGCACTTCAAAAAGAAGAAAAGCATGTTAGACTCTCATGTATGATATCTGTGGGTCCATATTTCCAATGATATTTTAACTGGACACAATTTTGTGCTGGTGTGAGAGCAGTGATACAAGCACCTGATGGCACAGGCAGTTCTCTTGTGAGCACTGCTAACTCCATGTGTCAGTGTGCACCTGTAGGAAATACAAATTTTTATCAGTGAAAAGGCCAATTTCTATCTCAAATGCTGCCCTGTTAGAAGTAGTTTTAATCTGTATTTAATTATTGTACTTTAGCCATGTCTAGATTTAGAGGGGTTTGAGGGGCCCTGTGTCGCTTCTTTGCCAGTGGTGGCTAAATGAGTTTTTTCATGTCATGCCAAGCTCTGCCTGGGTGTAAGGCATATTTCTGTCTGGGTCTGGCCCTGGAGTCAGCAGGGCTGTGTCTGACAAGAACCCAGCCTGTTTTGTAACAAGGGTATTCTAAACTCCCTGACGTTTGATGGTCCCCTTTTAGCTGTTTTGGTTTTCAGCACAAATCAAATTTTCTCTGAGGCACCTGAGCACTGAAGGCAGTTCAGGCGCCGCTGTTCAGGCTGGTTCTGCTGGGAACTGTATTTTTGCTCCTTTCTTTAGGATTTACAGCACTTTAAGGCAGTGTTTCCCCACGGAAGCACTGTGACACTGCCTTGTTTTATGGGTGAATTAGAGTATTGCAGGTATTTGCTGACTGTCGAAATCCAGCAAACCTTCTCTGTGAGAGCAGGCCAGCAGGAGGTGTTTGCATGGGTGAGCTGGAGATCTCTCCCATGTGGAGGCTGAAGAAGGATGTGTGTGTGTGTGTTTGGGGAGGAGGGAGAACATTAAGGGAGTTGTGGTTTGCAATTGCAGGTGCATTGTAGTGGAAGGCCAGCTTCTGGGGCTTGCAAGTGCTTTTCTTTCCTTGTGGTTCTTTTTAACTTGCATCAGCTTCTCCAAACTTGTGACACTGTTCCTAGAAAGCTTCAGCATCCTCCCACAGCCCCAGGTCTGCTCTGGCCTGTTCCTGGCTCCCCAGTCCCTGCTCACCCTTTTCTCATTTGATGCTGTGCCAGATCACATCCTGCCCTCTCCTGTGTCCTCCTGCTCTGTCCTTTCTGCTGAAATTAAGGCACTCAAAGGCTCTGGGGCTTTTCCAGGCTTCTGTGCTGGCTACCAGTTCGAATTTATTTTCTTTCTCTTCAATTATGCAACCCACACAGGAAAAAGGACATTTTGGAAGTCAGGTTGGTATTTGGAAGTGTTGTTGAATTTGATGCACTCGCCAGGCTAACAGATCTCTGCACTGAGGGGCCTTTCTGTGTCATTTATGAACTTTGTTGACTCCTGCCTTCCCTGGGTTGTAAACGCTGCGGCAATGGATGGGACTTTTTAAATAACAAATTTATCCAAACTTTTCAAAGTTTGCAAAATGACCAAAACACAGTTATTTTTTTCTAATACAACTAAAGCTGACTTTAAGCATCAAAGGGCAAGCACATTCTCAGGAAATGCAGCAGAGTGTGGTGCTATTAAAAAGTGTGGCTTTTAAAATCATAAGTTTGAAGATAATAGCCTGATTTCATAATGGAAAACCCTGTTCAGATTCTGGCTTGACACTTGGCTGACAGCTGTGTGTCCTCCAGGTGCCACAGAATCCAATATACTTGTATTTTCTCTAACATTTAGGGTACCAGCTTATCCCACTATGTTCCACAGAGATAAACAATAACATTACAGGGTTAAGTGACTTTGGAGATAAGTAGCTTAAGCAAAGGACGAAAGGTTTTTTTAGCAATGACATTGAATAATAGATGGAGGTATATGCATTTCCTTATTAATTTTCCAATAGGATATGGGTTAGAAGGGGCAGTAACATAAAACAAAAGTCTCAGAAGAGTGACAGATCAGAACAGCAAAGGCAGTTGTTACTTCTGACCATTGTAAATGCAGACCATCATAAAGCTCCCTGGTTCCAGTGAGAGCAGAGTGCAGCCAGTGCCAGAAAGGTTGGGAAGTTTTATTTGAAGAGATAGTCTTTTAAATTAATTAAAAAAAAAACAATCAAATTAAATTTTTTTTTAAAAGAAAAGAAAATGGAGAAAAATAGAAAAAAAGGCAAAAGCACATCTGAAGAAGATACAGAGAATTCAGTTTTGGATGGCATAATAGAAATTTGCTGAGTTCAAATGAGATTAAAGTTAATAGTGGTCAAGTTAATACCTTTGATAGCGGAGTATAGTATGTGTATGAAAAGCTTATGCTCTAATGTCCTGATCCTGCTTGCTTTGCTTGGGTAGAAGTTTTTATTGGATGGATGGATCAAAAAATGTTTTTTTTCTGTGGTTAGTGTAATTCTGTGTTGTTGCACATGTTGATAAATTTTGTTTCCTTTGGGTCAGCTGAGGATTTCAGAGCACATCCCACCTCTGCAGTGCTGTGGTTGTAGAGTGGAGCCCTTGCCCTGGGAAACACCCTGGCAGAAATGTGTGGATATGTGAGCCACAGAAGGAGAGGGAGAAGCTGGAAAAGTGATAATCTGTCCTAATTTTTCCAAAACATCTGTCTCTGGCCCAGTGTGAAAGGGATGAAGAGGATAAAAAAAAGGAAAGACACTGACTTTGCTTTACCAATGAGTCAAGGACTCTGCCATCCTAAGTTTGGAAATGAAGCTTTTTAGTGAGCTGGGAAACAAGATGATGTTGATCCTGTGCACTTGGAGAAATTTGTTTCAAATTTGTGATGAAGGGAGCTGCTTGAACCAGTAACTGTGAACGGGAGACCTGCAGCTTAACTGTGACACCAAGATGAGTGACGGGGTTGTTTCCTTGTTAGATTCCCATTTCAGGCTAGAGTAAGAAGAAATCCACTTAGATCTTGTTCCATCAGTGAAGGTTGTATCACACAGCTGCTTCTGGTACAAACCTGTCAGCTCTTGTTGGGAGAACTGGCTTCATTTCGTTACTCAATTATTTTGATGATCTGTCTGGTTAAATGGAAGCTGGTTGCTACTCACCACTGAAGTGAGTTCAGCACTGCTTTTTCCCCCCTCCCTGAAGTGAGTTCAGCATTGCTTTTCTCCACCCACAAATGTGCTTCCAACCCTTTGAAAGCATTATTTGACAAGGGCATATGCATTGCAGTAACTTCATCATTGCTTTCAATTGAACTGGCAGAAGAAACAATAATCTCCTGAAAGAGCTTCAGTACAAGGGCAGATGTAAACATCTAAGGGGCCCAAGAGATCTTATTTTATAATGTAAGCAGACTGTAATAGTAGGAGTAATAATGATAAAAACACTTAATAGTGTAATGCAGCTTTGGCAGTTGGAGAGTTAGACAGTAACCTGCAACTTAATGCTTTTGAACTTGGGAAGCAGCTTTGGTTAAAACCAAATGCCTGCTGAAGAAAGGAGTTTATATTATTTCAAATGGGAAGTATTTCCGTGGCATTTCTTGGGTTCCTTTTCAGAAAGTATTTACTTACATGCAACAGCAGCAAAACCTGTTCAGTGTTATAGTATTTTCTAACACAGCAAGATATTAATTACACTCTTGAACCTGGTAATGTAACATTGATGCTATTATGATGGGAATAGTTCATTCAGCAAGGGTGATTAACCACTTACTTCCTTTTTCCTGGATACCATTAGTTTGTACTTGGATAACAAAAATCAATGCTGATCTTCAGCAGCATCACAGTATTCTATTGTATCAATCTCAATCAACATATTCTTCATTTTATTATTGCCTGCATTCTTTAATTGAGTTCATTTCCCATCACACCACCAGCCCCCACCAAATTTCTGATGGTGGGTTTTATTACTTGAATTGCAGCTCTCCTATTTCACTATTTGTTTTGTTGGCAGGGAAGGGAAAAAAAAAAAAGCCTCCAAACAGCTGAGTGCCAGTAGTGCTGATGACTTCTGTTTTATTTATGTTTTGCACTGAGCCATGGTGAATGATAAAATGTGTCTGGGACACGGCTGTGGGCAGCACTCTAAGTGTTGTAGTTGGAAATCTGCCAGAGTTGCATTGCTACCAATTTTTTACCCTTAGCCTTCTGGAAGGAAGGATTCAAAGTCTCATTTTATTCCCTTCTTCACCTGTGTCACCTTTGCAGTAAATTAATGTGAGATGTTTAGCAGAGATGGAGCTGATGTGGTGAGCTGTTGCTCCCACAGCGTCCCCTGGCACTGGAGCTGAGGAGTCAGGAGAATCCTTTGGGATAACAGAGAGCTTGGCTTGGAGCTGGAGCCTGTGGTGGGGCTGTGCTGATGCTGTCCTGGAGCTCAGCAGGAAACTCTGAGCTTGATCCCGAGGAAAAAGCAAAAAGCAGCAGTTGTTTGTTCCCTGCTCAGCTGTGTGGGGACTCGTGTCCGAGGCTGTAATTAGAAGATATACCTGCTAATGAATTGGTGTAATCCCCTGCTTTGTTCAGAGTCTGCTGGGGGATCTCTTTTCCTGCCTTTGCAGAGGCAGGTGACCTTGCTAAATACTTAGCAGTAAAAATGTGTTTTCCCTTGCTTGTTTCACAGCCTTTCTTCTGGCTCAGCCACTGGAGCTCTTCTTTATTAATTGAAAATACTTACTCAAGTTTAGTTTCAGGGAAGGAGGGAAGTTAGAAGAATATACATGAACATGTTCCATGTGTCATATACAGCTACATGAATGCACACACACATGGAATTCTGATTTCTTAATGGCCACGCTAGCAATAAAAACAAAAAAAATTTAATATTTAAGCAAGGCGTTATGTTTTCAATTATTTTTCAGTCACCAGCCACTTAAAATATTTAATCTTTTCTCCTCCCAACTAATTTATTCAATTGCAATTAGGTAGATTGTAATTAATATTTGATGAGACAAACTAATACTAATTTGAATACTACACTGTAACATTTGCTCGCAGATGTGTTGTTTAGCTTCCAGATACCTGTTTTTTGCCCTCGCTGAAGTTGAAAATGCTCATCAACGTTGCCACAAGGCCCAAGCTGTACCTTAAGCTGTATGACACACAAATATAAGGATGAGTGTGCTGGGTCAGAGGATGGTCCAGCCAGCTCCTGTCCTCACCCCAACAGGGATCAATAGTTAATGCCTAAAGACAAGAATTAAGAACAGGGCAAAGGTACAGCAAGGCTTCCTGAGAGACAGAAAGTCTCCCAGACTTCATTGATTTGTGGCCTGGAAACATCCCAAGATAGAAATGGTGTCTTCAAATTTAATATCTGGCTTATTTGTTACGTCTAAAGTATATAGTTATTTTGTATAATTCATGCTTCCATCAGCAAAGGACTGAGATTCCTCCGAGGGAAATACTCTCTTTTTACTGGAAAAATGTCTTGTCTGCCTTTTCTGATTAATGAGAACATCCATATGCTGGCTTTTGTGAGTGGAAGACGGATCTGGTACCACTTAACTATGTTAACTGAATGTAAAAATCTGAAGTGGTGGGCTAATGAAAGTAATTTGCAGTTTGTCGGCGTGTTCCCTCTGATCAAAGACGAGTGGGGGAGCACAGCAACTTAGAAACAGCACAAGCAGGCTGTGGGATTTCTAGGACATGGGGCATTTTTTGCAACTTCACACTTGTTTTTGTTTCAGGTAGGAACAGCGCCAGCTCCTACAGCAGGTGCAGGCTTAAATGGATGATTTCTGTGTCAGGGATCGTATGGATTTGGGTTGGGAAGGATCTTAAAGACCATCCATGGACAGCTTTCACTATCCAGGTTGCTCTGAGCCCCATCCAGCCTGGCCTTGGACACTTCCAGGGATGGGAAGCCACAGCTCCTCTGGGCACTGTGTCCTCACTCTGCAGCTGTGGGGTGCTCCCGAGGCTCTGGGCTTGGCAAGAGTTGCCCAAAGCCAAGGAGGACCAGGGAGCACCTTGGCAGCTCTGTGGTGGGTTCTCTGAGGCTGTGAGAGGGAAACCAGCTGGACACTGACCATCAGGTCAGGACTGACCTACTGAATGTGTTTTCCTGCAAAACTGTATAGGTTTGGGCAACACAAATGGCATACATTCTTTTTTATTTCTTTTGACTATATTTTTTTCTTCTTTTTTTTTTCCTTTTTACGGTTCTGAGCCAACACAAATGATAGCTCATGAGGGTTTCCATGCATTTATCTTTCGTAGCTTTTTACTTTATTGCTGACTAGGATGGACCCTGGCCTGGCTCCCTGCCTCTGTATTGTGTGATACACATCAGCAGAGTGTGGAGGAAGCACACTGCCTTCAGACTGGAGCATCTGCACTTTGCTGCTTCCTGGAAACCTGGCCATTGATTTAATTTCATTAAGTTGCCCCATCTCACTTATACCATGAGAGATGCGAATTGTGCACACTCACTGCATGTATAAAGTTGTTTTCACCTCCACATCCACACCTCCTGTTACTTTTCTTCCTTCACATTGCTAGATATTCTTTGGCAAACTGTTCTAAACAGAAACACTCAGAACCCCACCTTTCCCAGCCTGAGCCCAGGCCCCTGCACTCAGGTTGCAGTGATGATCTGGTCCTCTTGCTGTTACTTCCTCTACTCAGCTGATGCTCTGCTTAATGCACAAAAATGTAGCACTGATTTTCCTTAGTGACTATTCTATGTTACAATTTACGAGTAGAAATGAAAAAGTAATTGTAGCTGTGGTCTCCAGAGATAAAATCCCTTAAAAGCAGTAGAATTAGGTCTTACTGCTGCCTGCAGATCAAACTAGTGCAGCATCAGCCATTCCTGTGCCCATAAGTCACTCAGCAGCCATTTCAGTTGGCAGTCTGATTTTTCATGGTTGGCCTGGAAGAGAGCAGGAACTGAAGGTCCAACTTTGTCCTTCATGTCTGAGTTCAAGAGAGGCAGGAATTCTGCAAATGTGTACAACAATCACAGGGCTGAGATCTGCACCCTGACTCTATTGTGGGTGTCATGCAAGGTGTTGTGGAGCCTTTAGGGGTGTATGGAACATATGAGGTCCAGTAAAGTAATTACTGCTAAATAAAGTAAATTTATTTGATTGTTCTGATCTGTGTGACTAGCATGCTGTGTGGACTTCAACAAAAAAAGAAAAACCTAATTATATACATTTGTGTGTGTACATATATATATATAAAAGGCACTATGATGCTAACTTCCAGTATGCACAATTTCATGTGCTCGTGCTGAAATCGTCCTTCTTGCAAGTCTAAAACCTAATGTGTTTTCCAGATAGGTGTAACCTGTTCGTGGGTTCAGGGTTTCTTCTCAAGGTGTAATGGGATTTTGTGGTCCTTGGAGCTGCCACAGGCTTTCTCCTCTGAGGGAAACCTCTTGTAAATCTCTGGTGTTTTTCCCTTTGCTTTTTGTAAAATGTCTAGGCAAAGTCAGAGTACGTTCATGGCTCAGAAAAGCATCTCTGGGTGTGGTTTAAGGATGTGAGCCATGGATATATCTGACATAGGGAGCTCAGATCCTGCTCTTTCCTCAGTCCTCACCTGTTTTGTGCTGCTGTGCCTGGTTTTGCTTCACAGGCTGTATTATCTGGATGGGGGAAGGATGATCCTTTGAGTGTTTCCCACCTGCCAGGGCTTAGGGATGAGCATTTGCACTTCCCAGAGCTGCTCTGAGGTTCCTGCTTGCTGCTTCTGGTGGCCTTCATCGCCGTCTCTCACCTGGAGTCTGCAGCGAGGCCACGCATCCCTGCTCAGTGCCAGGCTCTGACTTCTTGGGAGCTCTGAGCACCTCTAGCAGTGACAGTGCCTAGAAAATGTGTTGATGCCGAGCCCCCAGCTCCCAGAAAACCCAGGGACATTTCCTAGTCTCCGGCAATTGCGTTGGAGGCAGAACTTTGGGAACTGCGGCGTGTTGGGCTGGCAGTCATGACTTCCCATCTGCTGTGAGCTCCTAAGCTTTGAATTTCTTGAGTAAGAGCCATTTTATCGTGCAGAGTATTAAGACTGAGGTGATGTCTCTGCTTTTAATATGAAAGTCCTGTTATTCTTCAGAAATGCCATAATGAATTAAAATATTCCCTATGGAGAAGTGCATTACATACTTTTGTGTTACAATATTGGACTGGAATAAAAAGCAGCCAGGTTGTCATTCATTTCCTGGTCTAGGGACACTATAAAAGTACTGTAAAGCAAGAATAGCTTTGCACCACATTTCTTGAATTCAATGATTGCCCTCTGAAGGTGCCACACATGATGGATTGTCACAGATTCTCTGTCCTGCCTTGACATTTCCTTCCTATCCAATGTTGTCTTGTGTTCTGCTCTGAATCTGCCAAACAACTGACCCTAGAATTTAATGCCACACCTTCTTCTCTTTTCTTTTTCTGAGCAGCATCCTCTGCAGCTGAGGCTCTGAAATACTGGAGGACACTGCATCTTCCTCAGGGACACGGGCAAGGGAGAGCTGGAGCCTCTGGGGGGCTCAGAAGGGAATTGTGGTTGGTGGTCGCCTGAGGAACTTACCTTCACCCCAATGTTGCTCTGAAAGGAGTCGTGTCCAACAGTCAGGTTTGGTAAGGTATGTATTTTTTCCCCTGCTCTTGTATTTTTGCTCTTTTCTGAATGTCTACATGTGGGGAAAGCAGAGCATTAGCAGCCTTTGAGTTTATTGCTGTATTCATGCCATGCTCATACTGTGTCTGTAAATAAGCTTTGCTCCCCCTGAATTTAGAAAGCGTTCAGCAGGAGTGAAGTGTTTTTATTGTCTTGGGCTTGAGGGGGTGTCTGTTTGTGTGAAGTTCTTTATTGAACGAAATGCTCGCTGATGGTTGTGTGTTGCTGCTGGTGATGGATACTTGGTGATAGGAATCTCTGTTTTGAAAATCCCACTTGTTGTGTTTCACTAATGACTGTAATTCTGAGGGTCAGAGATGGGGAAAATAAAAGGAGATGAAGTAGCCCATTTGTAATTCAACCCTGTGCTTTCCTTTGTGCTTTGTATATTCTCACTGTGTGCAGAGAATGGAAACACCACTACCAATTTCCTGAATAATTGTATTCCCTCTTTTTTGTGTACCACTTAAAATTTTTGTTTGTGTGAGTGTTCTCATACCCACGCAAATGTTGCCCTGGCTCTGCTGGAACTGTAGCAAGGCAATATATAACCATTTTTTAACAAGAAACTGAAGGCCAGGATGTATTGTTGATGAAGATCGTGCTAGATGAGGTTTTAGGGTAATACAGTCTCTATGACTTCTTTTACCTAGGTCAAGTTATTTCTGTGAAGGCAAAGTTTTCTGAGTAGAAAAAAAAAAAACAACCAACCAAACAAAAGAACCCAGATTTAAAGCAATGGTTCCAAGATCTCAGTAGAGTGATACCAGATGACATTATCCTTTTTCATTTAGCACATGGGTATTGACTTCCCTCATATAACTGAACCAGCACTATAATCTTGCTGAGAAAAGTACAGCAGCAATATAACACCTGTGCTTGGTGTCAGTGGAGGAGCAGGGAAAAGAAGTCAAGAGTTTCTTAAAAGCCTCTAAAATAAATCACAATGCAGGTGAGTGTACATTACTTCTCCTGCTTTTGATCTGGTTGGACTTGTCACGTTAGCTCTGGAAATTGTGGGCTCTAACTCTTGTGCTCCAGCAGAGCTCTCCCAGTGTCTGGCAATTGCAGGGAAAAGTTGGTTGGAATAGTTTAAATTGGGTGCTTAACGTTTAAATGTTGAGGGTCAAGAAAGGTCTGTTCCAACCACAGCATGTGCTGTTAATTTGTACAGGAATTTCAAGCAAACAACACGGTTGCCAGGGCAAGGTTCCCATCATTACAGCACAGCACAGCTCTGCTTGTCTGCCTGCTCTGGTTTCTGGAAGAAGAGCTTGTTAGACATTGCTCCTGCCTTTATTATCCTCTTCACTTCTGTTTATTTCCAAGCTACTGCTCTTGTGATTATAACACTTAAAAGGGAAGGTTGTAGGAGAGGTATTTGGTAATCAAGAGAGCTTCTTGACTCTCGCAGAGAAAAATTTGGCACTGTTAGAATATAGAAATCAAAGTTGTTTTGTTTATTCCTTGTTTGGATTTGAGATTTCTGAGTTGAATTATGTAAATCTTACTTTCAGTGAGGGTGTGAGTTTTGCTGGGTACCCAGGATGTCCCAGGGTGGATGAGGATCTGCTCCAGAGGTGTTGGTTGTTGGTGTGACTGTGGTGTTCCTCCTGCCTTGGATAGAGGGGCAGGAAATGAGCTCCCCTGTCATTCCTGAGCCAATCCAAGTCTCACTCTAGGTCTATATAAATGATTTGTGTGAAATTATTGTTAAGGAATTAAACTCTAGGTTGGACTTTGATTATACTTTTGCATTTTACATCGTTACCATCAGATCTAAAACTTGGTTCTTATTTAAATGTCACACTTCTGGAAACTTCATCTTTACGAAGAACATTGGACTTTGAGAAGGTTGTGCTAAACTATAAAGATTTGGCCAAACTATTGTTGCTCACTTGAGTAGGTGAGGCCTTTCCTTATTGATTCTCTTCATCTCGGGGACTCGTGATTACCAGAGTACTTGACTGCCATCAATTTTATCTGCTCCCACAACGCCATTGTAACACAGAAGTGCTACTTATCCCCATTTTGTAAATGGTGAATAAGAAACAGAGTCACTTCTAGGTCACTTCTAAGTGGCAAACATCTATCCCTGATTTTCAGGCAAGTCTTAGTGCACAAGCTGCATCTGCAGCCCTGGCTGAGCACAAGATTTAGTTATGGCTCTTTCTGAGGTCACTGCTTCCACCCAATCCAGTTTCTTCACTGTGTCCTGCTCTCCCTAGTAGAGAGGGTTTTAATTAAGTGATTACAGTAACACTTAATGACATCAGGACTCAAGGTTTCCCTCCCTATCTCTACTGAAAACTGAAACATCTGTTCAAATGATGTGAGCTGAATTCATTCATCTTTGCAGCTGAGTGTTTGCTCACGTGAGACGAGCAGATGCCCTTTTAGCAACACTTATGAAATTGTGCTGATGGTAATCTTATTGCATGAGGAATTAGTTTAAATGATTCTGCAGATGATGTGCAGAGCAGTAGTTTTTTTTCTGAAATTGCCCATTTTTAGATACTAGAATCTGGTTAGTAAAATGCTCTGTTCGGCTGAAAAGGCACATTTAATAAATATGTAAGAGAAATTTTTAAGTAGCCATTAAACATAGTTAATAAATTTTATCTTGCAAGTAGAATTGGAAAAAAACCTGTTCATTTAATGTGTTTTATGGCTTTCATAGCAATTAATTGTCTTCATTACATGAACATAAATCCTCAATGTAATTCACCTTTTTCAGATTAATTGCTATGGAAATTTTCCCTTTGCTTTGTTTAGACTAGTAATATTATTTCTCTTTTCTAAAAGTTGAATCTCAACATCACATTTTTTTACCTTTTCCAGATGTTCTGTAAATCAGTTCCAGTTAAAAAAATCTCTTTGTGCTCCAGGCCAGTGCAGGGGTGGTGTTGCAGCTGTGGTGCTCTGGTCAGGTGAAGCAGAGACTTCAAGCCCTGCTTGACCTGCAGCAGCGCAGTGGGCAGGTCTCCTTCTCTCATTTATTCTATTATATGGTCTGATAAAAACGTATTGATTTTTTCTTCAAATTTTTCTTGTTTCTTACATGATTTCATTTATTAAATCAGGAAAAAAACCCCTCTGATTTTATATGCCTCTCACAGTGAGACCCTAATGCAACTTTTCAGTGTCTTTGCTGAGGGGTACACGTGGCTGTGTCTGAAAATTTGTTAGTAAAATTGTCCTCCAAATTTATTGTGAGAAAATTTTGGTTGGAGCATCGTGGGATTGCTTCTTGAATTCCCAGAATTAAATTAAAAGCTGTATTTTGATTAAAGCCTTTGTTCCCCTGGATTGAATTTTGCACACCAAACAGGACTTGCAGGATCATGTTTTACATATGTTTTACATATGTTTTTTATCAGTGAGCAGGCTGAGCTTGTTTGCATGAGTAACATTTATGCAAAAGTTTTCTAATGTTCCTCTGGACTGTTTTGCCAGGGTGAGGATATGGAACAGCTATAATATTTGCATGTTTTTGTTGCAAGATCAGCAGACTGGCTGTTAAGGTATCAATTCCCTTGATGATGCCCCTTCTGCAGCCCCATTCACTCAGCTTCTCCTCACAGGGCTTTTATTGAATCCATCAACCTGACACATATCAAAGCACAATTTCTGATAACAAATATCTTGTTGTAAAATGAATTAAAGAGGTGATAGCAGCGGCAGGACTGAGTTGAATTTCTGAAAGAAAATACGAAACTCCAATACTAACATGAGATTCTTAAGATACCAATCACAGAACAGAAATATAATAGTCCTTTACCTGTTCTGCTGAAGTGATGAGAAGTCAGTGGGTCTGTGTGAAGTCATTCAAATGGCCTTGCTCCTGGGCTGGCAGCTTGTGGCTCTGCCTTCTGCCCTCTGATGTTTGTAGTGGTGCTTCAGAGAGCCTGATGAAGTTGGGGTTTGTTTTCTTCTGGAGACCTTTCCCCTGCAAGGAGCAGCAGCCTCCTTGTAATAACTCTGCACTCCAGTCGTGCAGAGACCTGGAGACTGAGGAGAGGGAAATGCTGGCTCTGAGTGCAGCACACATTCTTTCTCTCAGAAGCCAAAGCAGTTTGGAGCTCCTTGTCCTCTGCAGAGCTGCTGCTTGGCAGCCCATGGGCCACATCTTAGGCAGAGCCCAGCCAGGGTGGAAAAGGGCCTGTGTTTCTTTGGGCTGCAGGTATTTTGAAATTAGCTGGCTCAAAACCTTGGTCTGAGAACAGATTTTCTCTGTCTCCTTGCAATTCTCTCCTATCTGTTTTGCTCGCTTTGTCCTGCTTTTCTATTCCCTTTGGTTTTGCATCTCTCAGAGGACAAGCAGCTTCTGGCAGGGCTGCCTTTGCACTGGTACTGCTCTCACTCTGCCCAGGCTCACTTACCTCTGATTTTTGGCTAGCATGCCCTGTAAAATACTAGCTAATAATAGTCATGCTTTTTTCTCAAGTTTTCAGTTAAAGTAGCAGAAGTCTTCACTTTGTACGTTTTTATTACAAAATTAGTTGTCACAGTTGCTGACTAATTTAATGGTTAACTGAGGGGCGATCTCTAGG
Source organism: Pyrgilauda ruficollis (assembly GCF_017590135.1). Taxonomy (NCBI): domain Eukaryota; kingdom Metazoa; phylum Chordata; class Aves; order Passeriformes; family Passeridae; genus Pyrgilauda; species Pyrgilauda ruficollis. Next base: position 6,073,710 of record NW_024527377.1, read on the forward strand.
AAATACTGAGGATTTTGTAAAGGGCCAAATTGCTGCCTGGTGGAAGTCGCTGACTGAAATCATGATGGTGTGAGCCTCATCCTCTTCCTGAGCTCTGCCTCCTGATTGACATAAATTCTACTTTCTTTCTAATGCTGTCATGCTGATTTTTTGCAGCCAGGGGAATGTATTTGGAAGCACAAACCCATTGCACAGGTTTAGATGTGCTGCAAATAATTGTGAATGTCTAATGAAGGGAAGCTAAAACATACTGAAAATGTTTGGAAATACGAGGGAATGTGTGCAGCCAAGCATTAGCTGTGAGTGGAGAGTTCTTGTTGGCATCGTTTAATGGGAACTTTCCAGCTCCCACTTTCTGTGGTGAATATGTAGATGACAGCAAAACCAAAAAGGCAGGGTTGCTGTAGGCAAATGGAAGGAGCCTTTCACCTCGAGGGTGAAAGGGACAATGAAGTGAGCAGGATTTCTGTTTATGGCTGACACCCCTTCAGTCTTTGCCTTCCAGTTACTGGGAAGGGGCCAGCAGAGACCCCAGAGCACTGGCCTCCTCTAAACAAACTTGTGTCTTACTCCTTCACAACACCAAATACCATCTGTTTTTTACTCCTGGCTGTCCAGGAAAAAACAGGGAGAATCTTTTTTACCTTTTCTATTTTTTTTCTCTCTCTTTGTTATTTGGGGTAAGGTAGCTCCATTTATATCTCTCCAGACAAGCTTGGTGCCTTTGACATGAATGGCCAGATGCCTTTCTGTCCACCTCAGGAAGTGGTCCCTGACCTTTGTGGAGATTCCCCTCTTCCTTTCTTCCCAGTACTGCTGTGCTTTCCAGTCTCAATGCCGTGTGAGAGGGAACACTTCAGTTTTATGTTAGGTGTTGTATAAAGACTTGGGCTTGAGCAGCCATCAAATTGATGTGCACTCAAGCTGTGTTGTGATGCCATCACCCATGTGGATGGAGAAGCTGAAAATCAAAGCATTCTGAATGAAAAAGCACCCATGAGGGTTAAGACTGTGCCATTTCCCTGGAAGTCCTTGTGCCTCTGTCAGGTATTGAAGGTTGTCACCTTCTCTCCTTCTGCTCAGTCATATTCTGGTGTGTCTGCACCACCATGCTGGAAGTATAAATACAAAAAAGAGGAAATATTGATATAATAAAGGTAGTTCCAGAAGTTTTCTACAAACCCTTTTGTATTTTATGTGTTAGATTGGGTGGGAGAGGGTGGTGCTTGACTGGCACTGTGGGGTGACACCTCCCAAAGTGTCCTTGAGTTCATGACTGGAGTAGGGAGGTTGTGAGTCCTTCTCTGCACTCTTGTGCTGCCCTCAGGGGTGGCACCAAAACACAGAGGATCACTGCAAGTTTCCCCTTGGAGTGCTCTTGAAAGGGGGCAAAACAACAACAAAAGTCTTTCTGCTTAGGAAGGCTTGTTGGCACCTGTCCTTGGCTCAGGAGCACGGGCACAGGGGGTGGGCATCCCTGCACTCTGCTTGCTTTCTGTCTGGGAGGAATTTCTAGTTGTTAATGATTAATTCAAACGTTTCTTGTCATGAGTACAGTCTGCAGAGAGTGATAAATCTGTGGTGGGTTAGAGGTGGAGGTGGCTCAGTGCTGACAATTAGTTTGAGCCACAGGCTTTGCTTTCATTGGCATTTTCACAGAATTAACCTGGACCTTGTCAATTAAAATCCAGACACATTTTGATGAGGGACATCTTCTTCTAATGATAATTGTAATAATACCACTTTTCTTCATTTAAAACCTGTCAGGCAGGCCATGTTTCCTGGAAAATAACTGCCCAATTTTCACATTGCCTAAATAACTAGGAAGTATTTTTCAGATTTTTTGAGCTGACACTTCATCACCAATAACTAAAAGCATATGAGGCCAGAGCTGTTAATCTTGGAACACTTACCAACTTCAGTCAAGGTAATTTGACTTTATCTGCTAAAATAAGCAGGTTTATTAGCCTTCACTTTGGAGGCTAATAAACATTTGATAATTGCCTCAAGTTGTTGATGGGGATTTATCCTATTTAGGTCTTCTATTTGACAGTGTAGCTCCAGAGCATGTCCTAGGCAGTGATCCATTTCTGCAGCTCATGTGTTCATTAGGTGGAGGAGGAAAGGTTGATTAAGGAACTTGTCTGAGTTGCACAAGAAGTCTGCAGTAGAAGTAACCCTGGAAATCCTCTGTCCTTGTATATTAACTGCAGTGGTTTTTTACGTATCTGTAAATATATTTAGAATCTCTCTCATGCCAAAAAAAAAGACTATTTTATAGTTGCAATAGGATGATATATCAGGTTTCAATTAGAAACCCATTGTGGTTTTATTTTAGCATGGCATGAAAAATAAAAAAAGGGAAAATCATGTTTAGTTTTGCATGGAGAAATACTTTTCATTTCTCTGAATGGTTGTTCAAGAGTGAAATCCTTCACAAGTAGCCAGAGTAGGGAAGCAAAAAACTGTGTCAAGTAGAACTATCTAGACCTTGCAGTGTGTCTGATCTGAGCTCGTCCATGTGGGTGGAAAATGCTGCACTTCCTTAGTAAAACTTGCTTCTCCTCTGGTCCTTCTCTGAGAGGTGTAGAAGAAACTCTGATTAATTATGAGCACCTCTAGGTGATGCCATAGTATAAGTAACAATAACCCACCTTATTTCTATAGCAGCTGGAAAAATGTCATCAGTTGTTTGTAACAAAACCCTTTTGTTTGTTTCGTTGTTTGTTCAAAATTCAGGGCATAGCATGGACTCTGAGTTGGAGATCCAGGCTCAAAATACTGCACTGAAGAAAGATTGAGGAATGATAACTGAGAGCTAAATGGGCTTGGGCTGCTGTGCCTGTATTCTAGGAGTTTATAGTTGTACTTTCAGTCAATGCAAAGAGTAATCCACCTCCTCTGTGGCAGAGCTTTTCTTTTCCCTTTGCAGTGTGAACTGGCAAGCCTGTAGTCTGCATTCTGGGGAATGTGGAAATCACATTTACAACAGCATAGCTTGAAGGCTGTAAATATTGCCAGATATTTTTCCAGTGAGCCTTCATCAACTGAGCTGTGTATCTCACTGTTCTCATTTTTTAAGAGTGCATTAGGGGTGATCAATAAAAGCTGACCTACCTTTGCAAGTTAAATAGGCCTGATTTTAAATGGCCAGACTTAAAGAGATTAAGATTTGCTAACAGCGTTTTAAAGTGCAAGCAAGGTCCATTTACATGCCATTTCTTTTCCACTTTTGAGGTTTGAATTGCAGAGGAAAACAGGTCATGTTAGACATTAAAGCATGGAAGTGGAAGCTGGTGCCCTGTTGAACATGTCTTTATGTAGGGGCTGCCTTCCTACCCTGCATTTCACTGTGTCTTACTGGAAACATAATGTAATTCCTAGCTGTGGAACACGCCTAACTGCAGAGTGAAGGCTCCGTGAACTCAGACTATAAACCGTATTTCTTGTTTGGTGCTTTTGATTTTTGGGAGATGCCCACGGAGGAAAAAAGGATGTGCAAGAAACAAACAGACACAACATAATAAAAATATATATCTGCTGTTTAATCCTTGGAGTACATTGTGGAAGTGGAGGCTGGAAGAGCAGCACTTCCCTGCAATGCAGGTCTGGCTGGGCATGAGGAAGGGGTGGATTGGTGCTGTAGAGCTTTTATTTCCTCACCTCATGACTTTTAAGCATTTAATTTAAGAACCTGAAAGCCATGTGGAATGGTCTTGTGTAATGAAAGACAGGTTTGGTTACACAAATGAAGTATTTCATTGCCTTAAAGTTAGTCTGAAAGGTGTTGTAATAAGCAGGTCACTGAGTCAAAAGTGCTGAAACAAAACCTCCTGGCATGAATGCTGTATCCTGCAGACATTATCTCTGTTTACAAAGAACTACTTGAGAACATTTTAAATATTTTTGTGGCACTTGTTTGTCATAACCACCCAGCTATCAGTCTGTTGGGCTAGTTCTGATTACTGTGGTGTGTAATGTGGTGCCTCTGGAGATTCCAGCTGAGATTGGGTGTAGTACTTGCATTTCCTGATGGTGTGTCTCAGTTTCACAAGCTCATAGTGTGCCAGCTGCTCTTCCTCTGCCCTGCATGGTTCATACTGAGAGCAAGAGGAGTGTGGACTCAGTGAGAACCATCAGAAGGTGCTCAGATGTGTCTTGTTGTTTTACATGGAGCTTGTGTGCCTGAGTTTTGCCCTTAGGCTTGTGTGCATACATGCTCATACTCTATTGGACTAGTTATTGATAAGAATTATCATCAGTTTTGTCCCTAAATGGTTTTATCTGTCTCTATGTCCCTAGTTTGAGCCCTGCTATGCTCAGTGCTGGGGAGCGAGGTCATACATGACAGTCCTTGGCCCAGGGAGCTTCTGTGTGAAAAATCTGAGGGCAGTGGGGAGGAGGAGGCACGGATTGCCAGCCAGTGTGGAGGCAACAGATGGAGCACAGCGGTGGAGATGAAGGATGTGCTGAGCTTCGTGTGTTGCGGGGCATCAATGATCAAAACTCCTCTTTGTTGTGGTGCCTGTACAAGGCTCACAGCAATCAGGGATTTGGTTTGCTGAGACTAACTCCTGCCTTGTTAACTACTACCTCTTGATTATTTCTGTCTATATCCATCTGCTGTCTCTTTGCTGTTAGATCTGCAAATTCCTTAGGGTTCAGACAGCTTTTTCTTTTAGTGTTTGTGCACTACCAAATTCCATGGGGTTCTGGCCCAGGGTTAATGCTGGGAGCTGTTATCAGTGGCATTTGCACATGAAAAATAAGGCATTAGGAAAACAATTATTTTCACGTCCTGATTATCTTTATTTGCATTCCAACATCCTCTGAATCTTTGAAACTGAAAACATTATTTAAATGAAAGATACATGATTATAATTATTGTCATAATGTTCTGTAACCACAAATAGGTCAGCGCAGGAAATGAAATTTTTTTTTGGTGTGTGGTTGTTTATATATATATATACACACACACATCTGTATTTGTCTGGCAGGTAGATTTTATCTTACAGCCTCTGGCTGTTGCTTTCCTAGGTGCTTATTCATATTTAATTGAGCTCCCCCATGTATTTGCGTACATAAATACACACTTGTTTTTAGCACCTGTTTGCATCTTTTAATTCCAGATGGACCCTGAGGCTGCTGGCTTTGGGGTTTGTGCAGCGCCAGGTAGCTGGGTGTTGCACATTGCTCCTGCTTCCCAAGCCCTGAGCCCACGTCACACTGACCTGCCGGCTGAAGTTTCCCCTGCTGGCACCACGCCACAGCCAAGTGCTTTCAGCGAGTTCTCAGCTATAATCCTGAGCTGATTTCTGGGATGCATTCACTGCCACGGTTATCATATCAAAAGGGGAGCGATTTACATTTCCTGCACGTCTCCGTGTTGCCAGCCCCGGAGGATGCTGCAGAGAGAAAGTTAAGGCAATTTGATAAAATAACGAAAATGAGCCTATTTACAGCGCAGCATCTTACTCTGTGGAGGAATTTGATACAAAGTTGGCATTAAGTACGAATTTAGACTGTGCACTGAGGTTATTTTGGGGACTTTTTTTGGCTCTCAGAGAAAAAATAGGAAGATTGTTCCTGAAGACTGAATGCGTGGAGAGCTGTGTACTTGGCTTTGTGTGCCGCAAAATAAATCTTTATCTTGATTTCTTATTGTGTTGCCCCTTAAAGTCTCTCTCTTCTCCTGATATTCATCCAGAGCAGTGTCTGCATAACATGTTATCTTTGGGTTTTATCTGACCCCCTCAGCCCTCTGCAGTTTCCTCACTGAAAAGGCATTGAGCAATCACAGCAGCATCATTTGTACAAAGTGAAACACTTTATGCTGAGGTATTTTGAGCACGTTCCTACTGGAAATGCCACAGGAATGGCAGGACTGCAGCGTTTGCTGCTGCTGCGCATTCAGCTGCCCGTATTTGTATGCAGAAGCACACACAGTGGTGGCTTGACATTCATTTCCTGTGTATCAATTACTTATTAGTAATCCACAAGCCCAATTAAGGAGCTGGAGGTAAGATGTAATGCTGAGAGTGTGGCCATGCCTCTCCTGTTGGAGTCTGAAGAGGGGAGGGATCTATCTGGGGCAGGTGACAACTGGTGCTCTTATCTCTGAGACAGATTCCTGTGGTCTTGTCTAACTTTGGCTTAATTTCCTATTTTTTATAGCATCTTTCTTGGCTGTATAGACTGTGCTGTGATGAGGGGTTGTGTAAAAGGGGTACTTAAGGAGATGAGGACAAAGCATTCTTGGATTTACTGCACCTTATCTTTGTCATTTGAGGTTTTGATATTGTGTGCTTGCAGCTGAAAATGCAAAAATATGTGCCATAAGTTTTATAAGCTTTCCAGAAATGGCAGCAACTCCTCTGCAGGGTTTGTAGTCCCAGGTCAGGGGTTTTTTTAGGAATTGGTGAGTAGAGGTCAAAAATTCAGCTTTGGACTGTTCAGGACAGGGTATGCTTTGCCTCTCATTTCACTTCCCTTTTCTTCCTGAGATTTCAGCACAGAAATATCTTTGTTCATGCCTGTGTTTTACCTGCTTTTAAAAGCTTTGAAGCTTTACGTAGTTGTCACTTAACTTTAGCGAATCCTTTACAAGCAGATCACAGAGATTGACCACACCAGGAAAATATCACCGTGTCACCTTGATTAGTTTGGGTGCCTGACCTCCTCTTCCTCCTAACTTTGACTACTGCTTCTTGTCATCTTTGATTTCATCTTTCCCTTTTCTGTTTTTCCCCCCTTTCCCTTTACTGTCTGTAAAGATTTACACTGCCTGATACTATCACCTCTCCACACTGCTTGAATCTCAATGCAGGTGCCCTGGGACGAGATTACTCTCACCCTTCAAACTGATACGTCTCTTTTAATGTATGATGTCCAAAGAGAAGACCATTCCTGGATCCTGAGAATTAAAACCAACATGCTCACTTGTTGCTTTATCCAGACAAAATGTAAATCTAAGTGGAAGTCAGATGCCAGTGTGGGTGCTTGGCTGGCATGCAGCAGGTCAGGGCACTTTCCTGTGCAAGTCATCACTGATGAAAAAGGAAGCTCTGCACTTTTCTTCTGTCCCTCTCCTTCTTTTTTTTTCTCTCCATTCTACTTTTTTTTAAAAGAGCTGATTTCCTTAGGGAGTTGTTAATGCTCAGGGCTTTTTACCCTGACATTTCGGACAATGATGTGACAACACAAGTGCATCTATTACTCTTCCTCTGGAAGCTGACTGAAGCTAAGGACTTGATGGATAATGGTCACATTTTCCAGGACCACCTGATGTACATGTGAGAAGAATGACTGAGTGACCTGAATATAAAGCCAGACTGTGTCAGGCACAAAGTCTGAGCTCAGACCTGGGAGGGAAGACTGAGAGCATGAACCTTTCATCATGAGGTCCTTATTTCGCTCCCCTTCTCTCTTGCAGGAAATCTGGTGCTGTGTTGAGGCAGTGCAGGTTGTGATGTGGGAATGTGTAATCTCCTTCATGGGAAGGAGCAGGCTTGTGTGGCATGGGCAGCTTTAAGAGAAGGAGGCTGCACACCTGGAAATGGAGCATCACTTCACCTTTGGTTGCTAAAGAAAGCTGATTCTCCTCTGCCTTGAGTAGTCAATTTACAAATTGAATGTAAAACAGCACTGCCTGGATCTTGCATTCTGTGCTGCTGTGGGCACCCTTCAGGGAGAAAGGAAGAGAGCTGGAAGCCCTTGGGGCTGGTTGGGGCTTTGGATCTGGAAGTCACAGGCCACTGGAGCAGGTGAGGTGTGCTGGTAGGATTCTGTGCCCTTGGTGCTTTGCTGTGTGCTGTAGACCTTTTGCTGAAGCTGATACTGCTCTGCTTTATATTCTACCATGCTGACTTGCTAAGGCTGATTTTGAACTCGTGCAGCTGGGAAGGGATGGGGAGGAAGGGGGGTTACAGTGGCAGGGCTGGGTGCTCCCCCTCCCTGTTCCCCAGCACATCACTCAGGCACAATCCCACTGACCCGTGTTCTCCCAGTTTCTCTCTCTGCGAGACCACAATGAGAAGGGATCAAGGGTTCAAGTAGGTCTCATGGAGCTGGAGAAGGAAAAGTGTAAGAAGCAGTGCAGGACCATGTGCATTTGGCACCAGGAGCAAGTGTGCAGGGAGTGGATGGATGGCAGTTCTGCCCTCAGCTCTACCGCGCACATGAGCTGCCAGAATGCCCAAACCTTTTCTTTGCTGATCTGCTCTGGGGTATCAGGAAAGTGCATTTCATTATGTACTTTCTTCTTTTAATGACTTTAATAATTATTGGGTAAGCTTTTAGGCTTAAGGAGTAGCTCACAGTGTGCTGTACTAAAGTCCATTGCATTCTTGATGTTGTAGCAGCCCAATAAGCTTTTAGGCTTAAGGAGTAGCTCCCAGAGAGGTGTGCTGTACTAAAGTCCATTGCATTCTTGATGTTGTAGCAGCCCAAGCTACAGTCACGCCTCAGGACAAGAATGTGCTCCAAACAGACCTTGAATGTTCAGGTTTCATGGAGGACACAGTCATACATATTTGTGAACCAACAGGAAGCTGCAGTGTGCCAACAGAAAAAAATAACATAGTGGAAAAACCAATCTGAGGTTGAGTATCTGTTTCTGGAACATATTTTCTGTGAATAAATTCCTGGCTTCTCTGTGCTTCAGATTTTCCATCTTACCAGGGGCACGCCCTCACCCTTACCTGGGATTTGGGGAGAAATAGTAATTTGCCAGATGTGAGGTAGTCAGGGGCCACTCTGGAGACACCAAAGAAAATCAGGCAGAGAAATCAGAGTGCCTTCTGTAGCAGTGCCTGCTGTCATGCTTGTTCTTCAGTTTGTATAAGGCAGAAGTGTCTGCAAAGCTTCCTTTTCTCTACCTAATGTAGCTTATAATTGTAGTACCAGTTGCTTCACATGGAGTAGGGTGCTGTTGTTTCAAACAACAGAATAAAACCCTATGAAATATTCTCCAAAGAAATGATGATATCCCTTGTTCCTTATTAGCAAAGATTTTGCCAAGAAATATGTGCCTGTAACAGGGAAGCAGATAAACATCCCCACTGTCACAGCATTAAAACATAATTGCCCTGGGGTATCTTGATTATCTCCAGCACAGCTGTCATGTTGCCCCTTTGAGAAAAATGAACTCACATCACATGCACAAACTTCAAAAGGTCTTTTTTGGGTTTTTTTTAGTAGAGACAGGCAAAATTATTTTCAAGCAGGCCCTGGTGTTTTTACCAAACTTGTTGGAATATTGCACTGAAGTGGGGACCTGTTGCTTCTACATCCCAAGTTAAATGATTGTTCAGGTTTCCTGTCACACTTGGGCATTATCACAGCAGGACTCCTGCCAGGATTCTGTACCTGCTGCCTACATATGTAAGAGTGTTATTTATTAGCTGTGGCTGGAACAGGGGCTCTGTGTTCCCAGGATGTAATCCTCTCTCCCACTGCAGGAAAGGTGCCCTCAGAGCCCTTGGTGCCTCCTCTTGTGGTCCCTGTGAAATGGGAGCAGTGATGTTCTTTCATATTGCTCCATCCTGGAACAATGAGTTGCTGCTGTTCAAAATGGGCCCATTTTCCAAGGAAAAAGAAAGGAAGTAATACAAGAACAGTAAAAAGAGATAATTTTCTGAGCTTTCAGCAAGTACGAACCTGCTTCCCCAATAACTGAATACAAATTTCCCTCTAATTGCGGGTGTTTTGAACCTATCTTGGTCCTTAGAATAGCCCCTGATTGGTAAGGAGGATTTTCCAAAGCGTTAATCACCCAGTTCCCTGTGGCTTTTGGCAGGAGTTTAGTGGCTGATTTCCCTTTGTGGCTTTTTTATTAATCTCTCCTTGGCCTCCTCTCCCAAGCAGACACAAGGGTTGCACATCAAACCACCTCTCCCAGTTCCAGGGTGGTGGATGTCCGTGGACAGCCCCAACGATGGCACAGCGTGGTTCTAAAGCTCAATGAGCCACTCTGGGCTGAGCAGGACTATTACACTTGAGCTCTTTCTTACTCTATGAGGAGGGAAAATGGCTTAATTTTAGATTCAGTTGTTATTCTGGGCTCCTATGAGAGTTAAAATGAGATTTTTACACTGGCCAAAATGATTGTGAAGGTGAACACTTCAGAATTTGGGAAATGCTTCAAAAGGCCGAGTATTTGGTCAAATAGAGGGCGTGCTGCTGGCAGGGGTGAGCTCAGGGCAGGTTTTCTTGCAGGATTTTCCTCTCACAGTCTGGTCCAGGGCTGATGGAGATGAGGGGATGGGATGGGCAGAGAGCCCAGTGTCTCACCTGGATCTGTACCTACCCAGCTTTTGGAGCCTGCTGGGCACAGCCTGAGCATTGCTCTCTTACCCTGCTGCAGTGGGAGATTGCAGATGGCAGAGATTTGGAGATATTGGTTTAGTTTGAAAACAAATCTCCTTCTCTCCTCCAGATAATTTCTGTTTATTTTTGAAGGGGGAAAAGCAATCAGGCAGCTAAAAACAGCATAGCCATGACAAGTTGGTGATGCCTGGCCTCTTCCAGAAGGCTTCCTTGTGTGTAGTACAAAGTGTTTCTGTTTGTGCAAATGAATTGCTAAAAAAAAAAAAAGCTCATAGCCTTTTGGAAGCCATGCTGAGACTGAAACTGCCAACGAGGGAAGGAGGAAAATATCCCCAAATGGCTGAAATGGTGCTGATGCCTCAGGTTTAGCTTTTCTATTTTTCAGATTATGTGCTGCTTTAGTGTTTGGGTCTGGGCTTCATATCAGGGGATGGTGAGCTCTCTGCACAGAGTAGGGAGACAAAACAATTCCTTCTCTAGCTGGGGACCAAGGACAAATGATCCAAATCTCAGGCCCAGGAGCAGAAGCAACGTGGGCTGAAGAGAGAAAAATGTGAAGGATGGGACTGCATGGGCTAAAGCTGTAATTGGACAATTAACTCCAATATGCAAATAAGAGCTCCTCCATAGCATTTCAAATTTTCCAAACTTCTTCCACGAGTAACAGGAACTGCAAATGTATTTGCTAGAGCTGGAGGTGTTTATCCTGGAGAAAGGGAGACTGAGGGAGAACCTTGCTGCTGCCAACACTGCCTGGAAGGAGACTGGGAGAGATTGGGGGCATCAGTCTGAACTAGGTATCAAGTGATGGGATGAGAGGAAATGGCCTCAGTTTGTACCAAGGGAGATTCAGGTTGGGATTTAGGAAAAATTCCTTCACCATAAGAGTTGTCAAGCACTGGAATGTGGTTGAGTCACCATCCTTGGAGGTATCTAAAAGCTGTGTAGATGTGGCACATGGTTTAGTGATGGATTCAGCATCCAGCACTGGGGTTGTTCAGCATAGCTCAGTATACCTGCTTTGAAGTAAACACAAATAACAGTGCAGTGTTGGGAGAAACACCTTGTGAAACCCCTTGAGTGATGTTCCAAGTGCTGGGAGCTTTAAAAATTCACCCTTTTTGATCTGCCAGCCCTGTGGCCAAGAATCCCATTTTTTTACATACTCCTAAATATGCCAAAGGAGTCAGCTCCCCTGTACAGAAAAATGTGGTTTTTAATACCAGTTTCAGTATCTTGCACAGAACCTGGTAATCAAGTGAGTTTGTTCCTTGGCTTTGCTCTCTCTGGGGAGTAGATTAAGATCATCAGGCATCTTTCACTGGCAGCCCAAAACAAGTTAAATACCTGTGTTGGAGGAGTGAGGCAAATGCAATTCCTGCCTTACATTGTGTGCCCCTATTGAAGCAGGTCACTGTCAATGAAAAACTCTCTCCCTAACCTTTAAAAATGGGTTTCTCTGTAATTCTGGTTCTGCTGAAGGGTAAAGCTGTGTACAGTAATTGAATCGCTGGGGCATGCAGACTGAAATTTTGTGGGATGAAATTACGGGGCTGTAATAGATTGTCTCTGTTTTCCCCGCTCTTCCCTCTGTTGTATCTTTTTTTCTCTGCTTCACCTTCTCTTATTTCTTGGTGTTGGAATTGGTATCGGAAAAGTTTTAAGTGTTTTAGTGAGGAAAGCTGAAATTGTGATTCAGGAAAATTTGGGTTTTCAACTTGTTTTGAACTCTTTACATCTTGGAGCCGTGGTCATTTCTGCTGGCTAAATTATGTTGAAGCAAACATCTTGTTTAAAAAACCAAACCAAAATTCTCAGTGGAGTAGGACACCTCTTACACACACTGCCAGAGAGCCCCTGAAGTGTAGGAGAGGAACGCTGAGATCCCTCTGTCACAGCAGGAGAGGGAGTTTTGGTTGCATTCAAATCCTTGAGACCTCCAAGCTGGGTCTGCAGACAGGACAAATTCACATTTGAAATTTGTGAGTAAGAATGTGCACATCTGCTTCTTCCTCTTCAGATTTTAAAACCATGTAAAAAAACATAACCATGGGCTTTTTTTCTCTGTGTGTTGTAACACAGAGGTTGTTCAGCTTCTTTTTTTAGAATGTGTTCCTTTCCTGATAAGATACCTGATTCCAGTGCCTCTCTCAGCAGGCAAAATTGCTTGTAGATTTTAGCTTTAATTCAGGAAAGTTTCTTGGAGCATCCAAGTAGTTGGGCCAGTAGCAGATACTGTCTCAGTCAGTTCTCTTTCTCCCCAAAGTATTGTAATGCCTTCTACATTTTTTTCAGCCATAACATATTCAAATCAGCTATGATTCTTGCTAAAATATCTGGGGATGTTGAGCAAATATATAACATATTGCATCTTTGAACAAAACTCTGCTTTGTTTTTCATTTTGCCTTTTCCCCCCCGTTTTTGTTTCAGCTGTTTGCTCATCTCTTTCCAAAGTCAAAAGCCAAAAACTCACCTCAACAGTGCCCCACCAGACCTACGCTGACCTAATTTCCAGGAAGCCCAGAATTAAATCCCCATTTATTCAGCAAGTGCTAAACCAACAGAATCTGCTTTCCAAATACCAGATCAATTGTGGATGTTGGAACAAGAGATTGAGTTTCATCAGGGTTTGTCTGGGTGAAATGAGAACCAGGTCTCAGACAAAGCTGTGCCTCCAACAGAGGTGAGAAAAACCCCCAGGGGACAATTCTTCAGAGCATCTGGTTAGGATTGCAAACAAAGCAACAGGCTTCTGATTTTTTTTTTCTTTTTAGGACAAAAGTATGCTATGCTTTGTGTTTGGAGGAGAGGTGGTTACACACACAAAAAAAGGAAAAGAATTAAAATAAATAATGCTGTGACCAAATTTCCCAACTACAGCAAACAATGTGTAAAAGCCCTGAACACTGAATAGTTATGTGGAGGAGGCAGAAGACAATCAGAGTTTGTTCCTTGACAGTACTTGCTGAACTACATCTCTGCTGACACTTTGGATTCTCAAAGCTCCTCTCTTCCACCTCCAGGCTCTGAGGGCTGTCCTGCCTCGTCCCTTTGGCCATTGCCCCACTTTGATCCATCCTTTCCAGAGCTGTCCTTTGCCGCCACTGGCAATAAATCCCCAGTGCACAAACCACACAGGTTTACACACAGCCCACTTTCAATTCCTTTTTAAAAAGCAAATTCAGCTGTGAGATCTTTTTTTTCCTCCAGTATTTGCTGGGAGTCTGCACTGGGATTTAGAAGTAGGGCTGAAAGTTTTAGATCCAGACGAGCAACTCTCCTTTCATTAGCTAATGCCTTTTATTTAGCAATAAATAAATAAATAAATTACAAATCCTTCCTTTTTGGTCTTTCTGCCTCATATGCCTGTGTCACAGCCTTTTTTCTATATAATTAATCAGCCCATATCTCTCACGCAGCTCTGCTTGTCAGCAGGGATTAAAGCCTGACAGTATTTAATCATCTTGTATTTCATAGAAAACTAACACTCTCCCTTTGCTTCCTCTTCCCTCCTTCCCCTTTCATTTCCTTCTCTTTTCTGGGTATGTAGCACAGTGTCTGCTCTGTCTAAAGTTTTTATACAGGGAGTGACAGGTATAAAATTCCTTTCTTGGTGTTTTTCTTCTGTGACCCATGTAATTCCCTCATGGGATCATTTGCTGTGACATTTTGGGTGTACTGTGACCTACCCTGTTAGCACAGAGGCTCACCACATGCTGAGGCTGTAGGAGTATGTATTGAATCATGTTTTACTGGTTTTTTTTTGGTCCCGCAGCAAATAGAGTAAAGCTGTGAGCCAAGTGGGCTGAATAACTAAACCAATTATTATTTCATGTTTCTGGGACGATTTAGCTGTTTGTTTTGAGTATATGTGAGCAGCTCGGACATTGACTTTGATTCATTTTATTAATTTAGGAATCTCATTAAGTTATGGATCTCAATGTTTGACCTACTCACAGAGATCCCCTTCAAGGGTAATCAAGGGGTGGAAATGGATCCTTCCTTTAGGCACAATACTTCTATTTCAAGGTATAAATCCCCATGGATAGATGACTCATCTCCTAGAAGGGCTTGTCTCCAGTGATGTTTAAATAACTTGTCCAAATAGAGATATTTTCGTTACAGATGTGGAGGGAGATAAGCTCCATTATGAGGTTTAAGTCTTTGCCACTGCCTCAGGAATTCTGTCCCGGGGTGGGAGGCTGAGGGAGCTGTCCATGGTCCCATTCCCTGGATTTGAGGCGTTCCAAGGGGCTCTGGTCTGGGTGCTGTGACACACAGAGGGATGAACCTGAGGGGTTGGCTCTCTGCAGAGAAAATGCTCTGTCTCCTTCTTCCCAGAGCATGGATTGCTAATTGCTCAGATTTAAAGCAATCACTCTCTTAATTTAATTAGACCCCCCTTTTGGCATGGATGATGTCAGATGTTACAAGGTCTGTAGATTGAAAGGATTGAATGTATTCTGTTTAATTTGAATTTGTAGGTTAAGTAGTGTTGACCCTGGGTAGCTTTGATATGGGAGACTCCCAAGAAATCCCAAGTACCATTAATGCAAGTGGCATTTTGCTTCCCCCACACCAAATATAATGCCACTGGAAAATGTTTGCTTTCTCCTGCTTTTCTGACATGGCTGTATTGATGGCTGAAAATTGGAAGAGGAAAGGAAAGGGAGAGAGAGACTTAAAACAGTTGAAAAAGCCAATTATTTTTATGTCCTAGGTAAATGTTTTCTTGCTGCAGAAGGAGGTTCTATTTATAACAGGGTTCAGGTGCTGAGAGAGGTCATAGGAGGTAGCAGGGTAAACCTTTGGCAGATGCTGTTGAGTCCTAGAATATTCTTTTTCCTAATTCAGTTAAGAAGACTTCACCTTCACTAATTCTTGATGTGTGAGGCAGCTTATTGTCTTTGGTCTCTTTTATAATCAAATGGTGGATGGAATGGTTGCTTACAGTTTTGACAACAAAAGTAGAAGAATAAATCACAATCATTGATGAGAATTAGGTGTTTTTCTTCATTGACTGAAGTGGTGAAGTGAAAACAAAAAAGAACAAACAGGTCAAAAGACAGTGAAGAATGTAATATTTGCTGGTTTTTTTCAGTTCTAACATGGGCAACTTCAGATCAGCAGACTGAAAATCCATACCTAAAAGCAGCCAGGTGGCTCTTAAATGGAATTTGCTTGTGCCAGAAATCTCAGGGACAAATGTTTGTTTTGTGTTGAATAGGCTGTCAAACTAATGATCAGAACAGATCTTTTTGGCCTCAAACATTTTATCAATACAGATTCTTCATTTTTCTTCCAAGACTGACTGAATGGATGTTTATATTTTATGGGAAACAGCAAAACCAGCAAGCTAAAGTAAAAGCCAACAACAGTACAAGAATTTGGGGCTTTTTTAAAGGGAGGATTTATGATGTTTAAGCCTTGATTTATTTTAAAAAAGAGAGCACAAGCAGTGGTTTTTAAGCACATTTGCCAGGGAAAAAGAGGTAGAAAACTGCAAAATAAAACTTAGGAAGTGATAAATGCAGACATCATTTAATGAAGAAAATTAATTCTACAAGCAGAGTGATACAGAAAGGAAACATCCGTTATTGAGGAAGGGGCATTGAGGCAGAGGACATTTGTCATCTCAAGTGACAATTAGATGAGCTCCAAAAAGAGCAGGGTAAAGGAGGTAAAAATATGCAAGGAAAGAAAATGAGGCGAGGAGAATTGAAGGAATACAGAGCAGACTTTTTCAGGTCTGTTGGCCTGATTTATGCTTTTACACCCTCCTTAGCATACAAACATCCCTGAAACGAAGAGCCTGTTTTGCTCTCATTACTGTACAGTCCCTGTGAGCACCACATCGGGTAAATCTGCTTGGCAGCAGCACTGAGAGCAGCTGGGGCTCTGAGCAAAAGGTGGTTCAGCAAGGGAGAGGTGACCCATTGGGGGTGCCTTGCTCCCTGCCTGCTTTCCAGAGGCTTGGGCAGGAGGCAGCAGCAGCCAGGTGAGGGATGAGCTCAGGGTTGTGCTCAAATCCGTGCTCTGCAGGGCAGAACCCTCTGCAAAGAGTCAAGCTCCACTCAGTACATTTGCCATGACTTGCCCTACTGAAAAAATTAAGCTCTGTTTCCTTCTGTGGAGAGCTGAGATAGAGGTGAGAAAATCCTGTTCTCTTGGGAGAAATTCCTCTTTACAAGTTATTTCTTCTCTGTGTCTCTGCATTTGGGTAATACAAGACCCCCCTTACACCCCATGGGTGTTGTTTCCACAGGGGTCTCAGGCCATTGGGTGTCATAACTTCTGCCCAAATATTCACATTTAGAGAAGAGAGGGCTTTATATTTTTGCTCTTAGTATTTTGCATTGGCAGAAGAAATTGGTGGTCTGGTTTGGAATAGAAGTGCTGACAAAATGGACGAGTTTTCTGTTGTTGGTGCAATTCAGATGATCCTGATGGTTTCTGTCATCAAGGGGCTCTTGTAATTCCCTCCCTTCCCATGGACTTAAGATGTCTTCTGTGTTCACTGCCAGGTCTCTTCCATTGCCAGAGCCCTTTTGACGCATTTTTCTATGGCTAATGTGAAAGGGTGGCCCACAGCAGAAACTTCCAGCAATCCCTTTGCACGGAGCTCCTCTTGTGGGGACCCTCTCATTTAGTCCATCCCAAGTTGGGCAGGATGTGCCAGCCTGGCTCTTGTTTCTGCAGTTCCTTTGGAAGAACATCTACCTGACAATCAAATGTGACACAGGTACTGGGATGTCATGGGGAAGGGGGACAGGGGGGCATCAGTACTCTCCAGGTGTGCACTCATGCCTCAGGCACCCAGTCCTGCACAAATTGAAAAGAAATCTTTAGCTACTCTATAGAAAAATCAGGCAGGGGCATCACCCATCAGGCTGTTTCAGCTTCTAGAAATTTAGTCTGTTTTGAAGATTTTATTGAGAGTTACAAGTGAAAGCAGATTCCTTCAAGATGAACAGCAGCTGTTTATGCATATTTTTTAGAGCTTGCTTCTTGTTCTTGGTGTGTTTGGGGTGGTTTTTTTAAGTGTTGTATGAGTAAACTGTCAGTGTTAATCTGTGTGTGACACCCTTTTAAGTGGCCAAGTGTGGCAGGAATTGAATGTTCTGCAGAAAAAGGGGCTGTTCAGTCCCAGGTCAAGTTGGGTTTTAAGCTCCAAAAGCTGAGTGATCTTGTGTCAAATACTGTGCCTGTGGTTTTGATCCAGCTTTCAGCAGTTCTGTACTTGTGATTAGTGCTGTAAAAGAGACAGGAAGGTGGAAAGTCCTGTGGTTTTAAAAGTCAAACTTGGCCCAACTCAACACGATTCATTTAGAGCCCTTGGGACTCAATTCTTACAAACATAAACTTCTCAGGACTGCAAGCCACGAACCTTCCTCTTCT
Source organism: Pyrgilauda ruficollis (assembly GCF_017590135.1). Lineage (NCBI taxonomy): Eukaryota > Metazoa > Chordata > Aves > Passeriformes > Passeridae > Pyrgilauda > Pyrgilauda ruficollis. Next base: position 6,091,435 of record NW_024527377.1, read on the forward strand.
TTTGGGATTAATAAACTTACAACTTTTGCATGTGAAATGCTAGAAAAGTGGAGTTATTATTTATGTGGTTCTTTGTCATTATTTTTTATTCTACCTGTCTTACTAAAAAAATAAGAACACAAACAAATAAAACCCACCAAAAATTGTTGCTTTAGGCACATTATGCAGTAGGAAATATTCAGTCTTGAAGTCAGCAGCTGCAAACTGTGATTGTCCTGTGTGGAATGGTTACAAGGAAGACCTGTGCTGAGGTGCTAGGCAGGAACAGCTTCAGTATTTTTGGCAAGTGGCAACTTCATGGTCTCTTTTCTGTCCAACAACTCTAAATAAAAGAGAATAATCTTTTTGAGCTGCTAGACTGGAGTTGGTCTCCTCTCTGCCATACACACCTGAGGCGAAGGTTCTGTGGTCTGTGGCTCTGCTGTTCCAATCCTGTTTATACATCATTTATTTCAAATTAGTGAGACTTAGCAGGAATCCAGAAATTTGCATCTGCTCCAGTGTCAGGGCCAGATAGGCAAAAAATGGAGCAAAGCCACCAGCACTACTAAGAATCTGGGTAGTATTGCTGAAATGCCACGGCTGCTTTCAGGGAATACCTTTGTTCCACTCTGTTAGCTGCACCAACCCTGTGGCCAGGCACACAGGAGGAGTGTGCTCAGAGGGGAGCTGCCTGTGGGCAGCAGGGAGGGTGTTTTCAGCCCTGGGAGTTGTTCCAGAGCTGTGCTGGGTTACAGACACCTCCTGAGGATCTGCCCACTGGCTCTGTGTCGTGCCAGGAGCTGCCTGAACAAGGCATTAATTATCCATTCCTGAGCATTCTTGGTTCCAATTAATTTACAAGCTTAATCTTTCAGTTTGGTTATGCAATTTGCTCCATGAAATATGGCTTGTGTTCTTTCTAGTAATGAAAACCCACAAATAATCCCCATGCCCTAAGTACCTCTCCCCATTATCTACCGCGTTCATAAGCGCTGCTTGCAGAATTATTTTGCCTGGTTAATGTTTGATTTTGTATTTATTCTAATTGCCGGTGTTGCTATTTTAGAAGTTGCCAGCCCATTGGTGGATGTTCTGGTTTAATCCTTTTTTGCCATCCCCTACAAGCTCCACTTTGCTTGTTTTACAAAGCCATTCTGAGTTCCTGTGCAGACACAACTGTTCACTGGGGCTGGCCCCTGCTTCCATATGGTGCACATTAATCACAATTCAGCTATCTAAACATAAACTTATATTTCATGCTGCATACGGTTGCCCAGCTGAGGCTGAATGAAAGATTTCATTTTTGTAAGTCGTTTAAACACACCTGAGACTCTGAACACAGTGTAACGTGGCTCTCTGTTTTATAGAACACATCAGTTTGCTAATTAAAAATCTGCTCTTATGGTTGATGCTCGTTTCTTTTTATGAAGCCCTGGAATGCTATTAAGTAGGTCTGGAATGGTGATGTGTGGTTTATTGTTTCTTCTTAAAGTTGTTTCCTGCCTATTTTGTCTGTGATTTCATTGTCTTGAAGAGTCACTCTTTGCTTTTCATTTATGGTTTTCATAGAGTAAATCTGCAGGTATTGTTTATAGTTGAAATGTTCTCAATTGTATATTTTCTGAACAGCTTGGATTTAATAGCTGGTTTATGTTTGGAATAAACAAGTGGAAAAAAAACCAAAGGGCCATGAATCAACTGAAGGAAAATAAAAACAGCCTTTAGACAAGTAAGTAACAAGGCTGTATACCTTTTAACCTAGAAAATTCATCAATTCTTTTGTCCATGTGTGTGCTCATGATTTTGCTTTGATTCATGTGTACTTCAGGGACTCTGGTGCTTACTCTAGGTGGGAACTATCAATAGAGCTATTATAACAAGACAGAAGAAACAGAGACAGCCTGTCTCAAATATTCAGCTCTTTGGGATTTTTTCTAAAATATTGCCAGTAGATAGGCTGCAGCATGTTACTCAGGCATAAAGTTAGCCAGATTTTATAAGAGCAGGGTTTAATATAAAATAACATCTTAGGCTGCAAAAGCAATATTTAATACTCATGTAGCAGGGAATGTGTGGTTACAGGGAAGGGAGAAACCCATAGGTCATTAGGTATCTTATATATAATTATTAATGAAGAACAGCTTAAGAATTTGACATATACAAATACAAAACTTATGATGTGTCTTTCTATACTGGTATGGTTTATAAGATTTCCTGTGACCAAGAGGGACTCCCACCTTTAGCAATTCTTAAGTGTAAGCACATGAAAAACCTAATTTTGATCAATGGTTTTTATGGCAAAATCCATAAAACAAAACAGACTCTTTATACAATTCAGAACAAATAATTTAGACTGCAAGCCCTGAAACAATTTCTGGTTAAGCTTGGCTGGAGGATGATGCAGTAACATGCAAAGTGGGCTTGTATAGCATTGGCATTTAAATATAATCATAAGAGTAGATGGTTGAGAGTCCAACAAGAGCCACAAGCAACTGAGTAAGCTGCTGGCAAGAGGAGCTGATGGGAAGGACTGCAGTGATTGCAAATGAGGCCTGACCAGGAGGTAATGTGATTAGTGTTCTCTAAGAGCAAAGTACGACGCAGAAATTAAATGAAGCCTGGAGTGAGGTGGAGGTGGGGGAGAAATCCCATAATTCCTCCAGTTTCATCTCATAAGAGCTATATCATTTCAGTTGTGCGTTGTTGGTGCTTTTTGGGTTTTTTTTCCCAAGCGTTGTGCTGAGGGTGTTTGAGAGTTATTGTGAGATTTGAAAGAATGCTGAGGTTTTGATCTTGTCACGACTGAGAGTCCTTTATAAATGTCAGAGTTGGTGCCTGAAAATCTGGGACGCTGCTTGGCTGCTTCTCTTCCGAGAGCTCGGCTAATGAGGCCACCAGAGAGCCACTGCTGAGCAGCCCGGGGTGGTGGCCCTGCTGCATCGAGCCTCTGGAGAGGGAGGAGGCACCTGATGTGTGATGGCCAACAAACTGCCAAGCCTAATTAATTAATTAATCGTAATGTCTGGCATTCCCACCACGGGAATGTTTTCGGGATGCACGGCAGTTGTGGTCACCTCGTTCTGTCCTGACTCTCGGGATGTGGGGACCATGTCTTGAGGTTTTGGTGGTGAGTCCTGCCTGCTGCACTCAGACTTCATCACAGCAGGCTGAGATAACCAGAGCAAGGCACCTGGAGGGGCCCTGTGGGCTCTGCAGCTGGGGCAGAAGCTCTGTTTGCCTCATCAAGGTTTTAATCCAAGTTAAGCCACAGAAGCAATGTGACACCAGCCCACATCTGACATCAGCAGTCACCAAAAATGTGAAGTGCCTAAATAGACAGGAGATGTGATAAGTTTTTCTGGACAACTTTTTTTTGATGTTTCATAAACATGCAGCTCTTTTAAGGCTCACTCAGGAGTTTGCTTTTTCAGGAGCAGTGATTAAAAATTTCCACAGTGTATTTGAGAGGAACAGGAGGGTTGTTACAGAAGATCCCACCAGCTGCCACTCACATGCCTGAATAACTGATTTGCACTGGAGTCTGGCAAAATTGCTTTTTTGAAGATACTGAACTAGAATAGTAACTTTCTCCTGGTGTACCAGGAATTTATATATGTAGGCATATACTGATGACATGTTTCTTCCCTCCAAACTACAGCTGTGAAAGGGCCAAGGAGTTTCCTGGTTCAGCAGGACACAGAGGCCCAAGTTGGCACACAAATAATTTCCTTGAGTTCAAGAAAAGTTCACATGTGCTTTAATTTATCTGCTTAAAAGGTTTTGGGCTGAGCTGTGGTCAATGATGACACCAGTGTCCTGCAGACTTGTTCCTCCTCAAACCTCTGCCAACATCTGTCTCTGCTGATCCTGAGAAGCTCAGAAGAAAAATCCTGTGTCTGAAGGGAGCATAAAGGATCCTTGACAGCAATTCAGATGCACAGATTAGGAAACCACTTTTCTAAAGCCCTAGGATGCCACTTTTCACTGCCTGGAAATTGGGTGCTTATGTTCTTCACGGATTTTGGAAATGGCAGGTGTCAAGCAGAAACTGTGTTGGTGCTGTAGTAGAAAACTCTGTTACTAAAATGTATTTTCCCCAGGAGAAAACAGGACTTTCCTTAGTGCCTGCTGTGCAGGGCATAGGTGTGGTTTAGACAGGAGGTTCACTCTAGGAAACAGCAGCACAAATGGGTTTGTGTCTCACAAGTATCACCTTTTAAATGTGACAGTGTGAATGGCCAGGTAACTCTTGGTAAATCTACTAGAACATCTGGAGACCTCACTGTAAGACAAGAATGTGTAAATACCAGTGAGTTGTGTATAATACAGCAAGAATATTTCTACTGAATAATAATGATAATATAATTTTAATAATAAGAATTTTATTATTACTCATAAATAATAAGACATTCCTCTGGCCCAGCCTGCTTGATCTGTACTCTCTTGCTTCAGGTAAATCAGCTTGAGCTGAAGTACACATGCAGGACTTTCTATATTCTGTCCTGCTTTGTAAAATTAATTATCTGGCTGGTTGATCAATTAAATGGTGATGCATGGAGTTTCATGACTGTTGATTTGGAGCACTTTAACTTTAACATCCATTTTGAGGTGTCATTTATTGTAGGATCTCTGAGCATTCAGGCCTCACCTGGGATCTGTCTGCTGGTCTGTGCTGGGCAGGTTTGTTCAGTTTTTTGGGGACTGGAAAATAAAGCCATGGTAGTTGGACAGCAGCAGCCCTATTAAACCATTGAGATCTGATGTTGTAACTCTGGAATCCCCAGAGGATCAGGAATCTGGGGAGAAGAATGGGATTCAATCATTCTGGCACGAGCTCTTGTGTCTCTCATGGTAAAGCAGCACACAAACAATGATTTGGAATTTGTTTCCACTACAAAATGGATCCTTGATCCCAAGGCAATAAACAGTAAAAAGGCAAGCAGCAGTGAATCAAATACAGAAGCTCATGCGAAAACAAAACCTGAGATTTCTATTGGGAATTTTGTGTGGCTTTTCAGCAGCAGAATCTGGAATGCATCAAACACTTGCAGTATGATATTTTTAACAATTAGAAGTCCAAATATGTGCAATTAGCAACAGTAGGACTTCTGTCAGGAATGACTGCACCAAGTTTAATTTAATGTACTCAGCCTTGTAATTGTTTTTTTTAATCTTGCTGTGCCAATGACAACATTTTTTTGCTTTGTAGTTTTTATGTTTTATATCCTCCACAAATCACACATTTAAGACAGTTTTGTTTTGCAACATCTCTGAAATGCTGGCTTATTAGCAAGCCAGTCCATGCCAGATTATTTTAATATTGATAGACCGTATCAGCAGTTGAGTTTAAGATTCGTTCCTCGTGCTGTTTTGTTAAGGTTTAGTGGGACTAAATCACAAAACATTGCTTTGCTTGGAAATTGAATTGAAAAGATCCATCTACAGTAGGATTACTTGTTTAGAGAAAGCTGCTCTTGCATTCTGAAGATTTTGGTGGTTTTTACTTGGAGTTTGGGTGCCTGAACAATACCAGGCAAATTTGAAGTGCCTCAGTGCTCTAGCACTGTGCTGAACTGGGATCTTGCTTACAAAGGATATTTTCATCTCCACTTCCCTAAGCTGTCTTTGTCATAAAAAAAACCCAAAAAAACAGGAGATAGGAAAGCAAACTTGAATTTAGAGTTGTATGTGACGTTAATTTTCTATGCAATATAACCATGAGCTGCTAGACCTGCTGGTGACAAATGATGCTGGTGCCTATGTGTTCTTACTCAATCTTTTGAGGCTGCACGTGATTTTAAGGATCAGTCCTGCAAAGAGGGGTGTTTTCTGTTTCATTTTTTACTTGGTTTGCACTGAAACACTTGCATGTGCGTTCAGGATATTGCTTATTTCATTCTGGCATTTTTAATGTGAAACTTGCCAGATTTTTATCCTGGGCTTGATGGATGATTACCTGTGGGGTGTGTACAGCCAGTGTGCCAGGGTTTTGTGTGGGGTGCTGGAAGTGCCTTAAAGCCTCGTGCTCCTGGACCTGCAGCAGCTTCTGCTCCCCTGCAGGGAATTACAGAAGGTAAGTAGGGAAAACAAGGCTTCTGTCAGGATTTCTGAATGCAATCCCTTGGTCTGCACTTCCTTTGGAAATTTTGTAGGGTTTTGCCAGGCAAATCAGGTTGATCACTACTGACTGTGACTGCTTTTGTAGAGCAGATTACAGGGTATTTCAGCGTGTAGCATGTTACAGTGCTTGAAGTTAGCTGGGTAATGATCTGCATAATCTCATATATACGCCTTTAGCAGACACACAGCTGTACACCTTTAGCTTGAGTTGCTTAGTACATAACTCTCTGTATCCTCAGTCATTAAAATATGAAAATTCAGTGTGATAAAAAATTCAGTAACTCCTGGAGCCTGGAATAAGAAGAATTATTGTTGGACATACCTTGCGGGCTGTGGTTCAGATTTTAGGAGAAGTCTGGCTCATTGTCTTTCGTGCTGTATGTCAGACCTGTGACATTAATCTTTATGTCTCCTGGCAAGTATTTCACATTCCAAAAGGCTTACATGCCTGGGGGCAAAAAAAGAACCAGGAAAAAAGACAATTTCAGTGACACAGGTTAAACTAATAGAGAGTAAGGCTTAGAGAAGGTGTGGAAGTGTTTACACTTCTGTGTGGCAGTGATTCCTGCCTGGACTGTGGCCCATTGGATCAATATTGCTGTTCTTCAGCAGATTTCCCCTCCCAGCCCTGTGCACACCCAAGTGCTGAGTTCCTCTGCACATCCCTTCTTGTGACTGGGACAGCTCAGACTTTCATCCTTCTGGATGGAAATGAAACTCCCAACATTCCCACTTGCTGTGTTTCATCCCCACTGGCTGTTCATACCCTTAGGTATTGTGGAAAATCCCTGGTTGCAAACTGGTCATCCAGGGGCAACAAACCTGGCTGAGGTTCTGCTCCTTCCTGCAGCTTTGCTGGAGATGCAGCTGAGATGGCCAAAATCCTACCTGACCTTGCCTGCAAAGAACTTGAACCTTGCTCCCCTGGTCTTGAAGGTTCTCTAAAACTCTTGGGGATTTTATATTCTTTTCTCATGGAGTAATTTTCTGTGCTCCTTAATTTTCCCTTAAAGCAGCCAGGGAAATGTTCTTCTTTGGAGCAGTGAATTTATCCCCTTCTCCTGATCTGGTAACTGCCCACTGTGGGTCTTCTTTGTGGATGGAGGAATCCACATCTGCACTGAGAAATCCAAATCACTGTGTTTGGCCTATGGCTGGAGGTGTATTTGGAAGGCTCATCTTGAACACCAGAAACTGTTATGTTTAGGTGTGCTGCGTGTCAGTGGGAGAAGCTTTGTTAAATCTTTAGGAGATGATTTTCCCAGCTGGGCTTTTAAATGCAAGGTTTTCTTGCATTTTTGGCAAAAGAAAAATGTTTTTTGTCAAAGAAAAATGAGGCTTGTGGTCTCATTTTGAGTTCTAAAACAGAGATGTGCTCATGAACATTCCATGACATAGACAGTGACCAATTTCTTCAATGTATGTTGACTTTATTCTGCCGTTGTTAATGGAGAGAATTTTTTAAGGCAAAGTGAGAGTGTGTGTTTTGAGTGATTGTATCCAGCAGTGGTATTGGCTCTCAGGAGGCAGGAAGAAATTCCCAAACCATCTGATATTCTGGTACCTGCTGGTATGTAGCTGTTACCTGTTAGTTACTGAGTGTCACTGCAGCAGGGTGCAGGACCCTCAGTCTTCAATGCCTGGACATAAAAAAGTCTCCAAGAAACACAGACTGCACTTTTTCTAAGCTGTAGGTCCATCCCCCTAGTGTGTATTTCTGTGTGAATTATAATCAAACTCTAAGAACTGGCCAGTGTTTTGCTACCTTCTGCTGACAGCTTTTGGCTTTTTTGGAAATATTTTAGCTTGGCACATAGTGTAGCTGTCGCTGAGATTCAGAGCCTTTGGAAGCAGAGCTTTCCCTCGTATTTGTTATTTGCTTAGCAGAGCTTTGACTTTATGGCTATGTATTTCAGAATCTTTTATGCAGGGGAATCATTTATATTTCAGAGATATGGGAAGGCACCTTGGGGCTTGCTACAAGTCTTGTTTTTTAACCTTAGCCCAGTGTGATATCCTCTCTAAAGAATATTCTCACGTAATCCTGCAGGGAAGGATAAAGGTAACACCGTTGCCTGGCATTAAATCTGTAAATCAGAAGTGTATAATGACAAGTCTGAGAAATGTTCTAAAAATAATAACAAGACAGGCTTGTTTCTGAACAGTAACTGCCATTAAACTTTGAATTCTGACTTCCATCCAAAATCTGTACCCACAGCCCTCAGCTGTGTGTCAAAGGGCTGTTTGCTAGTTTTGTACTTCAGAGGAGCTGACTTAACTTTATGTGCTGGTCCAGATGTGACTCCCCCTGGGGGTATTCCTTGGCCAGGCTGTAGAAAGATGTTTCTGAGACCCCAGAGAGAAATACAAAGCTGAAAACCTGGCCAACACTGCCTCAGGGGCATTCCTTTCCCTGAGAGAAAATCTGGGAGTGAGAAGGGACAATGGCTAATTTTGTATGACTGAGAGCAGGAGGGTGACATTTTTACAAGCAGGAAAGTTTGATAGAACCTGAGCTGCTTCTTAAGCCCAGCTTGCATGGATAAGTGTGGTTGTGAAGTGATTACAGTGAGGATTTCTGGGGGAAAGCTCAGCAATGAGGATTTCCCAAGGATTTTGGAAGCTCTGTGTATAGTTCTGATTTCCTTCTGGAGGTTTTGTCGGAGACTGTATCGCCTTGATGGACATTTTTGGGATACAGGAGGCCCATCTCCATCCAGGACAGGCTCACCTGGGCCTCAGCAGGGCAATTATGGTGGAAACTTTCTTCCCTGGTGTAGCTTTCTTCCCTGGGTGCTGGAGAGTGGGGCAGGGGACCTTTTCCGGTGAAGAGGTGTGGACTGCACATGCCATTATACTTCAAGGTCGTGCCATTTGTCTAGCAGGAAGGGACATAAATGCCTAATTTATGATCTCATTACTGGTGCTTGATTCACATTGGCATTCATGGGCTCTGAGAAGAAAATGTTTGCATTTAAATCTTCTGCGAGATTTGAAATTAAAGATATGTGAAATGTTCTGAGAATCCCTTAAAGACATAAGGGTGAATCATACATTAAAATAAAGATCCTGAACTGCTGACATGGAGAGTAGATGCTCTTTTCAAGGCACTGTGGCTTCTCCTGACCCTGCTGTGCAATGCAAAACCAGCCCAAAGCAGTGCATTCCCTGGTAGCTCTGATAGACAGCACTCAGTCCTGCTGCAAGGCAGGAACCCCACGAAAACTCAGGGCACAGACACACTCAGGACTAGGTGTGGGCTGTGGAGGGTGGTTTATTCAGGGATTCTGGCAGTCAGAAGGGTGGAAAGGTGAGGGTAACACCTGCTTCAAACCTCCATAATCTGGTGAGGGGGTTCAGTGTGAACAGATGTGGTTTGTACCTAGAAACCTGCCTGGGAGTGGTGGCATGAAGCCTCTCAATGTCAGATGAGGAGTTACACACAATCCCATCTTGCTTTTTTCCTCTTTGACATAAGTGTTGAAGATTTCCAAGCTTGGAAAATTGGCCATTCTGAGGATAAGAAAGCAAGAAAATAATCAAAGCAGATGCTGGACATGATGATAGCATAGTATGATCCTAACAAATCAGTGCTAAATAAAGTGAGAACTTTGACTGCTCTGGGAGGAGAGCTGCCCCAGCAAGCCTCAAAGGCAGGCTGACTCATTTAACCATGAGCCTAATCAACTGGCTCCTTCTAATTATCATGAAGGAGTGACTGTGTAAAACCTGCTTTTTTCATATGTATCCCTCTCTTTTGGCAACTTCTCTCTAGTGCCTGGTGAACTAAAACCAGGAGGCCAGGCTGGCTGGTTGGGACAGTCCACGCCACCCCCTTTAGCCCATATATGCTTAATTTTCACGTCAGCATAATTAGGAGGTGGCTACAAATATTGGGTTGAATGTATTCCTCTGGGAAACTGGGTAGAAAACACGGAGTTTTGAGCAACTTCCCTCCATGCTTCAGGAGAGGCTTGCTGACAGAACAGCTCATGGCATGGATATTTTATTTGCCATCCAGAGCTGATGATTCACAGGTTTCTCTCTTCCCATTCCCTTTTGCTTGGCAGACCCTGGATGTCCTGCTGACAACTTCAGCCAACAGCTCAACCCTGAGCTCTTGCCTGTCCTTCAGAGCCCTCCCAGCTGCCTCCTTTCCCCGTGGATGTTGACAGCTCCAGCAGCACGCCGTGTCCCACGGGCTCACGGCAGTGCTGTCACTTCACTCTCCTCCCTCTGAGAGCTTTTGTGAAACGCTTGTGCTTATTTGTGCATCTCTGAGTGTACCTTCTCTCCTGGGCTTCTGCCACAGACACAAACTCCAGCACCCACCTCTGTGGCTTTCCTGACTCTGCGTTGTCTCTCCACGTGTGAAGTTGGGAGGATCCACCCCAACCTGTATTTCCCTCCCCTTTCCACATTTCTCCACACCATGAGCTGGTGCTGGGTAAGGGGACAAACAGGCAGTAAGGCAAAAGGAAACTGATTTTAATTTCAGAAGACCACAGTACTCTTGTTGTTACTCCCAGAGGAGCACAGGCTTTTGTATTAATCCAAACATGGGATTTCCTGGGTTCTTCATGCTTTTGTTTGACTTCAGTGACAGACACTGCTAAATTGGTGGAGGTTTTTAGCAGAATATGGGAGACAGGGAAATGTGAGTTGCTCTAAGTTTGTCCTGAAGTTCACAAATGGATATTGCTGCCTGCTGGTGGGGGGGCTTGAAGGGTTTGTGTGAATGAATCAATTAATTTTTGAGATACTTAAGTAAAAAATTATATAAAAAATCAACTGGGAATATTTCTGCCTTCAATTACACACATAAAACATATTCAAATAGCCGTAGCATTTTCAGTTCAAATCCTACCTTATTCCTACAGCCTTAGGCCACCATATTTATGTCAAGGATTTCCCACAGAGACATGTGCAGTGCTCAGTGTAATGTCTGCAGAGAAAGTGCAGTTTCTGAGGTGCATTTATTTGCTACTCATGGTCAACCATAATTTGCATAACGACATCCATATTAAACTCTAGCATGAGTTTGCATTAGTTAGCCGGTGTTGTTTATTTAGAAGTATCTAAATACATTTTTTTTATATACATGAGAGACAGAGAAATCAGCTTTTTATGTTTCCTAGGGTTGCCAGGGTAGCAGTAGTAAAATACAGCAAATCAACAGTGAAATCTGCAAGAATGAATACAGACTATGCCCAGAGGCTATGGAAGGCACCAAGACATATTTCAGGCTTTATCAGGAATGAGGCAAACACTTGCACGGCCCTGAAAGAGCTTCTGGCTTTGCAGTGAACTGCCACAGAATGGTGTAATTAAAAGTTACATTCCGTTTGAGCCTTGTCTCACACTCAGTAATCAAACACCGTAATCAGAAGGAATTATTGCATTTGTATTCTGCCATCCTCTGAAAAAGAGGCATTGCTTGGCTTATAGCCTGGGCTTGATTTATTAGGTCTAAGTTCAGAGGCTGGCACAAGAAGTGAGTCAGATTCCTGCAGAACCTGTTGCACACAGGCACTGGTGCATGTTGGTTTTGGTTTGGTTTTTTTTGTTTTGGTTTTTTTTTTTTCTCATTGCTTAGAACAAAACTCCAGGTTGTTTTTTAAAGCTGCTTGGAGCGTGCAGACAAGATGAAGGTTAAGCTGAGAAGGGTTGATCAGGACATGGACATGCACAGGTCACTGAGGTTGGCAGCTCCAGCTCTGATGTGACCTCCAGGTGCTGTGGATAAAACCACAGGATTAGTAACAAGGCACACACTGAGCTGTCTCCTCTGACAAGACAGAGAAGGGGAAAAAGAATTTCTATTCAGAGTATCAAAATCAACCCTTGAAGCATAGCATTGCTTGTTGATTGCAAATAATGGAGCTGCAAAAATGATTTCTGCACAGGAATCCACTGTTTGGCTTTGCTGCAAACTATTTTCTCTGCCCATTTCAGTACAAAGCTGGGATGTGATGACCATGAATTATTTTGTTTGGTGTAGGTAGGAGTTTCCTGAAAAAATGGGAAAGCAGAAATAGAAATCCAAAGCTAACATTTTTTACGTCAAAATTATGCTTATAAGAGAAAGTAAATTGTGCATAACCCAGCAAACTTTTAGGATATCTGGTAAAGCAGCAGTCCAGCTCTGTCCTTTCTGAAGGACACACTGTGGCATGCACTGGCATTCATCAGAATGCAGAAATGGCCAGGAAGATGTAGGCAGTAGTGTGTTTCCAAGTGTTTGTTCAATAGATGTGAGACATTCAAATTAAAATAAACCATTCAAAAAAGTGGCAAATGTGCTGCAACTGTTGGAAATGTGTGAGTCTGCAGTAGGCACAACAAACAGTTGGCAGAATAAACAGTGTCAGGCTGTGGCTGATGATTTTGTGATTAACAGCTGCCAGTTGTTTGAACAAAGATCCTTTTTCCACCAAAGTCTTGCCAATCCTTTGGGGAGGGCTTTCTTACTTGGTTCTGAATTTACCTTTCAGCCTGATTTCTGTTCAAAACAGTCTGCAGAGCTGAATTTAGATACCAAAGGCTAAAACTGTAGGTCAGAACCAAAGATCTGGGACTCCAGTGGGGAAGAGGGAGTTTCTGAAGAGGATTGGGAACCTTCTTGGGTTGTCTCTCCATGATCCTCCTCACACCCAACCACAACCTGTGTCCCAGCTCCAGGAGCAGAGATGTGCATCTGCAGCCCCCTCTCTGATCAGATTAGCACAGGTTAATGATCTCCAGCCTCTCAACACAGCAGCCTCCTGACTTCTGGTGGCTCCAGCTGCTTCACTGGTGCCTCTTTTCTTTTATTCTTTGTCACATTACCCTGCCTGGCTTGTCAAGTTGAAGCTACATGAGCCCCTCTGAGGAGGTACAGAGTAAACTTATTGGATGCTCTGCCCAGGGGCTGTGATTTATTTGTCCCTGTGTGTTTATTAAATGGAAAATTGCCTCGCTTTTCTCACCATGTACAATGCCCACATACTTAGTTTCCTGCCAACATTTCAAATGCTGGGACTTGGCAAGCACACCCAGCTTCTTAAAATGTAGGCCTTGGAGGCAAAAGTTTTTTGAAACTAACAGGTGCCTCTGAACTTTGATTTAAACTTGTAACTGTCACCAGGGTTTTGACAGATGGGTAATGAAAGATCAAGACAAATGCTGGTAGGAGTCTTTTGAGATGTGCTGCTATTAGCATTTGCTCTGAGCACATTTTAAAGGGAACATAAGACTAACAATTTAATGTCTGTTAGTCATCTCACACTGGAGAGCTCCTGCCAGAGAAGGTGAAATGTCTAACTTCGAATTGATGGCAGGGGATTGGTAATAAAGAAGAGGCAAAGGGAGGCACCAAAACACCAGCTGTAACCGTGTGCCAGGAAAAGGATAGAAACAGAGACAGATAAGTCTGAGTTCTCAGATTTGGGGCTATGTCAGTCAAAACCAAGTTTCACAGGGTATGGGCTGGGAAAAAACACCTGTAATGAGGTCTCTGCTGGATGTGGTGTTAGCTGGAGATGCTTGGGACACAGTGGAGGAAATAAGATGTTCCTTAGAGTGACTGTTAAAGTTGTCAGTGGAGAGTGGTACAGAACAATGCAGATAAGCTTCTTAAGCCACCCCTGGATTGCAGCTTAGTGGTACCTCTGCTTACCCTGGATCTGGCTTTTTACATATTCTTTAATATAATACCTGTACAAGGGCTCAGAGTGTGATATTTTATCATGCTCTGGTAGCCCCATGTTCCGTAAGTAATGACGTGCCGGTGGAGTCAGAGGGATTGTCTTTTGAGGAGGGAGTCACTCCACACAACCCACCCTCCTCTGCTGCTGGATTTCATTGCATTTCCCTTGCACAGCACTGAGATGTCTCATAAGCTGCTAAACTGCAGCCCTAAACAAGCCAAGTAATTCCTTTTTGTGCCACCTGTGTGTGTCACCGATAAGGCAAATCCCCGTGTGCCAGACGAGGGAGGGAGCGAGCCAGGGGATTGATGCTCTGCAGGGCTCTGCTTCCTCCCCTTCCAAAACCTGCACTGCCCTTTTTCACCCAGAGAAAGGAAAGAAAGGGACAGGGGGACTGTGCTGAATTGTGTGATCCTCCTCTCCAAAGCCTGCCAGGGACCTGCTGGAAAACCCTGAGGAGGAGAAGGCTCAAAGCAGCACCAGCTGCTGCTGGGGGGATGTGTGGGGCTCCTCAGTCCCCAGGAGAGCACTGAATCCCCTTTTTCCCTTCCGTGTGTCTCTAGAAGGATCCAAAACAATGGCAAATTCCACCACAATAACTTTGCAAAAGACACAGGCTTTTTTTTTTTCCAGTTCCCTCCTTCTTCAGTGTTTCCTGGCATCTATCAGTGTGTTTTCTAATGCTGTGTCTGTCATAAAATAACAGATCAGGGTGTGAAAACCTTCAGAGCCTGGGAGAAGTGTTGGAGGTCACAGGGTCCTCTCTTCAGGGCTATCACCATAATTCAGAGCCAGTGACACCCACAGATTAATTGCCCTTTTATTGATTCTGAATTGATTTCCTTAATTAAGGAGAGTGCCACTTGCTTGCATGATTGCTCTTTTTTCATTTTCAAATTATTAAACCAAAAGCTTGGAAGTGAAATCCTTTGCTGTGTATAAACTCTTCCCTGGAAAACATTCTGCTGTGTTTAACAGACTTCCCTGCCTAAAGTTTTTATTTCCTTACTCAGTTTAGATTAATTGGTGTGATTATTTTGATATAAAGTGCACTGGGACGACTGCAGCTTCTGGGGTTGTTGAAGCAGCAAGGGGCCCTGTCTTTGTGGGATATTGTGATAGAGATGCTTTCCTCAGAGGAACCAAAATAACTGGAAACTTGGAGAAAAATGTTCCCTTTTCACACAGCTTGTCAATATGTTAAGTGCTCTGGAGACAGTGCTTTTGTGCTTCTGTGGACATTAAATCCTGTACATTTCCTGGGCCATGACAGTCCTGGTTTCAAATGTTTTAAGCATTGATTGTGCTCAGGGTGATGAACCCAGTGGTACAAACTCAGCTGAGGGGATAATGGTGGTTCTAGAAGGAAGAGGGTGAAGTAGTTTTCTGGAATACCAGCCTTTGGTCCTTCCCTCAGACTGTTCTTTGCAAAGAGGCTTAAAACATAAAGCAAACACTGAGATTTTGGAACGGGAAGATGGAAGCTGTAGTTAAAAATTTGAAAATTCCCATGTAATTTTTGCTGGTTCTTCCCACCAGATGTGAGGTGGTGGCAGTTTGGGTTGATTCTCATGTGGGATTTTCCTCTTTTTCCACTTGACCAAGCCCACAAGGAAATAGGTTATGCTGAAGGGAATGATGTTGGTTCTCAGGCTGCAAGGCTGATGGGGATTTTGTTCCTTTGAAAGGTTTCGAACAAATTGGAGTTGGAGGGGGAAAAGCCACAGGAATATTCTCCAGATGCTCTCACTGACATCCCCCATGCAACAGCAGCAAAGTCAAAAAACTGTAGTTCTGGCAGGGTGGAGGGGGAGTTCTCTGGGGAGAAGTTGAGATCTGGGGTAAATGTCGAGCTCTGTGAAGCTGCTCTTCAGGAAAGCAAGAAAAAAAAATGGGAAAACCAAGAAAAAAGTCTGTCATTGCCATCTGCTCCTGGCATCTCTGAGCACACAGTACCCCCAGAACCTCCAGCTCACATGGAAAAAGATTTTTCTTTTGCTTCCCTTCTCTCTTCACCCTGCTGCTGCTGGCATTCCCCTGCCTCTCATTGCTGGATCTTCCATGAGCTCCAGCTCCTCAGTACAAATAATTGCTATGGGAGGAGCAGGGTGCAGGGTAAAGCTGTCCAGGGTCACCTCCCAATGCACTGTGGCTGCCTTAGAGACTGTAACTCAGGAGAATAACTGGTGGTTCTGTAAGATGACACAGAGCAGGTTGGATGTCCTGGTTAACTGGGAAGTTTTAGGAAAGCCATCACTGCAGGTGATGTGGAATTGGGTGGTTTTTTGCTCTTCCCATCTGCAGGATTTAACATGAGAGCAGTGATTTACTCTCTAGGGACAGATCAGGTGCAATCCCTGCTGCTTACTCTTTGTCAGAAGCAAAGCATAATATTGCTGCTTTGAAAGTGAAAAGTATCTCTCAAATGTCTTATTCATTTTTAAGAGATAAATACTGGAGCTGAAGAAATAATCATAGTGCAAATATTTTCAAATATATTTCTATACATAATAGCTTTCTGAGTGTGTATATACACATGTTCTCCACAGTAAATATATATTCTAGTTACAATTAATTTGTATAGTCATAATGGAGCTATTGTGGTTATAGGTGATTTGCTTCTTTAATGGTTTGAGTTCTAATAGGGTAAGAAAACCATGGGTTTGATCTTCAGTGAGTGCAGGTTGGTGTAGCCCTACATTGTTGTCATTCTGGACTTGATATTGCAGAGTGAAGGTGGTGGCAAAACAGCATCAAGAGCGTGAATTGAGCCAGAGGGAGCAGGTCAGGTCACCCTCCCTGGGTTTTGCCGTGGGGTATTTCAGGAAATCTGGGCTGGATGCCCAGTTAGCTGGAATTTAAGACAGTTTGAGGAGGAAGAGTGTTGTTGAAATATGCCCTGTGGCTGCCATCACCTTTAACAGCACCTCAGAATTGCAGCCATGACTCAAAGAAGCCCAGTTCTAATTTTGGTTTTTTTTGAGGCTCCTCTCTCCCCAGCTCAGAATTCTGTCATCAGCTTGCCAAAAATCCTTGCTGAGTTTTTTTTTTTTTTTTCCTCTGAAGATACCTTGTAGAGAACACAGAGTACAATCCACATGTGCTGCAAAAATTCTTTGAGGTTGTACTGGACTGATGGCATGATCCACCCAGTGCAGCGTCTTCCAGAGGAAACCCAGCAAGACCAGGCTGTGTTTGAGAGATTTATGCAGAGAAAACTGTGAGGAAATGCAACTGGACCAAGAATCCTCAAGAGGGAAACAAATCCCAGCTAAAGACAGCATAGCTGGCTCTTAAAAAGAGACAGTCTTCTCCATATTTATAGCTTTTCCCAAATTTATCAGTAGCAAACACAGGTGGAGGTCATTACTTGTTTGAAACAGTAAGGAAAGAAATTGTATGTACCTACTGGGTATAAGGCAATGAGAATGTGCCTTTTTCCTTGCCTGGTGGCTGAGCTGAAACAGAGGATCAGCCTTCCACAGCTGCTAGCCAAAAATTGCACCTTTGGGTTAAACAAGAAAAGCTCTCACTTTTAGGCTTTAGTTCCATAAATTATTGAGTTGCTTTGATAAATCCATGTGAATTCACTAAGGTGCTTAAACAGGCACATCAGGGAGCCTTCAGCAAACATCTCAAAGCAGATGTGGCTCTATGGGCCCAGGTTAAAGGGTCTTGTCCCCCTTCTCCATTAGGATGGTGCAGAATGTCTCACAGGCAGCTCTCTCTTGTCAGACTCTTGCTGTGGATGTGCTGGGTTGGCTTTGTGGTGCTGTCCCACACCCTGGCTGCTGTTTGGCTCTGTGGAACACCCTCTGACCTGCTCTCTTCATGGAGGGATTATTCCTAGAGACATAAGAACCATGGTGCCAGTCTGGATAAAGCACAGAACGTTTCTACTTTTATCTGTCGCTGGAAGGGGATGCTGACACATGAACAGCAAGCAGGATGGATGGAGGGATCCATCCCAGGCCATATGCTCCTCATTTCTGACAGTTTGTACTTTGCAAAGACTTCCTGAGCCAACAATCCCATTTAGAGCACCACAGACCTGCCCTCTAAGACTGTGCTAACTCCCTTTGAATACCATTTAAACTTTTCAGTAGTTCATGAGCTTGAAAATCATCCGCTGGGATGATGGCTTTGCTAATTACAGTGGTCGCTGTGATTTAAAGGAGCACAGTTGCTTTTGTAGCCAGGCAGAGACTGGAGGCTGAAGGCAAGCAGGAGAAGTGCAGGGCTTTGCCATCTGCTCCTGCTGAAGTCTGTTATTTTGGGTAAGTGTCTGCCCAGTGCATTAATGGCCCCTGGTAGCAGCACAATACCTGGCGTCCATTTCTGGCTAATAGAAAATGTCACAATGTAAGCACCGTGTTCTAATTGCATTGGCACATTTCCATCACAAGCATTAATTTAGTGTAATGCTGTTGGGGAATCTCAGTGAATTGCTGACGTGGGGCTTGCCAGCTGCTGGAGGTGCTGCTCTTCTCCCCGTGGTGGTGTGGCTGTGCTGCTCCAGCACAAGCAGTGCAGGGGCTGAACTGAAGCAAAAAGCATTTTAAAATAGCAGGCAGATAATTTTTACAAGTGGAGGCAGGGCAGGAAGAAGCGGTGGCAGTTTGCGTTGGGAAAGAGAGCAAAAACCAGAGGGTTTTGAGCACTTTCCAAAGCTGCAACACTCTTAATGCAAGCTGACACTAATTCTGGTGTAAGCCATGAGAACGCCAGCAGATCCCGTGAGTTTCACCAACATCAAAAGTGGCAGAGCTGCATGGAAGGAGGGATGATTTACAATCAAACAACAGCAATTATACCAGGGATACAGATTACTTTATAATGAGACTGAGCCAAGGCCACATGTCAGTGTATTAGGCTTCCAGTTCACATCTAATCATAAATCTTCAGTATGAAGGTTATAAAACTCTTTTCACCAATATTTGTCTGCCTGAAAAATCTATGAAGCATTAGCAGCAGCTTGAAGCTATGAAGAGGAACCACTCAGCTTAATTTACATGTAAAATATATACAGTACGAGCTGCAAAAAAGATCTCTTGATGTTTTCCCATGATATAAATATTTGATGTTGTTTAGATTCCTTTCCTGTTCTTTTATGGAGGGTTTTCTGCTCAATTAGAGTTGGGTGGAAACACATTTTCTGCCCAGTTTTGTACCAGAATCATGGAGAATGATCAAAATGAACAGATTTAAAAATTAAATTTGTTATTGCAAATGAGATTTATAGATATTTTCTCTTTGGGGAATATGTTGCTATATTGATTTCTTCAGAATAACAAATAATGATTTGGACTATTAGAAGCTGTAAGGTGGTGAATCCAATTCCTGACAATTTTATTATTCCATCACTCTGAAAAGAATTTGTTCAGCTAATTCTTGCTCTTGCTGATACAAAGTCAAGATGAAAGGCTCTGTAACTTGATGGATGAATTGACATCTTCATTCCTTAAGCTATAACAGAATGGACAGTAAAAATTTCTCTCTTAGATGTTTTTATTATTATTATTATTATTTTAATGGAAAAGAAATCTTGGCTTTGCCTGATTTTTAGGTACTGAAGAGCAGCTGTGCTGTGTCCAGTGGTTGGGCTGTCCTGAAACTTCTGAAGAAACAGATGTGATGCAATATTTTAGGGCCCAGCCCTGAGCTGTGCAGACATACCTGCAATAAGACTGTATCTGATTTTACTTTGTCTGGGAATCAGTCAAGAGAAATTTGCTGAGGGTAGATGTATGATACTCATGTGAACCTGATCACAGTATAGTTTACCATGACATTTGGTTGAAAAAGAATCAAAGAAATAGGGTTGTGAGGTGAAATCCTCCTAACATGGCTCTTAAGGGGAATTTTATGGACTAGAGAAGTATTTATATGACATAAGAGAGTAAATTTGGTCTGCTTATTCCCATCCCTAGTACTGCAATTGAGGTGGAGTACTTGTAATTTGTATATTTTACATGTACTTGTATATTTGTATATTTATATAGAATAGCATAGTTACTACCTGGTGGACGTCCCCACTTTCATGGTCATAATTCAGTGCTTGTAAATATATATACCATATTTATGCAGGGCACAGGAGGGAGAAATTCCTGAGTGTGTGGTACAGTCAAAATCAGCTGTACAACAGTCCAAGCCTGGTTCCTGTTTTTGCACATTCTTCTAATGATCCAACAGCCTCCTGAAAAAAAAAAATCCCATTGCAAAGAAACACATATAAAAACAAAAAGGAGTTGAAATCACTGATACCTAGCAATTATATCCAAATAATGATGATTCAAGTAACAAGCATGTAACTACGTTTCCTGGCACCAGCATTTCCACTATGGCAAAACAACACTTTAACAGAGTTCCTAATCAGCATGTGCAAACAAAACAGAGCCTCAGCTCAGTGCTGCTTAAGTGGATGCTTTTTTTTTTTTTTTTTTTTTTTTCTCACAGTGTTTCATAAATATCTTTAGGAAGTGAATCTGATGATAATAATTATACTACTGCTGTATGCAGCTAAAGACTTCTCCCAGAATAACAAATAACCTGTTAGAAAATCTCTAAGAGCTCCCCATGCCTGCCTACACTAATAATACAGTAGAGCTTTGTGTATACATAGGCTTTTTAAAGGCACTTTCATGTTAATTATCTAATTAAGCCTTACAATTCTCTTTGAAAGTAAGTAAGTATGATTATACCTATTTTATGGAGGTGGAAGCTGGAAAATAAAGGCTTGATGTCATTTCATCTAATGTTCTTTGACCTTCCCTGGTTTTCTTTGACATTGATGAGATTGACTGAGGGTTTAGGTGGGAGCACAGGCAGCCAAGATTCCCTCTAGGTAGCAGAGGGAGCAGAGAAGGTGACTTAACCCACGTGAGCTCTGTCAAGAGCTGCCCTGGGATCGCTCATGGCACCAGTGGGATGTTAGGTCTGACCCCACTGTTAACACTGCCTAAAATTTGGCGGGGGGAGAAAAAACCCCAAAGTCCAATAGCAAAGCTCCCAGACTTGTTTCTAGCAGTGCTCCAGTGCCCGAGCTGTCTTCAGCATCCTCCTCAGCTGGAAAAGGTCCAGCACGTGCAGGGTGCGCTGGCACTGCCGGTGATCTGCCTGGTCAGCAAGGAAGCCATCACCACACCAGGGGTTTGTCACAGGCCTGGGACAGGGCTCCTCACCCCCTGCAGCCTTGTGGGGCTGCATCCTGAGTCCTTCAGGGCAGTGGGAATGAGGAGATGGGGTTTGGGAACCCTCTTTGTTCTCTGGGGTGGCAGCATTTCCGTGCCTGTGAGCAGCGAGGGATCCCTGTGCGTGCCGCAGCTCTTGTTCTTGCTTCAGTCCCTGGGCTGACTTCAGCACCTGTGGAGAAGCTGTTTTTTCAGCCAGGAATCTCAGGCTGTGCTGTGGTGGGTTTTTGGTGGCGCTGAGTTTGGCAGGGAGAAGCATCTCCAGCCCTCCTCTCCTGCCTGGCAAGCCTACCCAGCTTGTTTCACTGTTTGCAGTGCTGTGAAACAACTTGTGGAGGCATCTGTGGAAGTGTTATGTGTATAGCAGCTGATGTGGTTTCCAAATGAGTATAAAAACCCCTAAGAACAGAAATGCTTATCACAAGACAAGAAATAAGTTTGGTAGATGATAGTTTATAGTGATGTCTCCTCGATGGTGTGGTCTGCAACCTTTCCTGGGGCATGGGCATGTGATACTGAAGGAACAAACATCATATTTAGGATCAGGCTTGCTTTTCTTTACTGTTTTGGTGGAAACTTCTTGATTTCCCCTGGCTGCTGAAAGCTCTTACAGGCAAAGTACAGACTGTGGGCTACTGCGTCAATAGCTGTATTTCCTAAAACTTTCCTGTGCAAATTCAATAAATAATTCATGAAGTGATTGAGGCTGATAGAACTTCTTCCTGTGCTTGCAGTGGTTCAGACATCACTTTTATCTTTTCTAAGTTCTAATGTATAGTTGGTGAGTGACTTCACAACTTCACAGGGAGCCAAACTGCTGGAAATTCAGGGCTTGGATACTTAAGCAAAAATTATAACCAACATATTCAGGCTGTGATTGAGGCAGGGAAGTGCAGTGATGGAGGAGATCCAGAATCACATCTGTGTGTGGCCAGGGAGAACCACTGCAGCTGGGAGCCAGGCTGTGAGCAGAGGTTCCCCCATCCACTGAGATGTCCCTGCTGGGGTGTTTGTCCCTCTGGCACGTGGGGTTGAGGCAGCAGTGATTTTCAGATGCTCAGTCCACCCGTGGAGATGAATCAGTGCCCTTCAGTTCCTGCCACTGTCACAGTAGAGCAGCCTGAAGTGTGCAGAGAAGTTGAATGGAGGGAAAGTTGTCCTTTAAAACTCTGCATTCCATAAGGAAATGGGGAATTTAACAGCTCTGCTTGAACCTGCCAGGTATATTTATTTACTTCTGTCCACACTGAACTGTTTCCAATAATGAAAAAGTGAATATTGTACTGAAGTTATGTTTCAGAAAAGCAAAGGTAAGTCTTAGAGGAGGGGCCTCTTACAGGGCTTGTTAGTATTTGCTGTTCCCCTGAAAACCTCAAAGGAGGTATATGCCAAGCTGAAAAGAGAGCAGAGCTTTTCAGTTTCCTTTCAAGTGCTGGCTGGAGGGGAAACCACAAGGACTTTCCTCTTATGTTGGCTGCTGTAATGATGTGCTGTACTATTGAATTTCCAGGTCTAACTGATGTGGATCAATTATTTGAGTTTGATGGGCCACCTGCTTGGGAAACTTCTGTAGTATTTATAAAAGACCTGGCAGTGCTCTCCTGGCAGGAGATACTTTTATATTCGCTCCTGTGGAAGTGCTGTCCAGGTTGAATTATAAAATGAACCAATGCCATGCTGGCAATGGGATGTTACTTGGGTTTTCAAGTTCCACAGTAGGACTTCCTCAGTGTGTAGTGCAGGACAATAATTAGCCTAAAGTATGAGCCAAAACTTGAGACCAATTAAATGTTGCACATAAAAGCTCCTGTGTGTGAGAAACACTCGAGTCTGTGTCAGCACGGGGTGAGTGCATTGCAGGGTGTCACCCAGAGATTGTGGGTGGTGCTGGCAGCTGTGAGAGTTGTGCTTTTGGAATAACCCAGCCAGCTTTTATCAACACACTTCCCATGGGAAATGCCATCCCTGATGTTCAGCAGGAAACCACTCCTGCTCCTGCAGAGCCCTGCCTGCCCCTGCTGCTCCTTTCCAGGTGTGTCCCTGCCCGTGCTCGTCTGCAGAAAGGGGATGTGCAGCACGCTCCTTTTCTTAACAAAGGAGATGATTTTGGGTATGTTTAGTTCTGCTTGTGTAGTCAATGAAATCAGCACTGTGAAATTGTTCTCACACAGGCTTTTTATTCTGTGTTTAATAGCTGGGGCAGAATTTCTTACAGCTACATGTGAGGCATCTGCAGTTGCTCCCAGCACTGAAATTCTTCAACACTTTTCTTGTGCTGTGACAAGGATTTGATAGTCACTCTTTCTCCACAGAGTATTTCTGACAACAGCATACGAATATTTTAAATATTTCATTTAGAAACATCTGGCTGCTTTAACCAAAAGAGAGATTCCTTTGGGATTAGGTTCATGAATTTAAATAAAAACTATTAGTTGTTGTGGTTTGGTTTTAGTTTACTTGTTTGCTAAGAAAATAGTCTTAAAGTATACAATTATCTTTTCTGAGTGTGCCTGCTTTGTTCTTCCTGTCCTTTGAACATTCTATTATGTCAAATACTGTATTTTGATTCACCTTATGACTGAAGGACTCCTTTTGCAGAGTATCTTCCTGCAGAAGGTGCAGTTACAGGTGTGTGAAAACCCTTGAATTTTAAAGTTTTCTCATTAAATGAGATCTTTG
This sequence comes from Pyrgilauda ruficollis, assembly GCF_017590135.1. Classification (NCBI taxonomy): domain Eukaryota; kingdom Metazoa; phylum Chordata; class Aves; order Passeriformes; family Passeridae; genus Pyrgilauda; species Pyrgilauda ruficollis. The sequence continues at coordinate 6,115,094 of NW_024527377.1, forward strand.
TACTCTTGAACTTCCAGCATGCGGAGATCAGACTCCTTTAAAACACAGAAGTGAAAATATTTACGGGTTTAGATGGATTTTTAGATGGGTTTTTTTAGTTTGTTCAACTTCAAAGAAATTGAAGAGGGGTATATAATGTGTATATTGCTGGTTATTTGTAATTTTGCTGGAGGAGTAAAAGAATATGACCAGATTCCATTTTGGCTGTTAAATCAGTGAAGCCCTGCAACCACGTTAGTGTTCCTGACATTTCATCAGAGCACTGATTTGGCAGCTCCTGACATTTGGATCAGTGACTAAACTTGTTTCCTTGTTGATAGCAAGTCATCTGCAGTTAGAGCAAAACATGGCTCCTAGACCTGACAGATCTTCTTTGCCTTGAAAATAAATCCTAACATTGCAAGGTCATTTGAGAGCTCTCACTGGAAAAAAGATTCTGCTCTTAACCCTTATCTGGGTCAGTACTTTACATTTCCATGGTCTTTACTGGAGGATCAGAAAGTGCTTTATAAATATTAGATAGCATTAGATAATCTTTCTGCTGAGTTTGATAAAGCAATATTTCCTTCATTCCATGCTTTAGGCTCAGAGTAGTTAAGTGACTTGCCCAAAGGTAGAGCTGTGGATAAAATTTATGCTGATACCAGGTTGGCCTTTCTGTACTGTGGTATTTTGTTCAAAGGGTACCTTAAGTGGCTCTACTGATTCAAGTGAAAAGAGGATATAATATGCTTTATAAACAACTTCAGGAGCTGACAGGAGGGAAAGAGAATTATTATTTAAACAGAGGACAGTACATTATTTTTTTTGCAGAATAAAGCAGAAGGGGTATGAACACCTGGCTGCTCCCCCTGCCTCCCTAACACTGGGCTGAGTGCAGGTGTGAGCAGGTCCTGGTTAGTTATGGACATTAAGGGGTGCTGTAAATCCTTTTTGCAGCACCAAGGTGTGTAATCCTAATCCAAGAACACATTTCAGGCATTTGTGGAGAGCCTGAGGAGTTATATTTCATAGTTACACTACTAAACTCTTTTTTGGTTTATTTTTTGGGTTTTTTTGTTGAAAAAGATCCTGTAAAAGCTGACTTCATTAATCATATGATTCTGATCTCACATATCTACATAACAACCATATTCTATGTTCTCTGTTCTTTTGGCTTCACCTTAATCAGACTCCTTATTGATGCTTGATTGGCAATTTGGTGATGTGGGATGGAATTCAGCTCAGCATGGGATTGTCAGCCTGGAGTGAATGGCTCCTCTCATTGTGGATGTATTTTTTCTGGAATATATCACTTTTGCATCAGTGATTCTCCACATGACCTCCTTGCTTTTGATTTCCTATTTGCAATATCAGCTTTTTCAGACAAAATCAATGATGAGTGGTATAATTAATTTTTACGTGTTTTAATTAAGTTTTAAGCTGCTCCAGTGCTTTTCATTATCTTAGCATGATCTCTTGCTGCTACCAAACATTACAATGAAAAAAACCTGTTGATTAAATAAATTATTATTTAAAAAGTCCCCTGCAAGTTGTCAAAGTAATTAAAGCTCAGCGATGCAAATTGAATATAATACCTACTGCATAAAGAAATGTCAGGTAGAGCAAGGTATTTAGAAGGGCTCAGGAATCTACAACAGCTTGGGGCAGGTTCTGTCAACTCTGCAATGGTTTGTGTGGCACCTCATCATCCTTCTGACATCTGGTGCCATTTGTGTTATCCCAGTCATGAGGCTGAAGGAGCCAGTGATGCCTCCAGGAGCTGAATTTGCAAGTTGAACAGAGATCACCATTATTAATATGGAATGATACAGAAAGGTTTGAGTTCTTGACAACTTTTGAAACTCTGCTTTGCAGAAAAAATACAATATTTAACCTGCTACTAGATAGGAAAGAAATTGATGGTACCTTGTCTCTCAGGGGTTTATTTTTAGAGGAATTAATCTTACTCTATTTCACTGGTAAATTAATCTGTTCATTGGGTTCTTGGGTAGAAGACAGACATTGCTTGGCTGTTGCCTGCTTAATTATACCCTGTAATTTTGATTGGCAGTGAAGTATGCATTGAGAAGCAGCTGGAAGTGTCTGTCAGCTAGTTCAGAAACTGGTGAGGGATCTCTGCCTCCTGCAGAAGCTGCTTGCTGTGCTAACCTAGGCCCAGTGAGAGGTTGGTGGATGGCTGGGGGGCGAAAGCAAGCAGCCATCACTCTGTTCTGAACAGTCAGAAATTAGATGTTTAAAGTGTGCCACAGCTACTTTCAGCAAACACTGGGCTCCCACTCAGAATCTGAGGGTTGAGCGTGAGAGCTTGTGTTTCTGTGTAAGGCATTAATTGGGATTTCTCTCTGCTGGAGTGCCTGTGAGGATGCTTTTGCTGTGTTAAATTGAGATTCTTAAAGCGTGTTTGGCTTTTATGTGTGGCATCTATAACTGATTCTTGGTATTTCAGTAAATTGTGTGAGACTCCAAATCATGAAGGTAAAGGTGCTTTCAGGGACTTTGAGGGGGGTAAAATGTGGGAATGGGGGGAAATTGAATGAACACAGTTGAAAGCTGTGAGCTATAAAAGGAAAAATACTGAACATTAATGATGGTGTGTGAAGTTTGAAGCTATTAAAGTGGCTGGGAGACAGTTTGTGCAGGGCTGAGCTGGTGCTTTCAGGGCCATGTGCAGGTATGTGGGGTTTGCCTGCTCTTCATCCCCCGTTTCTCTGTCCACAATGATCTGCTGCTGCTGCGTCACTGTCCTGCCTCCTCTTGATCACACCAGTGTTGTGGGGGAGAAAGAGAATGAAGAGACTGTCAGAACTGTAATATTTTTGCCAGCAGCCTCTATTTCCGTATCCTGGGAGTTTCATCCCAGGACAGCCTTCCCAGTGGTGAAAGCAGGGCATTTTTGCATTTTTCCCTGTTTACCAAGGAGCCGTCAGCCAGTGACTGGGGAGAGAACAGCAGATGGAAATGAAAAGCTGGGGACAGCCCTAGTCAATGTCACTAGCTGAGCAGACCTGCCCAGGCCAAGATCCTACAGGCAGCGATCCCTTCTTTGGTCAGCATTATCCTGAGGTTTGTTGCCAAAAGGGAGCTGGAGAGGGAGTGTGTCCATTTCTTGGGATGTTGTCATCAGGTCTGGTGCAGCAAGAAAAGGAAATGGGCCATGGGGACAGGCCTGGGGACAGTTCCATGAAGTGCTCTTTGCAGCCAAATCACAGCTCTAGCTCTGACTGCAGCTCTCCTTTTCACAACTTTAATGGGCATAACGTGCCATACAAAATAAGCAGGACTCTCCATTCAAAACAAGGAGTGTGGCTTACCAAGTGATTTAAAAAAACTGTTCTTTCAGAAATGTCTGTGAAACATGACTTGACTGATTTACCTTATAATGGCTCAAAGCCAAGAACATAATGAAATTGTGAGCAGAAGAAATTACTCTAGTGCTTTTTCCCTTTTGCTATCTGCTGATTTATTGGAAATGCCTTTCATTCAAATAACTGTCCCATTAACCCACATGCTGCCAGAACCCTGGGAAAGAAAAGAAGAGCAAGACAGAGGCAGTGACTGCTCTGGAAGAGAAGAGAGTCAACAAGCTTAAGCATTGTTGCACTGTGTGTTTGCAGTTTTGGAGGCAGAGAGAAAAAAAAAAATACGGTTTCAAGCTTAACTGTTACTCTGGGAAGCTAGAAGCTTAAAAGCCCAATGGATAGCTAATAAAAATTTTGTGATGGCATGTCTCAGCTCTTCTGACATGGGCTGTTTAAATCCTAGACTTGTATTGCAATAATACTGAGATATTCCTCCCCGATATTGATTCTCTGCCCAGGCTGGGGCTGCCTGTGCATCCTCTCACTGCAGTTCAGGAATGTTGGGTCTGGATCTTCATGGCTAAATTTCTGAGTGTCAGGCAGGCTCTAGGAGCTGTAGAGATGGTGCTGAGGACCAGCACCAGGTTGGTGTGGCCTTGTGGTGCCTTGTGGCTGGGGTCTCACAGAAAAAGGGCAGGAGGAGGAGGAGAGGAGCTCGGAGCTGGCAGGGAGGCTTGGCTGTAAAAACTTACTTCCAGCTCCTGAGGGCTGCCTCCAGTCCTTCCTGTGAGAGACAGAAAATAAATTGCTGCTGTTGAACATTTTATTTGCACTCACAGAATATTCATCCAAGGAGCAAAGAAAGCACCAGAGGAGTGTGATGAGGGCTCGTTTTTTCTTAGCAAGCCAGTAGGAAATAATGCCAGAATCAGACACGGTGGAAGATTTTTGACAACATGGAAATTCCTCTTTGTGCACTGCCAGCTAACTCCAGCTCGGTGCAATTCCTCTCACCTTGAATCAACAGCAGCTCCTAGAACTGCTGCAATTTCTTAATCAGTGGCTATTCAGCATGGCTTCATCAGTGAACCTTTCCATTGTAGACACAGACCAAGTGTAGCAACTAAAAAGCTTTTGTTTCTGCCCTTCTGGAAGAACAGAAAGAGACAAATGCTGTCAGAATTTCTGGGTAGTGCCTCTGTTAGTTGGAATCTGTAAATTCCTCTGAAAACTGTGAGTTTTTTTGAGGAGGTTAAAAAAAAAAGGGTAAATTCAATGCAAAGAGAAGTTGTTGATTTGAATACATTTAAACAGAAAATTAGATTCTTTCCAATTTTCAGAATTTCTGGAATATTTTCCCGAAGAGATGTTAAGGACTGAAAGTCTAACAAATCTCATTAGTTTGGGGTAAATTTAGGTAGAAGTTTGGGTAGGTAAGTTTAGGAAGAAATGAGGTTTTGTCTGAAAGAAGAAACACATATATAGATGATGTTCCTTTTGAAGTGGAAGTGTTCTTGAGCCTCTTAAAATGCTTCAAGTCCCCATTGTGCTCTGCTGGTTTTAGATCTTGCTTTATCTCCCACTTTCTGCATCAGCAGATGGACACTGTGTCCATGGCATGGCAGTGGCAGATTTTGCACCTGCATCTGTTTTTCAATTTTGAGACTGAAGAGGCTGTTTATTTCTGATGGATGTCCAAAAGGAACATTGATGGATACTGGTAAAACCCAAGGGTTGGACAAGTACATCCTCAGTGGAGGTGGAAAACTTTCTGCTAGGAAAGCAACTGTGTTGTTAAAGTTTGGCAGAGCTCCTTGGGGTGTTTTTTGGAGCTGGCTATAAATCAGGGGCCATTTGGGACTAGAAGACAAGTAAAAACCCCTTTACAGTGATCAGGCAGCCCTTGGAAACTCCACATACAGGTAAAGATTGGGATTAAATTGTCAGTGTAACCACTTGTAAAGCTCTTTGAGTTTGGACTCGCTGATCAAGACAGTCAAGGCAGGCTGAAAAGGCCCTGAGACAATGTGGAATTTGACACAAAATGAGGGCTTTTTTAATTGCATAAGAGAATATCAGCTTGCAAGAGAAAAATAGCGACAATTCAAAGTTGTGTAGCTAAATATTGTGCCTCAAAGTTGTGCCTGAAAAGGGAATTTCAAAGATTATTCTGCAGCCTTGCCAATTAAAATAAATGATAAATATTTGCATTCATGGATGCCCTGGAGTCCTTTCTCTAAGAAAGAAAGAAAAGGTAGAACAAGGTTTGGAATTCAGTACATGCTAAGAAAATAAAGACCTGGGGCTGTGCACAAGTACTCACTTAATCCCTGTTTTATTTGTTGTTTCTTTGACACTTCTCTCTGTTACTTCCACTGATGTCTGGTAGATGGCATTAGCGTATAACAAATTTCAAGTTCTTTTCTTATTGGAGGGGGTTTATTTTTCATCCATTTTACAGATAATGCTGTCTTTTTCTGGCTAAGCAGTTTTAAAGCATTTTTTTCCCCTCAGTGTTTCAGTTATGATTTGACTAAATGCTTATATTATTCAACATGCTTTTTTTTTCCTCCTCCTTGTGCCATATAATTATTATTTCTTCTAGAGGGCATCAATCACTGAGAAAGAAAAACTTGATGTTTTTGGCTGACTCTGAATTTAGAATCTCTGTTATATTGTGCACTGTTTATATGCAGTACCGTATTTATTTCATATTCTGGCTTAGAAAGGGGGATGGTGCTCTAAAGGGAGAAGAAAAATTTCTCACCCAGAGAGGAAAAATGCAGATACTCAGAGCAGTGAATAGAGGTGCTTACTATAGGGTTGAAGACATATTTGACTGCTTTGCAGAGAAAGAAGCTCCATAAATATCTTTTGTCTTTTTTAGTCCACATAAGCATTTTTAGCTAATTTTGTGTGCTCCAAGAAAATGAATAGGACTTCCATGACAAGGGGCCATTTTGCATAGGAAAACAGTCAGTCCTAGGGATTTTCGTAATCTGGATCAGAAGGAAGTTTCATCCACAAGTAACCTTTGGCAATAGGGTTTATGGATCTGCCAGTAGCTTTGTCTTCATCAGGGCTCCCTGGGGAAGCTTTTGTGCTGAGATACACATATTTGTTCTTGCTTTTAGATTCATGAAGCAGGTAACATTTTGAGCAAAAGTTTTGGCTAAATGCTGGTTGGAAGACATTTGGAGCAGTGGGACAATACCTTTTTTTTAACCCCCCCCCCCCTTCTCCCCACCATAGAAATAATACTTATTTCCTTCATAAATAACCAGAAGGATTATTCATAAATAGCAGAAGGGAGAAGTGGAGTGCTGGGGGAACATTTTTGTTGGTACAGTAATGATTTTAAGCAATCCTCCAGAAGCGTCTGTTTATGAAGATGATCCGTTGCAGATCAGATGTGCTTGATAGCAAAGGACTAAAAAATGATAGAGATATCTTTGAGGTTAATTTTGTATAAAGACTATATAAATGCAAAACATGCTAAGCACCAGGTTTTATTCAATCTATCTAATTATGAGCAACTAATCAGCATAATTTTCCTGCATTTTCAACAACATTTCCTTGAGATTGAAGTATTTAAGGCAATTATGAAGAAATGCCAACACCTAATTGTGACAACTTTTATCTTTAAGGAATCCTTGGGGTTGTCTTTATATAGAAATGCAAATAATTGGGGACAGACAGGGCTAAGCACTCTCTGGGTCCTGTTTTAAGAGGCATTTTTGTGGTGCAGACTCACTGCAGTGAGTAAAGAGCTGAACACAGGTAGCCGGATTTCTTTCCTTCTCTTTTGAATACCTCCTAAAGCATGTTGGTTTAGAGGTGTTTCAGGACCTGCAAGCATTCCTTGCTTCAAAACACAAGGCCAGCTTCTGCATCCAGTGGGTGAGGAAAGTGTGTGGGTGCATTTCTGTCCTTTTGCTGGCAACAACCTGTATCCTCCAGCATTAAGGTGTCATTTCTCTTAAGTGGACACCACCAGGGCTTCCTCTTGAAGAAAGATGGACTAATTTCACATGGGCTTCACCATCTGAAACGTGCTGGCCTGCTGTAGCACAGCAACAGGCTTTTGCAGGTGGAGGTGTCCTTGCTGGGGTTTCTCTGCTGTGTTATTTCCCCTCTCTGCCATCCTATCTTTATGGTGGTCTTCTGCTATCATTTGCAGGCAGGTTGTCTTACAGCTGTTATTGCACCTTTCCTTAGCCTCTGTGATCTCTCCCAATTACTGAAATAGTGCTGATTGTGGGCTGCTCTCCAGTACAGAAATAGCATGTTGTTGTCATGTAGAGCATTAAAATTCATGGGCTGTAGCCTGTCTATTTCTTGCACTTTCTGGACAGGCCTGTTAACCTTTGAGGATTTGCTGTTCAGATCTTGCTGTACAATAATAAAAACAGGGAAGTGAGAAGGAGCCCTGCTGGGGGAAGGTTTATGTGTTGGGATGATGAACCCATAAAACTCAGTGGCTGTTCCAGACCGTGCTCCCAACACGTGTTCCCCCACCTGCTCCCATTCAAGCCCAGGAACCACCTGAGTGATTGAGGTTACAGGAAAGGCTCAGGCTGTGCTCTTGTGCTGCAGGCAGATCGGTTTAACCTTCCTGTGGCAGCCAGGATGGAGACTCCTGTGCCACTGTGCTAAGCTGCTCCCAGATTTGTGTGAGGATGATGATGATGAATAGCTGCAGGGTGAGAGGGGGAGGCTTTGCTCAGCAGCACTGATGTGAACACAGCCCAGTGCTGCTCCTGCCAGATGCTCTGGAACTGAGGAACAGTTGCTGCAGAATTCACATCTAACCCCACTGCTACAATGCATCTTTTGTGACTTAAATATCACACTTCTTAAGTACATGTGTTTATTTTCGCAGACAGCTGAGGGTAAATGCTCTGCATTGATTTCTCTTGTGCTGGTTTCTAGTAAGGTGAAGGGTTACAAAAACACACAGCTATTGATTAGAACCATAGAATCACAAAATATCCTGATCTGTATGGGACCCAGGGATCATGTGGGTCCCCTGCAGCTCCTGGCCCTGCACAGGACAATCCCAAAAAAATCCCACCCCATGCTGGAGAGCGCTGTCCAAACACTCCTGGAGCTCTGGCAGCCTCAGGGCTGTGCCCATTCCCTGGGGAGCCTGGGCAGTGCCCAGCACCCTCTGGGGGAAAAACCTTTCCCTGATCTCCATGCTGAATCTCCCCTGGCACAGCTCCAGCCGTTCCCAGGGTCCTGTCGCTGTAACATAGAGCAGAGATCCGAGCAGTCCCTCAGGAAGAGCTGCAGTCCCTGGTGAGGTCTGACCTCGGTCTCCTCTTCTCCCAGCTGACCAAACCTGGTGACCTCAACTCTAGACCCTCGTCTTTGCATTTGGAAATGAGGTTTGTAGGAAAGGGATTTAATTTTTCCCTTTGCATATTTCCTGCTCATACGGAGGGGGAGTTTACCAGCTTGAGCATGTCCCTAGTCCAAAAAATGGAGAAGGCAGGACAGATTTGGAAAATGAGAGTAAGACACAAGGGCACTTACTAAAAAAAAAAAAAAAAAAAGCAGAAGCAAATAAACTTTTTAAAATTACCTGTAAGTGACTATAATTGTAAATTAAACCTCTGAGTGAGGCATAACATGAAAACTCTTCTACTCTTTGAGAAGCATCCACATAAATTTTTGTCATAACCTGGGGAGAAATGTGGGCAGGTAAAATCCCTCACTCTTTTGGAACATCTCTCTTACCTCCCTGACAGCTACTTTGCCCAAAAACAAAGTCTAGATGAAAGACAAAAAGCACCTCTCTCTCCTTTCCTCTCCTTGCCCTCTCTCCCTTTGTGATTCTTATTGGATAATACCAAGAAATCCAGAAAGGTATTTTTAGCCTGAGGGAATGGAGAATTTAGGGCAGAAATGATGTTGACATTAATCACAGCAGTGATGAAACTCCACTTCAAAATACACGACTGTGGCAAGGTTTTCCCTGTGTCCTACTAATGAAAAGAAGATCCTGTTGCTGCCAAACCACAGGATGTTTTGCTCACGCAGAGGAGTCACAAAATGCGCCTCTTATTTTTCTGCCATATGGAGATGAGTATTGCAAGAGCAACTTCATTCCATTCCTCTACCTCTGCAGTGGAGATTCCTGCAGCGTGGTGCTGGGGTCTCTGTGCTCACAAGGAATCCAGGACCATAACTGTAAGGTTGTAGGATAAAGAGACAATGCCAGGAACCAAATTGTATGCTGGCTCTGTGGAGGAAGGGACAGCACATTTGATTCTCTCTTCTGTACTCTGAAGGGAGCAAACATTGTTACTGCCACCTTTAGCATGACTCTTGGGGTCACAGAGAGATTTGGGAGCAGCAGCAGCCCTCTGACATTGCAGTGAGGGTTAAACCTCACCAAGTGCTGAATCAGATAAATGTTTGGAAGAGGAGAGCAGACCAAGTGCAGATGGTCTCAGCAACTCTGTTGGATGTTGCAGCCTTTATGGATGCTGTTGAACACATAGGAAATCCTCCTAGCCCAGGCTCCAAAACCTGCTTAGCTATAGGACAGCACAAGGAATCCTCTCAGAAACTGAGAGGTAATAGCTTCAGAAATAAAGGGATTTCCCAATTAAATGGGAATTTTGCCCTTTGCAACATCCTGCCAATAACTGAAGCAGAGATACTGAGATTGAGGGGCCCTTGAGTGTATCACTGTGGAGAAATCCAGGTCTAGAATTTTTGCACATTGGCCTTCTCATGATCCTTGGAGTACACATCCTCACCAATATGCCTTTTCCATACTGCATTCTTTGGCAAAGGTCAGGTGTAATTACTGACATACAAGCATGCATTTATTGCTCAAGCCATTGCACCTTTTTTCCTTCCTTCTGACACAATCTCAGTGTAGCTTAATTTTCTAAGGAATTAGCTTTTTAAACCTTCCCCAGTATTCTCTGTTGAAACTCAAAATCTGTAAGTATGTGCGCATTTGTTTATGTATCAGCACAATCATTCTTTAATGTGCTACAGCTCCAAGTGTCTGCATTCTGTCAGGAGCTGCCTTATGAACAGCACGTGCCTTAGCACCTCTTGCAGAATATAAGCACAGAGAAAGAATTTGCAAAATTTGGCTAAAGATTCCTCACTATTTTGGTTACCAGATCTGTTGTCTCCTTGTTCCAGAGCGGATGTTGTACAGCAGATTTTAGAGTCACAGAATGGTTTGGATTGGGAGAGGCCTCTAAAGGTCATCTGGGCCCTGCAATGAGCAAGGACAACTACATCAGATTGGTCAAAAAACCCTGTCCAACATGGCTTTGAAAGTGTGCAGGGACCTCTCTGGGCAGCACATTCTGATGCCTCACCACCCTCATTGTAAAAAAGGTCTATTTTATTTATTTATTTATTAGCTATGTCTAGTGCCATCCTGGATGGTGAAAGCCTAATGCTGCCACAGGAGGAGGAGGGCAAGAGTTCTCCTGTGGTCAGATATTATGGATGAAGGTCACTGGTGCCCATCTCAGGAGTCTCACAGGATCATGCAGAAGTGTTGCAGTCCAGAATGACACCCCAGAGCTCGTTAAAACAGATGGCTCTGTCCTGGGCTGCTGACGGGCTGACAGGCCGCCTCGTTAGTGTTCTGCAAGAGTCCTGCTAATTGCTTTGAGAAAATACAGATCTGCTGCCTACGGAAATTGTTCTGTGGAGCCAAATTCGGGAGCACCGGGTGGTGCTAAACTTTGTGGTATAATAGGATACCTAAGTGTAAGTACAAGCAGAGCTTCTTTCTTGACAGAATAAAAATAGTCAGGGTTGGAAAGGGAAAGGCTGTGATGAGCACAGGCTGCTGAACAGCTCTGCCTGACCAGAAACTGCTCTGCATCAAATGTAAGAGTGTCACGTCCATACTCAGAAACTCCCCACTACAACAGACCTAGCAGAGAAACTGAAATGTTCCCCCAGAAGATGATTACTGCAGGCTGAGGTGATGATGTGTCGTGGTCAGGGCACATATCTAAGCAAAGCTCAGAGAGCAGCTCTGTGCCTTGAACCTAATTTCTGAAAGAACGAAGCCTGAGGCTGCCCAGATAAGAGTAATGAATTTGGATACTGTTAAGACTTTAATAGTAGAACAATTATTGGCCTTGCCAACTGAATATTTGCTCTTATATCTGTATGGAATTAATCTTTGCAGTGAGGTTTTTTTTCCCCTTGCATTTCTTATGCCAGAGGAGTAAAGCCAGGGACAGGGCACATCTTTTTGCATGGTGACACCCATCCTGCTCCCTTGTCGTGCTGCAAATGGAGAGACCCTGTTGTTTGTAAATGAGGACCTTTCTGATTATTGATAAATAACCTCTGGATGGGAAGTATGACACATGCTGGCTGGAAGAACAGGGCTCTGTAATGGTAATATTGCCTTGAAATTACAGCCCACGTAGTTTGAGAATTATTCAGGATAATTACATTAATGTTGCCAGAGAAATGAAAAGGAACACTTTCCATTCTACCTATTAACAAGCTCTGCTGGCCTTAAATTATTTCTGAGAAGAGCCTGAAAATGGCTGAAATCATCAAAATAATTATGAAGCAGCAGGTGGGGTAGAGGGGTGGGCTGGGTGAGGTCCTGGCTGTGGCTTTTTTGGCTGACAGGTGAACACTGCTGCAGCTTTTGTGGGGAAAGGAGCACGGCACAGAGGTTTTGGGTTGGGAACACTGCAGGCTCAGGAGTCTGCAGGTTTGGACCGTAAGCAGAAAAGAGTCTTAGGAGCAGGCTGCTCTCAGTGTAGGTGTTGCACATCAGTGTGTGCACAGGGGAGCATGAGCCTGCTGTTGTTCTGGTGTGCTGGGTACTTCCATCCTCCACCCTCCCCTGCTGACAGCTCTCCTGAGCCTGTGCAGTGGAAGGTGCCTTTGGTGATGACTTTCTGCCACTTTGATCCTTGTCTCATAGCAGCAGCAGAGATGTGAATGAGAGATCTGAACTCCAGAGCCTGAGCAGCAGCTCTCTGAGTCTAGCCTCTCATAAAAGCTCAGTCCTTCTCTTGAACTCAGGTTGTGTTTTTGGCCTTGTGCAAACAACACTGGCTCCTGCTCTGACCTGCTGTTGCCCAGCTCACCTGCAACATGACTGTGAAACCAGGACTTCTTGTTGTGTTCCCTTTGATTTGTGTATGTTATTGCACTGTTTGCTAAGTCTGGGATGAATAGAAGGGGGAAATTTAGTACTCAGATCTAAATAACTCAGCGTCATGGGAATCAAGGTCTCCAGGGTCACCTGTGCTGATACTGGAGTTTCTCATCTGCACGAAATTTAGAGCATCCTTGGAATGCCTGTCTACAAGAGCAGCTCTGCCCCTCTTTCTCTTTAGTCTCCAAGAATTAGCCAATCTTGCATTTCATGACCAGTGCTATATTTATACTTCTTTCTAAAAAGCAGCCATATTTATGTCATGTGAAGAAACTGGAGCAGTGGGTGAGGACGTAGGGGGATGCAGGGACTGCAGGTCTGGCTGCTTCCAGCACACAGCCATGTTCAAACACACACACACATTTCATTTTCTCCCATTTCCTTTTCACTTGTCCGACAAGTCCATCTCAGCCCTGTGTGATTACTTGATGACCTGTGTGCCTTCAGCACTCCCGGCACTTAAACAGGGTTTTGCTCTCTGCCATCAAGTCATGCTCACTCCCTGCACACACACACACACACAGAGGGAAAGGTTTTCTCCCTTCACTGCAGCAGCATTCCCCCCCTACAGCTACTGCCACTCCCTACACCCTACAGAAATTTGGGGAACCCCTTCCTTGTCTCATGGAATTGCCCTCCATGCTCTGTGCATGCTCAGGGCTGGGTGAATCCATCAGGAATGCCAATAGCTGCCTTCCCTCAGCTGGCTGCTCCTGACCCAAAATAGTTAACTTTCTAATCCATCGGCTCCCTTAATTCTGCATTTAAGGAGATGGAGCTGAAATGAGTCTTGGCTTCTCCCTTTGCACATGGGTACTCGAGAGATCTCTTAAAAGGCTCCAAGGCTGAGGGTGATTTAAAATAATAATAATTTGGCAGATGATTTCTTTCAGTTGAGACATTAAAAATATTTAAACATTTCTATTTATTCAATTGTGATACTTTGAGAGATTTAATGGATTTTAAAAGAAGTCATTTGGAGGGAAAGCTCAAGCCAAGGGATTGCTTAATTATTTCAGATAATAAAATTTTCATTTTGACTTCTTCCTCCACTCCAGGTGTACCCACACCTGCGTTTACATGCTGATTCTTTCTGCATATTTGGTTTGCCCTGAATTTTTTAGGAAGGTTTGGGGAATGCTTGAGAGACTTCCTGGAAATCTGCACAGCATGAAAATCTCAAGTTTCATTTTGTATGCAAATAGATATTATTTGTTAAACGAATTTAATTATGAATATTGATAATTCAGCAGTAAATATTAAATAAATTCCAGCTGCTTCTAGAAAATGCTGCCGAAAGTGAGGGTGGGTATAAATGATAGAGAAGGAACTTTCCTTCCTGTCTTTTGTAGGTCTCTTCATAGTGTAGAAATTCATGGATCCAGGTGGATTGGATCTCCTACACAAAATGAAAGTCCCTATGCGTTGCAGTCTCCAGCTGCAAAGATACTGAAGCTTTGAGGGGGGTTAATTTGTTTTCATCTTCCCAAAGAGCTCTGGAAGGTTTTTTTAATCCTCATAACCCTGCCAGTTCTGAGGAGTAATAGCAGTTACACAGATAGTTATGTCGACATCAACTTAAGGTTTATGCTTGCAAGGTTCATATATTTTTGGTCGTGCTGGCACTAATACAAATGATGGCTCAATAACAGAAAAATAGAACAGTCCCTGAGCCACAGTTCTGATGCTTGAAGCGTCTTTAAACCCTGCACCCAAATGAGAAAGAGATAAAAACAACCTACTCAAAGTGGCTTAGCTTGAAGGAGCATTTTATGTGTTACTTGATGACAAAATAGTGAGGCATTAATGCAGTTTACAGTAAGACACCCCTGAAGTTATCAGTGAGGTTGGTGTGATGCCTGACAGATTTAATGTAAATATTTATAGACTTGGCCTACTAATTATGCCAGTGGAAAAAATGCAGTATTAATGCTGTCACCTCCCCATGTCTCTACCTGCCAGCATGCTGCTAGCTCGCATAAATATTCTGAAGATAGAAAGTACCTCACATAAACAGAAGAGATCATTTAGATTTTTAATAAGGGATTAAGTTATCTCTAGCAGCAGTTTCCAGCCTGTGGTCCACAGACATATGGGAGGCCTGGGGACTATCCCCAAGGGAAAAATGATGAGTTAAGAGGGGGTTTTGTAAGGTATGTAGGAATCTCTCTCTGTGAAATGATTACAGGGGTATGCACCACCTCTGTCAAATATTTAGGGGGTCTGCACAGCGAGAAAAATTTAAAACCCACTGATTTACTGTATTCATGTAAAGAACTGAGTAATCTCAAAGTGTTGTACTGCCATGTTTTAAATGATTGGACTAATGATCCTGCCAGAGCCAGGCTGCCATAAAAAGTCCTGGGCCACAAAGCACTAAAGCATGTGCTTAACTCAAAACACACGGAGATCCACTGACGTTACTGCCTGCCCCATCCGTAACTGGTTTGCTGAATAAAGACCACAGGGAAATTTAAGACAGAAGGCATGGACTGCTATCATCTTGCAAACAGCTCTGCAGATGCCTGATTGTCTTGTACAACTGAAAATCTAATTATGTGAATCTGCAGTTCATATTTTTCTGTTTCAGCTTATTTATACCAAGAGACTTTGGTACAGGCGCCTTTGGTTTCAGCTGGTGCTGGTTGCCAACCCAAAGAGCATTTCCATGGCTGTGGCAGTTTGTTGAGGAGACTCTGAGCTGCACAGACAGTTCTTCTGATCTGTGATCCAGATTTCTGCCCTGGCACGAGCTGACTCCTCACAAGCTGTGCAAATAGATGTGAAATGCCACCACCAGTGGTTGTGTGTGTGTGTGTGTGCTCACCTTTTGTTTGAAAGTCTTGCAAACTGAGGCAGGATGACTGTGTGGTTTCCTCTTGTCCTGTCTTCTGCAGAATAGCATCCTGGTCTGGATCCATCCCCACTGATTGCAGCGTGGGGGCTGCTCCAGGCTGCCCACATCTGTCCTGTGCACGAGGGCAGTGCTGCTGACCCCCGTGTGGCTCTGTGCAGGAGGAAGGAAACAGCATTTTGGTAGCAGGGCAAAGTGCAGGCAAGAGCCAGGGTGGTGTGGCCACAGCTGCTCTCACAGCAGCTTGGGTGGATGAACTGCAGGATTTCCGTAGGGGCATCCCACGTGGGTTTTGTAAGATCTCACTGCTGATGGGTGAAAGGCAGATCTCACATTCCTGTGGGTGAATGAGTCCTTGCCATGGACTGAAGCCACAGCCTGTGGAAGGCAGCAGGCTTCCTCTGCCTTCAGAGAGTGCTGGGTCAGAGCTCCCTTTACTTCTCATCATCACTGCCTTTTCCCCTTGTAAACATTTCACCTGCCCACCACACCTCTGCAAACCACAGAACAGAGTAACCCCAAAGAACTGGAGTGCACGGTTTGAAAAGGAGCATTAGGAGGGGAAAATCTCTCTCTCTCTCTTTAAACTGTCTCTTTTCTATATTGTTACCTTGACAACTCTGCTGCTGTGTTTCATCTTTGGTGGGACTTAGCCGTGGTGGAATAAGGGGGACATCCATGTGTGCTTCCACATCTACTCCAGCTCTGCTTCCCAGGCACATGCCAGGCACAGGGCATCCCGAGCTGCAGAGCCCACGGTTGCTGCCTTGACCCATGGTGCTGCCTGGAAATGATTACAGATATTAAGAACTGGGACCCGTTCTGATTAAAGGTATAACATTATATCTTCTATTTCTTTTTGTTAAGCCAGTGCCAGAGCAGTGTTAATGCTCTTTAAAAGAGACGCAAGGTGCTTAAAATATTTTGGGTTATAAAGGTTAGGACAGCTGGAAAGCAGAGAGGGATGAAAGTACTCAAAAATAGTTGTATTATTTTTAGTATAAGCAGATACAGGAGTATGTGTCAAGATTAGGATACAGTTCTGATGTGCTGAACTGAGTCTAGAGACGCTAAAAATATGCTTTCTTTTCTCATAGTTTTTGAAGAGTCAGGCAAAGGTAAGGGGAGAGTAGTGGTGAATTGAAATTTTCATTCCTGTGCTCCCTTGCTTGTTGGGGTTTGGCAAAGCTGGCTGTTCACCAGGGAGCCCATGACACCAGCAAAGCACAGGAGACGGGGTGAGGTGTTATCAGTGAGAATGGGATCCCTCCCACCCCATTTTTCCTTCTCCCGAAGAAAATCTCCACCAGCATAATCCCTTTATTCCTTTTAGCCGAAATGGCAGCGAAGGCAAGGCAGGCAGGCTCCGGGGCTGGGTGCGGATGGGGGTGTCTCTGTCTGAATGTGTGCAGGGAGAAGGGGGCTTTTAATGCAAAACACATGTGTTTTCAATTGCTTGCTGGAGCCAGCCCAGTAGCTGTAACTTGGCCTGACAAAGCCTTATTGAAGTACAGACAGTGTGGTTTCAAAGCAGTTAGAAAAAGAACGGGAATGCTGTTCAGGAAATTCTTCAGGCATGGGCAGGGACTTGGCTGCAGTTCTGCTGTTGGAAAATCTGACAGGGGCAGCTCATGAGCACAGGCCAGGCCTCGTGCTGCTCTGAACACTGAGCTGCATCTTCCCCAGGCTCCTGCACCCTCCAGGCTTTCATCCATCCCAAGGGAGAGGTAAGAGCTGCCCTGCTCCGTCCCGCCAGCGCCGCACGGATTTGCCTCCTTTTGTGCCTCTGCAAAGGGGCTTCTTGCTTTCACACTGCTGCTTAGAGCAAAAAAAAGAGTCAGAATGGGAAGTTGTGGCATATTTGCGAAGGGTTGGGAGCAGTCTGAGGCTGGGTGGTGGTTTCTGGCTAAATTCGTGTCGATAGTAAAGCTGCAGGCAAAGCGACGCCCGCGCCGCGTCTCTGGCTGAGGGAATGCTGCACCCAAATAATCCCCAACTTTTTCATTTTGGGGAGTAAGTGTGTGTATAACCTGAAGCTACTGAAAGGCTGGCTCTGGACCATGTGTCAGTCAGATATTTGGATGAAAAATGCGACTCAGTTACAGTAAATACGCTTATAAGTGCATTGTATTGTAGTTGTTTAATGAGTTGAAAGCATGTTTGTCTGGGGGTTGTTTGCCAATTCCTGGTACAGCGAGCTTGTGAAGAGAGGCAGCAACTCAGTAATAATCACTGCCTTGTGATTTGTCTGCGTGGTTTTTTTCCTGTATCTTACAAAGCATGAGCAAACTGCAACAGACAGCACGGTCAGAAGCCACGTAGAGAAGATTAGGAGGGAAAACATTAATTTTGGGGCTGTTCTATCTGCAACTTCTCTTCCCATTTGTGTTTCTTTCCCCAAATAACGGAAGAAACATTTATGATGAAAAGCTCACTCCCTCTTTAGGGACCTGCCAGATTTAGGCAATGTTCTCTCATCCTTTTAGCTGCAGCATTAAAGCTTGTCTTGCCTTTGCAGAGATATCAGCACCTTATATGGCAGGCTTGGGCTCGGGATTCGGGAGCGCGCGTTCGTCAAGGGATGGAGGTGTCAGGAGGAGTCTGCCTCGCCTCGCCTCACAAACTTCCTTGCCTCTGCCACTGCCTCTGCCTTGGTTTTTCAGAGCAGTGTTATTTGATGTGTTGAAAATGCTTTTTTAGCTGTGTTTTATGGTGGTGGTTTTGTTTTTTATTTCCTTTCAACGAGGAATGAAATAAGGGTATCGAATGATGCGATGGGACGGTGCTAAGGATCTCTGACTGGTTCAAGGGAGCAGACACACGGTTTGCTTTGCCTGCATCCAGCAGGGCTCAAACAGTCACTCATCTTGGCAACCCAAAAATTCAGGGACAAGGGGAGCTTCCCCACCAAAGGGCAACAGATCCAGAATGTGGCAGGACCAGAGCTTTCTCCCAGCAATTCTGCTGAAGAGTGTTGAGTTTGTTGGAGCCAAGTGAAGACTCTGTGTGTTTGGAGTGCAGGAAGGGCATCCTGCAGGAGACATGATGTACTGTGGCTTCTGGAGGCTGATGGGGGGCAAAGGGTATGAGAGGAAGGACAGAGATGAGCTCTGAAGTGGGGAGGCATATGAGGGAAATAAAGAGGCTTGATAAGGTTGAAATTTGCTTTGCATAAAATACACCTGCAGTGAAAATGCTGTGTTAAATGAAGATCTTATATGATCTGGAACTTATTGAGCCTTCACAGGTTACCATCTTACCCTGCAGACTTGGATTTCTATTGCTTTTCTCAGCAGCTGTTAGTTTAGGCAACCAGTCAGCCTATTATCTTCTTCACTGCTAGCTACAAGCTTATTGTTAAAAAAAAAACTAAATAAAATTCATGTTCCTGCCTCTGATCATGCAGTATGCCACCTCCCAAATCTGATTGTCAGCGTTGAAGAGCCATAGATGTGAAGAATATGTCCATCTTGGCCAGCAGCAGCCAGGGCCATGGGAGCTGGTGCTTCCTCCCTACCTTTGGCAGCTCCTCCTGTGCCTCCTCAGTGACCCTTGTGCAGCTCCACCTGGGGCAAGCATTCAAGCCTTGAATCCAGGAGGACTGAAGAATGTGCATGTGTGGGTAGAGTGGAGAGAGCCTCTTGATTTTGGAAGCAGATAGATAGGAGAGCCATTAGCACACCTTAATATGTGTATCCCTTCTCCTGGTCCTTCCCAGCAGCAAGCCAGAAAGAGAGTGAGTCTGTGCAAAGAACAAATGGATTAGCACAGAAGGCACATCATGTGGAGGGAAGATGGAAGATGCAGCAGAACAAGTTTTAACTTGTGTGAGCAGGAACACTGCAGAGACTGCACTCTGGATCCTGGCACATGCTCAAGCCCACAGTTCTCAATTTGTGCCGTGCTGGTTGGGTTCCAGCCGTATAAATCCATATTATGATCCTGCTTTGCACATTCCTACAAGCCATATCTCTTTTCTTGGTGCTGTGGGGTGAGAGTGTGTTGGGGCAGGAGTCTGCAAAGTGTCACCTCCTGTGGCTTGCTTTCTGATTTGAGCTCAGTTGATTATATCCCCCTTGCTGTTCCCACAGCCTCCTGCAGTCACACCTGCTGCTGGCTATTTTGGTGTAGTTCTCATATTTGTGCATCCTGCTTTGAGACAAGAAGGAAAGACTCTGGTGGGAAAGAGCTTTTCTAAACTTGGCACCGATGGACAGAGGCTGTGAGTGCTTCACATCATCTGAGTGGTGCAAAGGAAGCAGCGTGTGAATGCAGCAAAGCTGGTGTGGTGTTTGCATGCAGCGTGAAATTTTTACCACAAATCGTGGGGCATTTTGTGAAAGACATTTTCTGTTGACTAGCTTGATACATTAAAGGACTCACTGCAGAGACTCTTTCTTCCTTGCTGGTTTTCCATTTTCTTCTTAATTCTGAAAAAAAGTATTGAGACAAGCTGACTATCCAGGAAAAAGTGTAAAATTTAAAAGAGGCTGTCATAAATAAAAAAGCAGACATGTTTCTGTCCTTCTCAGAGAAGAGAAGCAATAGTGACATCACATTGCTCACAGATTCTTGCAGCATAATAAAATACCACTTTTGGCTTAGGAAATGCAATTTAGAGATGGAGCTGCCTGTTACTTTGGTTTGTTCTGGCAAATTCTAATAGGTTTAGAGTTTTACTGTGAGTGCTCTTGGAATGCAGAGAAGGGACAGGACAGTCCTGTTGTTCAGCTTTTGGTTGAGTCCATCTGCTCCAAGCTATTGGTTTATAAACTGAGGTTCTTGCAGTGCACTTGTCCTCAAGCACATTTGTTGTCGAAGTGCTGCCAGCCCAAGCAGCTGGGGAAATTACGTGAGCTTTCAAGATGTTGGAGGTGGGGAGTAGCCTGAGGGGTCTGAATGAGACGCTTTACCAAGAGATGAATCTCCAGGGTCTCCCCAGCTGCCTGTGCTGAGTCCATTTTCCACAAGATGCAAGGGGAAGGAAAGGTGTTTTCCAGTGGACTGGGCAGAGTCACAAAATGCCCCACAATTTGTGGTAAAAATTTCACGCTGCATGCAAACACCACACCAGCTTTGCTGCATTCACATGCTGCTTCCTTTGCACCACTCAGATGATGTGAAGCACTCACAGCCTCTGTCCATCGGTGCCAAGTTTAGAAAAGCTCTTTCCCACCAGAGTCTTTCCTTTTACTTCTTGTCTCTCTGGCCATGTATCAGCAGTGGTACCTGAGAAATGGGCATTGATTGGTGATGATGTTCCCAACTCAGGGAAGAGCTGCTCCTCATATGGAGGGATAGGCACTGTTGACATAAATAGAGGGACAAGCAGAGAGCAAAGTTTTAAGCTTTGCGGACACCAATAACAGTCACAGAGGCCAAGTTCATGGCTTAGATGTTTCTGGAGAAAAGTGCTATGAGATTTAACTATCCCAGCAAGTATTTCATCACGTGGGCTGTTCTCCAATACTCAGGCCTTGCTGGCCATGTTGCAAGTAAGAAGTCATTTTCCAGAGCCTGATCCTTTTTATGGAGACCCAGGTTGTGGTCTGACCCATGTCAATGGCCATAAATCAATTTTGGGTCATGCTGCTGATGGATTAATGGACCTGGGGGTGTCAAACTTGAGAGACTTTTACGGGTTGCAGAGACGGAAAATGTCTTGTTGATAGATGGCTCAAAACACTCTTCTTCATGCCAGATTTTGTTCTCAGGCACACTCCAGAAATGTCTGTTCTTTTGAACCTGGTGGATGCTGTGCACTTAAAAGACAGAGAATTAAAGAGGATGAATCTGCAGAGCATATACAGCTAGTAAATACAAGTACAATGCCTTCCAGTGATATGGCAGAGAGCACCTCTGAAGGTTTTTAGGGCTTTTTTCCCCCTCATTTCAGCCCTAAAGAAAAGGTTTTTGTTTCAGGAAACAAAGAGAAAGAGAAGAGGATGTTGGTGATATGGACACAAAGAGAGGGCAGATGTGGGAGATGTAGGTGCAAGACCTGAGGGAATTTGAACCCCTCTCTCACCTCTGCAAACGTGTTCCCATCACCGTGATCAGGTCAGCCTGGGCTCAGATGCTGCTGGTTTTTCTGATGAGGCTGTTACACCTCAGTTACAGGCAGGCAGGCTGGGAGGGGAGATGCTGTGTTGGCTGTGCAAGGCTCAGGGCCATTCTTGCAGCAAGGAGCTGATTCCATGAGCTCCAGGGCACTTCTAGCAGCAAATTTCAAGAGGGCCCATAAGACAGAAGCTGCCTTCCCAGACTGCATCCTCTTGCATCTTGAAATTGTTCTGTTACTGAACATACATCCTTCAAGTGCTGATCAAAGAAACCCCCACGGCAGAGAAACATTATTGATTCCTTATGTAATACCTCACCCTGCTCATGGCCCTCACTGAGCCTACAAAGGCAGCGTGGCCAGGAATGCTACAGTGCCAGTGTTTATGTGGGAAAGGTGTTAATTCATCCCTGTGCATGTAAAACACTTCTCTGCCTGAGGAATTGCTAATGTGGGTTGCACACCCTGAGTGAGGAGCTCGCTGCCAAGAAGGACTTGGTGGAAGGAGGGAGGGGAGGCACGGAGCAAAGATTTGCCCTAACTGGTGAGGTCTGCTGTGAATTTTGGAAGCTCAGAGCCAGTTCTGCTTTCTGGTGCCTTTCAGCTGAGCCTGGTTTAGCTCTGCTGAAGGAAAGTGCTGAAGCTTCTTTGCAGAAGCACTCTGTGAGCAGCCTGTGCAGATCAGCAGGCGGGGTGACAGGGCCCTTCCAGTGGTCTTAAAAAAACTAATACATCTTTCTTGTCATGGGCCATATCTCTAAGGTATGCTAAAGCAAAAAGATGAATAGCTTTTCTAAGTGGACTGGATTTTGTCTCAGGCCCTGTTTGCAGTGTTGGTGTATATAAGGACTCACTGTACAGCTTTTGTGCAAAAGCTTAGTACATTTTTTGGTGCAGAACCAAGAACTCCTTGGTGAAATACCCACATTCCAGACTGTATTTTTGTAGTCATAGACACATTGTCTGTGGCTAAATTGCAAAGATTTGGCTGCTGCATTTTTTCTGTCGTAGGTGGAATTGTTCATGCAGTGGTGGCTATCCAGTGCTCTGCATGTGTGTCTTTAAGCCCTTTTACTTTAAATTTTGACCTTTGGAAGGCATGTTTCTTTTCCTATTTCTGTATTTGTTTCAGTATTATCTTTTCTCCACTGTTACAGAATTAAGTGCTGGCTCCTAATATTTTCCTGAAGAAGAAATGAAAAATCCTATTAAGCAGCAGCAGCCTTTCCTCTTAGTTCAGTAATTGAAAGGAGGGAGGTGTCACCAGCAAGTGCAGCCACTGGATATTCTTTCAAAGCAGTACTTTTTTGTCTGGTGCCTTAATTCTTTTCAATGTTTGAGTCAGGAAAAGTTGCCAAAATTTAAATTATGACTAGCATACTTCTCCCTCCCACACAGTACAGATTATTGATAGTGGATATAGCTGGTTCCATAGGTAGTAGCCTTGCAGACTTTCTTATTCTGCTCATTTGTTTAACACATCTCAGCACTCTCTGTCCATCATCCTGTCTTCTCTCCCTGAAGAACTACAAACATGATCAATTTTTTGGTAGTATTTACATTTGGGGGGGAAGGGGGAACACTAGCTAGAAACTAAATATTACTTAAGTGTGGCCGTGTGAGAGTTCGTATAGAAAGAACATGATATCTACAATTGCCATGCTATTTTCTTGTAATGAATTTATACTGTATTGCTGAGTCTTGCTCATCACACATGTTGTAGTACTTGAGATGCTCTGTCTCTGTTAGGGCAGCTGTGAGTTAAATATTTTATCAGAACTAGAGAAATTCTCAAAACCAGGCTACTGTATGGATGCAAGTTGCTCTTTGTGGTTGTGTTCTGTTGCTATAAATTCTTTTGATGTTTGTAAAGTTTTACCCCAGCTGGATATGCTGTTTTCTTCATCCTAGAAACTGCAAGTAAAGAAGAAAAGCAGAGATACAATGAATAAACAAGTTTTGCAATAAAGGGGTATTTTTAGCTGGGTATTTCATATTGTTTCTCCTTGGTCAAACCTTTTCCATGGTTTGAGAGGGTTAGCAATGCAATTTATTCGTTTTTCTCTAAGGGAGAGGCTGTATTTAATATGTGCTCTCCAGGATACCCTGTTAAAATATTAGGTAATAAAATTCTTGACTGTACAGTAGTTGCAGTTATAATTTCCCCCAGGTAGAAGAAACTCTGTAATTTATTGTTGTTCAAGTTTGTACAGGTTGGCGTGGTTGTGGCAGTGTGAAAAGATCTGCTTTGCTCCAGCCCAGTGTCTTTGTTGTGTCCCAGCTGCCCTCCCTGAGTAGCATCTCATTCCTGAAACTGCCTCATTCCAGACATGCACATCACACTCCCTCAGGGAAACTCACACTGTTCCCTCCTGGGATGTAAATTCTGTAATTCTCTGCATACAAACATCAGTGCCAGCAACCCTGAGGAAGACGCTCGTGGTGTTGAATCCACAGTGCAAGAACGTGTTTGGTGGCTTCCTATCTGTCTAAAGTCCAAAATGCAAAACATCCAGCAAACTCTGTGTTACTAGAGATGATCTCCCCAATCTGTGCATCAAAATAAGCTGAAAACGTAAGAAATGATCCCTGGGGAAGCCTGAGAAAGTGGCTTTCCTCAACCTGAAAATGGAGGGTGAGAACATGAATTCCTTCCTTCCTTCCTTCCTTCCTTCCTTCCTTCCTTGGATGTGGCAGCTGGAGAACTTTGCTTCAGCTTCACTTTTTTAGGGAAGATTGGTGTGTAGGAAGGGGAAAGGCAAACATTCCCCCTTTGCCTTGTTTGTCTTTGGTTGGAAGGAATGATTTTACTTGAGATGATATTTTATTTTTTTTTAAACTAAACCTCTGAGAAGTCATATTGCATCTTCCCAACAAACTGCTGAACTCAACTGCTTTCACCAAACGCATGCAGAATTTTCCCCTCAGGATCCTTGGAGGCCCTGGAGTGCCTGCCTTGCAAAACCTGGGGCAGTGAGCAGAGTCACTCCAGAGTGATTTCCATAGGATACCTTCAGACAGCGTGCTTACGTGTATTTATAAGTGCATTCATACACATTTAACACATCAGATTCTCTCTTGGTCTCTTACTGCGAACACCAGGCAGAAGGAAAAATAACCAAGCTATCCAAAGAGCTGCTGCCCAGCTGGTAAACTCTGAAAAAACCCAGACCTTCCAAGAGGCACAGACAGAAGCAGTTTTTATCACTGGCTTTCTCCTGGCCCTGAATACACGTGGTTGTCTCTTTGTGATCATTTCAGATGCCTCAGGAACAGTACCCGCAGCGGAGCACCATGCAGACCTCGGAAGGACCCCAGGTATACAAAGTGGGGATTTATGGCTGGAGGAAGAGGTGCCTCTATTTCTTTGTGCTGCTCCTAATGATTTTAATCCTGGTGAACCTTGCTATGACCATCTGGATTCTGAAGGTTATGAACTTCACAATTGTAAGTAGGGGTTACCCTGGAACGTCTGGGGAAGATGAGGGGAGGGTGCTGGTCTTTCTTCTGAGCATGACTTCAGATACATCTTCAATAATGGGGTGTTTCATTGCCATGGACAGTCCCTTTATAGAGAGGAACAAATTTACACAATGATCCTTTCTTTCTGCTGGACATTGCCAAGCTGAGGAATCAGCTCAGCACTGCAAATCACGTTCCTCTTATCTGCTGTATATGTATATATACATGTATTTATGTAAACAATATACGCCACCCATTCCCAATTTTCAATTATAAAGTGTTTTAAAATTAATGAAATTGGTTATTTTGAACTTGGATATGGAATGGGTTTGAGCTTTTGTCTTAGACTTTTTCTGCTTTTCTCTGTGACCAGGAAGACAAAAATCTTGATTTTTTTTTTTTTTTTTTTTTTTTTCCTGTGGGAAAATTCATGGTGATGTAGTTCTGGAAGCTTCATGAAATAAAATTTAAAGGTTTTCTCCCTGGCTGTGGTACTTAGGTGGAGCATGTCCTTATCCTTGTATTGCTGTGCTTGGTGCACACCAGTCCTGGAGCAGCTCCCCCTTGCTGCACAGGCTCCCTGGCCAGGGTTAGCTTTCCACTTCCAGGGCTTGTGAGCCTTTATATAAGGCACATCCTTGTTTTTCACTAGATAATTTGACCAGGCAGAGTGAAAATGAAGTTATCAGTCACCTCTTATTGAAAGTAGTCATTGCCATCTCGTTCAGATGAGATTATTCATTTTAAGATTGTTTGAGTCTTTAGGAGAAGCCAAATCTGTGGCTTTAATCCTGGTTTTACTTCCCCAGGGAGTTGTAAAGCTACACTTCCCTAGACAACTTTCAAGGATCTTCCCAGCCAGGCTCTGATAGGAGCAGCATGTTTGAAGTCTTTTTGGCATTTCTTCCTCTGCTTTGGTCTTGTACAGTCCCAAACAGCTGTGGCCAGCATTATGTCATTAATGGGCCATGAGAAGTTGAATAAACAACCTCTGGCTTCCTGTACCCAGCAGATAAAATGCTGTGTCAGGGGAATGTGCAGTGTTCATTTTCTCTAACCAGGTTGCTGTCAAGGTGTGCAGAAGATTGCAGTACCTGTGTGCATAGGGAGCAGGCAATTATAAAGCAGTAATCTACATAAAGCTCCCGTGACCGGGCAAAGAGTGGCCAAACTGGAGCAATTAATGCTTAACCAGAGCAGTTGTTTAATCTGGTGAAATGGATGCTGTTTTGATACCCATTTCATGCTGAACTATGGTCTTTAGATTAATGGAGTTGAGAAATAGGTGTTTCTGAGGTGGTGGAGGTGTTGATCATTCAACATACAGGCAGTGCTGTGGGTATGAACCTGAGAACAAAATAAAAGGATTTCAGATGATCACTTTTCAGGAATACAGCTTTATTTCTTTATAATAACATAATTCAGTCCCATGCTTTTTTGCTAATTGGTGGTGGTCAGTCAGCTCTCTACAGATTGGGAAGTCAGGTGAACATCTGTGCTCTTTCTCCATCACTGCCCTCTCATGATGCACTGCATTTTGCAGGCCAGGTGCTGAAGTGCCACATCCTAGGGATGTGTGCAGAAACCTCCCATTTCCAGCAGCTCTGTCCCCCCCACTAGGATACAGACTGGCTTTTGGAGGCCTGCACTGATCTTCACTTTCTTGTCTGATTCTGTTTCCTTACTTGCCCTCGGATTACTGGGGATTATTCCAGGGTAAAGTGTATTTGTGTATGGCTTAGTTAATTCATATCTACTAATGCTAGTGGATGATGAACAGCATTTGGTGATAAAAACACAGGTGGTGCTACTGAGTTCTGCAGTGGGAGCAGCTTTATGGTTGTAGGCAGGGCCACGCTAGTCAGGGTGAGTGTTTCTGGCACAGCCAGTTGGAAATAAATACAATAACTGGGCATGTAAAATGTGATTCTTGCCCCAGTATGCACCCATTCATCTCCTGATCTCCTGCTGCTCCTGCAGCCTCACCAGCTGCTTTGGATCCTGCTCTGCAATCCCTCCTGCACCATTCCCTGAGGCTGAGAAAACCACTTGGCCAAGTGAGTTTTTAGAGGCAGACTTTTATCTCTAAATAACAAACATAGGAAAATTATCAAATGAGCAGATGCAAATATGGAAAAATCTTTCATTTGTTCCTGTTCTGATAAGAGGAGCTGAGAGTTCTTCTGGGGCAGAGGAGTGATCTGAGTAGTCAGTGAGCAATAGCTGCTGCTTAACAGGTCTGAGTTAACCCAGTGCTTGCAGAGCAGAAAGGAGAGGAAGGTTTGTGTTTCTGTTCTTCTGGAAAATGTCATATTTCTAGCATCTTCCTACCCCTGAGCTCTCCTTCCAGAACCTGAGTCTCTTCAACTCCACAGAACAGTCCTGGCGCTTACCAGAATTTAATGATGCTCATTATAGCCAATAAGTGCTCACAGTATTTTAATGAGCACAGCAAACCTGCTCAGGAAAACTCAGGGGTGTTTTAAATGCTGATAGTGGGGAGTGGAGAGTGGAGAAGGGGGAAGGAGATGAAGCAAGACAATTTCAGGATAAAAAACCACCTCCTCATGATTGCTGTGGCAGTATCCGTCCACTCCACCCCCTTGTCCAGCCCTGGCCTCCCTTTCTCTGCCCTCTGCCTGCCCTCCTGCCTTGTGCTCCTGGAGACAACTCCTGTGAAATCAAGCCATAAACTTCCAATCAGTGACTTTTAACAATCAAGCATCACTAATATTTTTCTAGGTTTTGCTTTTATTTTTTAATTAAATCTAAATGCTTAAATATGTGTGTCTATTGCCTCTTACACAGGGCTGTCAAAGCAGTGTCACACCTCTGTGGGGACAGCTGGTCACTGTCTGCTCTGTCCTCTGGCACAATCATTCATTTCTCGTGTACTGTTTGATACTCTGTTTTTTTAAATGCCTTTATCCAGCACAGGCTGTATGAAAAACAGGCCTAGAGGGGACCTCAAATGTCACCTGCCTGTCCCACAGCTGGCTCCCATGGCCAGGTCCATTTGCTGTGTTCATTTACATCAGGGCTGAGCTGCTCTGGGGCTGCAGGAAGCTCTGGGCAGGCTGCTGCCTCTAAACCTTGCTTGGATTTCTAAGGCAAACCACAGAATGAATCTGGACCAAAGCCACCAATTTGGCTGAAACCCAAATGTACCCTGAAGGTGGCCTAA
The DNA here is from genome assembly GCF_017590135.1 of Pyrgilauda ruficollis. NCBI lineage: Eukaryota > Metazoa > Chordata > Aves > Passeriformes > Passeridae > Pyrgilauda > Pyrgilauda ruficollis. The sequence goes on from NW_024527377.1 coordinate 6,143,135, forward strand.
CCTAACAGAGGTAGAAACCACCGTCCAGCACTCAGCTTTCCAGTGATTCTTAGATACAGAGTGCCCTGCTTCATTCAGATCTTGGCTGGTATTAAGTCTGTGGTTTGCACATACTGGGCTGGGGGAAGTGGTGTTACTGCCCGTGGGCTGTGTGTGTGACTGAGCCACTCAGTGTGCAGGTCCCCCCCAGCCACAGCTGCATCCTGCAGTCACACCAGTGTGGCAGAGGGCTCCCCAGCAGCTGGGGAAGCCTGCAGCTGTGGTGGGCTCAGCCTGCAGCTGTGGTGGGCTCAGCCTCCAGCTGTGGTGCTCACAATGTCCAGCTGTGCTGCTCTAAACCTCCAGCTGTGGCAGGCTCAACCTTGATCTGCACGGAGCTTGGCTGAGGTGGGCACAGCCCCTGCATGGGTTTGTAGGTCCCAACTTAATTATAAAGCTGGAATGAGAGCTCTTAACAACCTTCTCTTTCTGGTCCAGCTGCATTAGCAGCCAGTGATGCAGCTCTTCAGCAGCAGCATTGCCCGTGACTGTGCATATCAGCACATGGATATTTTATGCTGCACACCAGCGATGTGCTGGGGATCTGTATTTCACCTATTACTAGTGAGCTTAAAGCATTTTTTAAAAAGCTTCCTGTTGTATTAGTTTCTGAATATTACAAGAAAAGATGTGCTTACATAAACACAGTAGACCAATATCCTTATTTTAAGCAGTCCAACGCTAGAAAGCTCTGATAATGGGCAATGACAGTGCACTGACCTCTTTCCACAAGGCTAGTACACAATGCCTGGTATTTTAAATGGTGTTAGGAGTCTGGAGCACTATGCATTAGTACCCCTTTATAGCCTGTTAGGCAGCAGGCAGAGCTTTAAACAGGAGAGATGAGGACTGTGTCCTGTTGAGGCTGTATTTAAATCTCAAACACCCACCTACTTGTCTGCCTATCAAACCATATAGGAGCTTTTGCTTTTTCTTTGCTCTTCCCCGTGTTTCTATCCACAGCTCCTGTTGCTTGTTATGGATTGTATTTTATTGGGGCAGGAGCTGTTTGCATATGTAGTGTTAAATACTGGCAGGCTCTACTAGACTTTAAACTGTAATAAATAGAAAATAATAATATTTTGCCCCAATCAGTTGAATTTCCTGGAGAACTGTCTTCTAAGAATCATCCAAAGTAAATGCTTCAGATTAGTTTTGTAAATAAAATATTCTGCAACTTGGTATTCAGGAGTGCCTTCATGAGCCAAACTTAACATGTTCCTCCAGACTGGGAGAGCACCATCCCTGGAGGTGTCTACAGATGTGTAGCTGTTCTAGTTAGGGACAGGGTTTAGGGTGGACTTGGCAGTGCTGGGTTAGTGGCTGGACTCAATGGTCTTAGGGGTCTTTTCTGACCTAAATAATTCTGTGACTGCATGTGCTGCCTCCAGGCCTGTGCAGGCTGCTTGTGCCACCTGTGTGTGCAGCTCCAAGGGGATGCAGGGTGGGATGGGCAGGCAGTGACCCCCTCCTTCCACCTTCCATGGGGCACAGAGAGGGGGATCCTCCCCTCCTGGCCCAGTCAGGCTCAGCCTGGGGGTCCCTGACCACAGCCCTGCCACCTCTGGCTTCTCCTTCCATAACCACATGAGGTTTGCACCCTTTAGCATGAAGTTCAGCCATATTTTATTATTTTAATTGAACAGGAACAAATTACTTCAATTGTTCAGTTTTTTTCCCCTTTTTTTGCCTCAGGCTGCATTCATAGCTGAAGGGGTCTGGTTTAGCAACGTTGAATGAAATGTTGGCAATTTAGAGAGACAAAATGCTGCTGTGGATGGCACAAATGCTAAATATCATTATTATCTTGCTTTCTTTATTAAAAGTTGCTAGGAAAAATGAGCTTTTAAAATTTGGTTATGAGCAGTTATTTCCAATACAATTACTCCCTCTTGTGTGTAAACTACCTGCCACATTTCAATTACAGGAAAACAGTGGGGTAATAACACAGCAGTAAAGATGGATTAGAGTTAGGAAAGCTCATTGCCCTAGCTGGCAGGATTCTTCTATTAATGATTTAAAGGAATAGACTTTGCTCTAATTTTTTTTTATTTTTAAGTCAGAGACTGGCTCAGAAGAAAATGACTGTTCTGTTTATGTTCCCTTTTCATGATTTCTCTGGGATCTCTTAGGTGCAGTGGTAAGGCCAACATGGGAAGGAGCTCTGATCAGCTTTTCAGCTTCTGCTGGTGCAGCTGTAATCAGTCAGCTAAAACTGGCTGGAGTTATAATTAATATTACTATATCCTTATTAGGAAAGAGTGAAGTTCTTTTCTCTCCCTCTCCCCCTTGCACACACACACATTACAGAATTGTGCACTTTCCCGTCCTAATTCATGTTGCTCTTTCTGTAGAACAAGTAATTGTTCTGAGACTGCATTCACAGCCCAAGGGCTTTGTGTATTTCCCTCCTTTCCTCATTCACATGGACTGCATCTTCTGATATAAAGATGTTAATCTTGCAGTGGCCTGACAACACCAGCAGTGCTGTGAGTGATTGTACTATTAAGTGAAGAAGTTCCTATGGGTGAGATCCTTCCTGGCTGGAATTTAGCAGGAATCTTGGCACTGACATCAGTGGATCAAGCTCTTCAGTGTAATGCTTTTTATTTGCAGTTTTCTTTACAGCAACTTCTAATTTCTTTCCTCTAGACTGAGGATGAAGTGTGCTATGCTTTTCTTTTACTCTTTTATAGACACTCGAATTTCATTCCTGGAGGGTTTCTGTTTCTCATGAAAAGCAGCTGGGATTACTTATCTTTTTTAAAGATAGATATAGTACTTTTTGCCTTCACTCATTTGGAGTTTAGAATAATATAGTCAGTTTAATTAGGATATTATGTGAAGCTATTGAAAGTTTGCCCCTTCATTGCTGCATCCTCCAGGGCATCAAGGATTTGGTAGTGGTGACTTGTTGAGTTAAAGTGCATCAGTTTCTTCTAGTATTACACCTTTGAAACATTGGTCTCTCATAATATTTCATTTTTATTATCCTAATAACTACATTTTCTCAGCCAGTACAAGCACATAAGGCTTTCTTCATCCTTGTTACCGAAAAGTGATGAAAGGTCCCCATATTTTACCTCTCTGTCTCTACTCTCTGCTGAACCATTGAGTTTTTAGAGGCCTGCCATGGCACTGGATATGCTGACAGATTATGCTGTGAGAGCAAAAGGAATAGTGAAATATTAAGTGTTCTTCTCATGCCACTAACCCAAACTGCATGTGCTGCACTGCAATCACTTAGGTAACTCTGTGGGTTTTTTCTTTGACAATTGCTACAATTGCTCAAGGCAGTCTGTGGTATACAGAGTATTAGGATGGCAGATGGCCCTTTCCCCTCAGATATTTTGTGTTGGGTTTCACCAGGAACTCAGGTTTATGTGACTGTGCTTCTGGATGGACAGGATTCCAGCTCTCAGTTCTCAGATGTTTCTGAGCCGCTGTTCATACTCAAGTCATCTGAACAGAACTATGCATCCAGGAGAAACAAATATCTCAAACATATTTAGTTACTGCATTTTTCAGAGGCAGAACAAAGAAGTTTTATTTATTGGTATCTCTACTGTGAAAGAAGCTGCTGCATAAATTCTGTACTTACTACTCGCCAGGAGTGAAAGATTGTAAGTTATAAATGTCCCCACAGCAGAGAAATGTTTTATTGATGCTGTTTTCCTACTGGACACCTGAGAATTTAGCCCTGACATGCAGATACTCCAGGACATGTCCATTGGTTATGAGTACTTCTGATTTGAAGGAAACTCAGCAATGCCCATCTCCTCACACCTGCAGTTCAGTGCACGTGTGCAGGCAAACCATCATCTGCCAGACTTGCTGTATGGGCCATGCTGAGACTCAATAACTGGTCTTGTGTATATCCACAGCAGGGAAATACCTGATTGCATTAAAAATACATGATGGCTTTGTTTGATGTCTCCAAGAACAGAGGGATGCAAGTAGATGGGGAAGGGAGGAGAGTGGCAGGGATTTGGGCAGTTTGCAATGGGAGGTTGATAATTTGGTTATTGGAATAACCCTTCATTTCCAGACATTTCTGCTTGTCAGGAGAGGGGGCCCTGTCTGCTGGTGCCCCAGGTCCCTGCTGTGATGGGGGGATCACGGTGGGAAGAGTTAACAGCCCAGGAGGAGCTGCTCAGTGTGAGGTGGAACAGCAAGGAGGGCATGGGTGGGCTGTGCAGAGAGTGAGTCATAAACTCTTGATCCCAGATCCTCCCTCCTGCCACCTCCCTCCAGAGGAGATTGTTCTCAGCTTCTTTCATCTGAGGAAATAAGATATTTCATATTAGCATTCATCTCAGTGCCAACAAAAGATCTTCAGACTAGCAGTTCTGAAGCAGAGAGAGATTTGTCTCTTAGAGAACATGTAAAAGGTATTATTATAAATGTGCAAAAGAACAAAAACAAGCTCACTGCTAAAATGTCGATAATCAGTGAGTCCCCTGAATAGCTTACAACCTGATCCTTCCCCATATTCTCACAGTGCAGGAGCAGAAATGATTTAATTTGGGAATCCATGCAGAAATAATGTGCCATGCTGAGCCATAGAGTCAGTTTGCTGCTGCTGCTTCTCTTGTTCCTTGAGTTCTTCTTTTTCTTTCTAAGCTTCTCCATATCCCTCCTGAACTCTCTGCACAGCAGAGAGCAATGGCCTTCCAGGCTTTCAAAACCTAGCAGCCACTGCTGGAACAAAAATACAATTCCTCTGAAGCACCTGTTCTGCATGGCTGCCTTCAGGCTGAGGTGCTGCTTGGAGTAGCCTCCACGCCTCCTTCCTCTTGTCCTGGCACTGCAAAGCCATCAGCTTTTCAGAAAATCTTTCTTGGCATTCTGAACCCCTGCTGTTGGATCATAACCATGGAAAGGGAAGGGAGGTGGCTTTCTCTTAGAACTGTAAATGGCTGAGGAAATTCTGAAATACTGAGCAGCAGAAATCTTCCTGTGCTTTGCATGGAGCTGGGTCCTGCCTGCTCAGTGGGATGAGCTCGTGTTTGGCTAAACAAAAAGTAAAAGAGATGTGCCCTAATCTTCCCACAGTTGTGCATTTATTTTATTTACCTTCTGCAAGTGTCTTCTGCTGCGATGACTGAGGGGTTTGAGGCCAGAACTGCAGCCCTGTGCTGTGCAGAGTCTGTCTGTCCCCTCATTCCAGGAGGGAAATATTATCCCTGTATTAGCTCTTCCCCACTCCCATGCCTCGTTTGATAGATGCATTTAAAATACGTGCTGCCATTTCCTGTGCCTGTTCTTCCAGAGCTCTGCAGTGGAGATGAGCTTGAATATATCACTGGAATTCATCATAGCTTGAGTTTAGTTCTGGCCATTTCCACTTCAATCGCATCTTCCCCTGAACCCGTCCTGCCTCCGCTGCCATGGCCAACAGCAAGATGGACTGAGGTAATTATATTTGTATTTTGGCCTGTTTCTGAGGGACTGCACTCCAGTGCACTTGCATGAAGGACAGCCTGTTAGCACGGAAATGATGTGGTTGCAGCCAGACTTAGAGAAGAGGAATAGATTCACACAGGTAATTCAGCCTTAACCTCTTGAGTTCTCATTACTTTGCGTCCACCCAGTGCTACTGCCCACCTCCTTCCTTTCCAAATGAGATCCAGTAACTAAAAGAGAAATTATGGCAATTTTCTATATGAAATTTGTGATTATTTGCATTTAATTAAAGGCTTCTCTTGGGAAAATGAAGGGCAGCTTAACCTCAGAGGAGCCTCTACATCTCCAGTAATTACTTCTAATTGAAGTGCTTTGAGTTCCCATGCCACCAGAAGAAAAGAAAAAAAAAAAACCCTCAAACCTGAAAAGTTCACTCCCACACATAGGGTCCCTGAAAATTATTTTATCCTTGTGCAATTAAGGTGACTGAGGGTCTCACAAATGATTCTTCAGTGTGGGCTAACCAGCTAAAATTAAAGTTTCATTACTGCAAAGGCTGGTTTGTGGTGTGCTGATGAGAAATCCAAGGCACAGCCCATACTCCTGAGCTGCTGTGCTGACAGGCATGGATGCAGGGGTGCAGGTGCACATCTTTTGCTTAAGTGCTCCTGGTGGTTTCTGCTTTTGTACAGGTTTTTTTGATTTCCAATAGTATTTTGCTTATTGCTGGCTGAACCTTTTTGGCTCAGTGTGTCCTGTGAAACACAGGAGAGGGGTTTTCTCAGCTGGAGGTGTGCAGAGCTAATCAATCAGCAGGAGAACTCTTGGGGTTGGGAACATCTTGGACATTTCCCTGCATCTCCACTTGTGTGAGCCTTAGTTTTTGATGCTGCAAAAAGTGTATCCTTCTCATGCCAGCTCCATTCCCTGGTCATCCTGGCACATGGAGCGTGTCCCTAGAGCAGGGGTGGCATTTTATAAACCACCCATCCCTGGCACAGGCATTGGGAACCAGCCCTGCCCTGCCCAGGGGCTGTGGTGCCCAGGTCAGTGGTACTGGGGGCTGTCCCCTGTCTGGGGAGAGAAGCATGTCACCTCATGGTAAAGCCACCACCTCCACTCAAGCAGCACTTCCATGACAAAAATTCTGCCTAATTACAGCTATCAGCATTTCCATACAGCTGCTAGCAGTGATGTTTCTGCTTGCGCCCTTTGGTGTTGTTAAATCCCTCCTTGTGTTGTGGGTCTGAAAACAGGCCTGCCTTAAATCCAAGTTTGTATGTTGTAGCAGCAGGCACGGCCATTTTCTGCTGTTTATTCTTTCCACTGAAGATACCAAAGTTGAGAAGCATGAGAGTGTTCTGCTTTCCTGTGTTCTCACCGTGTTCATTAACATCTGGTATCACACCAGTCACAGGAATGTGCATCTGATTTCTGCTCTTTATCTTCCCTAAGGTTCTCTTTAATTTACACTGAAACACAGAAAAAATCTAGATGGACTGAAATATTTTAGAGTGACCTCTGAGATAGCCGTGGATGAATTGTCAGAAATGGGAGCATAGTTTTCTTTTTCTCCTGAAGTTGCAGGTGCAGGTAAACACATGAAAACATTTGTGACCTGCCCCTGCTAACTTGTTAGCAAGAAAACATGCTTGGAAAAGTGCACCTCTTCATTTGAAGAATAAGAAAAAAAATGTTTTAATTCTTTATGCAGAGGCCTGAAGTACTTGTATTTTGTGTAGGTGCAAGTCATATAGACGTGTGTAGGTGCTGATTTTGATTCAGGTTATTTAATAGGGTGGTATTGTTTCTGACAACAAATATTAATCTTTCAAAACAAGACATTAGAGAATTTTATTCTAGGAAATGAGGAAATCAAATGCCTTTTATAGTCTTTATTTTCTCTACTATAGTAGAAAGGGAATTCCTGCTAGTTACATATTTGTGCTAGTTACACAAACCACTTCTGAATCAAGCACTTATTTACAGGGAGATGTCATCAGCAGAGGCTGATGGAGGGCTTGCAGCAATGCCTTGAGCCTTGTGAAGAGGAGGAAATTCAGCCTGAGCAGCTGATGGCTGAGTTGTGGAAATAGCAGGTGCATTTACAGAAAACTGCTTTGTCTAGAAGGGAGAACAATTCACTTCACCAGCAGGTATAGATTGAAAGGCAAATTTCAACTTTATTTGAAGTTTCCTATTGACCAAAGATATTTGTCTTTGTTGGTATGATAAAGGATTCAGCCTTGTGCTTTGCCCAAGAAGCAGGCTGGATGTTAGAAAGCTGATGTGTAATTCCTTTCTTCTTCCCAGTGGAGCTACATTTACTGCCATTACACCTTTCTTCTAATAGGAAGCTTTTGTGCAGAACAGTTTGCCTTGTCAGTCCTTTTTATATTGAGCTGAGAATGAGGAGCTTTTACATATTCAGGGCTGAAATAACAATTCTCTGTACAGGAAGGCTGAGGCCAGTAAAGACCCTGTTGTTCTTGCCATGTCAGGAGCTGGGGCATCCTTGGCACTTTTCCCACCACCACTGGGATCACTTTCCATCCTCCCAGCTGCCAGCCAGGGCAGCTCATAACAAATTTGCACTCACCAAAATGGCATTGAGAGATTTCCCTACAGGAGCAATCTGGACAAAGGAGCAGCTTTTCAAATTGAGGGCAGAAATCTGTGCTGTAGGTGGGGTCAGAACCCAGGGTGGGAAGGCAGTTAATTCAATTTTGTTGGTAAATTAATCTAAACAGACATGGAGTGGCCAGTCATTTGTTGTATGACTCGGTTCTCCTCTTGCAGGGATGTAAATGGGTGGCACCAAGTTGGGGTTGCACAGTTACAAGTGAGAGAAGAACAGACTGGCAGCACAGAGCTCCAGAAGGCAACTGCAAAGGACAGGGATTTAAACTTTGAAATATGGACAGTGTCTGGGCAATTGCAAAGAAGAGTCTGTCCTGGTTTGGAGGTTTTTTGGAATTACTTTCCCCCCCTCATAGGCAATAGAAGAGACTATTGCTTTGGGTTGGTAATAATCTGCGGGGTGACATATTAAATGGGTTTCACTCACCTACGAAGTTTGTCAGTTTAAAACAAATACATAGATACTGTGAGGATTTATGCAGTACAGAACATATACAAGGACCCCAGAGAGCTCTGCAGACAGAAATAGCTGGAAAAAAATAATACAAATCCATGCTCTGAAGTCTTGCAGAAACAGGCTTCCAGTTTTGGAAACATGGCATAGGAGCCTGGAAATGGTGGACAGTTACAGCCCTGTAAATGAGAGTAAACTAATTAGTTGTGCTCATTTCTTTCCTTTTCTTCATTGCATGTTTTCCTGTCCTTGAAATGAATCCATCCATTAAGAAATGTGAAGTTAAATGGCTGAACTCTGCTCAGTCACAGTTCTCCCTGATGCTGGAGTTGGAGGCGCTGGCTGAAATGCTCACTGAGAGCCAGTGGAGAGATGATGAGATCCATGGTGGGGAAATGACCACCATCCATCCAAAATGTTTTCAGCAGCAGCACTGGGAAGGGAATACACTGGTGCAATCTGTAGCTCTTGTTTCTGTTTTAAAGGTCTCTAATGAGCCATGTGTGCACTGCATTTCACCCTGGGAAATCCCACTGAAATCTGGCACTCTCATTTCATTTCTTACGCTGCTATATTTAGGGCAGAAAGCAGATCTCCCAGCGTGGCTCCTTCTGGCTTCTAGAAACCCTGCAAAGTGTCTTAGTAATATACACTAATTGCTTACCAAAGCTGCCAGCTCCCTGTGAAAATCCTTTCAAAAGATGGGAAGTGGAAGCAGAGCAATTGCCTGCACTTTCTGCAGACACGTGGCAGTATCCAGTTGTGTCTGTGCCATGGGGATGAGGGACAGATGACCTTGATGGATGTGGTGTTGTCTTCATTACTGAGGGCTCACACTCAAACACTGTTTTTCTGCCTCTCCCTTTTCATTCTGTGGATGAGGAGTCCAATCAGAGGTGTCCCCATTGAGTTTTAATGAGTGAATTGGATATTTCTTAAACCTGCAGTCAGTGGCAGTCTCAGAACATACATATTCCCTTCCTCTGATGTATTTATTTTTAATAAGTTCCCATCTTTCTTGACCTTAGTTCCACTAAAAGTCATTCACAGCCATGCCAAGTCAGGCATTCAACATCATCTTGTTATAATCAAAGGAATGGACCTCTCTGTTCAATACAATCTCTTTCCTGTGCTGAGGCCTGCCAGCCCAGCTGTCCCCAGATTTCTGCAGCTGAACTGAGAGGGTGGTCCATGCCTTGTGTTAAAGAAATCTGGTGCCTTGCATGTTTTTCTGTTGTGGGTAGGAGGGAGAAGCAATACATGTCAGTATTAGCAGTGTAAGGTGAGAGTATGGTATTTTTATATTCTATAATTTAGAGAAATATTTCAGGTATTTCTTAGCCTTTCCATACTTGTCTGTATAGGAAAAAAATCTTTAAAACTGAATAATAATGGAGTGACTACAGTTTAGTAGAAATGACATTCAAAATCTACTAAATTAAGCAGAGAACATGTCCATCCCAGCAGCTTTCTGTTATCATTCACAGTTCTTTGGTAGTGATATAATTTTTCTGTTATCTCTCAGAAAGATGGTTGGATATTTTTTCTATTAAATTCTGAAGGACTTAAACCTTTTCTGGCTTACCTTTGCTATTTTTCATGTTTATATAGAACAGTATAATCCATCAGCATTCTTATACATTTCACATATAAAAATGAGCCATGTTTATAGAGGCTGTCAGACTTTCTATTCCACAGAATAACTGGAGCATCACTGTCAGTTGACACCAGCCTAAAAATCGCATATAGTTGCTGAAATGTCTTATTTTATGGCCCTGTTGCTGTTTAATAGCTAAGCTGTGCCCATTTCTTAATTCACCATCTCTGTCCAGGAGTGCAGTGGTGTTGGGGATGCTCTGCAGAGGTTCCAGGGCAGCTCTGCTGCTTTTGTGGGTGCCCTGATCAGCCAAGCTGCTGTTGGCTGAGGAGCTGCCCAAGCTGTGATAATTACCTGGTGAGGTAAACCACTCTACACTGCTTTAACCTTCTTTCAGCAGGTTTCTCCTACCAGGCACTGGAATATAAAATGATTACTTTTTTTCTCTCTCTCCACAGTATTTAGCCTCAGGAGATTTTGGATAGGTTTTGGCTATTACAGACACAGTAAATGCCTAGCTAGAAGCTATCTGGTATTCATAACCTTAAGGTATTTAGGAAATCATAAAAGCTGAATGGATTTTTTTCCTTTTTTTCTTTTTCTCTGTTTTTTTTTTTTTAAAGGAGAATAGCTCCAAGAGCTGAAGGCGCAGCTTGCCTTTCAGGTGGATTCCATTCAGGATGATAAATTATGGCTGAACTGAACCAAAATGTTCCTAATGGCCCTAGTCAAAAGGCCTATTACAGGATGTCTAACTCACTTAAATTCCTTTTGGCTTTAAATTGTTAATGATTAGGTGTTTTAGGGCTAAAGTGATATACACTTAAAGGGCACTTTGCTTTAAGGTTAGCCAAACTGAGCACCTCAAGTGAGGGACACAGATTCACTTGAGTGACCTTCAGGCAGAGAAATCAGGATGTTGTCTCTGCAGGTGGGTAATTTTACAGGAATATTTGCAGGATACCAGGCAGATTTGTGGAAGAGGAAGCAGAGGAACATTCTGGAGCAGAGAGCAGCAGCAGCTTTGGCCGCCCCTTGTGGTTTTTAAATGGCACTTTTGACACTGCAGAGGGAAAGTTTATTTGTCTTTGGTTATGACATTTGGAGGAGTAAACATTCTGTGATGCTGAAGGTGTTTTCCCAAAGGAACAGCTGGTCAGCTGTAAGGCACCAGTCCTGTGCTCACTGCAGTTCCTTGGGTTTAAGTGTGGTTGTGCAGCAGTGGAGGTGCCAAACCTGTCTGGTAATCACAAAGGTTTGGACTCCTGTCCAGTTCTGTGCTCCTGACTAGTGAGCAATGCCACGTGTTTGTCTGAAAGGATGTGCAGTTATGTTGTAGAAATCCCTTCAGCATTGTCAGCTTTAGGAACTTCTCAATTTCATAGATTTTTAATGTCTTCTGACAGTGAATCACAGAAAATTCCAAGTCACTTCACACAGGCACTTATGGGACCTGGGTACTCACAGCAGCCTTGCTCACATGGATATTAATGTTCAGTTTGGCTTTTTTTAATTCATGGATGAGTTTATTGGAATTGAGTTTTGCCTTCTAATCCTTTTCCCTGAGTGCTATCAGCACATGGATTTAGCAGCTGCACATGCTGCCTTCTGCTCGGGCAAGATCAGAGGTGACCTGAAGATCCAGTCCCTGGATCAGGCTCACACTCACCTTCCTTTATCCAGGGCTTTGGTTCAGGGCCAGCAAGCAGCACATGCAGGAAAAGATGCCAAGCAGAAATACCAGGAGTGGGCCCCTAATAAAACATATGCCCATGCACAGTTGGCTTGCAGAAAAAGCTGAAAGGATGTTTTCCAAAATACCCACATTGCTCCTCGGGCTGCACAGACAGCTTGCAGGCATCCAGGACCATAACACTGCCATCTTCTGACATTTTTATTGCAGAATAAAGGAGGAATTCTTTATAAATTTCAAAATACCCATTTTCCTTCGGTTTTTCCCCTCTTGGTGATGCAGCTCCCCGCTGGGGAGTTTAAGCAAACATTGTTCCCAGCTTGTTTGGGATGCTGTTAATGGGAATTCCTGGCCCAGTGCATTGCAGACGTCTGGCTCCTCCAGAATGTTTCTATTCCCTGCTGATTCGCTTCCCCTTTGATATCTGACGAGTCAGCAGGTCTTTAATTGCTCTTCCTCTTAGCAGGGAGTTCTCTCGCTCAATACATTAAATATTTGATTGCCCCAGGTCTCCAGACAGAGCAGGGCACACAGGGGGGTTTACAGCTCCCCAGGCAAAGCCTGTTGCCCTTCCAGACAGTGAATCTGGCAGCTCAGCCCGAGGCCATGCCTGGGAAGCCTCTCCTGGAGCCCGGGGGAGCACAGGGATCTGAGCAGGCCAGGTGGTTTGGGATGCTGGGAGGAATTTTGGGATGGCAGCAGCTGTGCTCAGTAAGGCTTGCTGCATGGGAGTCTGCACATCACCAGGGAGGCCCCTGCATGGCCAGGAGGTGAGTGTGGCCACGTGTCCTGCAGCTCCCAGAACTCCTTTTTTAAACTTTCTTTAAAGCAGCAATGCAGAAATACCCACGGGGATACTCCTGTGCTTGGTGGATTGTGGAGTGTGCCTTCAGGGACTTAGTAAGATGGGCTATTATAGCAGTAAAATTATCTTCTGGCAACTTTCTTGGATATTATGCATGTATTTCATACTCAGTGAGCTGAAATAAGGACACTTTTAATCGTGTTTTCCAAGTGTTTTAGATGAATGCACCATGTAGGGATGATCTCTGTGCCTTGCAGAAGGAAGCCTGGCTTCCAGGTGGGGCTGTTCCCTGGGCAGAGTTGGGGTTTCAGCTTTGCAGGTGGCTCCTTGAGAGGGGAAATCCAGTGCAGCATTCACAAGCAGGCTCAGAAATTTGGGATTTGCTGATGGCTGCTGCCTCCCCGCTCTGGGGAGGAATCTCTGCACACGATGCTGTGTGGGAGTGTGCAGGCTCACACTGGGAAAGCAGCAGCAGTCCTGAGGATTGTCAGCAGTGTAGGCTTGAGGCGGGAGCTGCAGTGCAGTCTGTGGAGGAGAATATCCCAAATGCACCTCTGTGCATCTGCCTTTGGGCTTCCTCTTGTCTGAAGTCTCGGAGCCTCCGTGTTTCTTATGGAGTGTGGAGTTGTGTTGGGAGTAGAACAGAAAGAAAGGCTGAGAAATGCAGACAGCAGCATGCACTTCACACACACATTCCATCACTTCATCCCTGGTGGGTGGCACTGGAGAGAAGAAAAACCTTGGTGGGGATAATGGGGAAGGAAGAGCTCTACAGCCTCACTTTGTTAATCCTATTAGCCTGGTCCTAATGTAAGAGAAGCTGCTTACAGTGCACATGCTCAAGTGATGACTTGAAAAAATCACACAAGTTTCCCTCCCACTGAGTCAAAGAGAAGCAATCTCACTCCCACTGAAATGAAGTAAATGTAGCTGCTATTAGAGCAGAGCAGTGAGCAGCAGAACTATCATTTTGTGGAGCAGACCTTTTAAATAGACCTTCAGATTAAGAAAAATCGGTGCAGAATAAAATTGTGTCCTGAAGCAAAGTTGGCAGTACTGCAGCAGTGAGACAGAGGAACCCTATGAATACATAAGTGGTGTTTTCCCACATTATTCAAAGTGCCCACTTGCTGAGCAAGTGGAGCAGAAAGTTCTGGGCAGATGAGGAATGGGAAGAGAGCAGTCAGTCCATCCACACAGAGCCTTGACTTCTGCCAGGCTGTTAATATCAGGGATGTCTGTGACCTTCCAGTCAAGCAGGGGAGAATAACTCTTCAGCAGTCAGGTTCAATCCAGCTAATGTTTCCAAGATTAAATGCATACTTGCAGACTAGATCTGATTGCTAGTTTTACTCTGAACCCTTCCCGTCCTCACAATTTCAGCATTCAGGCTGCTGCAGGTTTGTGCCATGGTGCTGTATAAAAGGAGAGAGCTGGCAAGAAATGTGGGAGAGCTTGAGAGGCTTCCTTTGCTCTGAGCAATGCAGAAAATCCCCTCTGTGATGCCTGAAGAGAACCATCCTGTGCCTCAGTATCTGCATTCCACAGGTGCCCTCCAGGTGGGACAGTTGCCCTTGACTCCCTTCAGCCACATCCAGCTCTCCAGGAGCTCAATCCCAGTGGTTCTGCCAGGGCTGTGGAATGGGGCTGAACAACCTTCAGGGATGAGATTGGCCATTGTGGCCCTGTGGCACTGCAAGGCTTTGTTTTTGAATGATTCCACTTAGAGATTTGACCAATATCTTCATTAATGGAAACCAGTTGATGGTCCAGCCCTGTCTGAGGTGATAGAGCACACAAGGAAGGCTTGGTGACTGCCAACTTTCAGCTAAAGCTAAAGGCTTTTACAGCAGTAATACACAGTTTAATACAATTTCTAGATTGGAAAATCAGGGAGTTTGCCACTGTACACAAACATCTCAGCTCTCACGAGTGGATTTGGAATGGAGGCGGGCTGAGTCACCTACCCAGTGCCCATGTCAGGGAAGATTTCCATAGAGCCAGTTTACCTGTCTCCTGTTGATAAAAATAATTGGAATTATTGGAGCTTCAAAGCCGTGGAGAAAGTAATGGATGACCAGCTGCACTTCAAATGAAAAAGTAATCTGTGGAATAATTGCTGCCAGTCAGCCCGAGCCCAGCTGTGAAATATTAATGTGTTGCTTGATCAGTCTATACAGAGCTCTCAATCATCCTCCTAGAGAGCAGCACAAACCCAGCAAACAGCTCAGGATTTGTACTCAGCCAGATTATTGACAGGGGCAGAATAAGATGTTCTAATGTGGTATTTGCTGGAAGCAAGTAACAGTTATTGGGTGCTAATGGAAAACTTTTTCATAATATTTACGTGTTCACAGATGATCTGTCTTACTCCTCTGCCAGCACCCATCATCTCACTGGGGACAAGCAGTGGCAGCTTGGGGACAGCACTGCTGTGAAACCTGGCAGCCAGTGATAGTCTAGGAGGAAAAAAAATCCATTGAACAGAGGGTTTGCTATATTTAACAGTGACCTGTGTGCCTCAGAGCCTGGTGAGAGGGAAGCTGCCACCCTGATCCAGCCAAGCCCTGCACTCCAGGTGTGTGAATGCTCCTGTTTGCTTCAGAGAAACTTTGAGTAAGCTGGAGCACTTTGTGAGATTGAAGTCTACTGAGTAGGAGTTCATAAGTAAAAGATCTGCACAGGATTTCTCTTTTGGAGCCCTTGAAGTTTACAGAAGTTCAGCTTCAAAAAAGGGAGGCAGCCAGGGAGTGAACAGAGGCTGCTTTGATTAGGAATGCTGCAAAGTTCTGATAGTCCCATGAGATGTGGGCCTCAAGCTGATTTGTTAATGGGAATTACTTTTTCTTTGGTGTCTCTTTGTGTACCCCCTCCTGGTCACAGCAGATCTGAGCATCTCAGTGTCCATCCTCCCTTGGTCTGGGCACAGGACAGTGCCAAACCTCAGAGAAAAATCTGGTTTGTCTCTGAAGAGGGTTCAGCTTTGGGATTGGGGACTGCCTTCAGTCTGTTGCAGAAGAGCAATGCATTACTTCAGAGCTTCTGTTCAAAACTAGGAAACGAGGGATTTGGATCTCTGTAGTCTACATGCTGTACAGCTTGAGAGTGGATGGTTTTTGACTCCCTGAGAAGCAAGTGGCCCAGCCATCACCCTGGAGAGTGCAGGACTTCCCCTTGTCCCTGCAGCTCCAGAGCTGTGCTTTTGTGTAACCTCATGTCATTCTCTGACCCTATTTTCTCCTTCCCAATCCCTTGCTTATCACCACTATGAGATTTTTTTGGAAGGGACGGCTTTTATATAATAAAATACGTTATTGTTACTATTAGATCTGTAATTATTACATTTGTATATCACAGCAAACCTATGCTCAGACTTCAGAATTAACCACACGCAGCACTCCATTTGTTTGGCTGTAGAGCAAGTAGTACAACCCAGAAAACTTTGCTCTTCTGGGCAACATGACCTGGAGGAGCAGAGTCTTCCAGAGCCTGCAGGACAACACCAGGCAGCCTGTTGAGCCACATGTTTAAGATGATTGCTTTAGGTATTATTGCATTATAAATAGCTGCTAATAATGGTAGCATAACAGCAAGGCTCTCAGCTGATGTAAATTGGAAACTGTAATTCCGTAGAAGTTAATGGAGCTCAACTGATTTACACTAGTTGGCTGTCTGGACCTTAGCAAATGATTCTAAATCTGATAAAATTAAATGAGATTCAAAGCTCTCTCACATAAGAGAATATTAAACCCTATCTCTGCTGTCAGACTTCTGCATGGCTGTCAGGCTTTGTAGCTGGGACTTTAAGATCCTGTTTTAAGTTCTTGATTTTATTATTTGATTTTTTTTTCACTTCTCTCTCTTTTATTTTGTTTAGTTGGTAAAATCTTATTTCCCAAAAAGAAGAATTAGAAAAATCCCCCATTTTGAGGCATCATTAGATGCCATTTGTTGGTATTAACGAGCTGTTGGTAGAGATTTTAAAGCCATAGACATTTGTGTCCTTTAATTTCAGTTCAGAATGCAGACATTGAAAACATCTGTTCAGCATCCATTCTGGAGAGGTCTGTAACCTCAGTGTTTTTCACTTGTCCTCAGGAAAATACTGTAAATTTTATTTAATGTGACTGCCTCTAGCCTATAAATTAATTTAAAAAATCAAAAAACACAGGTTTTCAAATGTGGTGGAAGTAAAGCTGAGTGTTGAGTTAGTTCATGACAAGCTGTGGGTTGTTTTGGAGCATGGATCAACAAGGTGACAGCTCCGAGGGAAGGGGACCCAGTGGTCAGAAGTGACGAGCTGGGAGATCTGGGAGAAACTCACCCTTTGAAGATTTCTTGCATCTCCTGGCAGAAATGTACAAACCATGGTTCATTCTGTTGGTTCTTCTGCAGGGATCCCAGCTGGCTTGAGCAGTCTGAGGAGCAGAAATCCTGACTGGTCTGACAGAACTGGGGCAGGGCACGGGCGGGAGGTGAGAGCTCGGCAGCGCCTTCGTGCAGAGCAGCCCCTCTGGCCAGGCTCTGCTGCAGGGATGGAATTGGCCTTGCTGGGTATCAAACACAGTCCTGAGGCAGTGATTGCCCCCGGAGTCCCTGTGGAATGGGACCTGTGTGTCTGAGTCAAAGGCACTGGGAACGTGAGGCTCCAGTGCAAAGCTTCCCTGAGCATTGGAGCCACTGCAGACAGCCACAGGCAGGATCCCTAAACAAGTCCCAGAACTGGGACTACTCAGAAGGGTGGAAAAACCTCTCATTTGTGCCCATGCTGCTGTGAGCAGTTTTGGGCAGCTTTCACAGATGTTGGTGTGAGGTAAAACACCAGAAATTTGTTTGAAACCAAGCATAAGTCTCAAACTATAGATTTGTTTTCTTCAGTACATTACTGCATGCTGAGGTCTCCACTAAAGCAGAAGGTAAATGAAATCATCAGCATCATCTTCACTGAATTTGATTAAAAAAGGTAATGTGTGTTTAAAAATTCATGGCACAGACCCACAGATGCTCATGCAGACATGCAGGGTGCAATCAGCCAAGCCTATGTTTCTTGTAGGAAACTGGCACTGAAAGTTGCACCTATCCATATTTGAGTTAGGACATCTTGGTGGAGCTTTTTTTATCTGTTAATTTTCTCCCTGAATTCATCTTCCCAGTCAGCATTGTACAAGCACCTTCCCATTGTATCATTTCTTTTGGATCCATTCATAAAGCTGAAATCTCAGGGCAGACTTGAAAGAGTAATACATAAAAAATACAGTCACATATATTTTTCCTAATTCTGGTAGCGAGCTGAGAAAACCTATATTCTTTGAATATTGGAGCTTTGGATTTCCCAAGGCATAAAAACATCCCTGGTGTGTCTCTTGCTGTAAATCAGAAGTGGCATCTCTCTGCTGGCGTGGTTCCTTCAGCAGTGGAGGAACTCCACACTCTTGGGGCCAAACAGCTGCTGCTTGAACCATGTTTCTGTTAAAATCCTCCCAGTGTTGTAGTTTGTTGGTGAGCAAAGCTCGTAATTGCTGCCAGTGAATTTAGAGCAAACAGCAATAAAATATGTGTGTGTAAAAGAAAATTTCATCTGCAAGCCTAATGAGAAAGGAACCCTGTGTGGGTCTCTGGAAATTATGTGTTACTGGATTTAGTGAGACTAAGCAGAAATGCAGCAGCCCTGCGTGCTCAGATCGTTGAATTGCTGTGTGTGAATAAGGGTAACAGGATTTGGACAACACTGGGAGGGAGACAGGGAAATTAATTTTCTTGGTGTGCTGCCTGTAACTTTCAAACAATTCTGGGAGACTCCTGATAAGGGCCGGTGAGACTTGTTCTGGGAACAAAATGATGTTAACCAATGTGTGAGTAAACTCTGCTCGGCACTCCACTTGTCATTATTCAATCTGTCCTGACGAATAACACAGATAAAAGGATGCTCTCACTCCCTTGATGCAGAGGACTGACACACACAGTGAATCATAATCAAGCCAGGGACTCGGTTTTTTCCCTTTTTTTTATTATTTTTTTCAGATAAGAGAAGCAGTTACCAGCTTTTAAATAGCATCATAAATTATTTGTTCTCTTTTGGCAAAAATGCTTATTTGCATCTCATAGCGAAAATCATCTGGGCTTTGGCAAAATTATTTAAGACTTGTTTTAGTGTGTGTTGTTATGTTTTGCTTATCCAAGCTCTGGGCCAACTGTAATTTACTTGATATTAATTAGTCCAGAGCTGTGAAATGGGCATATTGAGCCAAACTGCTTTTGTGCTGTGTTACCCAGGTTTAAAAAATGAATCTGCAAATGCCCAAATCTCTGTCTTTTCCTATATTTTATCAATCCAAGTCCAGAATTGTTCTTTGTTTGATATCATTGCCACATAGCTAAATATAATAAATATACTAAGTAAGCTACTGCTTCTACTTACTGCATGCATTTTAAGAAATGTTTTTTAGAGGTGTATATGATAAAGATATTCCAAAGAATGCTTTTAGGACTTCTAATGGAACTCCAAAGGCACATTTTCTCTCGTTTCAAGTGCAGGACAAGGGCTCCTCTACCATCACCCTGAAGGAAAGAGGTGAGAGAAGTCAAACAGAGCTCCTAGAAATCTGAGTAAAAGTTCTTAAAGGTGGTGCTGACCAAGTTTTCCTGGAGCGGCAATTGACTGTGCAGTCTCCATGAAGAGCTAACGTTTGGCATCCTCCTGTGCTGGTGGTGTTCCCAGGCTGGCTCCAGGCATCAGCTCCTGCTTTCCTCTCCCTTTTGCCCTGAACCCTTGTGCAGCCCTCAGCTCTTCTGAGCTGAGCCTAGAGAAATAAGATACTCCGTTAAGCCACCCATTAAGGAAAACTTTGTGTTTGTTTTTTTTTTTTTCCTGTGGTAGAGAAATTGTCTATTAATTTGTCAAGACCAAAGACATAAATAATTAAGCCACCCATTAAGGAAAATTTTGTGTTTGTTTTTTTTTTTTTTTTCCCTGTGGTAGAGAAATTGTCTATTAATTTGTCAAGACCAAAGACATAAATATTTGATTTTCATGGAGTCACAATATTAACAAAAAGTATGCAGGGCTCACTTTTGTTTCATTAGTCGTAATAAGATAAGGCAATTTCAGTTCATAAACACAGTTCTTGATTGTACTGGCACGGTTTTAAAATAAATTTAAAATCCTGTTACTTGAAATCTGTAAACAAAATATAGTTCATTCATCTAATTTATGTTGTCAAGAGCAAAGTAATTTACATAAGAGGGTTGATAGACTATCAGGAACAGCTATACTTTGAGAGAGAAAAGCCTATTAGATCTTAATCCATCTGATAAGCATATTACTTCCACCAAAGCCTACTACTTTCGTATTCTGTATAAATAATTCCATTTAGTGTAATTGATTATTTTACAGCAGGAACCAAGATAGATATTGTTGGAGGAGAATCAGCCTATTAGTCACGTTTTGGAGGTTGTTCTGGAGAAGTCAGATTTCGATAAGCTGGAGGCCTGAGCGATTTGAGGAGAGGATCACCAGCCAAGTTGTCATTGTGCAGCTTCTGTTCACTCCCAAATATTGGCTGAGCTGTTGTGCTTTGGTTCACGAGAGCAGGAGGAAGAAAGCAGCTGCAGAGAGCTGCAGGGAGGCACCATCAGTACTGGTCTGGAGCTGGGCTTTACCTGGGAACGTGTCAGACAATCCGTGCAGGAAAGCTGTGGGCTGGACTTGATGATCTGGGTTGGACTGAATGATCTTTAAGGTCTCTTCCAGCCTTGTCATTCTGTGAATTCTGTGAAATGCTGCTGATTGCAGTGATGCCTCAGGTTTTAGCTTTTATATTTTTCAGATTCTGTACTGCTTTAGTGTATATTTCTGAGCTTCATATCAGGGGATGGTGAGCTCTCTTCACAGAGCAGGGAGACAAAACAATTCCTTCTCTAGCTGGGGACCAAGGACAACTGATCCAAATCTCATATAAAACTAAACCCTGAGGCATCAGCAGAGCGTGCCAGGAATTGTCAGTGTGTGCTCTGGGGGTCCTGGGTGGGTACCCCAGCAGTCCAGGAGGGATGGATGCTGCAGCAGTGTTGGGTGTCTGGGGCAGATGTGAGTTAGAGTTGCATCACTGCAGTGAAGCAGAACTTTAGGGGTTTTTTTGTGTAATGAAAAGGTTGGCATGGAACATTTTTGTCTGTGTTTTGTCTTGTTCCTTCCTTCTTTTCTCTGCCTTTTGGGTTTTGAGGGTTTTTTTGGCTTTTTTTTTCTGCCTTTTTGATACCTTTTTCTCCTGGCTTCATGAGTACTCATTCACCTTTTGTTTGTTGCATTCCTGCAGCAAATGGAATCCCACACTTCTCAGTGAAATGTGGTTCTGCCAAAGAACATGAAGCCCTGTTTTGTGTGTGAGGACTTCTAAAGGTTAAAAGAGCAGGCTGTGGCTAAGCATAGGTAGAATCCATGTGGTGGCATTTCAAGATTATGGAAATCCAGAATTGGTTTTCACAATCAGTATTTAAACTTCAGCAATGGCAACAACTCTTGCCTTCATAGTAGTGGGCTGTCACAGCAGGTTAGTGCACCTTGAGCAGAAAATAATTGGAAAAGGTGGTTTTCCTTGAGGGAATGCTGAACATGTTTTTAATGGTGGCATTAATAGGCTCTTTGCAGAAGATCTCGTCCAACCATTATCTATGCCAGATGAAAAAAAAAAATTGAAAATAGGAAATTGTTCTTTTATTTCTGGGAGTGAGTCTGTCCCATCTACCCCTGTACACAGCACTCTGCACAACGTGTTCTGGAATCATGGCATACCCTGAACTGTGGCAGGCTGGATTTGGTTTAGGCTTTAGTGCTTTATTCTCCACCAGAGCACATCCAAATTGTGGGGCTGAGTGCCCAGAGCCCCTGGTTCATGCTCAAACTTGAACTGCAAAGTCAATCTCATTGCTGAATTCATTCCTCTTGCTCTGTTGCTGTCTCTGAAGTGCATTTCTTTCTTTATTTGTGTCTTTTTCAAATGGAGAGAGTAAAACATCACATACAAAAAAGATGTACAAGTTCAGATTTCCAGGTAGTAGAATAAATGTGAAGTATGATGAATTTGTACCAGAAAAATTCTTGAATGAAGGCACAGTGTAGACTTCATTTTCGAGCTGGGGTTTTTTTTATTTTTATATTGCAGCCAAAACATGAGAATTTACCTTACAAAGATCTCTGAGGAAGAAGGTAAAACTGATGTATGTGCAGGGTGTTGTGTACGTGTTGTAGACCTGTCTAAGGCCAACACTAGGTTTAATTGTTCCTTAGATGTTTAGATTTTTGAACAGTGGCTTTCAAGGAGGGGGAAAGCTTCCCTCATCTACAGCCAAGCATGCAAATATAGCAGCTTCAATTACAGACAGAGCTGTGAACAAATATGCACATTTTTGTCAGGAAATCCTTAAATCAAGCCAAAGGAAACCCCTCGTGGTGTCAGTTTGTAGCACCTGGTTGGTGGCATCCCACAGAATTACTGTGGCTTTTCCTTGACAGGATTTTGTGCTCCATCCTACAAGGAAGGACAAACATGATAGAGTGACTGTGATAATCAGTCATGGATTTATGAGAGCACAGAGATGAATTTGATTGGGATGAATAGAGAATCAAAAATCAATTAATGGCTGATTATTGTTTCTTCCACAAATTGATTTCAGATTTTGGCAGCCTTTAGGAAATGTTCTGCCAGGTGTGATGAGCTTAGCAATGTTAAAAAAACAGACAAGAATAAAGTCTTCATCTTATGGCTCAGTCTTAAATACCTAAAAATACCTGAAGTGAAACATGAGAATAAAACACACCTTTTCCATCTTGTGCCCCCTTTCCTTTTTTTTTTTTTTTTTTCCTTTCCATCTCAGACATCTTTTCTTTCTAATTGTTTGTTAAAATGCATTAAACAGGTTTGGATGTGGATCCTTCTCCTTTTATACATGTGGTGGCTGTGTTTAAGTGCTGTCCCTCTCTGTGTGAATTACAAAAGGGTTCATTACCAGCTTCCAGAGACGTGTGTCACTGTTATTCAACCCATCACCGTGTTGAGGGATTGTTAGTTAGTCCCACAGATTGTCTGATCTCTGGGATTATTGTTGGAAGGACAAAAGGGAGAAGCTTGAATTGCAGCACAGGAGGAAGAGACGAGGGTCAGATGCGCTCGGGTGCTCAATGTCTTCTGCAAACTTGGAGCCTTTCCTGCAATTCAGGGTAAATTGAAAATATTCTGTGCAGGTGAAGAAGAAATCTTTTATACCCAGAGAAATGAATGCACGGGATTCTAAAGGGATTAGTGACTCTAATGTGCTTATAAAGAAAGAAAGTAAAAATATTTACTTTTGAAAATATGGGAACTGAGGAGTACTGTTAGTAGAGGAAGAGAGGTCACCAGTGGGAGCTGAGAACATGTAAATATTATCCAGCAGCTCTATAAATGAGGGAAGTTAAACATGCCTTTGGAGATGGGTAATTGTTAAATACTCTCAGCTCCTTTATGAAAACTATGAAAGGTTTTTCTTTCAAAAAGGGAGGAGGACAGACTTTTTTATAAAACTGCATAAAAGCAGGAACAGGAGTCTAGAGTGCGACACTGTTTCTGTGTGTCTTAGGAGATCTTCTTTTGTATGACTTGAGTCAAAATCTGAGAAAAACCCTGTTCTGAATAAATATGTTTTGGCTGAACTGATTAAGGACTCAAAGTTTTGAACTGTAAAGTGCAGTGAGCACAGAAGGAGAAACAGGGATTCATTTTTGTAGCCTGTGCAAGTTTCACAGTACGTGAAAAGCCCAAAGCATTTTCTTGTGCTTTCACATTTGGTGAGTTTGGAAAGAAGACTGTGGGCAATTTGAGGCCCTCAGCTAGGAGTGTCCATGTGTCCCCTGCCCCAGCCTGCCTACCCCAGGCTCTGCTTGCAGGTCACACGTCCCTCTCCTTTGTTGCAGAGGTGGCACTCAGAGTGCTCAGGCAGATACAGGAATACTTAGTCACAAATTATACTTCTTTCTGAAACTTCAGCCAGGAGCCAAAGTAATTCCTCAGTTTATATAACTTTAAAATTTTGGTGGTGCTGTCTTCTTGGCATGTGTGTTATCACTGCTGCTGGAGGTGCAAATACTGAAGCAAAACATGAAAACTTGACTATTACTGTTGCTCACCCAGATCAGCTATAAATATGGGAATGTTTCTGTATTGAACAGCATAAAAACACGTGATTTCTAAATGGAAAAGGTTTTGGTTAGTTGTGAAAATGGAGAAGAAATGTGTGCATTTACAAAGAGTACATAACATCCCTCTTTTCAGAGGCAGGATGTGGGTGAATGAGTCCGTTCCCAACCTCAGAAAATTGTGAGCTGGTGAAGGTGAGGCTTTCTTTGGGTGCCCCACTGCTGGTAAAGCCCACCTGAGGCAGTCTGGATGTTTCCCTACAAAGCCCTCAATCATATCTTCAGGAATTTCCATGTGTGAGCAAAGCCCAAGAATATTCTGTGCAGCTGAGTAGATCCTGTCCACCACAAATACAAGAGAATTCATGTTAGGTTAACCCTGTTTAACTGCAGAATACTCATTAGATTTACCCAACTCTTACCAGACACCAAAAATATGAGCAGGCAGGATAAAATGTCTCAGTAGACCCTCACCTAATGCCTTTGGCTGTAAGGAGTTACCTGTGTGCCCAGGTCTTTATTGCACAGACATAAATGTGGGTTTTTCTGGCTGCAAACACCCAAAACTCAATCTTCCAGTCTGATTTTTCTCTCAAGAAGTTTAGACTGCAACCTTTGAAAAGGGACAGGCAGAACTATCAGTTATTTAATAAAGATAATAGCCTTTTGGGGATAGGGGTAATAACGAAAGTAATTACTAATGAGGTTTTGGCAGATTAAATGGACTCTCCAGATGATGTGAGATTTAGCTCTTCCCTGTGTCAATATGGGTAGTGAAATATTTGGATGTGTTTTTCAGTGATATCTGTCAGCCTCTCCTTTTTACTCTCCATGTAGCCATTTACCTCAAGCAGTCCATGAATGAGAAAGAAAAAAAAAAATTAGTATGTAATGTAAAAGCCTGGACTATTACATTCCTGCAGTGTCCTCAGGGTTTTAGCAGCACATTTGAGGCCCAACTCCTCTTACTTAATAAATTCTGGATGTGAAACTTCACTTTTACACATCATATTAAAAAAAAAAAGTTTGGAACATTAACTTTAAGTGGAGTCCCTTTAACAAGCCCATTTTTCACTAACTTTCTTTGCTGTGGAAACATGCACTACATAAGTGTGGAATGAAAGTCTTTTCCCTGTGGCAACGGGATATTACTTTTACTACTCTAACTTCAGAAGTGAGGCTATAATGCGAGGCAAAAAAAAAAAAAAAAGAATATCAATGTCACAGAACAGCCAAAATGATCCTGAAGAACATTTTTAGCACTACATTGCTGATGGCATGCCTTGATACAGGAAGCCAGCACCTGAGCTGTGCAGGTGGGGCAGTGCCCTGCTGCTTTTAAATGTGGCTGCTTATCAGCTCTGGTCTTATAGCACGAAGTTTTCTGTTAGGTGTGGTGAAACCACCAGAAATGAGTGTGCTGGAGTGCCAGAGCTGGTCCAAGAGTTTACAGCACCCAGTAAGTCCTGACCCAAGTTGGTAATGATGCTTCCCTTCATTATAAATTGCTTTTCTTCTTGACTTATGCCCCATGGTATATATATTATTGATCTCTTCTCTTGACTTCCCTGACCATAGAGTGATTTGTCTTCTCTTGCTTTCCTGACCACTCACAGAATGTGTCATTATCAGCTCCTTGTCTCCTTTTCTCTTTCTTTTCATGTTTCTATCCTTCCTTTTTTCCCCTGCTGTTGTCTCACTCAATAACTCCTGACTTGCCAAAATCAACAGGATGGAACAACCCTTTCTTAATATGTAGTGATGTAATTAAATTCTTCTGTTTCACAACTAACTTGAATAAGCTACTTTTTATACAGAATTGATTTTTCTCTTTCTGGTGACTGATGCTAGAGTCTTAGCTTTTCCCAGGTTTAACATTTACATGACTTTGTGAAGGTTCAGGTTCCTCAGAGGGCTCACCCCCCTGGGGCTCCCCTCTGGGGCAGTGGTCACTCACTGGTGCTCTTGCCCAGCCCACGCCACCTCAGTGGTCAGGGAGTGTTCAATAAAAACCAAGTTTGTACTTAATGAGTATAGTAAGACATGAAGCATCCATATTTCCTTGAGAGATTTGCATAAAATTTCAGTGAGGGCGTCATATACTTTCACAAAGCTTTGGAGAACATTTTGTTGCCCAGCAAAATATATGTGGTGCATTGTACAGGAGTTCTGGGGTATTGTCACCAAAAAATGCAGCCCATAACAAAAGGTGTGTATCAACCTCACCTGGCAAACTCCTTGTCTGTCAGCTCACACATCTCAAAGATGTTCAGCCACATTTCCACAGAGATCTGCAGAAATGTTCTAGACTCTCTCAGATCACTTCACATTAATGGAGTAATGAATTTAATTAAAATATATTAATGTCACATTGGGCTTTTAGCCATGATTTTAAGAAATCACAGGGGAATCAAACTGCCAACATTTCTCCAAATATGTCTGAGACAAGTTGGAAGATATAATGAAAAGTAATTAGAAGCACAAAAAGAAAATGAAGTGGTGTTACCACCACTGGGATAGGCCATTGGCTTAAGGAATCGAGAATATTATGCATCTGATGTGAAATTTCCTTTGCCAAGTTTCAGGTATCCAAAGATAGAGTTCAGTGAGCACATCCCATAGTAGGCATCTGACTTGGGCAGGATGACTTGCTCTTTGGTAGCTGCTTTTATTTTCCTTGGCTCTGGAGTTAATCTGAGCCGCTCTCTGGAATGGTGCACCTCATGCTTTGGTGACTCATGTTTTGTGAAGGTGTAATGTGAGTTTGAAAGGACAAGAGCACAGGGAACAAAATGTTTCTCCCAAAGTTAAGAGCAAAACGCCATCCAAGTGATTTGGGCTGTGTCTTATTCTTTACCCAAGTAAAAAGTATGAAAAAGCCTGACCTGATGCTGAAATTTCACAGTTGTCGTTGAAATCTCAGTTTTTCCTCTGTGTGTTTAAGATTGCGTTATGTTGCCAAGGGTTTTGTTTCAAATGGTCTTAAATTTTTCAGATTTTCAGGAGATTTTTGCAAACTTCAGTACTATTTTAGTGTTTAGTCTCACCTCATTACAGACCCACAGAAAAACCAAACCCCAATCCAGGCTGCTTTGCCATTTCACAGTGGTTTTGCTGGTGACTTTATTTTGATCTCGCAGATTCTGTGATTTCAAAGATTAAGAGATTTAGAGTTGTCAGCTTTCATTCATGAGTTATTCTGAAAATCCCCAAGGTGCCTACAGCTGGCCATTTATACATCCCTGGGAATGCCCCTGATGAGCTTCCTTGGATATTAATCCCAGGCTAAGCAGCTCATACCTGATATTGGATGAAATCTGCCAGCTGGTAGTGAACAGGTCCCTTCCCCATGAACCATCTGCACAGCACTGAGAAATGAAGGTTGGAATTGCCAATTGTAACTCCAGAGCTCAGAAGCAGCAAACTGAGCACAGTTATATGAATATTATGATCCCAGAACTCTGTTATCTGCTAGGTGCATCCATATCGATAAGTGGTTATTATTCTGTTCTAGCTGGCTGACATTTATGGTTTTCAGGATTTAGACTGGGGTTTTCAGTTCACTTAAATCAGATGTCTGCAAATAAGCATCTGTTATGTTTTAAGTTTCCCAAAGCCTTCCTTTCAAACCTGTTATTTTCTCTGAATCAAATGCTTAGCTCAGCAGAGCCTGAAAATGAAAACAAACTCCAAATGGTCTCCACAGGATATTTTGTGGAAAAAAAAATCTCATTGAAAAGATAAGAAAAAGCCATGACTGGGATAAAATGCATGTATCAATATTTATTATTTATCCAGAGCTTTCTAAAAAAAAATCATTACTAGAAAAAAGTTGTAGACTGTTAAAATTTACTGCAGAAGTCTTGAATTTTAGTTTAGGTTCTTTATTGTGTGGGAGGATAAATGATATGAGGAAAGACCATAGTATCATGCTTTTCCATCTCCAGAGTTTTTGTAAGTTGGGTGGGAGTTGTTCTTGTCTGCTGCAGATGGGTGATATCTGGTGGTCTTGACAAAAGATGCTCTGAACTTTCTGCCTCTGGTTTTTTTTTTTTTTCCACATTCATTCACTACTGGGAAGAAAAAATAGTCTGAGGTGATGCTGAGAAAACCAAATGAATCTTTCAAAAAATTCCTCAGAGGCGCTTTCTCACCCCATGCAGATGTTGGGTTTCATATAATGCCACACATAAAACAACATGGAAGTTTTTTAATGTTTTGAAGGGTTTCTAGAAGAGGATGAAGGAAGAAATATTTTCATTGAAGCATGACATTTAGTGATGCAAGTGAAAGAGCAAAGCAAAAAGGTAAAACAGCTGGAGAATTTGTGATAAACATTATTCTATAATGGATTCACTGGCGCAGGTTTTCTAAGGCCTTATACAGATTTGCAGTGCAGATTGCAATAATCATCACGAAAGATTTGATTTATTCAGTAAAAAATTTATTTTATACAGATTTTTACCTCTACATTAGATAAAATTGGAACGGATGACTAATGAGTGCAGTCCTAGCAGATTGAATTGTCAGTCACTGTTTTAGATGGGCTTTAATACAGTGTATTTAAAATTTATTTAATTTATCTTGAATTTTTTTAAAATTTATCTATTTATTTATTGAGCATTTTAGAGGCAGATGGGGGTTGTCTGTATGAGAAAGCAGTCAGGAAAAAAACAACATGATATCATCATGCAAATAATCAATATAGTCACAATATTAGCAGGGTCTATCGAATTCTTCAAGGACCTTCTCTAATTGTCTCTGCAAACTGAATTAGCCAATTAGCAAGATGGTTTCACTAACATTTTTCTTTTTTTAGTGGCAGCTGCCTACCCAATTATATATATTCATTAGCTCTGGTATGATTTCATTAACCAATGTACAGTAAGTGCCTGTTAAGCAACTTGTGCTTATGTTCCCAGACAAGCAGTGATGCATCTTCTGGTGAGTGTCCTCACCAGCCCACTGGCCTGGATAAACTGGGCTTTATTTATATTTTCAATTTGTCTTTACTCATGAGCAGTACGAGCCGAAGGATAAAATGTAAGAAGGTAATTAAGCTGGTTAGTTTAATTATTTTCAACTGTCCCTCAGAACCACGAACCTGGCTGGCCAGGCAAATGAGCATTAATGAATGAAGGCCCATAATTAAAACATCTGTCACTGTCCTAGTGGGTCGACTGAAGGCTTGGATTGGCTGTGGAAAACCAAATAAGCCAGAGTTAATGTTCTCCTAATCCTTCACCTGTTGAGGTGACAGTAATGGGTAGCAAACATGCACAATGAGCAGTAATGAAGTCGCTTTTGGATTGGTTCAGCACAGGTTTTTCAGGCTAATTAGGTAGACAAAAATGTTAATTTAATCAAAGGGACGTGTGTTCATTAAAGAAGGTGCATAAGATAACTGAAGTGGAGAATTAAGTTAAGAGGCACGCTGTAGCTCCTGACTAAATTGTCCAGATTATAAAGAGAATGATGTATTTAGGTACAATATTTTTTAATTTTTTTTTTAAGATGCAAATCCATGGTTTTGTCTCTGTGTGTCAGAGGATTTACACCAGGGATCAAAATGGTCTCCCTGTATTCCTGTATGTTGTGGTGGGGGGAACAGGGAGTTCAGGACTGAGAGGGAAAGCAGGGAGGGAATGAGATGTTCCTTGTGCATTCCAGGTGGCACAAGCCACGCTGTCTCATTATTCAATCTCAAAAGAGCTCATTACCTCCTTCATGGGACTTGGTGTAGCAGTGATGAACCATGGCTGGGTTTGTCTCGTTTTCCCTGGTTTTCTTCGGGCCCTGACCGATGTGCTGCAAGGCACAAATTGAACAATTTTGTTCATGCTGTAGATCACTGAGTGTCCTTTCAGGGCACATTAGGAAAAAAACCCAAAAAATACAGATTTTCAGCTGTTAAGACGTAAAATACAGTGAATTACCTTATCAGAGTGTATCTCATCTAAACCAAATAAAAAGGAAAGATGATTCTCTAAGATCACCCAGCTGTGGTAGCACAGAAAATAATTAAAACATTGTATTAGAGGCTTGTTACAATTTTAACCTTCTCCAACCCCACATTCTATTTAGATTTCGGATTTAGATAAGCAGTGCAAATGACAGTTTATAGCTGGAGAATGAGACCATTTGGGTGCATTTTAAATATGGTCCTTGATCCCAAAACTGGCTGCCTTTAGCTCTCTCCTTTAGCCACCACCCAGGGAAGTTGATGCTGATTGATGCAGCGTTTCCCAGAACAGGATGGAGTCTGTGATTGTACAACGACACATGGTGACCCACGAGAAAAACATCTGGGAGCAACAGATGTGGGAGCAGTCTCAGTGTTTCCCCCAGTCAGTTCTGAGGGATTGGACAGCACAAATATTATCTGAAACATAAATATCTTAAATAATTATATATAATTAACTGTGTAGTGCTTTAGATGAAAGAATAATTATCACTTATTGCTGTGGTAGGTTGTATCTGTTATATTTCTTTTAATGGCTGGAAGTCTTTTATTCATTCTAAGAGGATGGAGAGTGTTCAGTGAGGGTTATGGATCAATTATTTATTTCTAAATAGAATGTACAGTTGGTTGGTTTGTTGGGAAATGTCTGGAGAGGAGGAATATTAGAACATGCTGGCATTCATGGATTACTTTGCTTTATAATATAATTTTCAGTCTAATGGTTAATGGGACTGTTTTAATTCTTTTAATGTCTGTTGTGCTGTGAAGACAAGTTAACAATTACCTTTTTGATTGTTTGTTTGTTTGTTTGTTTGTTTAGTCCATGGTTTCTGGAATTGGTCTTCTAGGAGAGCAGATGGTAGAAAGGAGATTGAGGTAGAAATTAAGGTTTCTTGTTATAACTAACAGTTTTTATGGATTGCAATAGAGGTTTCATTTCTGTGGTTAACCAGCATAAACAGTTTTCATTAGCATCTAAATTTAACATAATTTTCAGGAACGTGCAAGTTCTGGTAACTGGAGATGATGATTGATACTGAACTAACAATGAAGGAAGAAACAATTAAAATGCTGAAAGTTAAATTTGGGAAAGAGAGATGAAGATGAAGCTTTTAACTTGGAACAAATGAATCAACAGCATGCATGACTTTGAAAATGCAATTTTTTTTTTTTATGTTTATGAATAAATGATGCAGCTGTACTCTGAGGTGTTAACAGAGCCCATGTAATGTGGGCAGAACGGTCCTGGAGAGATGTCTGGAGGAATCCAAACTGAGTTCTTGGTTCATATAGTGAAATGTATTGAAGCTTTGAACTGATCATGACATGTGGTTCTGTTCAGATTTATACAATCATCTTCAGAAAGAGAATATTAACTAACTGCTTGAGTTTCATCTAAAGGCACCTGAAAAATGTGTAGATTTGGCTGTAGCTCCTGATGCTTTGCAGGTTCATCTCCATGCATGTTGCATGTGGGAGCCAGGTCTGTGGCACTGGGACAATTCCCACTGTCCCTCTGAGGGGACCTGAATGGAAATTTGTTCCTGGGGGAACTGCACTGGGAGGTCTCCTGCGAGGATGCACAGGACAGCTCTGGGGCTCTGGCAGAGGGAATTTGGTTTATCTCTGTGTTTTAGGGGATCAGAGACACTGGAAAGATTTTCAGGAGACAGGTGTCCCTCAGCACCAGCTTCCCAAGGGGCTCTCATGGAGCACAGAGGGTGCTCCTTGGCTTTGTACAGCTGGAAATTTTCCTCTTCTATTCTGATATTAGAGATTGGCAAGAACTGGTGGTGATGGGAGCGTTGTGTTAGATTCCCTGTGAGCTGCTGTTGCTTTTTGGCTGCTTTAGCAGTGCCAGCCACGTGTCCTGCAGCTCAGCACAGCCCTGCTGCGGGACACGCTCCTCTGCTTGGCTCTTCCTCTTGGCACGGAGGTGCCACAATTCATCACTGCACCAGCGAGGAGGAGAGGGGCAAGGAAGCGTGTTGGAGTCCTGAGATCAGTGACACTGGGAAGTGGAGGATGGAAGGGATTAAACATGGCCTTCATGAGTGAGGCCCATCCCAGCTCTCAGAGTCAGGGCTTCTCCAGCCCCTGGAGCTCGGTGAGATGTCTCTTTGCTCACTGCAGCAGTGCCCTGCAAGGGAGGCAGGGTAGCAGGGGCTGCAGCCCGTTCTGCAGCATCCAGGATCATCTCCTGCCCCAGTTAGCCACATCTTCCCTGCAATGTGGCCCAGGGGAGGGAAGAGCTGTGTTTTCCTCCTGATTTCTGTCACTCCAGTGAGCAGAAGCAGGTAGTTCATTTTTCCATGGTTCAATGGCTGTTATCAGAGCAGCTAATCTTACGGTTCTGTGATTCAGAAACTTTTATATATGTTTTGTTTTGTTTTAAATACACTCCCAGAAAACCTGCCTATTTTAATGCTTCATTTATCCTTCACTTATTTTTCTTTTGTCTCTTCTATTCCTGTTGCCCATTAGAGAACCACTGGTCTGCTGAGATGAGTTCAGAGCCAGTAGTGCCACCTCTGCCCATTCCCCAGTTAACAGGGGACACCAAACCCATAATTTTATTATTTTTCCTCAGATTGACAAGGACCATAACTGGGAGAGCTGCAAGCTGCTCTGGCAGCAGTTTGGGTGGGCATCCACACACACACATATCCAAAACCCACTTTCACTTGTTTAGAAGTTGAGAACTTTAACAAGTTTTCAAAATCTGCAAAGCTTCTCTCTTGGCAGGGGCTAAAGAATATTAGGAGGGGATGGGTGCTTATGATAACTTTGCTTTGTTGATGCTGTGATAAAATTCTCCTCTGGGGCAGAGGACTTTTCATGGGGTGAGTTGGATGAGGAGCTGCTGGGATGGGATCCCTCCTCCCATACCCAGCTCACAGCAGAAGCTTTAGGGTGCTCGTTGGATATAACAACTTTAAAAGTTCTCAATGATTCATTTTTCATCTGATGGAGGTGCCCAGGAAGGGCTCCATTAGCTTAAGGAAGAAATGCTGAGTAGAAATATATTCCAGTGGAATTTACCAGTTTTGAAAACATTTATTGCTACAACTTTGTCTTTGCTCTTAGCTCTGCCTAATACTTTTTTCTTACCTTTAATGTGGAGTTTATGTTAAATTTTTAAAAAATTTACATTAGTTCTTTTTTTATGAAGTTGCACCCTAAGGCCTTAACTTCTATCTCCTTTTCAAATATTCTGAAGGTATTGATTACTTCATTTCTCTTAA
This sequence comes from Pyrgilauda ruficollis, assembly GCF_017590135.1. Taxonomy (NCBI): domain Eukaryota; kingdom Metazoa; phylum Chordata; class Aves; order Passeriformes; family Passeridae; genus Pyrgilauda; species Pyrgilauda ruficollis. Next base: position 6,176,146 of record NW_024527377.1, read on the forward strand.
ATACATTTCAGTATTGGAGAGGGCTGCCAGCATATTACATTCACTGTTGTGCTTTATTATTAAAAAGATTTAGTTTCTTGCTGTGATGACTGTCTAAGGTCTTTGTCAATTGTTCCTTGCTATTGTTTATCAGAATTGCTGTGGTTTGTGAAAAGAAAGGCGTTTTGGCTATTCTGCCTTTCAGTTAGCAGAAGCTATAAATATCAGAACATGAAATGGTAAGGTAGTGGTTTGAAATTTCTACTAAAAGGCTGCCGAAAAAAAATCTTAAAAACATTTGAAAAGGAAATAAAGACACCCTAAAATTTACAAAATGTCTGTTATCATGAGAGTATCATCCTGAGATAATCAGGTCAAATATAAGCTATTCTTAAGATAGCTATTAAGCTGTCTTAATAAATGGCTTGTATAAAAAAATGATGACACAGAACATCTTTGGCCAAGTACAGTAATAATAATAATAATAATAATAACCAAGTATGCTTTATTGCGAGGAAGAAATGTTATCACTCCAATTACCCCATATAGGAGATTTGAAAAATCCTAATAAGAAACAGTTTAAGCGTAGCTGTGAAGTTATTATTTCAAAACTAGATGTAATCAGTTACCAACAATACACAGTATGGCTTAATTAATGGCTGAAGTACAGGAAATCTCCAGGGGGCCTGTCTGCACTCGTGTTTAGGGACATATTATAACTCAAGGTAATTGAATAGCAATTAAGTAGAGTTAATGAACGTGCATTCTTGGGAAGACAGGCAACAGTTAATGGATCAGCCCGGAATCAACCACAATTAAACTCACACCCATTTGTTTTGCTGAACAAGCATCTACTGAATGTCCACACCAGGATACATAAGGCCATTAATTAATTTGAATTAATAGACATTGGTCTCTTCTCCCATTCCAAGTGAAAGACACTGTGTAGGTGACACAGGGACAGCTGTTGATGTTTCATGGCTACACCAGTTAAAGATATTGCCCCTGTTCATCGTGGCACAGGCTTTTGTTAACTGTGGGTCTTTAAAACAATGTGGGCAATAAACAAGAGTTTGAAGTCTGTGAGGTGGAATCCATGTTACATTAGAGAACTAACAGAACTAAAGTGGAGACTGCTTTCACCAAAATTTCATGCAATGGGGAGGAGAAAGGACATTTCAGCAGTGCCATGCCTGTGCTCCCCTTTTCCACATCAGCTTCTTCCAGACTTGGACACAGGCAGCAGCTAACCACTGAACCAGGGTCTGCATCTAGCAGTTGAAAGAGAAACTGATTGCCAAATGTTGTCTCTTTGTTCTGAAAATAAGAGGTTGCTTTATGCAAAATTCCTTGGGTGATTATAGGGACAGATAAGATTTTTCTTGGAACTTGAGGAACACAAATATTTGATTGCAGTCCCAAACGCTGCTAGGAGCCAAAACATGGAGAGCTCAGATTTAAGTGACTCTTTCTGAAAGATTTATAGAGAGCTTAACAAGACACTAAAAATGTACAAATTCAATAGCCAGAGGAAAATTTAAAAAGTAAATGTATATGTAAGTTGTTTGCATTATCCAAAAGTTAGGTAAACAAGACTGTATTTTTCAGTGATTTAGGAATCACTGCCTTACTGCAACAAACGGGAAATTCTTTAGAAATCCAGCATAAGATCCAGCAGAAAAAAAGAGACATTAAAAATCAGGTACTATGCAGGCAAATAAATTCTTTTTGATGATATAGCAAAGAGGAGGTCAGTTCATTCAGTGTAAATGAGAAACTTCTGCAAGATTCCTCTGAAAGTCTGGTGCACCCACAGGCTGGGCTTGATTCTTCAGTGATGGCTGCATTTGCTCTTCATAACCCTTTTTAAGTAAAATATTATTTCACTGGAAAAGGCCAGCCGGTAATGAAAGGATGACAGGGGACCTGCAGGAAATGAAACAGGGTAAAATCATGTGGGCAAATTTGTGGTGTTGTGCTGTGCAGTTTTATGTGGGGAGCCACGAGGTCACTTATCACTGAAATGTGGCACTGATGGAGTTTGTGGTGCCTCCAGCTGCTCCTGGGGGTGTTTGGGGAGCACTGGGCAGGGCCAGGTGTGTGCCCCCTTGGACTGGGAGGAGCACTGGGCTGCAGCATCCAGTGCCAGCTGCCCGAGCCCCTGGGATGTGTCCAAACTCACAAATCCCTTGGGATGTGTCAAATTCCTGTGTGGCCGTGGGAATGGTGTGCCTGTGGCCCCTGACAGAGCCATCTCTCCATTCCACACCTCTGCAGAGCTTCCCTGTCAAGTTCCAGCTGGAAGGGTCCATCCAAAGTCAAGAAGTTTGGACTCAGTTCCTCTTGATCCATGAATTATGGTGTGGGGAAAAGAAAATCTCTTAGCAGTGTCCTCTTTCATGTCATAGTAAACAAAGTAGTTCAGAGGTGGCAAAGTTTTGTTTAAGGGGGCCTTGGGTTCATTTTGGGACTTTAACCTGTTCAGAAATTGAAAAGGCAAAGGTTCTGAATTAAATCCTGCTATAAATTAACACAATTAATGTGTTTCATTTCAGCTACCTGCACATCATTCAGGGAACTGTCTTGAAAGAGACAAATTAATTACTAATAAGAATTCTATACCCTGCTATTTTCTCTATTTACTGATGTTACTTTCCAACGCTTTTCCAGAAATACTCAGTCTGATATTTAACAAGTGAAGCTATTATTATCTTAAATTACATAAGATTTTCTTCCCTCGTGGTTGTGATAGAGAAGGATGAAAGTAAAAAAAGGCCCCTTTAGCAGGACTTTAACAAATTCACTGCAGAATTTCATAGTGGATAGGGAAGAGTTGAACAAGCTGAGACAAAAAAATATTGAGATCACAGAAATGCTGAATGAGGGAGGGTTTGAGTCAGAGATTATATTTTGGCTTTGCATAGCCTCACTGTAAATTTCAATATTTCTATGAAATATTTGCCCTAGACACATCAATAAGCTTTGAAAGTATAGGTTGTTAATGAGTTGCAGCTGAATCCCAATTTTCTTTCTGCTTATTTTTTTGAGTAGTAGAAATACTCCCTGTGTCTATATAATTAGTGTTTCCATGTTTGTTTTCCTTTGGTAGAGTCTGCCTTTTGAGATACTCCTTTGGTTCTTTCATCATTGCACAAAAATTAAAATTCTGCCCAAAATAACTCAAACCCATCCTTAAGTTATATACAGAGATTTTTCAGCTCCAAAACAGGTCTTTTCAAGCTTATTCTTAAAAAAGTCTTTCAAGTTGCAAAGACTTCCACTGCCACTTTATAAGAACAATGGGGTTTTTTCTTTATTAAATTATTTTCAAAAGGATGCTGTTGACCATGAGGAAGTACTTAAATAAGCTTCTAATTGAATAGAAATACCCTGTATTTAAGCAATGTCTTTCATTTTTAAGAAATCCTAGGACTTCTGACAAAGACATTTTGACCCAGAGCATTTGCTGCTTGCATTTGGTAACAAATGTTGGGAATAAACATTATGCCATAATCTCTAAGCATTAGATGAATAAACATGGTTTTCTCAGGAATGTCTCCTACAGCCTACAGCAACTTAGAACAGTAATTAAAGTAAGACATTTTTGTCAGTCATTTCATAATTTAGAAATTGTTTGATAAAGCAGAAAGCAACCCATAGGAATGCATTCTGGTGTGCTGGTCCCATTACCCATGTTAGATATTTATTCCCAATTTTAGATTTTTTTTAATATTTCCTAGAGATATGCAGTGTATTGCACTGGTTACCTGGATTGCTTAGGTCTTTAAGACCCCACCAATAACTAAAAGTAAAAAATAAGATATTTTCTAATAAACCTTGAGTGAGAAAAGAGCAGTGATATGTAGCCATAGCTGTGAACTATACATTTTTTACAATGTTGACAAAGACAGACTGGATAGAACCAATTAGAATAATTAACATTTGCACTAGTACTTCTGCCTTGGTAACAAGTCACTGACCACATTTAGCACAGTTACTCTAATTAATAGTCCCATTCAGGAAAGATATTTATAGGTGCAGTATTTCACCCAAGCATGCAAGGGCTTCACAAGGTATCCAACAGCTGGCATTGAGTAATACATTCAAAAGCATATCCCCAGTAATCCATCTCAATTCCTTGTTTATTACCTTTGCAGCTTTCTAGCACTTTTGTCAATAAGATATTGCTTCCAGCAGTTCAACTTTATTCTTACATTAATATCCCAAATTTATCATAGGGTTCTAAATTTCCTCTGGTCACCAAAATGTCCCGTTGAGCCATTTAAGCTCCTGGAAACTCCGTTCTTTATTGGCAGCCTGGGAAAAATATTTTTTGCCCTCTATCCCTGAGTGTTTTGAGATTAAATTCACTAACATTGTCAAGTTAGGTCAGCAAGGAAAGCCAAAACAAGAGAGAAAAATGTTGTTCAGGATTTAGGGGGATGAAAAGGGAAGGAGGGGACAGAGGTGCAGAGCTCCAGCCCCGCTGTCACAGCTGTGTCCTGGGCAGAGCTGCAGATGTGCAGAGAGGGACTGACATTTGTTGGCTTCAGGCAGGTTGAAGGCAAGGTCTGGGTGCTCACCAAAGGACAGCCAAAGGGAAATACAAGTGTTAGCCTCTGTGCTTTTTGTCCTTTTAATGGATAAAAGTTCCTTCTCCAGCAGTTTTGGTTCCTAACCAAGTGCAGCGGTTGTTGATGAATGTGTCCTTATTCCCCAGAGGTCCTTTTTCTTGGAAAGAAATATCTTATTCAGGCAGTAACAAGCACAGGCTGCCAAAAACAGCCAAAAAGCTGTAAGTCTAGGTTACCCTCAGAGCCCTGACTGGAACATAATGGAGAGCTGAGTTGCCTCTTGCTGCCTGTGCACCAGCCCCACTCTGCCTGCAGAGAGCTCTGTGGAGGAGCATGCCAGTCACCTCCCAGCCAGCAGCACTGGCTGACCAAAAACATTTCACCAAGTCCATTATTTTAATGTTAATTTAACATTTTTTAACCTAGCCTGATGCTGTCTCCCATCTCCCTGCCTGCAAGCACACCAAGCACCGGGGCTGCCCTGTGGGATGGGGCTACAAGGGCTGCATCCTCCTCCTGTGCTGGTTTGTTTATTTTCTTTGCAGAGGTCCCAGGGAGCATAAGCAGGGACTTCTGCCAAAGCTTGCAGACACTCACTGGAGAATACAACGTGTTGAAATTGCTGGCATCATGTGCTCTGCTCACCCTTGCTCATTCTGCCAGGCTGGAGGGGAGGGAGCATCACTTCTGACTCACGGGGGTGTTGCTGCTAGACTGTGCCCAGGAGCAGCATTTGGGCTGCAGGAATGCTCAGAGGTTCTTTGTGATAAAGGAAATCCAGATATGACAATTAATATCTATTTCAAAAGATTTTGTGATTTAAATAATCTTGGCGCTGCTGGAAAGGATTTTTAAAGCTAAGGTTGCACGCAGTGGGTAAATTAATAATTATGCAGGTTGTGAGTCACTGCATTTGTTTCTGCTGGTGTCATGTTTCAAAAAGGAGCAGAATAAGGAAGAAATGCTAATATCCCCAAAGACATATTTCTGCAATGAAGGGGCACACAGAGCTGTGCTCACTAAAGGCCAAAGCACAGTAAGAGCAATTACTTCCCTGTGGCTTTAAGACCCTCTGTTAAAAAAAAGTATTTTAAAAAGCTGCTGTCTCTTGCTCTGTTGTCACTTGCTGATGCCAGCTGTATATTTTTGCATATGATTTTTGGCTATTTCAGGTAACCACCTGACTTTCACACACATAATATTGTACTCCTGAATTCCAACAGAATCTCTTGGCATCTGGTAAAAGTCCCCTATGACTCAGTAAGCACCCACTCAATAAATAATTTGAAATGAAAAGCATCCCACGCATGAGTTCTGGGTACAAAAAAAACCCCCAAAAACCTTTAGTGCCTTTATTTTCTTCAGAAAGTAAACAGTGGGTAAATTATCTCACTGTTGCTTTGCAAATGGGTAATCTACCATGATGATAATTTTGGGTATTACATCAGGAAGTGCTGTCTTGCAGGAGGCTTCTGAATTTGGGTTGATGGCCAGCAAGTTCCTACTTCCCTTGCTGTTCAATCATTGATTTTAGTCTAGTAAACACTTCTGCACGTGCATTAGAAAGTTGTGAAGAAGACAAGGGACATTAAGCATAATGCACCTTCTGGCAAGGAGGCAGAGGGATGCACACTGCAGGGAGATGAGAGAGGAGCTGGAGTCTGAGTTACTGGCATTTGAAAGTTGCTAAAATTAACCTGTTGTTTCTCATGAGCAGGATATTTATAGTTTCTCTGCTGCAGCAATGTCACACAGCAGGGTGTGAGAGACAAACCATGGCTGTGTTTCCCTTGGCAGTTTTCTCGTGTGATTGTTGGTGGATACCTGACTTCGTGCCTCAGTTTCCCCTTTGAGGGGAACCCAGTCTAGGGGGGGTTGAAATGAGATGATCTTTAGGATCCCTTCCATCCCAAACCATTTTTATTTCAGCAGTGATTTTCTCCTGCTGCTCCAGGGCCAGGTAGCAGGTGGGTGTAAATTGATGGAGCAATTTGAAATCAATATCTGCACTCCAGGGATCAGATCTCATTCTTTGCCCACCATTCTTGGTGGTGAGGGGCCCTAAACATACTCATATATTTTCCTCTATGAATAATTATTTACTGGCAATTGTTCAAAAAGCAATGGAAGCAATATCCTTATTTCAGCCTCTCTGGGAGCAGCATTTTCAGTTCTCTCATTTCCTTGCTGTCCCCATTTCTTTGCTAAAAAAATGTCATAGACACACTGTAGATAAGTCTGGAAGACAGTTTAAATTATTTTTCTGTATATTCTGATAGTGAAAGAGCAAAATAATATATTTTTGTGACAAATAACAGATATAAAAATTCATAGGTGGTTCTCTGGCCGTGAGGGCAGTTTCTTAACCATGGGACTATGGATTCCTCTTAAAAAAGAGAATTTGATTTTAGAGGAAATCTCCTTTACCTTCCTGTGTAAATAAATTGAATGTGCTCTTTCTCCTATCTCTTATTGAAAGTAGGGGTCTTGATTAAAAAAAAAATCATTAAGATAATCCCTGGAGTCGCTCTATGTGGATATAGTTGGAATTACATTTTTAAAATATACTTTATTTCATGATATCTGTTTATTGACTGGCAACCTGTTTGTTTTCTTGTTGAGTCCCGTTGCACTTTGAGTGCACTTGGCACTGAGCTCCAGGTTTATTGCAGAAATCCGCATCCAGAAAAGATTTCTGAGTACCTTAGAGGGTGACTTCACCCACAGCAGTGGGTAAGAAGCACTTCCAGGGAGTGGTTTGGGTTCTGGATGGACCCTTTTTGCCATTTTCTCTCCCCAGACTGCAGAGGCAGCACGGGGTGATTATCAGCAGTGCTGGCTCATCAGTTAAATGCCTGATACTGGCTGACCGGGGTCTCAGAAGTGATTAATTAAGGAGCATTTAAAATACTCCTCCCTGCCCACCCTGCTTTCTGCTGGCTTCTGGAAACAGAGGAGGTAACAGTGGAGTAAATGGAGCACCTGGAAATCCACATTCACATCATGCTCACCCCACTTTGGAGGCTGGGGCTGCCGTGGCAGGAGTTTCTCACACAGGGCTGGGGTTGGGAAGGTCAGTGCAGCCCCAGTCAGCGTCCCCACAGCCTGTAAATCCATCTGCTGGGATGGGATCTTCACATGTGCCCTGGGGATGGGGCTTGGGAGAGCGGGCACAGCCCTGCTGGGTCTCCTCACCCGCGCTCTGAGCTCTCTTGGGTGGTGGTGTGAGTTTTGGATGGGACTGAAGCCACAGCATGTTTGCATGGGCCTCGTTTCTTTGCCCAGACCTGGTGTTATGCTCTGATTAATGCCCCTGGGTTGTTTTGACATGTTCACATCAGACAAAAATGGCCCAATAATTGGCCCCATTTCTGAGAGCTCACCTTCAGACACGCCACAGGAGAGCTGCTGCTTTCCCCCTCACGGTCAGGCCTCGATCTGCAGCTTCATTGCTGGCAGGGACAACTGCTAAATGCTGTATTAGTCAGAAAAATCTTACTGCAGAGTGTGAGCACAGAACAGGGATCCACTAAGATAAAGGAAAAAAAAAATTCTTTCTTCTCTCTGGAAACTTCTTCCAGCACTATAAAGATGATGAGTCCAATCAGCCTTGGTGTAACTTGGAGCAGCAGTGCCACAGAGGACTTTGTGTCCAGGATCTTTATAGTCTGAAAAAAGAAGTGTTTGTTCTATTCTTCATTTGGTGATTGACAGATTATCATAGTTAAGGAGCATTAGGCCATAATTTATAAGAACTCATTCTGCACCCTCTGCATCAGTGGGTTTCTGTGTGGATTTTATTATTAAATCACTGCATTAGAAGACTTCTTGTTCCTACGAGTATAAAAATCTTTTTTTCCCACTTATGAGTGAGCACAAATTAGTGCAGGATGGGACTTTTCCCTTTTAGTTAGCATAATTATGGTAATGAGCTGGACTAAAAAAGATGAAGAATTCCAGGGACACATTTGGAATGTATGTTGATGGTAAGATGTGAAATCTTACTGTTTGTGTTGGAGAAAAAAAGCAGAAAAGTGCTCAAGAGAGCGTGGCTCATTTTATAATGCTGCAGTGCCAAAGTGCTCTGTAACAAGGAGTTGGAGGGGTGAAAGCCAAATTTCCATCTCTTCCCTGCTGTACCAGTGGAGGGGGAAATTATAACCCTAGAGGGGAATTGTGCATATGATGGTTGAGTTGTAGTAACAATGCTGGGATTCATAATCATTTCCTCAGAAGGTCTGCTAATCTTCTTCCCTGCAAAATGTACTCTCAGATGGGGTGGCTTAATTCATCGAAACCCTGCTTTTGTGGTGCCACACCTGACCATACTTTGAATAAACTCACTTTGCTTTGGAAAGAAATGCCTCCTGCCTAGAGTAATTCCAGCGCTATGCAGTAAATCCAGAGCTGAGCTTTCTTCAAGCTCTGGCGGAAGGATTTGTTTAGAAATTGTTCCAACACTAGTTTGGAATTGTTTCAAGGGGTGAGATTTAGTTGCTTTGGTTGGTTGTAACTTACTTGAAACAGTAATTGGAAAACCACATTTGAGCCTGTTCTTCCTGTACTTTAAGACTTTTCTTCTTAACTTCCACTAAAGCAAATTTATCAAATTTATTTATTTATTTTCCTTTCCACGTGAGCTTCATGGGGCTCTCTGAGTATCTTTTGTCATGAATGGTGTTGGCTCTGGGGAGCACCTGGACAGTGTGGGAGGCACAGACAGAGGAGAACGGGGCTGCGGGGATGTGCACATGGAAATCATCCCTAATGCTCTCCCTAATCCTGTGAGCCTGATGGGAATGAAGCCAAGATGTTCTGCATCAAATCTCATTGCTGTGGCTGGGATGTCCTCTCAGGTCTTCTGCCCTTCTTGTTGTATCCTCTCTTCTCGTTTTCTGCCTCTGTTTCAGCAGTCAAGCAGAGGAACACACAAAAGCAGGAGTTACCATTGGAAAGGAAGGGCTCTGAGCTTTGCAAGGGCTTTTTTTGGGCTGAGTTTTATATTAACCATCACGGTGTGCAGGCAATTCCCTCCACTTGCACAAAATTCCTTCACAAGCTTAAAAACCATCTGGATTTCCTGTAGCTGTCACAAATAACTTCATAGCCATGGAAGGAGCTAAAAGTGCCTACACAGCTCACACCACTTCAACATCAGTTTGCAGAGGAGTTTTTCCAGTGGGTGACTCCCACAGCTGGTCTGTGTTCGTTCAAATCCATGTCTCCTGTGGCTGATGGCTGCAGCACCAGAGATTATTTGGAGCTGTCACCTCACAGGCTGTCAGGAGGTTCTGGATGGAGCCTTCTGCAGGGAGCAGTGAGTCAGCTGATTGCTGCTCTTGCTACATCTGTAATGTTGTTTTAGTTCACTGCATAGCTGCAGGATTTTAGCTGTGCTTCACCAGTGTCTCCCTCCTTCCCTGGAGAAGGATAAGCTCTGTCCCACAGGCATCCAAGGCACTTGGGGTCACCATCCTTCACCCCCTGAAGTCTCAGCACAGTTTTTCCTGCCCTGTGCCTATCACCTTTAGAGGCAAATGCTGCCAGTAAGGCGTCAGACAGAGACATCTGAGGTCAGGAAGCAGAGGAAGAGGGAGGGAGGTGATGGCAGTCATGGACATGAGACCTCACAGTGCAATTCACAGCATAATCCTGGATCTGTGCACACAGGGATATGGTTGTATGTGCTGTGTAGTGCTACAGTGCCTTGGTTTTCTCTGCTGTCCACACAAATGTCCACACAAACTTGAGGTCTCAAAGCAAGGTCTTATGCCAGAGGAAGAAGTTTTCACACATTATCTCCTTACCTGTCTTGCTCTGGACCAGATTTAATTTGTAGGACTGGTGCTGCTGGTAGGTGGCTTCCATAGGAAAATATTGCTGCTGATCCACAACTGGATGCTGGGATCCTTATTAAGATGATGAATTAGCTGAAGAAAATGAGGAGAATGAGGGAGGGCTGATGCAATTAGAACAAGTTTGAGGCTGTGAAGAACTGGCAGTGATGTGTTCTTTACCTGGAATCTGGAAACATTTAATATCAAGTCAGAGAGAAAAGGACAGCACAGATATCGTCCCAGGAGGGGAAAAAAAATGAGGTCACTTGCCTTTGCTGAGGGTTTTTTTCCTAACTTTGGATGTATTGAGCTGTGTAATAACTTGCACATATCTGGAAGCAATGCAGAGCACAGCAATCAATAATACAAGCAACGATAATCAGGTGTTTCAGCCATCTGACACAAGCAGTCTCCAAAGATAATTCTCTCCCACAGGACATTGCTGAACATAACTTCAGTTTATTCCTAGCAAAAAAATAAATGCTTGCCTGCTGTGCAGAGACAAACCTTGCCAACCATTCTCCTCCTGAAAACTGGAAAGGGATGGAGGTGCAGGGAAACCCAGTGGGAACAACCACTGGAGCTGGTGGCGGCCAGCAGAGCTGGTGCAATCTGTCACCCGTCACCAGTGTCCTTAAAATCCTTAGAAAGACCTCAATAAAGAGGAAATTTGTTCAGCAATGCCAGGAGAACAGAGGAAAGCACAGAAGAGTTTGAGGCTGCATTTCATGTTTGTAAAGGACAAAGGATTCTGGCCCAGGGGCACAGTGAATGTGTGTCACTGTCACCTTGGTTCTTGAGTAGGTTACGCTGCAGTGTGAGCCCAGCTGGTCTCATAAAGCTGCCCATGAATGAGACAGCACTGAGAATTCCCCCTGCCCCTGTGTGGAATCAGTCCAGATCAGGGCAGCCAGAACCAATCCCAGGTATTTATTGTAGAATTACAGAAAAGTTTGGGTTGGGAGGGACCTCAAAGAGCATCCAGTTCCACCCCCTCTTCCATGGGCAAGGACACCTCTCACTATCCCAGGTTGCTCCAAGCCCCATCCAGCCTGGCCTGGAATTCTTCCAGGGATGGGGCAGCCAAAGCTGCTCTGGGCACCTGTGCCAGGGCCTCAGCACTCCCTCAGGGAAGAATTTCTTCCTAATATCTCATCTAAACCTACTCTCAGTTTTAAGCCTTTATCATGTCTCTGGTTAGGGTGGCTGTTGTTTTCTTTTTCTGTTAGCTGCTAACAGAATCTTCCTGCTACCAGCCTTGCAATTAAAAATATATATAAATAAAGTAAAATTAAAGTAACTCAAATTGTTAAAAAGTAAAATAAAATAAACACAGGGTGGGTTTTAACCACTTGTGTGGCCACATTGCTAACAAAAAAGCAGAGAGGAGCTTTGGTCATCAGACACCATCAATGCTGAGCTCTTCCCCTAACAGTAATACCACCATTCATAATTGGCTGTAAAAATGAGATGCTTCTCAAGCTACTAAAATCCAAAATCCCTTTCTCATTCTGCATCACCAAAATGACATTTATGTTATTCAGGATTGCTATCCCCTTTCAACCCAGAGCAGTCAGCAATAGCACATAAATTTTTATGCCTGTCCAGTACAAGGCACTGCATAAAAAGAGAGGGCATAAATGATGTAATTGATGTGAAAGTTTTTGCCATGCCCTCCCAAAAAGCAGGAAGATTCACTGCAGGTGGTGAAGGAGGAACTCTGTGCCTCCTGTTTGGAGCTTGCCTCCTGGGAGCTCCCACAAACCAGGCTTGTGCCTGCACTATAAAGTCATTCACTCTGCTGAGGAGTCTATTAGTAAAAAGGAGAGAAACAATGATTTTCAGATGGCAGAGTATGAAATAATCAATACTTCTCCTTATTCACAAGCAGAAGAGTGGCAGATAAGGATATATACCAGTCACAGATGCAATGTTTAATAAAACATCTTGGTCTTTGTCACTCTAGGCAGTTTTCTGCTACATTTTATAGGTCACAGTCCATGAAATTTCATAGGAACTTTCACATCTATTCTCTGTAGCAGAATATGACATTTATTTGTTATTAAACCATATAATTTAGGGAGGATGAAGATACTTTATCCAAAACAACATGTGAAGTAGTCTTTCCAACTACAATTTCTCTCTAATGTATCTGTATTTTGGGACCTCTATATAATCCTGTGAGCATCTTTATTTTTTTTCCTAATGGGAAATAATAGAGGAATATAATTTTATAGTGATTGTATGATAACAGGCCAAGATATTTGTTAAATTCAGGGTGCAACCTTTGCTTGTTTTTTCACCTGCTGAGGCAGACTGTCACCACAAAAAACTGTCAGTTTAATCATGAGAAACATGAGCAGTGGGGAGTTAATCGTGGTAAGTCAGTGCTAAGCATTGATCCACTCCCAAACACCTGGAAGTCAAGAGAGGATTTGTGGTGGGCACAGCTTTTATTGCTTCTGGCAGATGCAGAGGAGAGAGAGGTGAGTGTGGAGTGGAGGAAGGATCTAAGATTGAGAAAAAAGCATGGGAAAATGTCTCTTTTCTGTCCAATCCAGTTGGTTTGTAAGAGGATTCACCAACTTTCATTAATCAAATGTGTCCTTGATGTTTTGGTTGTAGAACATTGTCCCATAGGCCTGATGCCTCTTTTGGAGTGTGTAGAACCTGCTGGCTGTCAACTAAACTCCCCTTATGTATGGTTTTTATATGTAAAAATCCTTTGGACCACACCTGGGAGTCAGAGGGTGAAGGAGAGAAAGAGAAACACACAAGAGAAGGGAGGAGTGGGATTCTGGATGTGTGTCATTACAACAGAACAGGGTTGTGAGTCATTGAAATTGCTGGTTTGTCACAGCTTCAGTGGTGGCTTGAAAATTCCCTTTTTATCCCTAGGTCCATGTTCTGGAAAGGTATTGCCCCATTCAGTGAGGAGCTAGCCCTGGAGGGGTCAGCAGTGCATGTCCATGGAGCTGGTCCTTCCTGCAGCTGGCTGGGGCACAGAGCAGCTTGCCTGACCTGCAACTTTCTTATTAAAACCAGAGAAGACAGTGCTATGTGAAAGCCCTCAGGGCTTGTAACCTTACTGAGATAATCTATTTTGGGGAAAAAAAAAAAAACTGTAGAGATTTTTTAGCAGCCCAAACCGTGTGAGGGTCTGTAGATAGCTGTAGTAATTCCTGCTCGCTCAAATCGCAAAGCACACTGCTATCAAAATTTAATCTGGGTTTTTGGTGAATAATCATATTTCACTCATTTTCCTCCATACTTCTGCTTGAGATAAATGAACCCCTTCTGTGCCACCACCAACCCAGAATTCATAGGCCAATATTTTACATCTAGGGCCAACAAATGTGGGGAGTGGCATTTTATGACCCATCTCAGTAGCATTTCCAGCATCTGCCTCTCAAATTCACTCACAGCCTTGAGTTCTAAATGAGATGACAGCGGTCACTTTATCAACCAGCATCACCTTTGTTCATGAGACACCAGGATCTGGCAAGAAGAGTCTTAACTTGGCAGGGAACTACCTGGGAATGGCTCTTCTTGGAAAGGGAGAACCTCTGGCAGGTGACCAGCGCTGCTGCTGAGCTGCGCGATGTCTGATTTTCATCCCTCCACATTCAGGCCTTTGGCAGCACTTCATGGAAATCTGTCTGGGTTAGATCTCCACTCTCTTGGAGAGACGGATTCCTCATCTGGGGCTGGAGGTGCTCTCGCAGTGGGAGGAAGAGGAAGTAGACAGGTGGGGTTTCATTTTTGTGTCTGGATTGGAAAGCGTGCTAGATGTGTATCCAAATACATGTGGTTCTCCTGGATTTTCCTGGTTTCTTCTTGATCTTCTTAGGCCTTCTACCCAAGTGCATTCCCCTTTCCTATAAAATCCCCAAAACAGCTGTGAGTTAGGCATGGAGGTGCTAGTTTTACTTCCAATCATGGTGATTTCAATCAGTTTTCTGCTAAAAGATATTCTTCAAACCATCTTTTTCTCAGAACAAAACAGTTTACCTCAGTCCTTGCAAACTTTGACAATCACCCTGAATCTTGGAAATAATACCTTCCATCTGATGTGGTTTTGATTATACACGTACCTGTTTCTTGCATACCATTTGTAAGCAATTATAGCCTAAGTGAATCAAAATCCCTCATCTTAATAAAAGTTAGAACTTTCATGTGTCAGAGGTGAAATATATTTTGGTACAGTTCTCCTCTGTGTGAGTGTATCTGTACAGATATTAATCACACAATCTTTACAGGGATTTGCTATGAATGAGCAGGTATATTATTATATTATAAAGGCAGGCAGTGAATATTACAGTGAATAGTTTCCTGTTAACACAGAGCATCACTGCCTCTCTGTGAGTAGAGAATGACTTAGCTTAAAGGAACATCTTTCATCTGTGTAAATGGTTTACTGGGGGGCATTGCAGATAGTTCTGAGTAGAATTTTTTTTTCCACAGAAACTGAGCTACAAGGATAACACAAGTAATTGCATTCTCTAGTGCCTCCCAGTGCTACACATGTTATCTTCAATGGGAAAAATCAGCTATTGGCAGCCTGGTGAATTTAGTAATTGTAACTAATAGGGTTGTTTCTTCTTGCCTGTCTTTCAGGATGGAATGGGGAACCTGAGGATCACAGAAAAGGGTCTGAAGCTTGAAGGAGATTCAGAATTCTTGAAACCTCTCTACGCCAAAGAAATCCGATCAAGACCAGTAAGTTTTTGGGAAAGGAACACGTTTGTTTCTGTAGCCCTTACAGAAAGAAACCATGAAATGGCAGGGTGACATGGCTACTGGATAAATTGCTTTGGCCCTTGGCCTCCCTATACAGATGCAGTTGGGAGTGAGGCTTTGAGGGCTTGATCCAGACACTGCATCCTCTGGGCAGTTCCAAAGCTGATACCGTGGCTCTGGCTTTTGTAAGTCACAGTTAAAACTCTTCAGGACCTCTGAAGTTTCACACTGTCTTTGCTTTCTTTTGAGGTAAATCCTAAACAACCCTCAACAGGAGGAGCTGTTCTTTCTGAGGCAGAGGGATGGCTGGCAGCTCTGGAATGCAGCTCACTTTTAACCAGTTACAGCTTATCTGGATAGCAGAGAGGTGGTGCTTTGGCACAAGGGCCTGATCTGTTGTTCATTAGCACAATGAACCCATATTATGTCCTCAATCCTATTTCATGTTGGTTTAAAAATATGTGTAGTTAAAATTCAATGCTGCTAAGAGTGACTGCTTGACAAAAGTGGCAAGAATGTTAACTACTGGAAATGAGAAAGAACCCAAGTGTGATTGAAATAACATTTTCATAGCAGCACTTTGTTGGCTGTTGGTGACTTTTGGTCTTCCTAATGCAATCCTGTATGTCCTGAGCAGCTTTAAAATAACTGGAATAATTACAGAGTTTCCAGGATCTGTGTCAGAAGATATCATCTGTCTTGTTTCCTGATCTAAAGTGTTAATTTGAATCAGATACCAACCTTCCATTTTGATAACAATGGCAGATAGCTAATTAAATAAACTTAGCATCCTTTTATCTGAGCATTTCAGTGCTCTTGTAGAAATTGGAACTTGGAGCATAATGAACAAAACAGCCAATACCATGCCCCGTTTAATTATTGAAGGTTGTAACCTCTGTAAGATGGCTAGGAATTCATTTGAACAAGCATAATCATTCAGGAAGAAAACTTAATAAGAAAACCTTCATATCTATAAATGCTTTCAGACCTGAATTAAAACAGAACCTGTAAAACCTTACATGTCATTCACCTTTTAATAAAAAATATGTGGGAACCAGGTGCAGCAGTTGGTTTGATAAATAGGCTGACAAATCACTACCTACATTTCTTTTTCTGTAGTTACATTGATGGAAATAATATTTGATTGCTAAGAGAAGTGAGAACTACTTCTTGCTCCTGGGGAGTTTACTGTTTTCATATTATCACATTGATCTACATTTTAATACATCGGGGGTGCAAAAGGTGTCCCTTTCCTGGGGCTGTTGAAGTAATTTCCACACACCATTGACAGATTACTGAGTGCAAGGAACAAGAAGTGTAAGGTAAGGCCTGTGTGTGTTCCTTCCTTGCTTTATCCCCTTCCAGGATTATTTTTGCTGTTAGCTGGAGGAGGGTAGCTGCCAGCCAGAAGCTCTGATCTGCAGTCTGAGGAGCTGGAAACTGTGTTAACCACATAGTTACACAAACCATGCTCATTGCTCCTCCAACTTTTGGAATAAACTGGAATAGCCTGTGCTGGCTTTTAGGTTGTTTGTGGTAACCCTGGAATTGTTTTTGGGCTGGGGGCAACAGCAGAGATCTTAGTGCATTCAGACAACTTCTGCTTTCCTGTGCTGTGTGTGAATTTGGCCTCTTGAAAGCAAATGAAAGGATTGCAGTCAATCAAAGGTTTGTAGTACAGAATATTTGAAAATATTGTTAAATAATCAACACTCCATCTTTTTAAAGAACAGTGGTATGACCCAGTGTTGTCTTGGAGGGAAGTGTGGTAGCAGTTCCTGAACCTGTTGAATATTGTTAAAATGAAGTGCCAAACTCAGAGCTCAGCAACAGATGAACATCCATACTAATTCTAGAGTGAACTTCCCTGGGTTTTCAGAAGTGCATAATGCAGCTTTAAATATGTGAAGAGTAACAGAAACAAATCTGACAAATAGCATAGTGAAGAGAATCCC
This sequence comes from Pyrgilauda ruficollis, assembly GCF_017590135.1. Classification (NCBI taxonomy): domain Eukaryota; kingdom Metazoa; phylum Chordata; class Aves; order Passeriformes; family Passeridae; genus Pyrgilauda; species Pyrgilauda ruficollis. The sequence goes on from NW_024527377.1 coordinate 6,193,231, forward strand.
AGAAATAATCTGACATATACAATTTTTCATATGCTTAATTAAACAACCTAAGAGTTGTGTACAGTAATAAATAATGGTTTCATATAAACTCCAAAGACTTTTAGATGCTGGTTATTTATAGAATAATTAATCTCTTTTTTTATAAGCTCAACAAATTTAACTTCAGTACTGTTCTATGTAGTAGGTGAAGGAGCATTGCTGCTGCATGGAAAGAGGGGAAAATTACTTTTCCTACAAGTGGCTGCAGTTCCATGAGCTCTGTACCCTGGTTTTTCCCACTCATGTGTCTCTGTGGTGCTGTTCCCCCATGTGCTGCAGAGTTGCACACAGAGCTGGGAAACCCCTGCCAAAATATCTCCAAAATGGGAATTGTGATTATTCTTGAAAGCCTGAATTTGTCACTGGTGCCTCTTCTTCTCTGCTGCATCTCTTGAATCCCAGGAAGTTGGTAATTAAAATTACACCCAGATTTGCTTTCCTAGGAGCTCTGCCTTCTGTTTTAGTGATAGTTTCGGATTTCCACTTAAAAGCGGATTTTTTTTTCAAATGGATTTGGCTGGGAGGGAAGATCAAGGGTTAGAGAGGAGGAAAAGCCCTCCAGTATCATCCGTAGAGACTGCTGGGTGGGCACCTCTGAGCTCCTGTAGTTTGTGCCTTGAAGAGCCCTGCTGGGTCCTGCTCCCTTCATCACCTTGACAGACAGAGGAGCTGCACTGAGATGTGCTTCTCATTCCAACTGAAATTCCAGATTTTAGCAGAAGGGTTGGATGGATGTGGTTTGGCCCGTGGCAGAGAAATCACTGACATGAACTGAATCTGCTGCCAGCCAGTTTCTTTCTGCATCTGACACCCCCAAGATTTGCTTCCTTTTTCCCTCACCCACTGAAGAGTGACCCCCCAAATTCCTTCTGGTTTTATACAGAGAAGAGGATCTCTCTTCCTGCTGTTTTCCATCCTAGTCCTGGCTCAGTAGTACTGGATTTGTAGTATGGATTTGGAACCTGTTTTCAAGCATCAAAATGGAAAAAAAATGGAACGTTGCCATTTTACAAGCCTAAAGTTTATCTGGAGGTTAATGATGGGTGGTAGCAGTGTTTGCACCCTTGTAGCTTTCTTTTAAAGAAAGGAGATGGATGGGATCCCTTTTCCCAGAGTGTTCAGAGCATTCTGAACTCCCAGCTGAACATATTGCTCACTGAGCAGTGTTTTTTCCTTGCATGGAATATGAGCATCTTGCTGCCTTTAATTAAGAAGATAGCTGGGCCATGAAGTATTGCCTGTGTAAATAAAAGTGATTTGTACTTAGTCAAGGAGCTGCATTAGGAATTCTCACATTTCTTTACTTACAGATAAATTATGAAGATTATTAAAAATTGGAAGGGTCATCTATAAACCCATCTGTAGCTCAGCTGCACTGTCACTCTCAAAATGTAGCTGTCTTTCTAACTGTTGTAATTTATTGTGGACTATCGTGTGAACCATCTGCTTGCTTATAAATCAGACCAACTTTTGACTGAAAGTTGTACACAGCAGTAGAAATCGTTAATTTTATGTCCTGGAAAGTAGTGGCAACAGTTTAGGGGACTTCAGTCTCCATTGCCTTAATTGGAATAGAAATTTAAAACTGGAAATTTTCCTGCCTGTGTTGAGACGAGCTGCTGAGAAGCAAGTTGCTTGCAATTTAGAGTTAGCCCAGATTTAGCTTTCTTAGTGCAGCTGGGGTGTTTTGAAGCCTGGCACATCCAGGTCTGTAAGGAACTTGAAAGGGGCAAGACACAAAACAAGCTGTGTGCATTTTCCATCCAGATAACAACAGAAATAAAATCCTGTGCCGTGATTGCACAGGAAAATCCAGTGAATTGCTTCTCTCAGGAGCTGTCTGACAACCAATGAGATGATAATCTCAGTTTCAGGAAGCAGAGAAAAACATTGCCATGATAGGATTAGGATGGGTTTGCCCTTTCAATGTTCATTCCAAGTGCATAGATAGGAAAGAAAAATAAACTCAGTTTGCAAATGTTTACACCTGGGCTTTATTTTTCTTACACTGAACACTTTTAAAGACAAGAATATGGATTTGCCTGAGAACTTTGGCTTTGCTTCAGTAAAAAGCACTTGACCTCCCTTAAGCTCTCTTTCTCCTATTGATGGGTCTGGGAGCACAGAATTAAATATGGGCACCAAACTTTCTACCTGGGAGAGCTCCAAGCTCTGCTGTTGCACAGGTATAAGGGATGGCAAAATTCTCTGAACAGATTTTGAGGAGATTTTCAAGTGTCTTTATAAAGAGACCTCTTAGTGTATGTAGCTGGTTTCATGCTGAAGGTTTGCTTCTGGTTATTTTTAATCAGCTAAAGAAAAAGAGTTTAAAAGAAACACCCAATACATCAAACTAAAAAGAGGCAAAGGACTGTGTCTTTGTTATTTTCCTTTTTGGGGGGATGTTAGAGGCCCCTGTCCCACTCAGTGTGGCAGGGAGTGTCTCTCTGAGAGCACCCTGCTTGCTCAGGTTGTTGGAGCAAACCTGCCCTCATTTGAAGCCTTGCAAAATAACTGGTGACTCCAGTGGAAGGAGGGCTGGGGCTCTAGTTAGTGTCACTAACACTTGCCTGGGATTCTGCAGGGGCATCTGTTTGGCCTGAAAAATTCACAGTTAGAATTAGGGCTGATAACTGCTATTCCCTTTACTGGTGTTTAGTAAGTTCTTATCAGAATAAAAGCTAGACCAGCAAGTGCCTAAAATATGTTTCTCTGTCCTTTGCATTCTCCCCAGCCAGTATTTGAATGATAAAAATTTTAAAGGAAGCTTTTAAGGGTGATAAATAATTATTTTGCCAATGTACTCGTCTCACTATGTTCAGTTCTGGAATAAGAGTGCTATAATTTAAAAGCACAGAAGCACTTCTGTAATGGCTGTATTCTTTGGTATTATTTGCTCTGCAGGTCTACCTGCCTCCAAGCTAAAAATACTGACTGCAAAACAATAAACCATGTATTTGGATTAAACAGTGACATGTGCCCACAGTGGGACATACCTGCCTCATAGCCATAAATACATATTTATAAGCAATATAACATACTAATTTGGATAAAAAGAGTATGCAGATGGCAAGATAATTGCAACTTTGTATGAGGTTCAAACTGTGTAGTACAAATGTAGCTTTTAGATAGATGGCATGAAAGAAAGTTGCTATTTTTTTGAGGGAGAAGACAAAATAATTCCTTTCTTCCTTTGTCGAAGTTCACAGAGAAATAAAAGGACATTGATTTAGTTCCTGGTGATTTGGTCTAGCAAAGTGCTGAAGGGTTTCAGCATGTTCACTGAAACCTCCCCGGGGTGGAAATGAGGAAGTGCAGTTTGTGTCACCGTGCTGCCATCACTCACTGTCCCTGCCTGCTCCCACCACCTCTGCTCCTCCAGCATTTCACTGTTCCTAGGGACTGCTCCTTCAAAGAGGAGAGGAATCCTCTTTGCAGAATGTGGTGCATCCGAGCCTGTCAGCTCTGGAGGTGTTGATCTCCTGGCACTGGCCTTTGGGGCAGTTCAGCTGCCACTGACATCCGAGCCTGCCAGCTCTGGAGCCAGTGTTGATCTCCTGGCACTGGCCTTTGGGGCAGTTCAGCTGCCACTGTAGCTCCAGGAAGAAAAGTCTCCCACTACCCAAGATCAACTTCTGCAGCACCTCCTCTGACTGCACCTTCATAGCTTGGTGCCCTTCGGCTGAGTTTGGGTTCAGAAGATGACAAAAAGAACAAGGCTGCTGTGGGTGGCACAGCAAAGACAAACAAGCTTCTTGCAGCCATGCCTGGCTCCTCCTGTCCTCCTGCAGGGTTTGTTAATCATCCCTTGTGGCACCACTCTGGCACTGTGTTACATTCCAGTGTTCTGTGGCTGGAGATGTCTCCTTGGTCACTTTGAGTCTTGCTTGCCCCACAGAGGTCAGCAGAGAGGAGAGCTGGCAGTCAGCAGGGGATGCAGTGAAAGAACAAGTAGCCAAAGGCATCATTTTGGCAGAAATGCCCCCACCTGATGTACAGATATGTTTGCCATTGCCATCCAAAGCAGATTTGAGTCCGTGGACAGCAGTAGGCTGAGTGCCCAGTGGGATTTATAAAACTGATATGCTCTCCAATAATAAATTTTGTTCTGAAGCAGTGAAATCCAGAGAGCCTACTTCAGTCTGAACCTTGGCTGCCCCAGCGCTCTGGGGGCAGTTAGTGGCTCTGTGATATTTCCAGTGTGCTGAAGAGGTGAAAGTTAAGTAAATTTTACAGCAACTATGAAAATATTTCCCTTTACATTCATAGTAAAATTGGACAGAAGTCTCTGAGCTTTGAATTTTGCAGGGAATTGAATTTTGTAGGCTGGCTGAAGGACTATGACAAATGGCATCAGAATTAAATCCTGCTGTGCCTGTTCCTGGTTGTTTCTGTAAGGAGCTGGTGTTGTGTGCCCCACATTGAGAGCACAACAGGGAACTGAAGTATCCCACCAGCTTCCAAATCAGAGCATCGCAAAGATGTACAAGAAAGGAAGCTCTGATGTAAACAAACTTTCAGAAATAACTCCACAAGTTGCATTTCAAAGCAAAATCTCATGGAGACTGCCTATGGCATTTTAAAAAGGATTTCATTAGATCTTGCTAACTTGTCATAAGATCTCCTAAATGGAAGGGTAATGGCTCATAACATTTGTAAGCTTTTTAATTTCATGCAATATGAGCAGTGTAATCAACACCTACTAAAGCCAATCAGCTGTGCCCAGTGGGCTACCTACCTCAGCTTTTGTCTGTATTTGCATTTTGGGTGCACCTCTGAACTAACCCTCCAGGTGTCTGTGGTTCCTTACCCTGACATCAGCGGAGGGTTGGTGTTCATAAAATGGGATATGATCATTGCAGAAGTATCTGACCCCATAAGGTGCATAAGCATTTTATACTCCGTGTTTTTCACCTTCTTGTGAGGGAGTTTGGAGTTGGTGTGGACAAGTTAACAACTGTGGAGCTAAACATGAAGGAGACAGAGAATTTCCCAAATGTTTTCTCAATGCATTTTGCTTTTTCCCTTTGAAAAGTAAAATTTCTCTCTTGAGCTGCTTGTGTGAGGGGAGAGAAACTGTTCAGATCATGAGTTTGCTTTGCTTCTCTGATGCCATTCCCCCCTCCTCTTCATTCTAAATATTTGCAGCTGGACCCTGTGGCAGCAAAAACCAGTGATGGGCATCCCAGCTCAAAGTGAGCTCTTTGGGCTTTCAGCTTTTGCACTGAATTTTTGCCACAATGTCAGAAATCGTTTCTATTTCAGCTGTGAAAAGGAGGACAGTGGGCCATAGAAAACATGAGCAACTCTGGGGGCTGCTTTTCTCTCTCTGAAGTGCAAAGGCTTTGAGTTTAAGGATTTAGCATGTCTAGACATTGCTGCTGACAGTCAGGATCCTGGCTGCTTTGTAGAGACTGAAGTACAAAAACAACTTCTTAATACTAAAAATGAAAAAGAAATAAAACTCGATGCAGTATGGTAGAGGGAAGATAGAGAAAAATAGAAAATGGAAACACTGAAAGACAAATGGGAAGATCCAATTATAAAGAAAAATGATGTTTTCCTCATTTTCCAAGAAGCCTGAAGAGCAGAGCTTTGTATCTTCTTACCACAGGACAGCAAACACTTCTGCAGCTCTTCTGCTGATCAAAACTATTTGGGCAGGAAAGTTCTGTATTTTGTAAGGCTGGAGTTGACAAGACAAGCTGTGCTGTCATTAGGAAGTGCAGGCACACAGAACTGGTTTTACAGACTGCTCAGTTTGTGGGTTCTTTGATCTATGACAGGAAAGCAAAGTCAGATTTTCCAGGTTTCATTTACCAGTTGCTATACCTCTTTGATTGTTTTATTTCTAAATAGCAGATGTATTTGGAGAAGGAAGAACACGGGTGAAAACAAGAATTACTTTAAATTTGCTCCTTTTATTTTAGGACAAATTTGCTGATGGTCTTGGGATAACTAACTTGCTGCTTTTGAAAGATAAAGTACCATTTCTTTGGCTTTTAAGATCTTCCTGGTTGGAAGATGTTTCCTATAAAAGCACATGCAGTAAAAAGTTGTTCTTGTTGAGGGGTGGTGAAAGAAAGCAGTTTCCATGGTGCCTGTATTTTTGTTGTTTCTTTTTTTCTTGATTTACTCTAGGTTTTCAGAATAAAATGTTACATGTCCATTGATTTCCTCCTGATGTGCTGTGATTCTGAGTCCCATGGGTTTTTAGGCCTGGTTCTAGCCTGGCCTTAAAATTTTCTGAGGCAGGTTGTATGAAGTACTAGCAGGAGTCTGCTCTTCGTTTTCCCTCTGAAACAGAATAACCTGTGGAACAAAAAGAAAACTTAAAATGCTTCAGCTCCCAGTATTTTTTTCCTTGTTCATCTGTCAAGCACAACCATCCTTACATAAAACTGCAGGAGATTCCTCATTTTAAACCCTTAATTTTTTCATGGGTAGAGCTAAAGCCTCCTTGGCTTTTGCCTTTGCACCTCAGGTTCCCCAGGAGTATCCAGTGCTGCTGCCATCCAACTTCCCCCAGGATTATCCCTTCTAAGGACAGAGGCACATCTTCCTTTGGAGAGCTCTTCTTTATGGTCTACAAGGGAAGGATTTTTTAAGTTTATTTCAAATTCAGCAGTGATTTGTAAATCACTGTTCATGAAAATGTTGAGGAAATGCCAAGATTTTCACTGTATCTTAGTTGGTGCAGGTTACTTAGTTACTTGATTAGTAATCTAAACCTAGGCTCTTAAAATTGCTTTTATGACCTAGGCTTTTTATTTTCTTTCTTTCCAGCTGCAGCTTGATATTCTGCTTCTAATTCCTTTTTCTCCTTGAGCAAAACAGTATGTGATTCCAGTGCTTCTCTCCTGATTTAGACAAGGGGCTGATTTGTGGTAGAGCATCCAGTGAAGAAAAGTGAATATCTGAGTCCTGATTCTCTGCTAAAAACCCAGCAGCAGCTGCAAATCTGTGGCACCAGGAACGGGTGGTTACTGATTTGGGGAGCAGCTTTGCTGTTCTCTGAATCACCCATGTTGCTCTTCACAGAGCCTGGGAATTCTTTCTGATGTGCCAGTGCAAACTGAGCCTTCTTGGATGTGATCTGACAGGACTGCAGCCCAGGGCTGCACAGCTCAAGAGTCAGATGTGGGTTTTTTTTCCAAAGAGAAGCTTTGTAAGACATCAATATTTAAAATCAGAAAAGCAAATAAACTAAAGGCAGTGGGTAGATTGAGGGGAAAAGAGAGGTCACTGTCTGACAGATCAGGCATTACTCTCCAGAAAGGATTTCAGTTTTTCAGCCAAAAGCCTTTGACTTTCTTTTGATTAGGTTGATTGGTAAAATGTGAACAATTCATTTTTTTTCTTAAAATCACATCTAGCTGTATTTTGCAGGTTAGGAGTGGGCACATCTTTTCATGACCGTAGAGCAGCCGCTATTTCCCTTTAGGCAGAATCACTGTGGTGTCCTACAGGCAGGTGAAGCCCCTCCAGTGAATGGCCAAATAATCCATAATCCAAACACACACTAAGTGCTGTGAGAGGTGAGGAGTACCTGCTCAGCTGAAGATGATTTAGGGTCTTGGTGGCCATGGTTAGAAGGCAGTGAGTTGATAAGGTGAGCCCTTGACAGGTTTCCTCTCCTGCTTTCCATGGTTGGGTGTTCAGAGCCTGTATCCTCTGTTTTTTTGCAGAACATCCCTCACTCTTTAAAGACCACACAGGGCAGTGGCATGCATGTTGTCCCAGCTGCTGGCTTGAGAAGCACCTTTGATTGCATGTCTGCTGTTGCTTCAAGCCATCATATTTTATCTCTATTCTGCTACCTTGTGAAAACCCCCTTGTGAAACTCCTGCAAACTGACTTCTGCTCTTTGTTTTCTGAAGATCCCAACTGTTATTTATAAATGATGAGCCTTGATGTTGGTACACAGTTGGGGGAGCAGGAGGCTTTTTGTTTGTCTCTGCAACATTATCTATTATGCAGCATGCTGGGAGGTGTAGCTTAGGTGAAGCAGAAGAAACAGGAGCACACAGGCTGGACCCTTCCTGTGCTCTTTGCTGGTAGGAGCCACTGGTTGGGTGCTTTCACTGATCAGTTCTGTTCCTCCAAAGTTTGGGAACAACTTCAGGAATAAAAACACCAGTAGAATACTTTTTCAAAACAGAAGACACCAGTCAGGCTGAGCCACCCTGCTGATTGCCCAAAGAGTAATTGGGGTCCTTGGCTCTGATATTCCTCCCTGGGCTCTCTTTTCCCTTCACACATCCCATTCTCTTTGGCTGCTTTTGCCATTACTCACCATTTCCCCAAGCAACTTTCCTGTCTTCTTCCAGGCATGGAAAAAGCATCTGCTGCTTTTTCTGCCAGCCTGACATCTCTTGAAATCCCACTCCCCAGCTCCCCAGTGGAGCTGGTTAGGGATGTGTTTTCCTGTACCACAGCAATACCCAGTGCTCTCTCCTCTCTTCAGCCCTGAGCAGATACTCAGGAGTGTCTGTTGACTGGCAGCCACAAGATGCATCCAAATCCCAACACAAACATGCTGCTCCTGCACTTGTGCTGCTGATCACACCTTTGCTGCCGCGCTCTCTCTGTGGGTTCATGTGTGCAGTATGGCAATGTCCTGCCTGATTTAGGATCTTCCCTCCAGATCAGCCCAATTCCACATCCCACGCTTAACTGCATCTGTCATTTTACCTGTGCAGGTGCCCTCTCATCTCAGCTCTTGGACTTTCAGCCTCTCCAAAGCAGTGGAGGTCTGCAGTTCTTCCCCTGTGAGACAGTTCATGTCTGACATCAACTCACACTTGAGCTGTTCCAGCTCTGCAGCTCAGAGCTTGGCCCCTCTGTTTATCCTGCGGAGGAAGACTCTGTCTGGTCGTGCAGACCCACAGAGCATCCTTCTTGAAGGCAGCTATTGATCATTTCAGCAGGGGAAACAAAGTGGCCGGTCTTCAGCAATTCAAAACCAGTTTGTGCTGGTGTTTCTGTGACCCCATAACCCTGTGTCATAATTAAAGCAGATAAATCACTTTGGTATCAGAGGTACAGTCATAGGCCCAGCCTTCCTTTCCTGCCCTTCCCCTACAGGGTTAACTGAGCATGTTTCTACAATAAATATTCCCACAACAAGGCCTAAATATGGTTTTCATCAATCATTTTGTAGCTGCTTCCAACCTGTCACACCAGAGTAGGCGTTTACAGCAGCTCAGGAAAAAAAAAATGCAGAAAAACCACAAATAAAAGAATTGAAATAGAAAAGCTGAATTTTCTACCAGGAATGGTCAGATAATCTTTCTTTGTGTCTTGTGCAGTGGTGGCAAGTGGACAGTCTCCAATGAATAAATAATTGCAGATCCAGGAAATGAGATTACTACTCCCATGAAGCAGTTAAAAAGTAGAGTTCACTGTGCCCTTCAAACATATTTCCTGAAGCACAATCCTGCATTTACCTATGGAGCACAGCAAACCTGAACAATGGGGCTCATAAAGAAGAGCTTTTTAATTGTGACAGGAGCCCAGAAACTGAAACACTTTTATTGCAGGAACATGTCTGGGCTGCACCTTGTCATTTCACAGGCCAGATGCATGGGAGAGAACTCCAGTGGGTAATCACAGAAGTGAGGATGGCTGCCTGCATCTTGCCTCCCAGCCCTCACCATGCTGTAATGTAGTTGCTTTTGCAGTGTAATTGCTTTCTCTGCAGGGCTTCTTCCTATTGATTCTGCTTGTGTGGATTTAAATGGTTTGCAGGTTGTAACTAGACTCAGGTTGGTCTGCACCTCCACTGCTCTGTGCTAGGCAGCTCACGTGGCAGTTCTGAGAGACTTCAAAGCTATCTAGATAGCATCACTCCCTGGCCTGCACATATATATTTGATTGGAAGAGAGGGGCTGGATCAGATAAGTTCAGAACATCAATAAATACATGTATTTTGTTTGGTGACACTTGTTCAATTTGAGTCTTTTTCCCAGGAAGCAGCTTGTGTTGTGTCATTTTTTCGGCGCGCTGTGTAAATGCTCTGCATCTGCAACTGTCAAGGCTGGTGCCATCCCCTAGCAGCACCATCTGCTCGCTCACAGAGTGCTTTTTGCACAGATAAAAAATGTGAGGTGTTACTCATAATTAGGCAAATCACATGCTGTGATCTGTGATTGATTTGGTTCCTGTTGCTGGTTACCTCGCATATGTCTGTGTGTCCATAAGTATTGTCTACATACCAGCATATGGGTGCAGATGAATCACAAATCCTTTTTCCCCAGTCCAGACAGATGGAAATGTTTTCCCTTCTTCTTATTAGCAGCAGCTGAATTTCAGTCACACCAGGGGCCTCTGCTAGGAGCTTGCCTGTGTTTCGTGCTGTACATGCACCCGTAAGTTGGCATGGCCATTTATAATCTAATACAAGAAGCAAGCCATCCATGACATGCAGCAAAGGAAAGCTGTAATTTCAAAGCAGTGTTCAGAGGTATCCACGTTATTAGCCTTCCTGGAGAAAAATATCTGGATATATAACTTGGCATTACGCAGTGCAGTAACAGAATGCCGAAAAGGACGTGTGAGCATTGCAGAGCCCCAGTGTCTCTGCTGAATCTGACTTCTGGGAAATACTGCTGTGCTTTTCTTAGTAATAACAGTATGTGTTCTTAAACATGTGTTCACCTCACTGACGGAGATCTTAATTGTTTCTGGTTGTAGTATGGTCCAAGTAGTGCTGGTGGTAATGGAAAGTAACTCAGAAATTAGTAGTTCTCTATAATTTTGATATTGTCTTCTAATCTTTTATAGATAGTGAAGTATGATTTACTGGCAGTTTTAAAAGATGTTTAAGGCAGGCAGTAGGGACACCAGAAAGGCCATAAAAATGAAAACACATGTACAGAGGTCTGCACGCTTGACTGGAGTAAAAGTTACAAGCAGTGGAGTAGCTGTAGAGTTGGATGATTTAGAGTATTTTTAAGCCTCAGCTGAGCTCTCTTCTCTCCCTCTCTCCTGTGCCTACCTACAGTGTGTTTACTTCAGCAGGAGATCTGTCACCACTGGACTCTGATCATAACTAGGACAGCCCAAGGCAGAAAATAGGATATAACTCAGCACAAATCCACCACCTCCTTGCAGACACAGATCAGATTGGAGCGAGCTGCCGCCGAGCAGCAGCTGCAGCCTGGCTTTTCTGCAGAGGAATTCAAGGAAATTGAAATGTTTAGAGAATCCTTGGTTGATTTTATGCTGGAAGGGCTAAGCAATGTGCTGAGAACCCAGGTCTGCTGTTGACCTGTTTTAGAGCATTGGCTTGAGCCTGGCTTTGTTTGTGCAAGGGAGAGCTGTTCCTCAGGGATGCCAAGTTAATCATCAGCACATGTTTGATTCACTCTGGTGTATCTCCTTTGGGTGAGCTCTCAGTGCAGGGAAGAGCTTGAAGCATTTTCAGAGTTACTTTGGTCATTTCACAAGCTGTGCTGTTCTCTTCATTTCAGTCCTCTGCCTTACCAGAGGGCTCCTGGAGCTGAGCTTGCTTCAATGCATCAGACTTTTTTCCAAAGCCAGTAATGATCTCTTCAGTCCTACCTACAGAGAAAGTTTTGTGAATGTGCAGCAGCCTTCAGATGTTACAAACACCTGATGTTTGTAAAGCAGATCAGATGCTACAAACCCAGATTTCCCACCCCTGTGAATACTGAATAGAACTCCAACATGCACAGTTGCATTTTATTTTCATGTGTATGTCTGTTGGTTTCAAGTCACCTGTGGTTTTCTTTATATTATAAGTCAATGAAGTAAAAAAGAAAGAAGAACAGCAATGAAGTCAAGGCAGATGTAATGCCTTGGAAATTTTTCAGTGTTGTTTTTTAATATCAGCAGACATGGTGTAATTTAATTTTCAGAAGAGTCTCAGCTGCAAAGTAGCTGATTAGGCATCTTGAAGAAGCAGCCAATCTCTCAAAACACTCTGTTCATGAGATTATTACAGGTATTCTTCTAAAGAGAGAAACCCCTAGATTGCCAGAAATAAATCACTTTGAAGGATACAAACCCCCTCGGGTAGCCTTCCAGAAGCAGAACCCAGTCATTTAGATCTCACATCACAGACCTGCCTTCTTTGCACTTCAAAAAGAAGAGTCGAAGATAATTGCTTTAATGGAGCAGAAGGAAATTTATCTTTTGTTTCTATTGCTATTAAAATGAACTTAAAGAAGTGCCATGAAGGAGAGGGGTTTGTGGCATTGGACATAAAGCTCAGCCCTGCACTATCTGTACCATTAGAATATGTCACACTAGGTGGGACCACAGTGTTTTCTGAGCTTCATGGTACTGTAAAACATATTCTGTGAAGGTGACTGAACTTCGTTTGCATAGAAAACAGAACTTGAATTGTTGTTTTGGTTTTTTTTTTGTTTAAGCATTTGGACATTTGATAAAATGTCAGAAGTTGTAACACAGCACACTAAGCTCATGATGCTTCATTTATATTTTTGAGTGCCCAATGCAAGTCAGGGCTGTGTCAGCTTGCATGACCTGGGCACATTCCACTTGTGATAAAGTTTGTTTCCTGGAAGAAGAGGATGCAAACTTCATTTTGTTATATCTTCACTGAACCTACTGCCTGCTTCCTAAAAGTCACCATCTTCAGACACATGCATCTAGCACATACTGGGGTATTTTAAAGTGTTTCTTTTAATCTGTTTGTTACCAATTCTGTTCACAGTTTGCTTTCATTCTGCTGTGAAAAGCTTACACTGTCAAATCAGAAGTTTTACTAAGAAAGGGATTTAGTAACATGAACATTATGTTCAGCTGTTTGAAGAACAAAATCAAGATGAAAAGAGACTCAGTGATTAAACAACAAAAAGTATGTTTAAATCATATTAAGGACTATTTTCAATCTATCACCTAAGGATTTAACTACATGCCTTAAAATTTTGTGCCAGTAAGCTTCTGGGGAAAGTCCTATTGTTGCAGTGAGGATCTAGACCAGAAAAAGGAGACAGAGCTTTTGACATAGAGACAGTAATGGTTGGCTTGCAAGTTTAGCATGAAGTCTAGGTTTTCTGCTGGTGTAGATGAAGACCAGCCTGCTGTTCCAAGCAGGACCTTAGGGATGGGGTTCATTAGATACTCCCCAGGTTTTTTTCTTCACAGGCAAAGGTAGATGCTGTCCAGCTTCCAGGTTGCTCTTCAGGAGCGGCATGGTGTCTGTACAATGGTCTGTGAGCTTTGCTGAGGCTCGTGGTGGTGCCAGTTGCCTGATCCCTGCAGCATCTCTCATCAGTTCTGAAGGGGTTTTACTCAATCTCCTCCTAGCTCTATTTTGGAGAAGCAGCTCTGAACTTTTCCACCATCAGATACTCTCCAAAGGAGCTTCTGTCCCCAGGGCAGGAGTGGGGGGAGGAAGTGCCCCCTTGGGGACAGGTTCTGGTTTTTTTTACTGTGCTCACAGTGTGTTCTGGAGACCTTTGTGGTTTGGAAACTCCAAACCTCAGTGAGGTATTCCTGGTGCTTCCCTTTGAAAGAGGAGCAGGTGGTCTGGGAATGTGCAGAGCTGGGTCAGGAAGACTCATTTAAGCATGTCTGTGTCAACTGACCAAAAGGGACAGAGTAAGGGTCCCCAGGTCAGCTTTCCTGGCGGGTCAGGGACATGCCTGGCACCTGCACTAACGAGCTGCACGCTGTGTGGTGTCCTCAGCAGTGCTCTGGGCCTGGCCACACAAACTGAAACTGCAGAGGTGGCATGCCTTTGTGGCTTTCCATTGCAGGTTTGCCATTTTAATGAAGAGCTTTCAGGTGCCCTGAAATTACTGCTTTGTCTCTCAGTTACTGGGTGATGAATTCTTGCTGCACCAAACCAGAAAAAAACTGAGGTACAGCTCTGCGCTGTCCCTGCCAGTGGAAAATGCAGTGCAGGAAAGTGTCACTGCTGTTATTGCTGTTATCACATTTGGCTGCTGGTTGGATTTGAAGGAATACAAAACTTCCCCTTGGAACAGCACCCAGGGGTGCAGGCAGGTGAGTGCTGCTTGTGGCTGTAGGCAGAAGCAGGAGAGCTTTTTGCTGGCTGCTTGCCTTACAGAAAATAAACTTTTGCCTTCTGACAGTCCAGCTAGCACAGAGCAGTGTTTGCTTCCTGTAATGTCAGTGAGAGGTGGGGCTGAGCAGGAAATTGGTGCTCTGAATGACTTCTCCATAGACTGCTCCTTGCCAACCGAAATTATGCTTTAAGATTTTATTTTTACCATTATTTTGTCAAGCCTGCAGGAAATTCACCATTTCCATTATTTCCACAAGCTTCACTTGGCACTTACTGTGTGAAGTCTGTGAATCCATAGGATCAGATCAAAGCTGTTCCCTTTGACCATCTGAACTAGAAACATGCCAACTGTGAGGCATTATTTTTAAATTGCCTGTAAAAATTTAAAAGGATTTCCAAATATTTTTAATAATTCCCTAAAACAGTCTAAGGACATCTGTTAAAGTACTGAATTTCCCAGAAGACAGCAGTAGTTGGGATTGCTTCAGCTGCAAATTAAGGTTGTCAGTCAAAGGGCTTTTTCTGTTTCAGTCTCTGATCTGGGAGTTTTTAGCATCTCTTCCAAAGTGAGCCAAAGAAAGACAGCTAGTGAGCTGTTCTGGCTTGTTTTGCCATGTGTTTAACCTAGCAAACAGTAAGTTGATACCTTTTGTGAAGTCTTCTGTATTTTACTGGATACCTCTGCTTGGTGAGGAACCAAGCTATGCAGTTTTGACATATTTTTGCACTTTTCATATTCTTTCTTCTGCAGCATGCGTGCCATGTTTTAATATATTGAGTAGCTGTGGCAAACGCTATTGTGTGTCTGCAAACATTTGAATTATATTAAGGCAGTGGCTCTGCTAATGAAGAGCTGGAGTAAGAGGCAGAATGATGTATTTACTCGCCAGGATTCCCTGCAGAGATGAATAGTAGGTTCATGGTGAGCTAAAAGGACATGACCAGCCCAAAAAGTGTTTAAAAGATGTGCTTGTTTATTGCATGCTGATATTCCAACTCCAGCTCCATCAAGGGCTATGACAGTTTATGAAAATATTGCTTCTCTACATAACTATTTTATGGTGGTGCTGATGCCATACTGATTTAGATTTCCACCTGCTCATATGCATCAGAATACTTCATTTTGTGTCATGGTAACATGAAAGTATAAGAGAAGGGGAAGGCTTTGTCTTTTCTAACTGGCTTTTAAAGCTTTCATTATTTTGTTCTGTGTGATTGAAAGAAACTGGCATCATCACCAAGCTTGCAACAGAGGAAACTTTTTTTATGTTCAGTGTTTAAAAGATGTCAATGTTATTTCCTTTGTAAACAGAAGATGATGGATAGAAAATCTGCCGAGTTTTCAGCAAAAGGGAGTAATTTCTTTAGTTCTTTTTCATTCCTTAATGGAAAAAGAATTATGGAAATGAGAACAGGCATTGCATTAAGTGCTTCCAATGTTCTTTCCCTTCAGACCAATAAAAACATACCTCCTCCATTAGGGAAATTTAGTTTTTTGAAGCCTGTGTGAATTTGAATTCTGAATGAGTGAATGAGATGACTATGCTGGGGTAAACATTTCCAGGTCTGATTATCTATTTTAAGCCTTTTCTAGATGGATACCAGCTCTTTCCTTGTCTTGTAGGTCTTCTTCAGAGCAATTCTTTCTGTGACTTTTTACATTGGCTTATCTTGTAGTTCCTCTGTAGTGCAATCTCATATTACAAAGAGCAGCAACAGAGTTTTCAAAGTCATGGGAATTGAACTATTTTCTTGCCTGACTGTGAACTAGAGTTCCTGGCTTTTTCAAAACACTCCAGCTGCTTGAAAACTCCATAAGCAAAATTCAAACAGTACAAGTCAAAAAAAAAAAAAAAAAAAGACTTTTCTGTGCTTCCTATGGCGTGTTTATAGTAGCTATAGTCTCACCCATAACTATACATTATGCAGATTGTAGCTGTCTACTTTTAAAAATACTCTTTATGTGTAAGTGGGAAATGGATATGCAGCAATAAACTGCTGTTCCTGGGTGTGTTCAAATCAAGTCCCTGAGCAGGGGGGATCCAAGTGAAGCCATATTTTGTCTCTCAGCTGTTAACTATAAAATAGTAATAAATAATCAGCATTCATTTCTGGAAGTTCTAGAAGATAACAAAAATTAGAGAAGAGGAGAATCATTACAAGTCATTACCACCGATCCTTATTTATAAATTACTAATCATAATTCAGTTTTATATACAATAATACTTAAGGTGCCAGATACATTGCAGAGGTATAGAAGGATGATTTGTCCTCATGTAGTGCAGGAGGGGACAGAGGCACCAAGAGCTTCTGAAACTTGTCCAAGATCCAGAGATGATTAAGTGGAATTATTTTTTTCATTATTATTTTTATTTAGTTGTAAATAGTCTTGATGTAGCTAAAATGTTCTAGTTATAATTGATGAAATAAACCCCATTTTACTCTTTATTGGTGAAATGTTGCCCACGGGAACATGCTGCAAAAACAGTGAAGGCAACAAATGTAATTACTGCGAATATTTGGTCATGTGAGGCTGGTTTTGTTTTAGTTTTTTGAGGTTTATTTTCTGAAAACACTGCTGGGAATTGTTTGTCCATCACTAGAGTGTTCCCTGAAGGCCCAATCCACCACAGGACTCCCAGGAATAATTTTTGTGTTCCTGTTATATTTTATACGCTGACAACTTAGTCCTTCTGCCATGATCCAGAAAAATTTGCATCTATGAAAATATTGTGTTCATTACAAATTCAGGAGGCAAGGAGAACATGCCTGACCCACACAATTCTCTGTCCCCACCCTGATTATTCATTCCTAATGGAAAAATTTTGAAATGCTGGGAAAAGACATTGGACATAAAAATTTTCAACTTCTTGCTGATTTTAAGTTGAAAATTTTTCAACTTCTTGCTGTTTTATGTCCTCTGCCTATCCTGTGTCTCAGTCAATTGATTATTTGATGAATTTTCTCAGTCACTTGATGAATTTGATCGTAATGCCTGCTGTAGGCATTATGAGGAGATGCTAGTGGTGAATCTCCACCTCTCACATTTGATTTTTGGCTGATTTGATTTGTGGTCACCCCGTGCTGGTGCTGTGGGTGGCTAATAGCCCCGGAGGAGCCAGCTGTGCAGGCTGGGGCTGCCTGTGGAAAACACGAGCTCCCCGGTGCCCCGGCTGTGTTTGCACACAGCAGCAGCCAGATGGTTGGAGCTGTGGGTTTGCTTTGCCTTCTCTCTGCAGGAGAAATACCTGAGATGGATGTTGCCAGGTCGCAGCGTGGCTCCTGTGTGTTACCAGCTGCTCTGGCTCTTCTCTCAGAGGTGTGCTTAAAGCATTATAATGAGAAATTGGAAAAACTCTCTGTGGTCCAGTGGGAAGTGGGGAAGAGTTTGTCCTTGTGTTCTGCAGAGCCGGTAGGATGGGTCTGGTCACGAGCTGGCATCCCAGCCCACAGTGTGGTGGGGAAATGTGCCAGATGCTTCACAAGTGCTTTGAGATCAAAGGCACTCTCCACATGTAAATCACATTTTCTCCTCTCCAGCCCTTGGGCATGGCTCGCTCACTTGATGGGCACACACTGTCACCCACTGGAGTCATCAGATGCTGTAATTTTGCAGATTTGCCTCTGGAATGCACTGCTGCAGTCAACCACCCTCCTGAAACACCTTTGGGAAGCTTAGGCCAGGTCCCATATCACCTTTTAAAATTACAGGTTGGTTGTTAGAGACAATCATCCCTAAAGCACAGCCAGACAGAGCTGTGGTGTCCACTCTGGGCTTATCCTGGACAGGAGGAGTTACTGCAGGGTAGGTGCACCCCAGCCATGCCCCAGCTCGGGGTCAGTGCTGGGCAGAGCTCCAGCTGTCTCACCAGGCAGCCATCCCCATCTCACACCCTTGGTCTCGTGGTCTTGTTCCAGGGCAACCCACTGTACTTCCAGTCCGCCAGGAACGTGACCGTGAACATCCTCAACGAGAAGACAAAAGTCCTCACTCGCCTTGTAACAGGTAAGGAGGGGGAAAGGCTGCTTGGAGGGATTAAGGAGGGATGAAAGTGCATGTTTTGGGATGCTGTGCCAACTTCAGACAGCGCACAGAAGGGAGTCTGGGTGTTTTGTGGAGTAGAAATGAAAACTTCACTCCACTCTGTTGAAACAGGCAGAGACAGGAAAGCTGTGCTGGAGAGGGAACTGGCTGGGGCTGTCTGACAAAGAAGCAGACCATCATTTTCATCTGAAAGCCAGTCCAGAGTTAGGAATGTCTGTTGTATGACATCAGGGTCAAGAAGAACATACGCCTGGCTGACATTTCTGTTGTAACAAGCACAGGTTTTTCTGAAGACATTTATAACTGCCTGAAATCTTGGGAACTCTGGAGTCCAACTGTGGCAACAGTTTGCAATTTAAAGTCCTTCTGCTGATGAAGAACTCCCTTTGCACCCAAACAAGAGTGTGTTGGGTGGGGAAATGAGTGTTTTATAAATCCCCAGGGCACAGCAGCTATGAATGAATGCATGAGTAATTTGGGTTGAAAGAGCCTAATGCATTATATAAAGAATATGGCATTGTATATATGGTATAAAATACATATTTGATATGGGACAGAGATATACTTACTGAGATTTTTGCATGGACTGTCAGAAGTATTGGTGTGTGGCGAGGGCAGTAATCCATAAACATGTTTCTAAGTTGAGACTGGGTTGCTTGGTTTGCTTATATAACATCTTGGCCTTTAGTCACAGTATTAAATAATTAAATATGCAGCTTCAGTGAGCAATTATTTAGGCAGCATGTGTGAAACTTGCCTGGAGGAAGGAAATAAATTCGACCCCCAGGCTCCCTGATTCTCACATTCAGAGGGAAGGTCTTCAGTTTGTTGGCTCTCTGTGTATTTTCAAGAGGGTGTTTGGTTCACTTAAGCACCTCTGTGTCACGAGACTTTGGGACTCAGTGATACCTCCCAGTGTGATGCTCTGGTTATTGAGCTTTTTATGCATTCAGTACCAGCTTTGGTTTCACACTGGAGCAAAGATGTGGTCCCATGTTGTGCCTACTGCAAGGATGAGTGGGGAGGTGGTTAATAAGCAAGACACAAATCAGATTTTTACTGCATTTTCTCAGTGTGGCTGCACGAGTTTTTAAGTATTTCCAGGGATCTCAGCATGGCCTCACTTGTCTGAAGTGCAAACCACCTGCATGATTCTGTGTGTCCAGGTGCCAGCACAGGTGACCTGTGCAAGGAAATGCTGGGTAGGGATGGAGTTTTTAAGAAAATACTGGCTTTCAAGTGTTATTTCTCTTTTGAGAAATGAGACTGGTCTTGAAGATGGCCGGAATTAATGCAAAGTCCAATCACCTGCCTCGTGCAGGATGATATTCCAGCAGGGCTGTGGTTTAGATGGAATTGGGAGGGCTGATGAGTGGTGAATTGTCCAAAGTCTGGCCTAGGTCTGTAACCCAGGGCAGCCTCTTTGTCACTCCTGGCAGCCTTTGAGCCACAAACCTGCACAGAATGGCTGTTTAGGCAGCTGATGTTTATCAGCCCCCACAAGAAATCACATTGCCAGAGGCTTTCCAGCACTGTAGGGCACAGCAGCCTGCAGGAAAAGCAGCAGAATTGAAATAAGATCTTCAAAGGAAAGTTTTACTTGTCTAAAAACTTTCTGCAGTGTGAGAGGATGCCATTTTTCTTGGCCTGCACATGATTGAAGGAGTGTAAAACAAAACATTTGCTCCTGTGCTGGTATTTGTCTTTTTTTTTTTTTTTTTTTAATTGGGCTGTTCATGACACTGATAGAATTTTAATCCAGGTATGTTTAAAAGCTAGAAAACCAGGAATCTTTTACACAGCAGCATCAGTCCAAGCAAAAGGGGCCCAGGAGCTCTTGATGCCTCTTACACCTGCACCAATACTCTCAAGGCATGGCTGGATGTGTTCATTGCTGTTTCACAGATGGGTCTGTCTTTTTGTAAAAATATCCCAGCTATCCCAAGTTCAATATAAGCATTATGGCACATATAAGCATTACAAAAGCATAAGTAGAAATAGTTGAGCAGTTGTTACTTGGGTAGAAAACTGCCCTTTCCTAATAAGATCTAAAAAGCCTCCGTTTGGTGTCTCTGATGCAATTTGTTGAGCTACTGTTACTCAGCAAATGGGTTTATTGAATGTATGAAGCTACTGTGTGATTTTCTTACACTTTTCACTAAAGTAAAGCTTCTTCCCCTTAGGTCCCCAAGCAGTGGAAGCACACAGCCAAAAATTTGAGGTGAAAACCCTCTCTGGAAAATTGCTGTTTTCTGCAGATGACAACGAAGTGGTGGTTGGAGCAGAGAGATTGAGAGTTCTAGGTAAGAGATTGTTCATTAAGCCACAGTTTTAATATGCACCTCTTCAAGTCTGAGTATAGTTTTGCCTGACTTTCCTTCCTACTTGCTGAAAGCTTCTTTTGGAGATAAAACTTTCTGCTGTCTTTATGGCTTTGAATCTTCTCCAGGCAGATAAAGGCCAGGAGTTTTGGTGGGAGGGCTTTCTTAACCTGCACAATTTGTTCTTTTCTTTCACCTCCAGAAAAAAAAAACTCCCCTGGAAATGGTTTTTCTGGCAGAGTGAAATACCTTTAAAACCAGTTTTGGAACCTGAACAACTTTTGTTTCTTGGATCTGGGGTGGAGGACAGTGAGGGGCTGCCCCAGGGATGTGCCCGTCTGCAGTCACTGTGCAAAGGGAAACCTCAGGGTTCATGGTTTGGTGCCAGCACTGTCACCAGCTCCTCCTTCATTCTGAAACAAACACCAGGAGGATCTGCCTCCCCAGCTGTGCTGCCTGCCAGGCCTTATTCCTAATGAAGTAGGAATAAGTGGTATTTCCTAATGAAAACTGGGGATACACTCTGGGTTTGGGATGTAGGGGTTCTTTCTTATTTCTTTGGATTTTTTTTTTTTTGTCATTAATTGGAGAAACAAAACAGTTGTGGCAATTGGAAATTTTGAAGCTTATTTGATAGTTATATAAAATTAACTGTCTGGAACTTGAATTTTTGTGCTCCCTAATTCAATCCAGGCTCTTTGCTTAGTCTGGGATTTGAAGTCAAGTCTGGGATTTGGTCAGGAGTGTTTTCACACAGGACCAGAGTGGGTAGCTCAGTGCTGTTTACAGTCACACAACAGTGCTGCTGGTCTCTGTGGAGGCACCAATATCTGTTTTATAGTGTCTTGCTTTGGATACATCTTTTCATTCCAAACTGTTCCTTACTTCTCTTGTAAAAACAGATCAATAAGGAGCTTGGAATTTTATGTAGATATAGATAGTATTTTATTATTATTGTTACTATAATTTCTAGCTATTTAATAGTATATTATGTATAATATAAATGGGACTTGGTATTCACCCTTAGCATTTTTTGCTGCCTGATGTCCTGCTGTTCTGGATGGTTCCTCTTTGGGGACAGGGTGGGTGTAGCTCTCTGCAGATCACTGTTGTTACACACTGGACTAGTTCAGTCACCGGCTATAAAAAGTTAGGCAGGCTTCACAGGATAAATGTTGAATTTCACAGAACTAAGAGTATCTTCATTAGCTTAGAACTTCAAAGAGGCCCATTCAAAATTCTTGTGCTGGGGACATTTGTAGCAGTCCCTGTTCTCCAACAAAGTTCCCTTCACACTGCACCTTTCAGAGCTAGTTCATGCAGGGTAGATGAAGTCAGGAAGCAACAGTTTTAAGTGTTTTCTTGGAAGCCTTAAAATAAGAGAGATTTGCATTGTTGGTTAAAAAAAAATACAGGACCTTCTCCTTAAAAGCTGCAAGTACTCCTTTTCAGATTACACACTTAGAAAAAATTGCTTTGAAGTTCCTCTGTACTTTCAAGAAACCAGGAATTAATTTTGATAGCTATTTTGAGTTTCTGTCTTGTTTTACTCTCCATAATAAACAGCATCAAAAATCTGCTGATCACTGTAGTGCACTTTGATTTTTACCTGTAACTGAGTGTTTCTCGAGGTTGGTTTGACTTTTGCAGATCTATCAGAAAAGAAAAAATAGAAGGATACTGCTGGTGATGTTACATAGCAAGTATTCCAATGACCTTGAGCTGAAATGCTTTCTGAGTTCATTCTTGGCTTTGTTTTTCTCCAGCTTTGCTTCCCCAATCTAATTTTATCTCCAAAAGTGTTTGCCGTGGCTGTTTGCCATGCTGGGAAGTGTTACACCATATGTTCGTGTTTCTTGCAGTGTTTTTGTCTGCTCTGAAGGCCAGTCCGAGTTGCAGCACACAGACAAATTCCTTTGATCATTCTTCTGGTGTTTGGGCTCTCAGGTGCTGCTGGAATGTGTCTGCTGACACCCATCTAGGCCATGTAAATAATTTCAACTTGTTCTTTTTATTACTGAACAAACACTTCTTGTAGAGGCAAGTGTGTGTCAACAGCCTGGCATGAAAGTCATCCCACAGAGGTCAGAGCAGCAGTTCTTGTGGCCAGCTTTGAATATTGCCAGAGACAATAACTCTTTTCTTTGTGCAGACTCCAAAGTTTTTTTCTGGAAGTTTGTGCTACAAACCAATGCTGAATCCTTGTCCTGAGAAAAGAGGTGCTCTTCTGTTTTGAAATGAACCCTGCTCTGGATATCTAGAGGATTTTTCAACATTAGCAAGGGATAAAAAAAGGGGAAGAATACACAGAATTATAGATTAAAAACAAATGCAAGTAGGACATACGATGCATTTGATGGTGCTTCAAAAAACTGCGCAGCACGGGCAGTGCATATTTCCATATGAAAGTGCTTTTTATTTGATTTGTATTTTGGGGAGTTATTTCTGATTTATGAGCATTAAAGGACACAGAAAGACAGAGCTGGCCACCTCTGCTTTTCATGTATGACGTAATTTAGAGTACTTCAATTATTTTATTTGATATAGTGAACCCAGTCAAACCTGTCATCACAGGAGAGGCAGGAGGATGGCAGGAACTTCTGTCTGAGGGGAAGGGCAGATCTGAGCCCTGCGGCCGTGGTGAGCTCTGGTAACACTGACACAACCTTGTTCAGCCACAAAAAATCCCCTCTGCCTTGCTCAGGTTGGGAGCTCAGCACTGCCAGATAACCCTGAGGGAGCTTGTGTTTGCCTGCAGGAACCCTATAAAAACTGAGCTCTACAACGACTCCACTCTGCCCTTTTACTTCTGAACTCCTCTGTCAGTGCTCGTGTGCTGATGGGATGGGATGGGATGGCATGGGATGGCATGGGATGGCATGGGATGGCATGGGATGGGGTGGGAGCACATTCTCACTCTTAGCATCCCTTCCCTCCCCAAATGGAACTGGAGCACCCCATGGTGTTTTGAAAGATCCCATGGCAAACCTCAGAGCTGCTCTCCTTCCCCAGAACCTCAGCTCTGCCTTGGCAAGGCTTGGATTTCTGAAGGCAAAGCCTGCCCCTTCTCTGCCCGTGGTGGCCCTGGGAGCTGTGTGTCTGGGGTGATGTGCAGCCCTTCCCTGCAGCCCTCGCCGTGGTCAGCAGAGCTTTGGGCAAACCCCACAGCTCAGAGCTCACGCCTGGCTGGAGCCCCCGAGGGCTCCTAACACAGACCCTGGTAGGGGAGATAAATGAGCTGCTCCTAATTGAATTTGTATTTGCTGCCTCGTCCTTCCTCCCTCCCTCCCTCCCTCCAGAAATTAAACGTGTCCAGACCATCTGAAAAACAGGGTGTAAGAAACACTCTTTAGTTAAAAGAGTATTAAAAATAACTTTGATGTATATTAATTACAATTTCATTTAATAGCTTATTGAACGTTATAGCATTTATAAATAAAAGACAGTCATAAAGCATTATTCTGACTGTTAATTAGCTCTATTTATTCTCCAGATTAGTTTTTAAATATGCCCTCTAGATGCCACTTGATACTAATTAACAGAGTTACATTATTATCTCTATAGAAAGGCATTTTTAATTAAATCTAAAGCAATTTAAATTAGCATGAGTTTTTACAGAAATTAAACTCTGGTCAGATGCTTAATTTAGCCTTATAAGACAACATCTGATGACATGCCAGTGTCAGTTCTCCCAAGGGCCTTGACATCTTTTTTATTTCAGACTATTTTTTGAAGTTTGTTTTCAGGGAAACTTGCCACTGTACTCTGGTGTTTAATATTTATGATGGATTTAACCAATTTTTTTGAAAGCTAAATGTTGATGGGAATCCACATGCATTGCAGTGAGCTGAGATAATACCACAAAAGCCACACTTCTGCAGCTTACAGGAGTCTGGCAGTCCCTGGGTTTGTGTGGGAGGTGGGATTGTATGGGCTGGATGTTGTTCCCTTACAAACCTACCAAGCTTTTTACCACTGTTAAAATTACTGTTTTGCTTTCCAACAAGGATGGGATTAATCACAGCCCCACAGGGTCCCTTCTCTGTAACAGAACAATACAGGGATTGCTCCCCCTCCTCAGAAAATGTCTCAGACATTTTGGAATAGCGTGGCAGAAGCTTTTCTTCTAACGGAGCCTAATGATAAAGATTTGGCTAAAGCCTTCTCCTGTGGCAAACCCGAACTGAAATAGCTGTATTTAGAGTGGGTTAGGATGCCTTTCATCTCCCAGAATAAAGACTGCAGGAGCAGTGTGACCCAGCACCATGGCTGATTTAAAAGCACCTTTGATCTCACCAACCTTTCCCTGCTCTCCTGTCAAATAATTAGCCAGTAGCTCCATTTCTACCTTGTAGCTTCTTTTCCACTGTAGCAGACACCCTTTGGGCAGTGAGCCATGTGGAGCATGTCAATGCTGACCACAGGTTAGGCTTTTGGGACTGTTAGTTTGGGAACTTTTTTTTTTTGCTCAAGGTTCTCTCCAGCTGCCTGGGAATGCACCTGGAAAGAGGAATCAGCTGTTGAAAGGTTATTGCAAATTTATTAATAAGTTTGGAGTAATTAAATCCAAGGCACATTTCCAGCATGTTATTTATGAGCTGTTTATAAAGGAGTTTAGAGGATTTAGTGGAGGGACACCAACAATAAAAGCAGTGTGGTCCAGGAGTGTGTGGCTTTTTACAAGAGCAAGCAGTGACAGGAGGAAGAGGGATGGCTTTAAACTGAAAGAGGTTAGATTTAGATTAGATATCATAAAAAAATGGGATACTGTGAGGGTGGTGAGGCACGGGAATGGGTTGCCCTGAGAAGCTGTGGGTGCCCCATTCAGGTTGGATGGAGCTCAGAGCAACCTGGTCTAGTGGAAGAAATCCCTGCCTGTGGCAAGGGAGTTGAAACAAAATGACCTTTAATGTCCAGTCCAAGGCAAATCATTCTGTGACTCTGTGATTGGAGAGAGCTCTTTTAAATGACAGTGTTGGGGCTGTTGCTGGGGACCTGCCCTGCATTTATGGAACACAAGGTGCTGTGGCTTGTTACTCGTGGAAGGATTAAAAAAGCCTTTGCAATAATATCCTTCACTTTGGTCAAGAGGAGAACAGGATTTTTTGTGGATGTTACTGAGCTAACACATCTGTGCAAGCTGCCCCAGCTGCCTTAAGCTTCACATGTACAAATATTTTCAGGGTTCCATGTATTAGCTTCATGTGGGAGGAGCCCTGCAGAGCTGTGGCTGCAGTGCCAGCCTGGTTAGAGAACTCTGCTCACATTTCCTCCATATTAAATTTTTAGGGACTTCTTGGCATGTCCTTTCCAGCTTCTGCTTGCTGCAGTAATTACAGCAGCATAACTTTAATGGCTGCAAGAGTAGTTACATTTCATTAAATAACCCACAGCTGTATTTGACTGGTATCAGTCATTTCAGAGGGTGGGGTGAGCTAGAAATTTAACAGTTTCCAGTAATTACCACCCATTTTTACAGCATGTACCCTTCTTCAGCAGTGATTATTTATGGATCAGGACGTGCATGGTTGCCCTTTACAGCAGCCATTATGATTTCCAAATGGCATTTTGCTGATGTGTTTGTGGCAGAGGGAACTCTGGTAGCCAAGTGTTGAAATCAGGCCTGACCCTGAGAAGAAATGCAGCTTTCTGGTTTCACCACTGGGTCTGCTGCAGCTTTATGACTAAGGGTAAATGCCAAACTTCAATCTTTGTAGCATTGATTTTGGGCATTGCCCTGAAAAACATGTCCTTGGTACAGGTCTGTAAGTAGCCTTCTAAAAGGAACCATAGTGCTGCAGTGGTCATGTCTTGTGAGACTGAGACGTTTTCCTACTCTAATCCTTTTCCTTCACAAAGGCAGTGGAGGGAAGGTGCCTTTAACCCAAAGGACAGGGAGCTTCTCAGGGCTACCTCACTGGGATGCCTTGCTGTGCCTCTGGACCAAACTGCACCATCTGCTGGGGCCGCAGCCCTTTCCCAGTTCACCCAGTTGCAAATGAGCTCCAGCTTGTTTAGGCTGCTTCTGAGCTCCTTCTGTGCTCTCAGCCAGAGAAAGGAACGAGCCCCAGCCTGCTGGGACAGGCATTTGACCTTTTGCTGGAGATGTATGAACTTCTCTAGGAAGAGCTGCAATCCCCAGAACTCCCTGCCCACAGGTAATTAGGCAGCAGCACTAATGCAGTCCTGGAGCCATTGCCAAGCTGTCGTGCAGTGGTTGGTCCTGCAGGAAAGGGATGGGGAATAAAACAAGGGGAGCAGGGAAATGTGCTGGCAAATGAAGAGAGCAGGGTTCAGCACTGGCACTAGCACTGGAAACTGCCTCCACTGTCTTTAGCTCTCAGTTGTGGCAGAGCAGTTCTGCCAGATTTCCTTGAGCTCGTTGCAGAGCTGTGATTATGGGAAAAAATTATGTTTAGCAAAATTAAGGAGTAGTGGAGAGCAAAAACACATGTTTACTCTCAGTGGTTAAAGCCACAAGAAAATGTTTTTTTGTGGTTTTTTTTTTTTTTTCTCTCAGCTAGGAATCGTTCTGTTGCTGTATCCATGAAGAAGCAGGGGTCACAAAGTGATTTAACCTGTAATCAGCAGTGACAGAGAATTTAAAAGCTATATAGAAAAGAAACCTGACTTAGTTGAATTGGGTGGGTTTAGGTTTTTTTCTGATTTCTTTCCCCAGAGGTTGAGATGCAATTGTTGGATGTTTTCTTTCAAATATTTCTCCCATTCTGCAAGGGAAGAAATTAAAATTACCAATTCTTGAATGAATACTTCTGATAGCTCCCATGCTTTAAGGGCAGTAGGTGTGATGCTGTTTTCCATTCTTTTAAATGGCAAATCTGACTTAGATTGCTCTCCTTTTTCAAAATCCACTCACCCAAATTGCAAATTTGTCTTTTTATTGACAAGAACAAGCTGTGTTGGGAGAGAGAGAGATACTGAGGAGTTTTCTTTGTGTTTGCTTTTACTTAAAGTACATTCCAGGCTGAAAGGATAGCATTTATGTAAAGTGTATAGGCTTCGAGTCCAGGCTGAAATGTGTGTTCAGATTGTGTTCCCTTAATCCTGTTTAAGGAAAGAGAGGAATCATCCACCATCAGATTAATATTGATTAAATGTCACAAGGATTATGAAAGAAACATACTGTACACTTACCAAACATTGAAATCGAGTTTAAAAGTGTGGCAGATTTATATTTTATT
This sequence comes from Pyrgilauda ruficollis, assembly GCF_017590135.1. Taxonomy (NCBI): domain Eukaryota; kingdom Metazoa; phylum Chordata; class Aves; order Passeriformes; family Passeridae; genus Pyrgilauda; species Pyrgilauda ruficollis. Next base: position 6,220,861 of record NW_024527377.1, read on the forward strand.
TCCTAAGTGTCCTCCCCAGCTGATCTGTTTGAAGCTCACACGATATTCTTCCATGATAAATTTCCACTGTGTATTCCCACTTCAGGTGCTCCCCTGAGTTCCTTTGCAACTTTGCACAAGAATGCTGAGAAGGGCTTCAAAGGAATTCAGTGATGACATTGCTATTGTTGAGCTGCAGGAAAAGTGTTCAAGGACCCCAAAACTAGTCAAGAAGGAAATATCTGGAGGTCAGCATAAGTTGTAGCAACTTTCTTCCTACGCCTGTTCTCAGTTTGGGTGCTCTGTTCTGCTCTTCCTTTTGTGTCCTCAGATAAATGAGCTGTGCCAGGGAGGCTGTGGGAGATGGTGTGACTACAGGCACACACATCACTAATGACCCACTTGCTCATCTCTGAGCTTGCAGCTCATCTCATTGTTTGCAAGTTTTCCAGCTTAAAACCCAGGCTCCATTGATTCCTTGGGACTCTGAGTCAGAGAATTTTTTCTCCTCCACCCAGCAGGGTTGGAGTCACAAGGAGCTCCTGTCTGGCCTAACTCAGCCACAGCCCAGTGCCTAAGGCTTGGCTCACTCCCTGTGTGCATACAGTGCCAAGACCAAGGGCTAAAAATAATCTGTAATAAGAAATAGAATCCGTTTTTAAAAAATTATATTACGTTTTTTATTATAAACACTTCGTTGATGCTGCACATGATCTCATTATTGCCCTTATTATTCAGGAATTTTTGATTGCCCTTAAAAGAACTGCCCAACACTTAGACAAAAAAGGAAGACAGACAGACCTTTGCAATGAGCTATTTTTATAGGATCCTGGAAAGAAACGTGAGTGAAGCTTCATGGCTTTTGTTCAATGCACTGGCTTAACCTAACCAGGCTATTATTGGACCCTGAAATAGAGCTCTTATTGATTTCAAATTTAATGGGATTCAAGGGGAGCAACAGCAATTACTATGCTCACCCATTTAAAAACATAAATTAAGGATGAATAAGGCTTTTAAAGCTTGGAATTGGAAGAAGCAGTCACAAATAATTTTTACCTGCATTGTATTGGATTTACTTCCTGGGCATCTGTTTGCACACACTTTCTGAGACTGTCACATATTATCCTGATGAGACCTGCAGAGGAGAGAACCTCCTCAGATGGATGTTTTCATGAACAAATTGCTGAATGTGTCCTGATCAATAATAGTGGGAATAAAAGTAGTTCATGGAGACCAACAGCACGCTGTACATTGCCTCTTGACTTCAGCTAGAAAAAAATCACAGCAAATCCTTCTCCTTCCCCCCTTATTTGCACAGTCCTGCAGAGCACTAAAGAGAAGATGCACTAAGGCAAACTTAATCACCAGGTTCATCACAGGCCTCTGAGACCCACTTCCATTTGGAAGCAGTGATATACAACACTAAAGGTGTGCTGCAAGTCTGTAATTATCAGTAAAAAAATACAGGAAAGAAATGTGTTGTCTGAAAAGAAAGAGGAAAGTGGGGAATAGCTGACCAGGTGTATCTGCACCTGAGTGGAAACCTGATGTCTGCCTGCATTCTGCTCAGCCCCAGGAGCTGCTCAGCTGATTGCCACCTACCCCTGACAGCAGGAGCATCAATTATTAGTCTAAAAAAACCTCTCATGGCATTGTGTTTGAGCTCCTCTTCTCTCTCTTGCAGCAGAGAGCAGGGGAGGCCCAGGGGAGGTTTTGTGCAGAGGGACGGGGATGTGATCAGTGTCTTGGCACAGTGGCTGGGTCCCAGCTGGCCAGAGGAAGCAGGGACTGACCTTGGCACCAGGAAAGGTGGCAGGACAGTGCCATGCAGCTCAGGCACTTCTGCAGCACGCAGGGAAAGCAGGAGGCAGCTGGAAGAGCTGAACACACATTCCTGTGTTCCTCTGGTTGGAGCTGTTGTTGGTTAAGATGCACCTTCCAGCTGAGATTTGCTTCTTTCCTGGGGCATTTGTGCTCCTCCACTTCCAAACCCTAAAACTGGACTGGAAATGTTCTCTTGCCATGAGACTCTTGATTTTTGTTCTTGGATGAAATGAGCACATACAGGGGTCTTTGACACCTCACACCTTATGCACTGCAACGGGGGAAAAAAGCCAAAAACCCCAAAATACTCTCTGAATGAATCTTTATGGTGATTCAAAATATTTCAGGTTGATCCTGTCATATGCTGTATAAGTTCCTGACTGATTGTATGGAATTAAGTTATTGGGCAGAGAACCAGCTAATGGAAACACATTGATGAAATCATTTTTGAGGGACATTAAATGGGACTTAAAATAAAGCTGAAATGGCTTTATGGATTTTTCAGTCAAACTGTTTATGAACATTTATCGGTGGTAAATTACACAGTGTCAGAAGAGGGAATCAGTATAATGGAAGCCTCTCTGATATAATACTGTGAGAAAGAATAATTTATTCTAGATGTACAGTACAGTGTGTTTAAATCCAAATGATATTATTGTTTTCTTCTGTCTTTGGCTGATTGCACATAAGTTACCCTTAGCAGCAGCAGAGAGTCTCATATGATGAAAAAAAATATTAGCACTTTGCAATGAAATAGAAATTTTCTGTATGTGTTTTTCATGGCAGATAGAAAATGTTTTAATAACTGATAATTCAGGAAGTAGAAACTGTGTTGTACAATAATAAATGTAGCTTACATTGGCTTTATGCTCAGTAAAAGATGAAGAGAGATCGAGCAGCTTTGATTGAAAAGGGAGATTGTAGCAGCTGATTCTTGAACTGGAGCTGTTTGTTAATACCATTTGCCAAAACCCATCATTTCTCAGGTAGAGGATAGTGAAAATAAGACTAGAGGAATGCAAGACTAGAAAGAAATTTCTGGTCCTGAAAATACTGCCCCTTGGTTCTGGGACAGCAGATCTTCCAGTCAGGTATTTCTCAGATCTGTCATATTGTCTGTCCCATCTAACTGAAAAGCTGCTCCCATTGCTCTTTTGTCTCACTGGTCCTTCCCTTCAGGACCAGTTTACTGCCACTCATGTAAGCACTGGCTCTCATATAAACATGGGCTTAGAGCCAGTGGTTCTTTTCCCTTGGGGTTATTTACCCTCCTGATGTATTTGTGCACAGCATGAGTATCCTTCCTGAGCACATCATGCTGCTCAGCTACACAGCCAACTCCTTCCAGCCTTCTTTTATAGGACTTCTTCTTTTCTGTTTGTGCAGTCAGGACAGTTTTTCCTCTCTGGGGATGAGCAGGAGGGCACACAATAGTTCAAGGATTCACTGATGATTCTTAAAATAATTTGGTTTCCTTTCACTTTTGGTGTTCCTGTTAGACTTTCTTATTGCCTTTCAGTTTAATATCATGTTTGCTGTCCATAAATCATGAGCAGCATTCAGCTTTTATCCAGGGACATTGTATCTTGGAAGCCTCCAACATGTAGAAGAAATTTTTACTACTTTCTAAGCACATGAACTTGGACTTCATATTTTCAATCATTTGTTACTCCATAACATCCCAGTTTCCTACAGCAGAGCTGGAATAGTCCACTTCAGTGACAACAGCACATTTCCCTCAAAATTTCCTTCCTTTTTTTGCCAAAGCCTTGAGTCACAGTTGGATTCCATGATCTGCAGAGTCTTTTCCAACATCAGTGATTGTGTGATTCTAAAACCACTAAATGAGGTCACTTCCTCCAGCCTTCACTTTCAACACCCTCCAACACTGGTGCTGTCAGAGCTGGCTGGGGACTTCCACAGTGGCCAAAAGCCAGACTTTGACACAAATGTCCAGTGGAGCTGAATTAGTCCAAGGCACTTTTTCCCCCAGGCAGAGATTGAGACTCTCCAGTGTAGAATAGAGGGGGCTGGAGGGAAGGGGGCATGTTTGAGGTCCAGAAAATTCCCAATAGCACAGAAAAAAGAGGATGGTTCTTTGGTGAAATCCTCAGGCAGCAGGGTGAAACCAAAGGGAGAACTTCCCCAGAGTGTTTAATTCATCTGTCAGCCCCTTGCTACAGAAAGGGAACACTTAGGATGAGGATTAGGTGAGGTGAGGGAAGTTAATCAGTGTTTTTGACAAACTTTCTGTGCCAACTCAAGGGGCCCTCAGCTGCTGACAGCCAGAGCCAAGGGAGGGATGTCTCAGTCCTGGTCCTTCAGCATCCCCTCGTGGTTGGTGTCCTGCTCAGTGACAGAGACAGGTGGCCCTTTGGGAGATTCTGTGTTATTAAAGAAGAATATGAATTACACAGTCAAGGCAGAAAGCCTTATCAAGGCAGGTAGCATTCACTTCAAATTCAGATCAAAGGAGAGAAACAGAAAGGTTTGGAAATCTCATTCCTGTTCCCAGTGCATGAGGGACTTTTTAATGGATCTGGCAAGAAGGGAGACAGGAAAAGAGGGTTTGAGAACTGAGCAGGGAAGGGAAAACAAGTAAATGGAGGAAACTAATACCCAACTCTTTCATTTTCAGCCTTCTTGAAATGACTGCATTGGGGTTTTCATTGACCTTGTTCCAAAGTTGCTTCCTGCATTTAATCTAAAAAATGAAAGCCTGGAAAACCCCAAGTTTTTTTGTTTTTTTGTTTTTTTTTCCAGAAATAAGTTAGTTTCTCCTTATTCTGCAAGCACTTCTGGTTAAAGGCAGGTAGTTCTTTTGAGTTTGCATGACTTCAGTATTTGACTTAAGGTGTCTAAAAATTAATTAAAATGCCCAGCATAAAATTAATTAAAGTGCCCAAGCCATGTGGGTGAAGGGGTACAAGAATATCTGAGTGCATCTCTCCAGCTGCACTTCCTCATCCTCCTTCCCTCAAAAATCACTCTTCTATTATGCAGATAAGTGCAGGCTGGATGTTTTGCTACATTTCGTTGCAAAGCCAAGAGCCAAGGCAATTGTGTTGGATAAAGCAGAGATTTAAATCATTTGGAAACTGTTGAGAGAGGACAGATCTGATAGTAACAACCTTCATGGTTGGCAAGTTACAGCTGCTTATGACAACTTGTAACAATGACAGCTTATAGTGAAGTTAAAAGCTCAATATCTGTATTGTGCCATAGGATCAGTTTCAATCCCAAGTATAAACCTTCAAACTTTAGGCTGCCTTTATAATCTTTGAGTTTACTTCAGTTTTTTCTGGGTTAAAAAGAGTTGGGCAGTTTTTTTATAAATGTTAGAGTGCTTGTTTTCATTCTGATTTTTTTTTCTTTGACACTTTGGGACAGCTTAGTTAATTTATTTCAGTGTAAAGAAAGTGGAGTCATACTGCAGTCGTAGGTGTTTCTCACTTATGGCAGCAGTTACAGCAGGATGTTGTCTTGACATGTTTTGGACCATCTCAGAACATCTGTTATTCTGTAATGATGACTTTCAAACTGCACACAGGGAACAGCTACAACAGCATGTGTTAGGAGTGCTCTCAAACTGTACATGTAAAAGTTTTCATCAGGATCTGTAGTTTGCACCAATAACTTTATCAGACTAAAATCTAAAGAAATAAAAAAAATGCCACCAGCGCTGTCTGCATGCTGACACTGAAATTGCTGTGATGACTGCAAGTAAAGAGTGACTAATTGTTCACAGTGGGTCTGAAGGCAAGACCACAGGTTTGTATTTAAGAATAGAGGTCATACTTGCTCATTGGCTTGGCAGCTATATATTGGAGAACAGGCACATTAATCTCTAGCGCACACACTCTGTGTGTGAGGCAGTTAGTGCCACTCTCAGCTGTGTTTTAATTGGAAGTTTCAGTGGGAGCAGGAACGTGATGTTCTGCAGCAGAGTGTCAGTGACAGCACCTGGGGACTCCTGTGCTCCAACAGGGTACTTTAAAAGTAGAACAGGTTCAGAAAAAAACAAAACCAGTGAGAAGTCCAGAGGATTTCCTTCGCAGTGATTGATTCAGAAAGCCCAGAACTTCTGAGTGAATCAGAGCAGGTTGGGGGGGTTGGTTCACCATCAGTGTCTGACTAAAGTCTCCTCATGCAAGGGTGGTTGGCACACGAGGACTCGAGAAGATTCAGTGGCTGAAAGATTAAATGAGACCATTTCAGATTAGATGCACATTTTAGATGAGAACAGTCAGTGGAAAGGGTTGCCAGAGGGTGCCAGGGCTTTGGCTTACAGCAGTGATGTGAGGAGAGCACATCTTCCTAGAGAAGAGAGAGCAGGGATTGGTCACAAAATATGGGTGAGTCCAAAATACGGGCCCAGTTCAGGGATGGTTGGGTGAAGTGGCCCAACTGGGCTGTGCAGGTGGCCATGAAGAGGATTGCAGTGGTCTGGAACTTAGGCAAGCTGTTTGTAGTACCCAGCAGTTCACAGGTCCAAAGCCAGTCAGCAAATGGGGCAGTGCAGCTTCCCCATCGTCTCTGAGAGAGGGAGGAATGAGCAGAAGTTAAATAATTTCTGGGTCACACATTGAACTGGTGGCCAGGCTGGGACTGGGGCAGGGTCTGCTTGTGCTGCCCTGCATGAGGGTGCAGCTCCTTCCCTCCTTTTCCAGGCACAAGCACAGCCTGACTGGAGAGGTGTTCGCAGGGATCAAGTCAAAATCTGCTTTTCTCCCTTGAGTATCTCTGAGAGCCCAGTGAAAGAAATGATGTCGTGACATGCATCCAGGTTCTTTCATGAGGGATGCAGCTGGATTAGATGCCTGGTTAGCAAAGGGTGTTTTTTCCAAGCTCCCTGCATCAGCTGGGTCAGCAGACTCTCCCCAGGTCGGGGTGCAAGCACCTACTTTTCCAGCCAGAAGTGCAGTTGACAGGCAAACCCCACGTGTAATCAAGGCAGCCCATTGCAGATGAACAGGGTGTGGCTTTTCTGGGGACAGAAGGGATGTGCAAGAACGACATGGGGTCAGGCAATGGGGTAAATTGCACCTAGGTATGATTTGACAATCACTCCCCTGATAACAGCTTATAATGTTTACAATTTGTCTTCTGTTTTGTTTTGTGATTTCAGGAGCAGAAGGCACAGTGTTCCCTAAATCTATAGAAACTCCCAATGTCAGGGCAGACCCCTTCAAGGAACTAAGGTAAACTTTGGAATATGGTTTAATGGTAACTCAGTGGAGCCTTGTTGGAGTTGTGCTTACTGCTGGGCATCATTTCTGCTTTTGCAAAAGAGCTTGGGGATTCTCTTTGGAAGGCATCACAAGAGAGGATGCCATGGAAGGGAAGGGACCTGCCATATTTACATGTGATATGACCAAACTAAAGGCAATCACAGGTCATGAGAGCAGCATTTCTGCTCTGCAATGTGCTCTGCATACCCTGGGCTCAGCATTTGGAAAAAAAAATAGAGTAATTTTTTCCTGGTTGTGCAGGGAGGTGCTGAAGGCCGTGCTGGATCACAGGGAGTAGCAGCAGGCAAAAGGATAATGCTGTCCAGTATTATCAGACTTGCAGAATTGCAAACCCTCCCTGACCTACACAGGGCACAGCTGTGCACATGTGTAACTGCTGACACTTGCAGAGATGCCACTTGCTGACAGCATTGTGCCATGGGGGAATAAACAGCACAGCTCCTGGGAGCCAGCTCTGCCCTCAAGCTAAGGCTGGGTGTTATATTTATTTTTAAAAATAATTAAAAAAAAAAGTGTGGCACTACAGGTTAACTTGAATGACTAGCCTCAGGAAAGATACTAATCATATGGCTTAAAAAATTAATGACTGAATCTCCTGATATCCTCTCACCAAGAGTGCTGTAGGGGTTTGCCTCAATACTCAAATTATTCCTCCTTAGAAAAAGAGAGAGAAATATTTAAAAAAAAAAAAAAAAAAAGAAAAAAAAAAAAGCAGAAGGACATTTTGTCCTTAAATATTGGGTTGCCAGCTCTCCTTTGCTGGAAAATTCTGGGTATGGAGCAAACCTGAGCCAGCTGAAGTTGAGCACAAGTGCTGCTGGTTTACTGCAGATGCAGGGGGCTGAGAGAGAGCAGCTCTCATGGATTCCCTGCTCTGGTACCAGGGATAATTGTGGCCCAGCTAGGTCACCAGGGAAGAGGAAGAATCTGCCTTCCCTTGGGTCTGTCTCTACCTTTGAGTTTCCCCCAGGAAACCCTCTAATTGTTCCAATTTCCCACTCTGGGGATCACCTGTCAGACTGCAGGAGCAGTGGGGGCGTGATGGGGTTTGTTAGGAAAGTTTGTTCTCTTCCTCCAGGCTGTGACTTTACCCTGCCTCGTGGTTTTCCCAGTTTGGGTCTGCTTCCTTTAAAAAAAGAGGAAATGTGGTCTTTACTCACTGTGACATGCAGCTGGCAGGGCAGGGGCTGCAGTGGGGAAAAGGAGATGTGAGGGCAGGGAGTGGTGGGGCAAGGCTCTCCATTTCCCTGGAAAAGCCAAGCAAAGGCACCAGCAGATGGATTTCTAGGTGACCTCCAGGTGACAAAGGCTTTCTGGCACAGCCTGTGTTTACTGACATTTTCATTAAAAAAAAAAAAAAAAAAAAAAAAAAAAAAAAAACTGCAAGATCATGGTTAAAATATCCAGTAGCATCTCCAAAATTCACAAGAACCAAAATTTACAAAATTTTGTCTTGAGTAGTGGAAAAGAGATGCAAGATTTAGGTCCAAGTTTGTGATGATTTAAGACTTTTCTAAAATGGGAAGGGGGAAAAAAATCCAAATAAGTGTAGGATGTCGTATTGGAGGGGAAAAATGTGAATTGAAAGAGCCTTAACGTGATTGACTATGCTTCTGTTCCAAAGCGAATTAAACTAAATGAAATTGAAATGAATTAATGGCAGTATCCATGGAAGGGATTGATTCAGTATATTTGATCTGCTTTAAATTCATGTTGTTATTTCACTTGTTTTATGTGGAGAGCTGTTAGGTAACTGATTTCCTTTCGAATTAGTGGACTGGGTGGTAAAAATACTTTAAAATCTGCTGTGGTTTTTATATTTTTAAAGGAAAATTATTTAATAGAATTTACCAAATCTCATGGGGTTTTTGCTTTTTTTTTTTTTTTTTTTTTTTTTGAGGAAAATTATTTAATAGAATTTACCTGGAGGAAAAAAAATCCCACAACGTCCTAAAATACTCTGTGTGCTTCTGACAAGTTTATCTTGGCAAAAATAAATGTTTTTTTACAGCATCCTGAGGAGAAAAGAGCCAGTGGTGGCAGTGTGTAGGGAAAGCAAGGTTTTCCAAGAACAAATGCTCTAGTGCTCCCCAGACCAAGATCCATCCATCTCTCTCTACATGTTGGATCACTGGCTGCTTCTTAGCTAAAACGGTGCCTTTTGGGGGCAGTACAGAGTTAATAGTGAAAATAATCTTACTCTGAGGGGAGATTTTTTGGTTCCTTCCTATTTTGATAGCAGAGTGTGTGCGTAAGGTGTCCTTTTTGCCTATTTACAAAGATGCTTCAGTGAAATGGGGCTGGATGAGATGGGCCCTGAGCTGTCACACATTGCTGGGAAAGCAGCAGTGAAATCACACCCTCAGTAGCTGGCTTGCCTCTAAAAGACCTTTTTCTGCAATAAATAGTGCTTTCTTTCCTCCTTAGGCTGAACTTCTCAGGTGGAAAGTGCACATTCAGCTGCTGCAGGTGCCCCCAGGCACCACCAGCCTCCATCTCTATCCTAAAGCAAGGATTATGGTGCTTTGCGGATTTCTCCCTTTGCTCTTGTCAGTGCCCACTCCTCTTCTTTTGTAAGACTCCAAAATCAGGTGGCAGCTCTCACAAAGAGAGGAGACCAGCTGCTCTTCTCACTCCTGGGAGTGAGGATACCTGGATGTCCTCCTTACCTTGCTCCTCTCCTGGACAGACAGAGTCCCTGGCAGGAATAATAGTGACCTAAAAGCTGGAGATGGTTGACAAGTTTTTGATTTACTTTTGTGAACTTCTTCCTGTTTTTACATATTTGAAGTAATTGTAGACTCCTGAATGTATTGGGTTCTAAACCGGTCAAAAGCTGTGAAAAGGCAAGCAAACAAATCCAAATTAATTTTAAATACTTGGGATGTTTAACATTGCCATCTGGTATCGTCCCAAAATAGTTTAGGGGGAGGGCTTGGGAGATTTGTTTGGACATTGAAATATTTGTACTCATCTGCATTGACGCTTTTTAGAGCAGGTTGGTGCCTTTGACATATGGTAATGTGATTGCTTATGTATAAAAGTTGAATTCAATATGACCTTTTCTCACTGGATTATTTGAGTAGCAACCAAGTAACTTGTCAAGAGGCAGCCTTGAGAACCTCTCCTTGACATTGGCAGGAATCACCTGCCTTTTTCTATTTACATGCCTCAAAAAAACAAATACATGCCAGAGATGCAAACAGAAATTGTCCATCAAACACCAGATCAGCACTCTGCAGAGGTGAGGGATAAAGGCTGGACTAGCCAGTGAATAAGGAAGAAGAAAATAGTTTGAGGGGAAAGGATTAAAAGGTGGGTGATGAAATACAAGATAAAAGTAGCAGGAGGATGCTGTTAAAGTGCCAGGTGCTGGAAGCTGGGGATGGGGTGGGGTTGGGGCAGAGCTGCCTGAAGTACCAATGTCCAGGTTGTGCTGCAGCTTGGAAACCTGCTCCAGGGTATTTATGTTCCCAGAGTTAAATAAAAAGAAGTCAGACAACATGAAATTCACTCCATGAGGGGCAAGCACACACCTGGAATTCATCCACAGATATTGGAGGTTGAAAATGCAGTGAATTCCTCATCCAAGGCTAGGAAGCCAAGGGATGACTGTTTTTTCTATAATGTACAAATATAGTTAAGGGAGAATTAATCCCTTGGGCTTAAAGGGGTAATTTTTTGGCTAAAGTTAATTATGAAGCACTGAAAGCACGAAATGGCAGATGAAATGTGCTTGCTGCTTGATTTTATTAGTGCAATTCCACCTCACCATGTAGAATACTGAACTATCCAAATAGTCCAAGTGAGACCTATTGTAACAAAAAACAATTTAAATACAGTGCTGAGCTAACGTAACAATACTCATTTTGAAAAACAGGAATTCTTACCAAGTCAAGGTTTCTGTCAGCTGTGTTTCACAAGGCACCATAGATAAGTTGGTACAAAAGTAATATTTCTGTCGAAAACCAATTACATTAATAATGATTAAGAGGAGAAAAATTAAAGGAAATGCGAAAAATGAATGGTATAAAAGAGGAAGTTACTGGTGAGAAATTAAAGTCATTTATAGAGAGTAATGCAGGATACTGAAACCCTGTTTAGCTCACAGTGAACACCTGTGGATTCCTGTGAGGTTTCAGCAAGGGGGAGATGACCACTGAAGCCTTGTACAGTGCTGGTGTTATTTTCTGATTGTTTTACAAGCAGGAATGCAATATTTTTCTCTGTTATACCAGTGCAATCCCAATAATTTTGATAGTCCTAACAGCTTAAAAGACAACAGATTTTCCTTGGGATGAGCTTACCTTCACACTGTAACAAACATAACTATTTTCAGTTACTTTCAGACAGGTTGAATGTAAACAGCCATCTCCAGTAAAGCCAACACAAACCTACTCATACACAACTAAAAGGAGACACCAGATTCCTGGTTTCTAAACTTCAGGCTAATTTCAGTGGCCTTTGGTGAGTTGCTTTTGAATCCTCATCACCTCATTATCTGACTGAGGATGCCACATCTGATTTAACAATTTTCCCATGGCAGCTGAGGCTTCCTGAAACTCTTGCTGTTGCAGAGACTTTCCCAGAGCAGAATTCACACTGATTTTGAAGCCACTTTGCTTTAGTATTTTGTCCTGGTGACTTCCCTTCAAATCTGCTGCCTGTTTGGCTCTTACAAAAGACAAGCCACAGCCCTCCCAAGCCAAAGGCAGCCTCTCTACAGCTTCCTGGGTGCATTAAGATGTATTTATACCACTGGGTATAAGGGTTGGAGTTAGGGAAGAAGTTGATTGCTGGGGCTTTCCATCTGTTAAAATAGTTCTGTTGCAAAAAGGAGGAGAGGGAGAGGGAGAGGGAGAGGGAGAGGGAGAGGGAGAGGAGAGGAGGCTTTACCCTAGCAAACCTTCTCTTGGTGGCCTTCCTCTCTTCCACAGCCAGCACCAGGAAGGGTGGGTTTAGCTCTTGGTGTCCTTTCCTTCCCTGTTTTCAGTGGGTGAAGCCTCAATCTGGATGAGCTGCTCAGGAGGGAAATGCAGAGGTGTTAGTGGGGCTGTGCTGATTTATCCCAGCTGGATAAACCATGGCTCTGCACTGTTCCCTTATCCCAGCTGGATAAACCATGGCTCTGCCCTGTTCCCAGTGCTGCCGGTGGCATCTGTCCACAGGCAGATCCTCTTCACAGAGGACTCATGGATGGTGAAGCCAGGTTTGGCAGGAAGGTGCTTTGGACTCAGTGTAATGCTGAAGTAAAAGCAAATTCAGGAAGAAGGCAAAAGCAGCTGGAATTGGTGGTGAAGCATCCTTCAGTGTGTGCTGGGGTCTGCCCAGAGACACCCCTGTCCCCTGTGCTGCTGGCACGTGTGGCAGCAGGAGCCAGCACATTCCATCAGAGCTACGTGGCCCTTCAGGTGAGAACAGGAGTGAGAATGGGGAAGGAAAGGGCAGATTTCTACAGAAAATTGCTGCCAAAGAGCCTTGCCTATGGGATAGAGAGCAGTGGGAATATCCCTCTTGTTTGCTGGTTGATACACCAAAAGATGTGGGAAGATATTCAAGATTCATCTTCTGCACATAATTAAGCAGCACGATTGCAACTGGAGCAATGGCTCCAGACAGAGACCAGTTGAACTCTTCCTGGGCCCTGAGCAAACCCCAACAGCTGGGTTCATTATTCTCTCTCTGCATTTATTCTCTGGGGGTTTCCTAACGCAAACAAAGTCTTTTCCTGGGCGATATTAATCATCAGTCCTGGCTGTTATCTCAGATTGAATACCTTTGCTGTGTACAAGATCTGTATCCTGCCTGGCTGCCTTGTGCCCAGGTTTGTCATTAGCTTTCAACAGCAGAATGTCACTTGCTCCATAATCAGAGCATCCATCTGACCTTCGAGTGCTGCTCACAGAGGTGTGTGAGCCAGAAATCCTCTGGGGCTTGAGAGAAACCCCATCCCTGTGACCAATCTGTACAGTCAGACATGCAGATGTACCCATTTGAATAACAAAAAAGTGAGCTTGTTTGGCTTTTTCTAACTCTCTGTGCAGCACACCGCTAACCTTGAGTAGAAAATAGATGCTAATAAATGCGAGGTCCTAAAAATGTGAATTATAGCCATTTCACACTCCGTGGCAGACTCACACTGGTGAAATGGCTTAATACTTAATTACAATGCTTGTCCTTCTCTCAAGTGCAGATGACATTCCTCAGATAGATTTTGCAATGACATCTGTGGAAATAAGTTGTGAAACTAATTAGTTATTCATATAATACAGAATATTGACTCCACATTGATTAAAAGGATGTGGTGACACATCTAACATGATGTATCTGTCAAGTAGGTTAGTCTGAGGTGGTATTTTTGGAAGGACTTACAGAAAATGATGAAAATACCATTTGGACTCTAGAATGCAGATGTTTATAGGAAATGTTGCCTTTCATTTACATTTTGATAGTGGTTTAGGAGGACTGCCATGCTCTGGAGTGACCCTGTGCCCTGGCAGCAGTGCCTGGCCTCCAGGCTCTGAGGACCATTTTTGGGGTGCCAACTATAAAAAAGTCTGCAGGTTATTGACTACCTGCAGCCATCAGTGCTCTAAAAGCAAGCTTTAGCTCCCCAGAGAGATGAGCAAGGAAACTGCTGGGTTTTTTTCAATGTTTTCCTTGCAGCAGAGCCTGGCTGGAGCTGCTGTTCCTTAGGGCAGTCAGGAGATGCTGCAGCAGGAATCAGTTGGTGCTGCTTCTCAGGAATCCAGCATTTGTCACGCTCTGTGAAAGGCCCAAAAACCATTCTTTTATCATAACATTTGTACTTGAGATAGAGCTATTTGTACTGAGGGTATTGAGCATGAAATACAGAAGTAAATAGAAAGTTGGCAAGGAAAGCACCTTACCTACCTATCACTGTGATCCCAATCCTTTGCAAATACTGTGATATTTAGGATGTAATCATATTCAAAATGACTGAATAGCTCAGAAGAGAATTTTTTTGAACTTTTTCCTTTGTTCTTATCTTAAAGAAATGAGAGGAATGTAATCCACTGAGCACCATGTTTGCTTTTGGGTAGAAAAATACCTGGTTTTCTTTAATATTTCTCTCTATCCCTTCATACATCTCTCCAGCTGTGCATCACATATTTCTAAAACCCCAAGTGAAGAGCAAAGCAGGCAAAATAAAAATCTCTGTGTTATTCAGCAGTCAGCACCTGCTTCTAAGAAGGAATATCTCCCTGCTAAGGCTTCACCTGTGAGCCTGGGAGCTGTCTGCTGGCAGAGCTCCCTGTTCCCACTGTGCTGAGCCCAGCACAGGAGCCACAGCTGGGATTTCACCTGCTGAACTGCAGCAGTCCACAGCCAGCTTCCTGAGAATGGGGCATTTAGCACAGACTTCTCATTAACCTGGTGCAAAATAGGGAAGGACAGTTCGGACACTTCACTGCCCAAGTGAGGAGTTCCTCAGGGTTTTGTTTCCTGCTGCCCTTTGCTGGTGCCAGAGGGTTTGGCTGGGCCACAGCAATAATGTTTATTAGTTTGAGTGAGGTACTTGGAGCTACAGAAGTCCCCTGTGAATAAAAAGGACATTTTTACAAATACACTAATTGTACTTTAGGCTGTAGTCAGGAATCAATAGCTGCTGCATAACCTTATTAAAGAGAAGGGAAATATGTGTCCACAACTACAGTGGGATCCTTCCTTTTGAAAGCAGTATTTTGTATATACTTGTTAAGAGAAACGACAAATGTTCACCATGCCTACAGAATCTTTATTCTGAATTTGTTTCATGTGGAATAGAGTTGCTTTCTTTAGGCCAAACAGGAGTAGCTATGTCCTTTCATCATGAATTGATTTTATCTTTTTCATGTGTGGTGACTGCCACTGCTCTGCTTCTCTTGTGTATTCTGCAGTATGGATTTATCCCCTGGGTTGTTGGGGCACCTCTGGCTGTCTTGAATTGTAATAATTTCTTGCCAAATAGCATTGCTGAGTTCACACTGAAGGAATGTCACTCCCAGCTCTGGAGTGGTGTTTGGAATCAGCATGTGGCTCATGAGAATCCCTTCCTAAAAATGACCAGCAGCCAAACCTGGCCATTCTTTGCAGAGCCCTGCACAGTCCATAGTTGCTCCCCTGGTCTCTACTTCATCTAGAGTGATAAGAATACATTATCAGTGTGAGAGCATCAGCTGTGGGCTGCCCTGCCCTTCCTGGGCTCAGCAGTGTTGCCTGGAGGAGGTCAGTGACCCATCTGGCACCTTGTGTCCTGTGAAGGGAGGAAATGGAAATGCAGAAGCTCCTTTGTGCTGCCAGGTGGGTCCTTTTTCTCATCTCCAGTTTAGGAAAGCTGAGAGCCCACGGATTTCACAGCCTCATTTCCAGGTTCTGCTGACAGCTCTGAAGCTGGCAGTCCCTGCTCTGCTTCCCAGCTGATCTGCTGTTGGAGTGACTCACTGTAAAAAAGGAGCATTTTGGGGGCCATACTTGTGAAAGCACCATGTTAAAGGTGGAGCACTGGTTTGAAAGGCAAAGTGGCAGCCACCATTTCATCTGTCCCAGAGCTATAAATACACACCCCAATACACACACAAAACCCTGCTGGCAAGGAAAATAAAGCCCTGTTTCACTTCTGCTGTACAAGAACATCCTGGGATAGAAGCAGCCTTAAAAAAAAAAAAAAAAAAAGCTTTTCTTTCACATGATGCTGTGTGGCTTCAGGGCCATGCAGGAGATGAGGAAGCAGAAATGGGATTGCACCCCATTGATAGTCCAAAAGCAGATGAGTGGCCTCAGGAAAGCCTGAAAAACACAGAAACTGTGCAATTTTCCAGAAAGAAGCAAAAACCCCAGGGTGGGAGCAGTAGGTGCAGAAGGAGAGAAGCTTTGCCCTGGCTTAGGCAAACAGGGAGGGGTGTTGGGATCTTGGGACCCTCCTGGCAATTCTTCCTTCAGCTGAAACTCAGCTGCAGTTCTCTGTTGAGGTGACCTCGGTTCATGAGTTATCTCCTGCCTTTTGCAAAACAAAAAGAAAAACACATTCTCTGCCTTCTTGCCTGGTTTCATGTCATTAAGGAAGGCTGGCTGAGGACATGTTATAAAGTGGCACAAGGGAATCAAGTAGGAAAGTAAACTGAAAAACCCCAAACTTAGGCCATCAAGGATCATAAAAGAAGTTGTAAAGCAGAGAGGAAATGGTCTCCTGGTGAGCTGGAGAACAGCTGATAGGGCTGGATAATGAGGGGATGTGCTGCTCTAAGGAGATGTTCCCTGCCAGTGAACTCAGAGAAAATCTGCTTATATTTGATATAATAAGGGCAAAAAGCAAGGCACAGAGTTTACACTGCTGGTGCTGAAGTGTGTGGCAGTGATAAAAATATGTCATGTCCTGTCCACTTCCTTAAGTACTAGCATTTTAAAAGACAGAGAAAGAAGTAAAGTAAAATGTCAATTTAGGGGTTTTTTATTAAGGATTTGCTGTCTTAACTTTAATGAAGGAGTAATAAATATAAATGGATATTAATGGAAGGTTATTAAAGCTGTCTATTTTGATAGAAAATATGCAGTATCTTCTCCTGCAATGCCAGAGGTTAAAGATTATTATTGCTTCCTAAGGCTTCTGAAATTAAATTCTCTCTTATATGACCCAAAAGGTATGATTGAAAATGTGTGCAAGTGAAATGGTTTGTAATAAATTCATATTGCAGTAAAAATCTCTTTAGAAAAACATGATATCTTACAAGAATCAACTGAGGAGCTCTGTCTAAAGAGGGAAGCTTTTTTATAAACCATTTTGGAAATTCAAATGCTGCCAGAAGGATCACCCAGAAAGCACACAGCAACTTGTGAACAGGTTCTGAGCTTTCACCCAAAGGTTGAAACCCAGAGTGCCCTGGGTTGAAAACTGACTTGAACAGGATCTTTTCTGGTTTCTACAGTTCTAATTAATTACAAATGACATTTCTGACAGAGCCTCTTAGGGTACAAAAATGAAGCCCTTCATAACTGCTGTTTGCTTCTTTCTAAAGCCTCCAGACCTCTAAATACCAGATAATCAGTTCTTGTTCCCTTGGAGCAGAAGGATCTGTGCTCGAAGCACAGTGGAAAAAGCCATTCCCAGCTTAGAGTGCCAGGAGCTTTGGGCAGTTCATCTCTACTCCTCTCCAAATCCAAACCCGTGGGTGCAAATCCTACTGCAGGCTCTGGATTAATTCACTGAAGCTTTTTGAACTACAGAAGCTTTGGCAATGTGGGGTAACCATTGTGGTGTTGGTGTTTCTAATAATAGGCTGAATTCTGCAGTGAGAGCCTTGCCTTTATTCAAAGAACATTTCCCATGAAGTCACAAGATAATGTTGGCCCTGCACAGCACGTTGTGTTCCTTGGTCAATTCTCTATCATTTGCTTCAGTATAAATAGATATTAATGGAAGGTTATTAAAGCTGTTCATTTTGATAGGAATTATGCAGTGCCTTCTCCTGCAATGCCAGAGGTTAAAGATTATTATTGCTTCCTAAGGTTTCTGAAATTAAATTCTCTCTCTAACAACTCAAAAGGTGTTACTGAAAATGTGTGCTTGCAGTCACACTGTGTGCAACCACACTGCATGTGTTCCTGCAGGAACTGCACATCTGGAAACAGGAACTGCACATCTGGAAACAACCCAGGCCCTGAATTCAGCCCTGGGACCTGGAAACTGCTTTAGCCTGGGCCTTGGCCCATCTGTGCCCTGCATACCTCCAAAAATGCTCAGTTTTATCTGTATGGGATCAAATTGATTCTGTCAAGAGGAGAATATCTGGTTGTTTACTTAGGCTCAGTTCCTCATCTCCACCACTGCTTAATCCTTTACAAAAAAACCCAGTGAAGTCTTATTGAAAACATCAAGGGCCATACTGCTAAAGAGATGGGAAATGGAACACTAAATCTCTCCTAGTGCCTTTCCTGTTCTTCCCTGCTTAGCATGTGACAAATTTTCTATAACACCCACTAAATATGATGATTTTATGGGTTCTCAGTTGAGCAGGGCACCAGGTTTTGCAGAGTTCTAAGGTGCACAGCATTCAAACAACATCACACCAGGAGTCTAAATCTATGAGTCTAGAGGTTAGTTACAGATAGAAGGAATAAATCAAGCAATAAAGGATGCCTATAAAAAAAGAATGCTGCCTTTAAATGAAGACACTTCAGAGTTCATCATAAACCTCTGACATATATTCAGTCACTCTGCTTGCTGTCACAGACTGAAATATATTTGAAGGTGCCTGCATATTTTATGCTGTAACCTCTGCTAAACACATGCACATTTCCAATGATGTTGCATCAGACCTTGTGAGCTGATGTGACTTGAAAGGGGAATCACTGCCAGGGAATGGGAGCTCTGCAGGCAGAGGTGCTCAGAGACACATGAGAAGTGTTTCTGTGACTCACACAGTCTGTCAAAATGTCCATGCAGTACCAAAGATAGTGTTTTTTTCATAACCATCTCTTTGAGGAGGCTCTCCTCCAGCTGGATGCCAGTTCCCAGTTTCCCAGTGAAGCAAAGCACAATTCCCTCAGTGTCTGCCCAGGTTGGGGGAGGTTCCAGCACTGGCCAACCTGCCAGTGGGACTGTCCTGCAATAAACAATCCTACAGCAAAATTATTGCAGCCTTTGGTTTGAATTTCCAGGGGGAAAAAAACAAAGCTCAGTACAAACAAAAGCAACATCTGGCTGCACTTTCAAAGCAATGAAAAGCAAAATCAGCCTTCAAAAGCCAGACTGAAATTCCAGCAGGGCCACTGTAATGGTTCTCTTGCTTCTCACATGGAGATTATGGCTCTCCTGAAAGAACAACTGCTAGACTTATGCAGGGCCAATACTTAAAATTGACCATCCTTTAATTTTTTAGTGTCTGTCAGGAATTAATGGTGTGGCAGTGATTTATGGAGCTATCCAGGCCACTTCTGCAGAGCTCCCTTCTTTTCAGAGATAAGTATTCTAGGAAGCTGCTGGTGTGTTTGTTATCCATCAGGACCCGTCAGCCACTCTCCATATGGTTTGCTGCAGTCAGAAAAATGCAAAATTCTTCTTAAAAGTGTCATTTTCTGCAGTTCAAGAAGTCCACTTTCTGAGAGATGGATTAACGGTAAAGCAGAGGAGGCAATAATTATTATTAGTCTGTCTTTCAAGAAGTAACTGAAGACTTTTGAGCACCTGAGAGATTAATATTTTTAATCCTTGATTTTTCCAAGTAGGATTGTCCATACTGTATAAATTATCAAGGGGTCACAAGCTGGTCATTTTTTAAAAAGAATTGGACATTTCTGGCATTTTCTACAAACTAGAAAAAGAAAAATGGAGGAACCAAATGCAGAAAAAATAAAATAGCTGATGCTTTAAGTGCTTGTGGTCAGTATAAGAATGTGCAGAGTTTGCAAATCTGACTCAGCTACTTGAAAAATGATGGGATCTACTTTCAGTGAAAGGCTGAGGCATGGAGAAGAGACTGGGATGATCAATTATCCCATGAGAATAGTGCAGTGTCTCCCTGTGGCATGCCACCAAACTTCTCATAAAAAGCTATATAATCTTGGCTTCAAAACATGTCAGCATTACCCTGCTTTTTTAACAGATCTGTGCAAATATGTGTAAGTGCTGTGTGTTGTAAGGGAGAAGTGATGCCTTGGACTTGTTGCTTTATGGGCTTATCTGTCTTCTGTTGGCATTAAAGTTGACATGATGCCAAACTCAGAAGAGTTTAAATATGTAAATTGGGGAGTTTGGAGAGTATACAAAGTGTATGGATGGGTAGAGTTGGTGTTGCTTCCCTTCTGAGTACTTACTGATTTATCTTGCATGGCAGAAGAGGCATTTTCCATTCCAAACCTGAAAGTACTCACAGAGAGGGTGGAGCT
The DNA here is from genome assembly GCF_017590135.1 of Pyrgilauda ruficollis. Lineage (NCBI taxonomy): Eukaryota > Metazoa > Chordata > Aves > Passeriformes > Passeridae > Pyrgilauda > Pyrgilauda ruficollis. The sequence goes on from NW_024527377.1 coordinate 6,240,801, forward strand.
GTTGTATTTGTGAGGGTTATAACTTGGAGGGAGGGATCTGTTGGAGATGCTGGATTTGCCCCTGTGTGATTTCCCTTCTGCTGTGATGTGTGGGGCCCTGGGGAGCTGAGGAAGCTGTGAGGATGGACAGGCAGTGCCCCCAGCACCTGTGTGCTGAGCAAGTCCCTCAGAACTGCCATTAGCACAGCTCAGCTTTTCCTGCTCTGCCCTCAGCCAATACAAATATTCCTGAGCTGCTTTTATACATACTCACCAGCACGTGCCTGTGTTTTTCCTGAAACTCCATCATTCTTTCTATTGAAATAGGAGAGTTTCAAGCTATTTGAGCTCTGTTTGTGCTGTTAATTCACAGCATGGTGAAAGTAAGAGCTGGGTGTTGCAGCTGCAGGGCAATCTGCATTCCTCTCCCACCACGTGGAATGGGGTGCCAGAGGTGCCCCATTTCCACACCAAACTCCCTGACAGCCCTCGGTGCACAATGCAGAACGGTGCAGAAAGAACCACGCTGGCTTTGGCACCGAGCAGGGACAGTCCTGCTGCCCTGCAGCTTTGGATGGTTCAGCCTCTCACGTGTCTTTCGCAGATGGAAATACTCCCCATGGATCAGCCATGCCTGCTGCTCTGCTCCTCAGCAGTCAGTGCTCTCAGCACAAGCCTGACAGGACCCACTGGTAGCTCTGACACCTCCAGCAGCAGAAGGCACTGGTAAAATTGCCTCAGAAGAGCTCACGGGTCTCATTTGCCAAGCCTAGTGCCTAAAGTGTAGCCTAGTTCACTCTCTCAGTGGAAAGCAAATAGAAAAATCATTTTCACAGTGCCCAGCAATGTTTATCTTCCAGGTTGGCTGGCCTGCAGTGACATTAGTGTCCCCAGAGCCTCTGAACTTAATGATTTCCAGTTGTTGCTTGCCTGCTTGAAGCGATCCTAGTCCAGACTTCTCTGTGTTCCTCCTGCCAGTCACTATGGGAACAGCAATCAAAGCTCATATTTATGGCTCTGTAGATGTCCAAGGTCACGGAGCACAGGTCTGGTGGGAACAATTAAAACAGACCTGTCCAGTTATATCTCTTTAAGCTCTCCCCACATTACACCTCTAACTAGAGCAGTAAAGTTAAAGCAGCATGACTGGCAGGATGTGGCTGCTTTTTTGAAGATACCCTTTACAGAGATAAAGACACTGGGAATGATGTGGAAGTGTGGTAGGAGTGAAGTCAGTATTGCTGGATAAAACCTTACCCAGGTTTCATTTCACACCCTTCCATGGTGTGCAGCCCTGGCAGGTGTTCACAGAATTCACAAAATTCACAGAATTCACACAGAATCACAAGGCTGGAAGAGACCTTCAGGACTGAGTCCAACCCAGCCCCAACACCTCAACTCAACCCTGGCACCCAGTGCCACATCCAGGCTTTGTTAAACACACCCAGGGATGGTGACTCCACCACCTCCCCAGGCAGCCATGCCAGAACTTTATCACCCTTTCTGTAAGAAACTTTTTCCTGATAACCAAACTATATTTCCCTTGACACAGCTTGGGTTCCCCCTGGAGCAGCTCAGCTCCCTGCAGCTCCTTCCTCACCCACCCCAGGAGCAGCTGGGCTGAAGTGGTTTGAATGAACTCTTCTGGAGGGCAGAGGATGTTTTCTCTGATTTGGGCAGTTTTGTGGTTTCAGTGGTTTCACCCTGGATACTCCATTACTGTCATCACCTATAAACTAAGAATGGCAAAATGTGCATTTTTAGGGTGACAGCAAATGTTTACTCCTGAGGACTTGCTCTGTGGCAGAATACAGGTGGAAAAGAAAGGACTGCAAGAATAATTGGGATAAGATGGAGAGAAGAGCTGCAGTGAACTTAATGTCTGAGGGAGAGAGAAGCAATTATTTGGGAGTTTCCAGGTTTTGCAAGAGGCAGCTGTTTCTCTCTCCATTCCTGTTCCAGCCAGGGTCACTTTCTGCTGAGGGACCTGTGTGCTGGGACTCATGAACCATTGTCTGGGTTTTACTGGGTCTGTAAGAACAAATGTTCTTATTGGGCTTATAAGAACAAATGTTGTTATTTACTTGGGACCAGCAAGTGGGGACTGGATTCCCTGCTCTGGAGCTGGAGATAACCACTCCTGGCTGCTGGGCCATGGGGTGGAATGCTGTCCCCAGGGGGGTGACATGCCAGCCTTGGCAGGGAGCCCTTGCAGACCTGGAGGGTTGGCAGCTCTAAAAGGGTAGAAATGAAGACATTTCTCACAGCCTTTGCCTCAAAGAACAGGAGTACCCCAGCATTTGGAGGAGCTGGGAAGGCTCCAACTCCTGCCCTGCCTGGCTGGGTGCTTCGGTTACTGACACAGAGGAAGACCACAGCAGGAATTTTCACTGGGAAGGTTTTAGAAGTGATGATCACCCATAAAAAAACTATCCACATTCCAGTTGCACTGGAGGAATCTGAACAGAGTTAAGTTCTTGCCTGTTTTATTTTTCCTCCTGTTACCTACCAAGCAGACAATCAATAGTGTTAATGTGACTGCTGAGAGGTGCCATGAGTGTGCAGGCAATTCAGAAAAAGCAAGGCATTCCAGGAAAAAAAAAATTATACCTTACAGCTTTGATCATTCTTGCTTTATAAGACCATAAAAACCACTCATAATTCTTTTTTTTCTCTTGCAGTCTTTCTTCATTATTATTATTATTATTATTATTATTATTATTATTTTGTTTGGCTGTGCAAAGGGAGAATTAAGGTTGATTTTAAGGTCCAATTTCCTTTCTCTTGTTGTGTTCCCAAGGTAACTCTATTGAGTTCTTTTAAGGGCAGTACTTGGGGTGAGATCTGTGCACCTGGGGCCATTCCCACCTCACAAGACCATCTGGTGAAGTTCCTTGTGGAGGTGATGGCTCAGAACTGTGCTTTGCAGCAGAGGGGGCATTCTGTGAGGAAGTTTTCCAATGAGTTGGCTTGGATACTAGGAAAAATCAGCAGCAGAGACTTGTCTGTCTCAATTTGCTGTGCTGGGGAGAATTCTTCCTCCTGGGCTGTGCTGAGCCATCCCCACCAGACTGCAGGGAACCCAGGGACCACTGGATGTGGTCACAAAGGCACTTCATCTCAGGGCTGGAAATTGAATCCCAGCTTCAGCCACAAAGCCAGTTCTCCTACCTGGCTGCCTTTAAACTCAAAATAAAATAGTGCAAAATGAATTGAAAATCACAGCCAAAAGCCTGTTCTCAGAAGGGGTTATGCCACTGAGTAGTACAGCAGCTTTTCTGACATCAGTTCTTTTTTGGTTTTTAATCTATTTCACTTCACCTCCATTTGACCTCTTCCATTAGCAACTGGAATTGTCTTTGTTACCTGCTAAAGAGACATCCAGGGGAGGTTATTACAGTCAAAAGGCAGACTTGGCCAAGGAGAGATGGAAGGAACCTTGCAAGAGTCAAGAAATGTTGAACATAATCTCATTTGGCTGTGGTTGGCCCAGGGAGCAGGAGAAGAGGTTTCAATGCCTTAAAATGAACAAGGTCAACAACTTACAGCAGCAGCACCATGGAACACACCAACCAGCAAAAGGAGAGGCAAAGAAAGAGAGCAGAGCTTCTTCAGACACACACCTGTGAGCAGCAGGGTTTCATAGCTCCCAGTTCCCTCCAGGTGAAGCAGGACAAGGATTTCCCTCCCCCAGGAAGAGGTGGGTTCATGCCAGTAGGGCCAGCTCCCAGCAAAGGGTGAATTGCCATCACCAGGCTCAATATTCTCTCTTGCAGTTCAGAAAAATATCGTCTGGCATATCTGTCTTGAAGGATTGCCAAGCCTTACCTCTGAATGCATGTTTTGCTCAGGAGTGATTATGTGCAAAAGATAAATAGAAAACACTTTTGGTTTTAGCTGAAAATAAATTGATGCTAAGAATTTGCAAAACATTCTCTTCCCTAAATTAAAGTAGTCCCTTTGGAGACATCTCTATACTCTCATTTTCAGCAAGTTGGGCTTTTTTTTTTTCCTGATCTCTTTATCTCTCTGCTCCTTTCCTCCCTCCACCCTCCCACACAATTCCTTTATTTCCTTCCTTACACCATTTCCCAACCTATTTTCTTTTGCATATTTGAAAGCAAGAAATTAGTTGGAAATCTCAAAGAGCTGTAAGATTTTCTGTTCTGCACTATCAAAGAGCTTTGAGCCTGACTTGTTCAAATGCTCCTCATCCCTCCCACTGCCCTTCCAAACTCCTCTGTGCCAAAAAGGTCACAAGGAGGAACCCTGGGCCCCTCTGTCCGTGGTGGTCTTGCCCATTCCTTGGCTTTATTTTAGAGTTCCTCCCAAAGCAAGGCTGTGAATGAGAGATCTGGAGGGGGAAACATCTTCCCAACTGTGAGCAGGAGCCCAGCACTTTGGAGAAGAGGATGGTGAAGCATTGTTGCATGGTAAGGGGCTGGATTTGAGGTGTCTGGATCATTTCTGTGCCCTTGCACATGCAGACATGGAACCACATTGCTGGTGTAACTTGTGACTGTGAAAGAGGCCACAACCTTGGCATATGCATCCCTTTACATTTACAATTTATGCACATTTGCAATTTTTTTAAAGTATACTGGGAACAGAAAATCGTATATCTTCTGCATGAAAATGAAAAGTAACTGAAAACCTGTTATATGCTCTATATAGCTCTGATCAGAGGGGAAAAGATGACTGCAGATTTGTGGTTGACAGCCTTCAGAAAAGGTTCAACAGAGTGTGAAAATTGACATTTAGCAAATAGCAATTCAGCCTTCATTTTTAGTGGAGCTGCTTGAAATAAATGGCAGGTTTTAAACAAAATGTTTGTTATATTGGATGTTGCTTGTCTCATTACTGCAGTTAATTAAAAGGGGGGACAATAAGTCAAAGCCAGAGTCAATAAGTTTGTTAATAAAGATTTAATTTGGTGGAATCATTATAAATTGACTGTACAATGAATGGATATGCCACGGGAATGTGAGTGTCTGCAGGTCCATGAATGGGTTTTCAGAAATACCCATCAGGTTGTAGCCAATTTGTCATGCTAAATAATCTCTTCAAATCCACTTAGGCAAGTGTGTACATATTTCCAAAGGGTATCACCACTGAGTAGGTGATGCACAGACACACCTTTTTTTTTTTCCAGCAGTTTTTTTTATTCTGCCATTTGAAATCCTTTTTAGCTTTGTTATCTCTGTATTTCTCATTGTAAGTGATTTACTATTAATGCCAGTCTTTTCAGAAGGAACAGAATAAATCAGCAGAGAGGAGAAAGAGTAAATCATCCCTGCAGTGAGTGCTGGAGGCTGAACCTGAGCACCATCCATGTGAGATTTTAGTCCACCTGACCCTTTTCCTTTATTGCTGACCAAACAGCAGGTGGAAATCCCATGGGCAGACAAACTTCAAAAGTAATTTTAAAATGAAAATCCAGATGGACATCTCTTCCTCAAGCAGTTCTGATGCAGGAGACTGCATGCAAAGGCTGACGCTCATGACTGCAGTATTTGCATAGTGCTGCACCCCTGCCAGTAATCCTCTCATTGGAGTGTGGGTTATCACAGGAAAGCAATTTCTCTGGCAAGGATGGCATGCTGGTCTGCCCTGCAGGGTTTTTCAACACTCTGAAAAACAGGAGAATAAGATAAAGAATTTGCATCATGCTGCCTTCTTTCAGAGTAAAGCAGAAGAGAGATCATGCAAGTAGCAGAGATTTGGGCCAATTCCACCCAGCTACTGACTGCACATGACAGTCACCCCACATCAGAGCACCACGTACTGTGTGTATTAACAAATACAAATTGTTCATCCAGCACCTTTCACCTGACTCAAATATCCATGTTTTCACGGTGTTTTGTCCTTTTAGCCTGACTCAGGTGGCTTTTGTCCTCCTGCCACCATCCAGCAGCCTGTATAAACTTCAGGAGGAAGCTGATTGAAGCCTTGTTCCCTCTGGGACAGCATCAGTGTCGCTGTGCCAGCGGCTCAGGGCTGCTGTGAAATGTGGCCCTACAGCCCTCCTCTGTGATGTGCTCATCTCCTCTGTGTCTCTGAGGGCAGCACTTTGTGAGACATTGGGTAGCAAACAGTGTCAGTGGCCCCGAGGAAGAGCCACGACATTTGGTTTCTTTTTCTCCCCCCTGGCTCGGTGGCAGTGCATCAAGCTAATACCCAAGCTTAGCAGCTTCTTCTGCAAGTCTGCTTGAAAGGGTTCCTTCCAATTTATACCTTTTAATTAGAAGCTTTCAACCTGTAATTAGAAACTTACACCAGCCCAACCTTTGTTTCTTAAAAAATGCATTTGTGGTTTGGGCAATTATGGTAACATGAAAAGTAATTATTTCTCTGGGTGTGTGAAATGAGCCTGGTCGTTAGTGCAGCCAACAGGAGGAGGAATTTATTTTCTTTCTATTTGTTTTAATTTATTGCAAGAAGTTGCATAATAAACAAAATAAATGGGTGGTTTAGGTAGTAGATGAGGCATGTGTAACTGTGGTTTGGGGAGTGCAGGGAGGCTGTGGGCAGTGGGATCAGAGGCACAGCCACCCTGCACTGCCAAACCCCCTGGTTACCACACACAGGTTAGCCATGAAGAAATTTCCAGACTTGTCATTTGAGCAGTTTTGACCTGGTCTATGTAAATGTTCAAGGAGCTGTGGTCAGGTGTTTGTAATAAAAATAATTATGGGCTCTTAGGTGCCAGCCACCAGTGGCATCAGCAGCAGCACTGTGCCTTGGTTAGAGCTCAGCCTGCCTTGTGATAATGTCATTTTCTGTCTCAGTTCTGACTGTGCCCAGCACTCAGCACACAGATGGCTCTGGGTGTCCCAGCTTGTCAGTTAAGGCTGGAAGCTGGACCACCCCAGGTGAGGAGAGGGACATTGCAGTCATCCCTACACTTAAAATAGGAATCATTATTTTTACATCTCTGAATCCCTTCTCTGTCTGCTCAAACACAGCATCTTTTTAAACCACATCTGTATTTACCACACATCGTGTTCAACTATCTCCCAATTTCTATGATAATTGCCCTCCTTGATTTATAAGCAACAGAATTTTTTAATTATCCAGATGATTTTAATTTTCTCAGCCATACCTCACTTTGTTGAACATTAATCTTACACTTTCTTCTTAGACAATCTCTGCCCTTCACCACTTCTCCTGTTCATAATGAAACTAGATCTCAATGGTATTACACAGTCATTTTTCACCCTAGATTAATTGGATATCATCTGCTTGATCTCAGGTTTTGTCTTCTAAATACTGTATTTGACTTCTGGTAAACTATTCCAGAAATTACTTTAAATGTAAAACCAAAACTACCCTAAGACATTTAAGACAACTTTACATAATTACCTTGCCTTCAGCAATTCCTGTGCTGTAGCATGGTAGGCAATCACAAGGAATTTACAGCTGTATTTTGACTGCTCCATGTTTTCCTAGTTTTGCTGCTTTTTAGTGCTCAGAATTAGCCTCAGCTAGTGCAAAGTGTACTGGAAGACTGCAGCAGGGGATTTGCAGTGTGGTGGGAGGAACCATATGTTCAAACCTCTCCTCTTGCTGAGGAATGGCATTTTTTTGGAGGGAGAATGAAAGCTGGTTCTCACCTGCTTGGTGCTGCAAGACAATACCCTCCTTACAAACTCCTCTGATTACTCATTTGTCTAGATCATCTCAGATCTTCTTTTAATATTAGCTGAGCACCTTCCTGATGCTGGCTTTGCCCTCCTTTGTGGTGGTTTCACTGCTTTAGTTAGCCCTTCTCACAGAGTTGTGGCCTCTGAAGAGATAATAAAATACGTCCATTACATGGTCAGAAGAGCATTGTTTTAGCAGGAAAAGTTCACTAAACACAGAGCTCATAACTCAAACTGGGTGAAAAATACATGAACTGGTCCATTGGGCTCCGAGATGAAGTTACCAAAACCAGCAGCAAATTTATTACTGTGCTGGTGATGAAGCATTCCTTGAAGCTGTAAGAGCTCTATTTAAAAAAGAAGAAAGAAAAGTTGTAAACACAAGGTTCCCTATCCAAGGAAACAGTAAAGCTTACAAAGTTAGCACAAGGGTAATTTTCAACTGCTTTTTATCTTTCTCTTGACTCAGTTTTGTACAAAATCTCTTCAGCATCTGTGTTGCCCAAACACAGATGAGAAAATTTGTTGCACCCCCTGCCATTTGAACCAGACTTACCTCAAACTCAATTACAAAACTGTAATTTCCAATAAAGCATCATTAGACCTCTGTACCTGTCAGGTCTCTGACAGATTTAGGTGGGTTTTGCTTGGGAATTACCTGTGGTTTGTGGAGATAGCTAAAATAATTTTCATTTACTGTTCAGTGTATTACATTATAAATTGCATAAGGTTTTGGACCCGAAGCCATAACAATCTCTTTCAGATTATGGCTGCGCTGGAATTGTCACTCATTAGATTTGCAGCATAAACACTGGAAAGTGTGGTGATGCACACTGTCAGACTAACCAGTATTTACAGTGATAGGCAGGATTTACGATTGGATGACATGATAATAATATATCCTTGTTTACTTCTGTAATTAATGTTTCTAAAGAAAATACCCTGGAAACCTTCCATAAGCAAGATTTATTTCTGTTGATTGAGACTGTAATCAGATGTCCCTATTCAAACAGTAATTGGTGTGCTTCATTAACATGTAATTGAAAACAAGATTTATGTCAACGCTAGGCAATAAATAACAGGAATACATATTTTCTTATTAGTGATGATCTCTTCTGTAAGCTCTCAGAGTGCTTGCTGCTTTTGTATTGCGCCACTTAGGTCATATTTTCAAAATCATGGTGTCTCAGAAAAAGACATTGTGCATTTAAAATCCTCTGGATTTTAACCTCTGGCTCTGATGTACCAAGGCCAGCTCCCTTTTTTTCTTTTTCCTGCTTTATATTCGACTCGCTGTTCTTGCCATGTTTTAGCCTACGTTTTTCCCATGAATAGCAATACCAATAGGAAGGAATTCTAATGATGAAGGGGAGAGCTCAAGGTGCTTGAACTTATTTTCAGTTGAGGTTTTCGCCAGGTTAGTCAAGGCTCAATCTGTTGCTCTCCCTTCCAAACATTCTTCTGTTCCAATACAAGTAAAGACAATTTTAAAAAATGGGGAAAAAACCCAAAACCAACTTTTCTAGGCACTCTAAAAATAGAAACTAAGCATGGCTTCTTTGCAATTCAATAAAACCTAATTAACTTCCTGTTAATAGGGAGAAAATCACTGTTTTTTGTTCTAGGAGTTGACATATATGAGATAACACACGAATAATGAAGTCAGAAGTGTAAGTCGCTGGGAATGGGTGATCCCATTGATTTCATTGAAACAAGGGAGTTAAAATTGAAAACAAATTTCAGCTAAGAAGCTGGTTCATTACCAGCAAATTGATGGAGCTCCATGTTTGCTTACTGAAATAATTTACCAATTGTATGAGATATAAGCAGGCACGGTGCTAGCATTGGCTAATTTTATGCTCAACGTGAATCTTATGGCTGGTCAGATGGATACCATAAAAAATAATTAGAGCCATTAGAGGTAATGGGCTACAGCTGCAGTAATACATGCTCTATTCTCAGTCCAGAGGTTTCTAAGCAAAATTAAATTAGCTCCTGTTACCACACTGCTGCATCATATGCTCCTCACCTCCTGTGCATGAACTTCTCTTCCCATTTCCTTACTGCAAGCAGCATTTGTGCCCCACACAGAAAAAGCCCCTTGTGGGGACAAGGAATTCTGAAGCTTGAGGCCATTCCTGGTTAAAAAGAAAAAAAAAAAAAAGAAAAAATTAGAAAATAAAAAATGAGAACAATTACAAAGTGGCAGCAGGAGGTCCTCAGCTCCCATGAACTCCTTTCACATGTTGAGGATCATCCCTCTCCTCTGCAGCCCTTGGTGCAAGGCACAGATTGCAAGTCATGTTTGCATCAGTGCTGGACCTGGGCAAATTTCCACCCTGAACCATTTACATTAAAATTAACTTTTTAACAGAATTATGCCCACTGTATTGGAAGCACATCAGCAGCCTCCAACTTCAGGTGATACTGCCTGCACATCTTTAATACCCTCTTTTTTTGCCAAAATTCAAAAGGCTGTTCATAAGAGTAAGAAAAATGCTGCATTGTCTTGGAGGGGATGAGAGGAGGGACAAGAAGGAAATAGGTTCCATGGTACTGAGGTGATTCATGTGACTGTTTATGCTGAAGGAAATGAAAACTAGAAATCTGGGTAAGTAAGGATCTGTCCAAGTGAATGACTTTCTCTGGACCCACAATACAAACCCATGTGCTGATTTCCTTTAAATTATTGCTGAAGTTCCCAAAGCAAAGCAGGGATGACACTGAATTTTTTTTCCTTGTTGATTTTCAGGAGCACAGAATTCCCGTTGACTTCCAGGGGTTCCCTGCGAGATGCCCACATGCCATCACCTCTCTTTAAAACAGGAGGTGCTTTGGTGGTGGGATGGAGTAGAAGGCTTGAGAGGCACATTTAGCACTGTCCCTTAAGGGTGGTGAGCTGGAGCTCAGTGTGCTCAGCCGGAGGAACAGGACTAAAACTATTTTTGATGAAGGTACAAGCCCAGTAGTGCAGCTTGGGAAGGATCTGTTTTCCACGTGCCAGCCATTTATCCCTGGCCATGGTGACTTCCCTGGCCTCAGTTACTGCAGTGTATAAAGGCTTCACAGCTGCTGATATATTTATCTTCCCATCCTCCCCATGGAGTTGGGAAGTGCTTTTACCTCTGTTGCAGAACTAAGAACTGAGATTAAGGGTCAGATTTGTTATGGCATTTAGGTGCTCAATGGGATTTTCAAAAGTAGCTAACACCCGTTATAATAAGTGGAACTTGGGAACTTGGATAGTTCTGAAAATCCTGTTACTTGTGTCTTTTTTTTTTTTTTTTTTAATTTTGGACTTATATGAAGCCTTGGGATCCAGAGGAGTAGTTCCCAAGTTGTGGGGAGTCACCCAGACAGGAGAATGTCTCTTCATCCACCTCCCAGGAGGCTGCAGGTGGGACAGGAGCAATTTCATGGCAGTAGCTTATCTCAGTGCTGAATTCAGCAAGCTGTAACTGTGCACAACATTGCATTTACCCTTCCTGCCCAGCTCTGGGAGAGAGGTCAAAATCCAGTCCTGCAAATACTGGAGCAAAAATAAGCAGCACCCATGGTCAATAAAAAGGGCTTATGTGCCAATTGCTGGGATGGAAAATTCAAGAGCAGGAGCAAATAATGAAACAATTTATATTCATGCAGCCACCTTTCCAGCCTACTGCTCTAAGTACAGGCTTACACCTCACCAGAAGATGGGAATCCCACTAAAAGCTCTGGAGTATCACACTGGAAAACAAATGTTGATTTTGAATGAATTATCTGTTCATCTCTAAATCATTTTCTTTCATTATTAGTCTCCAAATTGGTTCTTCTCTGGAAGGCAGAATTAGGTTTAAAAGTAGAGTGTCTCTTAAATGCCTGCTTCAAATGAAAGTGTTCAGTAAACATTGCTCAAACCCCCAGAGCATAAACTCCTCAGCTGCTTTCTCTGGCTTTGCATAGATTTTGCAGCTCCTGGTTTATGGTCAGGCGGCTCAGGGATTCATTCAGGATATCAGAAAATAATCAAATGAAATCCCTTACAAACATATGCCCCTTAAATACCAAGGAAACTATTTTTAAGATGTTCCTGTCCTCCTTTACAGTAGCATAAATTGGGACAAGAGTCCCAAAAAGATGGATTTACAGCAACATGGAACATGGAGGAGAGAGGAGAGTCAGGTTCCAAACCACAGCAGAGTACAGAGCCATGTGGGCTGCAGACCAAGGTTTTCATGACTGAAAGAGCTGCACTTTGCTGTCGTGATATTTTCAAACATTTCTGTAGTTTTGAGATTCTAAAGAGATCCCTGGGCTTTAAAGTTGTATTTTCAGCGTTAAAGGGTTGGGCTTGGGTTGAAGTGTTGTCAGCAGTATTGCAGCTGTCTGAGGCTGTGATTTGGGGTGGTGGAGGGGGGTCAGCTCAGTGAGGAGGGTGATGGAGCAGCAGCAAAGCCCTGGCTGTTGTTGTGTCCTTGTCCCACATCACACCGTGGGCTGTTCAGGCCTCCATGAGGAAAGAAGCTCTGCATGGATTAGAATGCATCCAAAAATCACATGGTTTTCAAAAGTGTTTGCAAGATGCTGTTATTCCACTTCTTCAGGTGGAGGAGGGAGAATAACTCTGTCACTTCGTTACACATGAAAGAGAATAAAACTTTGGGGCAGTGTTGGCTAGGACACTCCAGATCAATGGTGGTTTATTCAAAGCTTGAATTTTAACTCAGCTGGCTGTTCAGGGGACCTGTGTGCACAGGGAAAGATGTGCAAGAAGCTCCTCTATTGATCCTCCCCCAAGACTTCCACAGATTTCCCAGCTCTCCTCTCTCTCCAGTGAAGGTGTGGGACTGGGAGGCTGCTGCTGCACTGAGCAGGAATTGAGGGCTGCTGCAAAGGAGAGTGTTTGCACTGTGGTGTCTGAGCACTGTTTTGTACCTAGGAGATTTATTTCTCGGTGGATAGAAGAGCTAAAAGATTAACAGATGAACAAATATGTTGAGACAGCCAGGACATCAAAGAAATTGGAGAGTCACTGAGATGCTGGAGAGCTGGAGAGTCACCAGGCCATGTTGTTAGGAATTATTTTACCCTCAGATTACCTCAGCTGTCTTGGGGTTTGGACACATCCTCTGGTGAATTTAGCTACATGATTTAGGATATTAACTGGCCCAAACTCTGCTGCTCCTCCTGAGGGATCCTGCCTGTGGAGAAGGAATGTGGCGTGTGTGCCGGACCCTGCAGCACAGATCCTGGGGGCTTAGGGCAAGCAGAGGGTCCTTTGCTTCTCAGGGAAAACACCAGCCCGTGAGGTGCACCAAGGGTGAGAGGGTACTGAGTCCCTGGGCAGAAATCTCCAGGGAAAATATGGGTCAGACAGCTTTTTGTCCTCCATGCAATCTGCAATGCAGTCAGGCAGGGAAAAAAAAGTGATTTACAGCAGTCTTAACCTTAGGTTCCTCACACAGGAACCAGCTGAGGGGTGATACCAGTGGAAGGAATCAGAAGTTTACATAAAAAGTGGCTTCCCTGCAGAAAACAAGAAGCAGCTCAGAAGGGCTGTGCAGAGGCTGCTATCCATGAGACCAAGCTCATTCCTTAGGCTGCATATGCCTCCCTGAAATTTAGAAATTTAGATTTAGTTAAGTCAGCCAGGAAATTATGGATAAGTTTGGGGTCTTGAGAGAAATGTGTTCAAAAAGCAGAAGTATGAAGACACTGAAAAGAGGGAAAGTCGTAACTTGAAAAGTGCCACACAGAGGGAGCTGTGCCTGTGCTTTATTGAACTGTTGGCTGCAGTAAATACAGCTGAATTCCCTCAGTCTCCCATAATGCTGTCTCAGTACCAGCAGGAGTCCATTTAAGAACACACTTACATGCACAAATGATTATATATATGGAGAGCAGAGAAATTGCTGATGCAGGCAAACCCTGAGAGCTGCCCAGCAGAGCTGGGGGTGGTGCTGGCTGCCCCGTGCCCAGCTTGGGTCAGTGCTGCCAGCCCAAAACTGGCAAAGCAGGGGAGCCTCTGCTCCAGCCCTCCCACCTGCTTCACCTGAGGAGACCACAGCCTCTATCTTGTGATCCTACAGTAAATAAATGATGATTAAATCGACTAAAAGGATATTCCCAAAGAGGGAGAGTTGTTTTTTTATAACCATTTGCAATACAGAGAGTAGTAAGAGACTGTATTATAAATAAGAAAGAGACAAGTGCAATAGAAGACCTAGAAATGGATGATGAACAAGGAAGACTGAACCTTGTGCTTCTGTTCTTTACAGTATTAACCCCAATTGCTGAAGGTGAAGGTCTGGCTGTGTTACAGGGCTGTAGCAGGGCTGTCAGAGGCATCTGCAGTGTATCCATGGTTAGGAGGGGCTGAAGCTCTGCAGAGCACATGGTCATGCCTAGTGTGATGTGAGCCTAGGACTGGAGACCACAAATTTTGGGGTCTTTAGCCTGATTGTTTTCATTTATTTCCTTGTATCCTTAAACCCTTCCAAACCTCACATTGTAGGAAGTCAGGAGAACTAATTTATTCCTGTTTGAACAGTGGTTTGAGGAAGAGAAACACTTGCACCCTTGCTCAGCTTTGCTGATATCCTGTTAGCACTGATTAGTGAGAAAGCTGAACCAGAAATAAGAGCATGCTGACCTTGGGTGTGGCTTCATTGCCCCTTTTCTCTTGGTCCAGCATAGCAAAGCTGACATGGAGTGTTAGCAGATCAGATTTGTGATGTGTTTTACCACACCGTGCATGAAACTTTCCCCCTGGTAGCAGGTGAAAACCTGCACATGAGCAGGGTCTGAGGGGCAGCAGGGCTCAGCAGGAGCAGGAGTGTGGAGCCCACGGGCTGTGTGTCCCTGTGTGCTGCAAGATGGGGATGCTCAGCAGGAGCAGGAGCCCATGGCTGTCCCTGTGTTGCAGGCTGGAGTCGCCCACACGCGCGCTGGTGATGGAGGCTCCCAAGGGCATCGAGATCAACGCCGAGGCCGGCAGCCTGAAGGCCACGTGCAGGACAGAGCTCAGGCTGGAATCCAAAGATGGAGAGGTGAGTGCAAAGCCCTGCAGCAAAGCCAAAGCATGGGTCCCCTGCGGAGCTGTGGCCCTGTGGGTCACCAAGCTGCTGTGAGTGGAAGCCTGGGGACAGTGTGCTCTCCTGACTTCATTCCTTCTCACCCTGATTGAGCACATCCCATGCAAAGCAAGCTCACTCCATGGCAAAGGCTGATTCATTATTTTTAAAGTGCATGGATAATAGCATCTGTTGTTCCAGCAGATTTATGCAGCTGTAAAAATGCACACTGCTCCTAAATTCTTTGTTTCCTTGTCACTTTAAAACAAGATTTACTTGGCCAGCATAATTAAATCTTTTATCGTATATTATTCTATAAGAAGAGCTTAATTCAACGGTATTGATCTGGAAAGCTTTTGTGGCTGATGTTTCATTCTGGAACGAAAGGGAACATTAGGAGACACAGGTTGTTGCACTGGAGACACTTCCAAAGGGGAAGAGAGAACACTTAAAGCTGATAATATAGAGCAAAAGTAAAGTAGGTGATGAGTTAAGCCTCTTCTGGTGTCACAAAATCATGTGGGCACATGGTTTTGATGGTTTTCTCATCCCCTCCTCCTGCCACAGTGATGGAAGGCACCAAAGGATGAGGCTGAGGAGCTCCCAGTGGGGAAACCACTGAGACCCTTGTCAGGAGGAGCTGCCCACGGAACACAAACCTCCAGGCAAGAGGGCTCCCACATCAGTTAAGATTTACCTATCTTAGTGTCAGGGGTATAAAATAGAAAGACTCTTTAATTGCAGTTTCTGTTATTTCTAAACATTTGCATTTTAAGACAGTCCAAAGCTAGACCATGGGTGTTAAGAAAAAACTTCTGAAAAATACCAGAAAAAAACCAGCTTAATACACTGAGATTGAAATCCAAGGCATTTCACAACTTCAGGCAGTTGCTTTCAGTACTAAGATGCTTTTAAATGCATAAATTGACTTGTATCTTTCAGGACATCAGATGGGTGGATACTAAACTAGGAGATTGTTACTGTCATTGCTGATATTCTCAGTCACCCTGTATTATTCTGGGGTTCAGGTTATCTTACTGTATTCTGGCTGATGCCAGAGCACTCCCCTGCAGCTGCCACATGTCTGAGAGCTGCCACATGCTGTTTGCCTTATGTTGTTTTGTAAGGAGGAATTTAGGACTGTTAGAACATTTGAGTTATTTTTAATATACACAAAAGTGTTACACATATACATAAAACATGCATAAAATATACATAAAATATACATAAAATATACATAAAAGTCAGTGCTGGGAGCCTGCAAGTGTAACTGGCAATGGGATCACAGTGACAGAGATCCTGATGGAGCAGGGTGGTTGGGTGGGTGTGAACCATCCATGCTCACCATCTGACAGCGGGCTACCTCTGGTTGGGTCAATCCAAACCTGGGATTGGATTCCTGGACGTGTTCCAGGAAGCTGAAAGCCAAGGAAACACGGTGGGTACATCAGCAGAAACAAACTGGAGGTTGTGGTAAAGGCAGATAATGTGCCCACACAGATTTGTATTAGACTTTCCCATCCTAAAACACTTCCCTACCCAGTTTTTGGAGCAGCTGAGCTGTCTGGAAGAATCTTCTTTAAACATAGAAATCTGAAATAACAACTCTTTCTTTAAATCAGAAATAACAGCTCCCTGCTAATTATCTCTTTTTTTTCTCTCTCTCTCGCCACCACTGACTCCAGATAACGTTGAATTCTGCAAAAATCAAACTACCTAACTTGCCTCAAGGATCTTCCTCTTCTGCAGGGTCCAGGCAAAAAATCTACGAGCTCTGTGTGTGTCCCAACGGGCGGCTGTTCCTGTCTCAGGCAGGCAGCAGCTCCACCTGCCAGATAAACACGAGCGTCTGCCTTTGAGAGACAGTTTGCAGAGGGGCATCACAGGCAGCACAAAAGCCAGTTCTGGTCTCACAGATCCAGCTGCCAACTATTTTTACTAGAACACAGAAAGCCTATCAAAGACTTTTTTTGTGTGTGCGCGCGCGTGTGTGTGAATATATATATAAAAAAATATATATAAGATATATATATATATCCTCTGTGTAAAATGATGTTTCAGTACAAGGAATCCCAGGGTGACCCTGTTACATTTGTGTAGCATTTCTCTTTCCCACACCAAAATTTACTGGTACAATCTGCTGAATTGGATCTGATGCTCCCCTGGACCCTTCTGTATTAAGACAGTGCAATGATCACCCCTCGTTTTTGATCATGTTCTCAGAGCAATGGGATTGCTGGCTGGGCAAAACCCTGGAACCAATGCAGACCCAGCACCATCCAAAGGGAAGAGAAGCATCTCTGATTATTTTTGTGCCATTAAATCGGTGGCATGAAAAAGAAATAATTTCAAAAACAACAAAGCAGCCAGATGTGCTGTGCTGATCACCTACAGTGATCCAAGATACCTGAGGTTAAATTACTCTTTAATTAAATTACCACCTGAAGCATGGCTCCCTGTTGGGAGAGAGGGATGCACTTGGCTAACAGGAAAGTCCAGACCTTGCTGAAATAATAAATGTGATTTTCTGAAGGGGTTCAACACTTTCCTGTGCATGGCCAAGGATGCCTTGTGCTATTCAGGTGTGACACATCAGGTCCAGCACTAACCTAAAATCATCTCTGTGCTGGCAAAACTGGTGTTGTACTTAGTTATTGGAAAGGAACAAACTTGTGAAAGTTGGACTAAGTAGAAAAATTCTGAACCTCTTTTGCCAACAGGTGTCCTGGATCACCCTACAAACTCCCCATTAACACCTTCAATTATGAACATATTGGGTGTGAAGGTGTGAAGATTTAAGATTCGGACATTGCCTAAATATCTGCAGAAAGAGAGAAGATCAGCTAGAAACTGAGAAAATCATAAAATTAAGTATATAATGTAGATGCTACACCAGAATTTTTGTCATCTTTCTTTTCAAGATACACAGTCCAAGGTCACTTAGATTTGGTGGAAACTGCAATTATCAGAGATGCTGAAAATTAAAGGGTTTTTTTTAAGGATTTATAAAGATTGTGACAAAGCCAGATTACTGAAAGGAAGGGCTTTGGATGCTGGTTCCTCTAGAATTTGAGTCCCCAAAACTCTGTGGTTGAATCTTATCATGGTTGCAGTTTTTCCTTATTTTAAAGTCTAGGAGTCACAGGCAGGATAAAACACAAAAATCTGATCTGGTAACATTACTTCCACTTTTGAAGTTTTGGAAAATAATGATAAGAGCCCAGATCATTGAAATCTGACCCATAATTTCATCCACATGTATGTAAAAATCCTTTAAAAAACCAAATATACCAGTTAAGGCAAAAATTTCCAAGTTACAATAAATCTCAAGAGGGCAGCAAGGTTTCTAAGCCACTGAGATGCTTTTGAAATATTACCTCATGTGCAAATAAGACAGATCTGTGCTCATCTCTAGTGATATCTAACCAAAGCTGGTATTCTTCAAGTGATTTTCAAGATAAAGCATAGCTGACAGAAATCTTTAGAAATAATTTAGTCAATTCCCTTTTTTTACAGCTTTTCACATATTTTCTTGTGGTCTCAAGAGTACCAGGGTTTGATTTTTTTTTTTAATTTTTTCTTTTTAAATTAACAATTCTGGCTTAATCCAAAACTGATTGGACTCAGAGAAGATTTCTGTGGAGTTTAGATTAGATGTGTTGCTGCCTGACAAAGCAGCACTCCCAAAAACATTTATTCCTGAAAGAGGATTGAATTCTTTCCTTTTATTTCAATAATGCTTTCTGATAAATCAACGAATTCAAACTATTTGTTAATGAATGATTCCTGTAATTATTATGTTTTGAGTCAACATTTGAATGCAAAGGGTCACCCAGGGTAACAATTGTATTGGGACACAGGACTGTACCATCTCTGTTCAAAGAGGGGAATTGTGCCTATGCCTTAAGTCAATGCACTCAGCAAGGAGAAGCACATCATATTTATCTTGTTATTAAATCTAGTTTATTTGGGGGGAGGGACAGGAGGGTGTCTTGGGAACTGGTTGTGCAACCTAAAACAGATATTGGTGAAATACATTAAGACTGTAGGGGCACCTAGAATGATACAGACTTTTTTTTTTTTTCTTACCATGTTAAATATAGCAAAATACTGTGTATGTTACCTCTGGGACCATGACTGAAGTCCCATTCATAGTCCTACATTTACTGTAGATTTTTTTTCCATGTTTCATTGAATACTGATCACAAACCTCATAGCAAGCATGGCCCAATCCATAACCAAATCCTGTGTGAGCAGTTTAAAGACACGTGCTGCAGGAAGAGTTCCCTGACAATGAATCAGAATAATTCCCAGCCCGGGGGTGTTCAGGGGGGTGAGGAAGGCAGGGCTGAGCCCACCAGGGATGCTGCATCCTGATTTCAGTGCTCCACTCTGATCACAGCAGTGGTTCAATCCTCATCCCTGTGCCACCCTCTGGCTGCTCCCAATTTCCATCCCAATAAATTAATTTTGAGTAGCTGCTTTTCCCAGCTGGGCTCTTGGATGAGGTTATCACCTTCTCATGTCACAACAGCCATGAAACTGCTAAGGACATTCACATCTTGGTGTGAATTTCTGCTGGGGAGCTGTTTAGGAAATGACCTTAACATCTGTGCCATCACTGCAGATGCTTCTCTGAGGTGAACAAGGGGTACCTTAATTACATCTACTGAAAGAAATTCTTATTTCAATATATTTTACCACCATGTTTCCATCTTAAAAACCATAAAATTATGTGTTGTGTTGAAATGTGAGGAATTGTTTCTAGAAAGAATTAACCCCTGTAGGGACTTGGAGATCATTTGAGCACCACTTGAGTTTTGAGACAGTGGTTTGGGTGATGCTGCCTGTGCTGGTCAGCAAGTGGCAAACATAAACACAGGCTGGGCAGAGAGTGGGTCAGGAATATTTCTGAGGAGAAGGCCTTGGGTTGTTGGTTGAGGAGAAGCTCAACATGACCTGAAGTGCACTCACAGCCCAAAAAGCCAATCCTGTCCTGGGCTGCATCAAAAGCATTCGATGGAGGGGAGTCTGAGCTCTTGTGACACCCCACCTGCAGTGCTGTGTCCAGCTCTGGGGTTCCAGCATCAGAGGGATGGGCACACATTGGGGTGAGTCCAGAGGAGACCACAAAGATGCTCTGAGGGCTGGTGGAGCCCCTCTGGGAGTGCTGGGAGTGTTCAGCTGCAGAAGAGAAGGCTCCAGGGAGACCTCAGAGCCCCTCCAGTGCCTAAAGGGGCTCCAGGAGAGCTGGAGAGGGACTTTTTACAAGGGCAGGGATAATAGGGCATGGAAGAATGGCTTCAAACTGACAGCAAGCACGGTTAGGTTAAATATTAGGAAGAAACTCTTTGCTGTGAGGGTGCTGAGGCCCTGGCACAGGCTGCCCAGAGAAGCTGTGGCTGCCCCATCCTTGGAAGTGTTGGATGGGGCTTGTAGTAGCCTGGTCTAGTGGAAGGTGTCCCTGTCCATGGCAGGGGGCTGGAACTGGATGGTTTAAGGTCCCTTTAATCCCAAACCATTCTAGGATTCTGTGAAAGCAGAGCAAACAGGACTGTGTCTCAGATCCCAGGGGAAAAAACAGGCATTTTGTTTAAAAAGCTGCCTGCTAACACATCCAGCCATCTCGCACTCACAGTGGCTGACTCTCCTGTTGGACAGGCTAGTGCAGGAGAGTCCCTTCTCCTCCTGCCTTGCCCAGAAATCCCTCACAGTGGGATTCCTCCCTACCTGTGTGGGCTGCTTTCCCCTGAATCCACTTAAAGCAGAGCTCCCCTGACTGGAATTTCATCCACGTGCTCTACCTACCGCTGATAAAATACCAGAGACAAACCAGGCTTTGTGTATTTTGTTGTGAATCGGGCCTGAAGTTTAGTTCAGTGGAGCATTTGCTGTGTGGGAGGTGGGGTTGATCTCGAAATGGAGTTTAGTTTGTGTCTGCTGAGCTCAGTGGGAGAGTTGGTGATGACTTCATGGCCTGAGCCTGAGCTGGGCAGGTGCCAGCTGGGGACAGTGGGAGCACTGCCAGCCCCTGGGGTGGCTCTGGGGCTGAACCAGAGCCTGCATTGCAGCTGTGAGCACTGAAACCCCACCCAAAAGCTAATCAGGGGACTGTGGCAGCAGTGTCAGTGTACCTGGGGCAGCCATGCAGGAGTCATAAATGCATTTATGTGTGCTGGCTCTTTATAGGACTGCAGGACCTCGTCCAGTTTGCTGTAAATGTGACACTTTAGGAAAGGGTCAGGAGGATGACAGCCAGTGATCACCTGTGACAGGAACCTTTTCCATATGTAGTGTGTGACCCTTCTGTCATGGCTGAGGCAGGATGGTTCTCCTAAAGCAAAAAGACTTTGCCATTAGCAAAAGCAGAGGTCCTGAGAAAGGCTGTACATCTGTAACCATTCTCCAAGTTTCTTTGTGGGGTTTTTTTGGCTGTTGGTTTGTTTGGGTTTGTTATTAATTTTGAAGCATATTACCCCATATTTAAACAGTACAAAGAAATGTTAACAGTAGAGGAAGTCATCAAAAGGGGGAGCCAGTAACTACTACAATATGTATAAAGCCTCTCCTGAGTATTCCTTCTTAGAAGACTGAGTATGTGCAAGAGTGATTTGTACTTGGTTACCTCAGTCATGTGCTAACAGCTGTGTTTTGGAAGGGTTGTGATATTTATCTTATGATAAATATCGTATTGCACAAACAAACTTTGAAGGCACAAGCCTAAAAATCTGCAGTATATGGTACAGAAAAATGATGGCTAAATAAAAACCCCTCCCTAGAAAGTGCCCCAAGGTTAAAGGGAGATTCCTGTGGAACTTGAGAAGGCTAACTCACATCACAACCTAGTGAAAATTCATTTTGTTGTCATAAGATGCTCACACATGCACACACACTCTCATATACACTTGTTTACAACAAAAGCCAATTTTCTTTTTGTTTGTTCTTATGGCTTTAAGTTTCATATTGCAAAAGAGAGTGAGACAAAGACCAAAGACTTCAAGAAGTTTATCCCTCTCTGGTTGCCCTCATGCCTGAAATGCATTAACTTTAATGGTGCTTTTTCTGAACTGGGTAGGAGAAATGCAGGTGTACCATAAAGCTGCATTTGAGAGAATAAAGTGGCAGGAAGGCTCTAACTTGGTTAACGGGGAGAGGAGGAAATAATGTGAAAAATCTTGAAATGTGTGCAGAGGGCAAAGTTACCTGAAATCTGAAATGTGGAGAAATAGCCCAGAAAGCTTAAAGACATCATCCTGGACTGTAAGTATAAATAAACTGAGTAAATGGTGCCAGCTGTTCACTTGAGCATTAGCAGGGCAGCAGCTCCAGTGGCTGCTTTGTGGAGAACAGTAACTGCTACAATGATTTCATTTTAGAAGTACCTACAGTAAAAAGAAAAAGAAAAAGAAAGAAAAAGAAAAAGAAAAAGAAAAAGAAAAAGAAAAAGAGAAAAAGTTAGAGGCTGTGCTGTTTTTTATGGCTGACATTTTAAATTTTGAAATGTCATCATCCAGAACTCACCCCAGCAAGCACAGGGCATGTTCCTGCCAAGCTTTGCCAAGCACTGCTTTGGTGCTTTTTGAATGTGAAAATACCAGCCTTTTTATTGCCCTGGATGCTCAGGAATGTGATCCTGGCAACTGTTCCCTTTCCCCCATGTTAACCTTTTTTTTCCTCAGCTCTGAAATTGCTGTGTAATGTTTTGGTAGCTGGCATCCTGCTCCCAAATCCAGCAGCCCCCAAAACCCAAAACCTGCGTGTAGCAGTGGCATGACCATAAAACTGGGACTTCCAGGTAAATTCTGCCTGGCAGTTGCTGTGTGTTCACAGCTGATGTAGCCAAGTTTATGGCTGTGAGTGGAGCAGGGTTAAACACTGACGTGGTGCTGAGGTTATTCAAGCAAGAGTGGAGTGAATTAAACAAGGCAGGTAGGAGGGAAGGGGAAGAAATGGGGAGAGACATCACCCTAATCACAGTAATGCAGTCAACGTCTCTGTCCCTTTGCACTATTATACTTTAAATTAATAACATCCATTTTACTAAATATGGTGGCAATTATGCTTGATCTTTTCGTGGAGCTCAGTGGAATTACTGTCACTGAAACCACTTAGAGCTCGGGCTGTTCAAGATTGCTGGGGTGTTGTTTCCATCCACAATAACCACAGTGGCTTGGGGCTTGGATGGAAATTATAGTGAATAGCTTGTATTTAGAAAGCTTTTAAGTCTGCTGTGGTTGAGAGGCCCCTGGTTATGCACATCCAGCCCTGAGGCTTTATCATTTCAGCTTCTCTTGTCCTGCCACTTGAATTGTATTGTGCCCTTGTGAAAAGCGACGCACAGTATAAAGAACACAGGAAAAGATGGATATTTAAAGCTGCAGGATTTTTATCTGCAACGAAGAAGGAAATACAATCAGAGTGCCCCACTGAGATTTCCCATCCAAATCACTTTAAACTAGAGGTGCAAGTCCCTTAAAAATTAATTTGCTACAAGTGTCATTCCTGCAGCAAAGTTAGCACTGGTGTCTCTCCCAGGAAATGTCTCACCTTCTTGCAGCTGGAAGCCCTGTGGTGGCTGGGATTTTGTGCCACCAGTCAGGATGATGGGCTGCCTGTTTCAGGTTTCCTTTGAGGCAGCTGATCTCCAGTGATTGAGCTTTTGTTAGCTTCTGACAGGGATTAAAGAATACGAGGGATAAGTCCACTGTGAACTGATATGTAATTGTATGTTTGCCTCAGTTAATTGGTTGAAACTTTCCACCAGGAAGAGAAAATATCAGGAGCAATTTCTGTGAAAATGTTACATTTACATTGTGCCACCAAATGCTTCAGATAAAAACATGCAGCTTTAGCTAAACAGTCTTCTCTTGAGATTAAAAAGGGCTCTTTGGAGCCTCTCACCAGGTCCTACCCAAATGGAAAGTTTTACCATTTCTAGCATATTTGTCGTTATAGGAACAGGCCCATTGCAAAGCACAAGTCATGTGCATCTTTGCATGTAACAGGAATTTTAAATTGCATTGTACTCTTACATTTTTTCCCCATTCAAAGGCTTAACCACTGATAGGAGATAGAGCCCTCCGAAACCTTTCCTGCTAAATGCATTATCTCTTCCTAAAGCAATGTATGTCCTTTGGTCTTTCAAAAATTTCGTCATAATGGAGTCCTTGAAACATCTTGAGGCAGGCTCACTCTGGAGAGCAAGAGAGCAATTATTTGTGGGTGGTGCTATTTTTGCTGAAGCTTGGATTGTAGCTGAAAAAAAAATGTTTCTGTTAGAGCTTCTCCCACACTCCTTTAGCTGCAGAGCCCACCAGCCCCCCACACCAGGGCTGGATCTCTCCAGGGTGGCTGCCTTAGAGCAGGGAGTGACCTCCCACACCAAAGCACAGCCTGATGATTTTGTCTTCAGCTGGGTCCTCCTCAGCCCTGTGCACTCTGTCACGGATAAAGAGACACTTGGGCAGTTTTAGTGGCTCTGCAGATGGCACAAGGTGATGTGTACCTGCAGCCTGAGTGGATAAATGATGCTGCTCGTTGTTGGGTGCTGTTCTCACAAGCCTTTGGCCACCCTGAGAGCAGTAACTCCTGAGGGCAGGCACTGCTGGAGGAATCCAGTCTCTTGTCCCTTTTTGTGGGTTATCAGAGCGAGTGAACAAATCCTGCAGGGTAAGAGTGTGCCAGAAACCTCAGAAAGGGCAGATCTGAGCAATCTGTCCACTGTGTTTGCCAGAGAAGGCCTAAGTAGACAGCATCCACTCCTGGATTCCTCCCTATGCCAGAGCTTTCCCTGAGCTGTGACCAGACCTTGGTCTGGATCTGCCCTGTGTGGTGGTTTGGGAGCAGGGAAGGGACTGACCTGCTGGATCTGGATGTTGCTTGTGGCTTTGTTTGTTTTTTCCCACCCCATATTTGAATTAGTTTGCCAATAGAGTTGTCAATATTCACCCAGAAAAGCTCCATATATGTAGAGCCAGCAGCAAAACATTCAGTGAGAGTCAAAGGAAACCCTGTTCATCTACAGCAGCAGCAGAAAAGGCATGACCCCTGTGCTACAGCAGTTTTCATCTGTGATGGGAAAACACCTTGTCTGACTTCTACTCTGAAAACCACCAACGACCTTGATCGTGTAAACAGGACAAAATGAATTTAAAGTCTTATCACAGTTCTCATGATGAAATTCAGATTTGTTTGGCTTTTTTTTTTCTTTTTAATTTATGTATGTGTGTGGTTGTGTGGGAAAATATAAAGCTTTTTTGTATCAAATAACATCAATCCTTGCACACTCTATGCAAAATTTTGTAAGCATTGCAATAATGCTATGAATTACACAAGGAACTATTTTAACTTTATTACACTTTCTGTATAAAAAAAAAAAGTTTGTATTTAAATGATTTCAACTGCAATCTTGTAAAATATATTAATAAAATAATGATTGTTAAGAAGGAAAGAGATGTTGGGTTTTTTTTGTTGATCACTGCAGTGATCTGTTTCACAGGAGCAAGAACTTGGATGTATTTATGCCAAAAACGCTGTAGAAGATGGAATGAGAATTTCTGTGAATTGCTGTTGGAAGAAAACCTGTAATCAACAAAACAAATTATTTTGTCTTTGGGGGAAGTTGAGTCTTTCTTATATTTGTAGATTTTTCTCACCCTTGTCCTGGCATTAGAGACTCACAGCCAAATCCTGCTGCAGGCACTGAGGTCCTGCCTGAGCATCACAAACCTCTCAAAGGGCATCACTTTCTGAAGAGAATCTGGTGCTGCTTGTGCTCCAAAGCAGCAGGAGCTCAGGGTTTTCCAAGCTTTCTGCTGAAGAGAATCTGGTGCTGCTTGTGCTCCAAAGCAGCAGGAGCTCAGGGTTTTCCAAGAGTCACCAGAGCTGGGTGCACCAGGAACATCCAGGAGCAGATCCCCACCTGCACACAGTGGAGGGAGCAGGAGCTCGAGTGCCTGGGAAAAAATATTAATTAAAAAAAAAAAACTAAATCCCAAAACCAGCAGCCTCTGGACCAAGTCACAGAAAGCCTCTTGGCTTTCTTTTTAGCAGCCTCTGGCTGCTTTAATGATCCATCAGTTTTATTTTAATTGGCCAGCTAATCAGCTGCTCATTGGTGACTCTGCACATGCCAGGCAATCACTTCTGAGGGCATTTTGCAGGAGCTGGGTTTTAAATATGAATTTGTTCGCCCTGCATTTTGTCAGTAAATGAGAGCATTGATTGAGGCTCATTATCTGAACAAATTGCAAGATTTCAATCCAGGTGGAAAGTTGTTTGTGCCTTCCAAACCCCTCAGAGAGAAAAAGCCCAGTCCCCACTGGGACACAGCCAGAATCCAGGCTGGAGGAACACTTGTTTTCCAGTTTGCAGGGGCTGCTGTTTACCAGGCTCCACATAAATCCCTCAGTTCTGCTGGGTGGGCACACACAGTCTTCTGGTCCCTCACTGTGTCTTGGACTATTTGTCCTTTAAAAAATACCAAATAAAAGAGAAAAGACATCTTTCAGCTGAACTTCAGCTGCAGTTGTTGGCCTGAATTTGGAATTTCCAGCAAAGTGACAATGAAATAATTCATGAATTAACCCCCACCAGGCAGCACGTTGGCAGGAGGTTCCCAGCCAGGGGGAGGCAGTGACAAGGACATTGCCCAGCCCTGGGAGCCCCCCAGCACCTGCCTCTCCATGGGCTGGGTTTAAGCCCTGGGGAGTTCAGCAGCTCAGCAGCGTCTTTGCAGTGCCCCCATGCTGGAAATGGTGGGTGGCACTCAGCAGCAGCAGCATCTGCACCATTCTTTACGTCTGGGAAGCCAAAAACAGGATTTGGCTTCCAAAATCAGCTCCTGGGAAAATCCTCTCAAAATGTAATTTCCTCCCAAGTATCTTGCCCTTCACTTTTTAAGAAGTGCTTCCCAATTTTTTCTTGCTTTCTTTTCTACCCCTACAGGTGATTAATTGTTTCCTTTTTTTTATCCTAAATAGCCAAGATAAACAAAAAAGAATTACCAAATAAAGAATCATTAAGACAAAATGAGTCCATTTCATACTCTGTAAAATGATAACAACATCCACAGCTTAAAATTTTATGTGCAGCTGGGTTTTCATATTTTTTATCTGAGTTCAGTACAGACAAGTTGCTGCTGCTGAAGTTCAGTTGTTAAATCTGGGTGATTATTTTTTATTTTTATGAACAGTGGCCAGAAAATCAGCAAGGAGAACTATCTGTTTTTAACAGTTTTTCTCCAGTGCTATGACCTTGATTCTTCTCTCCTTAAACTGAACTGAAAAATCTTCCTCAATTTAGTGATGAAGGTTCAGACCTAAATAGCTCCAGTGCCAAATGTGTCCCAGAGGAAAATTATATGGCCTCATTTAATAGAGAAAAAGCATGAAGTCAAGCCAGCAGCAAGAACTTGGCTCTTTTCTGCAGTCATTTCAGGATAAAAAGCAGAATGTAAGTAGTCTTTAAATATTTGATTCACACTATTGGACTATTGTAATCTACATTACTGATATGATCTGCACTTATTAAAATTGGGGTGTGTGAATAGCTCTGCACATAACAGCTCTGCTTCAGGCCATCACACAGCCAGGCCTGTGTATCACCAGCTCTGGTATTTTCCCTTTCCCACCTACTTGGGCATTTTTTTCCCTTTCCCACCTACTTGGGCATTTTTTTCCCTGTTTCTGGGCTTGGCTTTCAGTCTCCTGAGCAGCACAGCAATGCAGGCAGGAAAGCAGCCCACGGCCTCCTCGCTGAGGAATGCACTCCCCATCTGCTTGGCTCCATTCCCTGGGTGCACGCAGGGAGGGGAGAGGCACAAGGCACCTTTGGTATCTCTGGAATGACCTCCCTGATCTGCTTTTGTGTTCTCCTCACTGTAGCAGAGCTGCACCAGCCCTTGGAGCCCCCATTCCCACCTCTCCTCCCTGCACGCTGCCTGGACCTGGCACTGCTGGTTCGTGGTGGGACTCGGTGATTTTAGAGGTTTTTTCCAACCTAAATGATCCCCTGAGAGCCTGCCACCCCCTTAGCCAGGCTGTGAAACAGGAATATTTTAAATGCCAGCAGAACCCACAAGTACACAGGGGGCAGTAAGACTGCAGTGCTGCTTGGTATTTCAGCATGTTTTAAAACAAAAAAAAATACATTACTTGGCCTAAACTCTACCTGCAACTTGAGTTCAGCAGCTGAGAGCTCCAAGGATGCTGCACATGACAGATGGGATTTTGACCACTGGATGTTGGTCTTGGATCTGCTTTGCCAGATTGGGAAGACAAGAAAACAAACAAAAGACAAAATTAAAAACCCAAACAAAGCCCTTTTTGCATATTTTACCTATTTATACAGGGTTTAATGCTTTTCTGGGAACGAACTAAGGAGGCCCCAGAGCTGAAATAAGCAGTGTTAGAGGCGACTCTGCTCCCAGAGAGGGCCACGTTTTCTGTAAGGCCCACCCAAAAAACCAAAACCTGCCTTGGGAAACCAGGGAGAGGAAAAACTTCTTATTGCTGTCCAGCATTGTCAGTTTTAGGACTAATAAATGACTGATTGGAAAGTGTGAGTGCATATGTGTGTATGCATGGGACAGGAGAGGTGCATTTCTGGATAATTTTTATTTTTCTGTCAGTTGTAACTACTCCCAAAAATCATTTGGGTATTACAATAAACCCCAATCTCAAAAGAGAGTTTTTGCAACACAATAATCCTGAACCATAGTAACTAAAATTGAGGATAATTATCATCTGCCAGAAAGACATTAAAACATCTATAGCAGAACCAACAGGCTGCAGTGGGAGCTCTGCACACACACAAGATTAACACAGAAAAAGGAAAGGAGGAAAGCACTGCCACTTCTAAGAAAACCCACAGCCCACCACCACCTACACGATGAACTTTAAAGCACAGGGTGCAACATCCGATGAATTATTTATGAATTAATTTCCAATGAGCAGTTTAGCAGTCAAAGGAAACACAAACAGGCAGCACAGCCCTGCCTGGGGTGACAGCAGGGGACACAGGAGTACTGTTCCTGTGGCAAGAAGACATTTAGCAGCGTGCATGATGAGCTGCACACTAATAAAGTTTAAAACAAAAATCCAATTCTTAGCAAACACCAGGTTGTGCAGTATCCCAGCACAGCCTGTGGGATATGCACGTGGCTCATGCCCAGCAGTGCCAGGTGACAGCACTTCACCCCTGCCACACTCATTTTCTGCCACCTGAAATACAAGTGCAACGAGCTGCTGCTTAAGGGTAATGATGGGACAAAGAAATCAGGAGATAGAAAGGCCACATCTTGCTTTTAAATTAATTCTTCATAGCCAGGCTGTAGAATGAGCTGTCCCTGCCTGGTGCTGGAATGGGCTCTGCACTGAGGGCTCCACACCAGCAGTGGCCTTTAGCATGACATTAAATTAATGTTTTGTGGGCCTTTTTCCTCCCCCTGGGCTGAGACACCAACTTTGGCTGTGGCTGCAGCTGAGCCCCAGTCCTGCTGCTGTCACAGCTCTGCTCGCCAGGCTCTGAGGCTCTCACACTGCTGAGCACCTTCCCAACTTCAACAGGGCACAAATAAACCTGGGTGGGTTCCTGAACTGCATCCAGTAGCTCCTGGGGCAGGGACAGGGGAGGTGTTGCAGGAAAACAGAGGCAGGAGAGGCTTGGGAGAAGCCCAAAGCAGAGCAGGCAGCTTGGCCTGGGCTGGGCTGGGCTGTTCTGGGCTGGCTGCAGCATTTCTCACACAGCTCCTGGCTGCTGCAGTTGGAAGAGCTTAAAAATGCTCTTTTCTTTTTCATTCATTGCCAGAGCAACACCAGAGTCCTGCCCAGTTCCAGGAGAGGGGCAGAGATTGCTGCTCCTCAGAGCCCACACTGCTGAGCCTGGTTTAGCTCACTTCTCACACTGGCTTTTATAATGGTCATTTTTGTGATATTCCAGGAGCCCAGTGTGGCAGTGCACAGTGCTGCCAGCCAGGTGGGGAATGGGTTATTTTGAGTTTTTTTAGCAGTGCCTCAATGGAAACCCTGCATCCAGAGAGCCAGCATTTCTCTGTGGGAAGAGCAGCATCAGGTTCCTTGGTAAGCCTGACACCTGTGTAAGCTCTGCATGATGAGGTGAAGCCAGGATGTTTCAAGTAAGAAGTTGCCCTTTATCCTGTCTTCTATCAGAAAAAACTGAAGGCAAAAGCAGAAAGATGCAGTGATGGTTTAAAGAAATTGACTTCAGCTGGACCAGGTGAAACATTTAAGACACCAGCCTGGTTCAAATCCTGCCCCACTTTGCCTGTTGGGTCATTGCTCCCCTCCCAAAGTGAGCAGACCAGGCAGAGCAGCCAAGAACAGCAGAATCATGGGGTTGTTTTCCTGGTTTCTGCCTTTTTCTTCCTTTCTGTTTTCTGCATTGACTTCTGGACCTGAAACCTTTTCCACATCCATTAAATCAAATACTTGAGCGGGCCAAACCTGATGAGCACAATGTGCCAAGGGGAAACCTGGGGTTTTTTACCCATTTTTGCAGGACAAGGACACTACAGGTAGAACTTGTCTCACAGAGAGGCAGGAGCATGATGAGCCAGATGGAAGCTGGTGGGGCCTGAGGGTCCCAGGGTGAGAGATGGGCAGGCACAAGCACCAGCTTCCTGCAGGGTCTGATGGACCTTGATTGTCACTTCTTTCCCTCTCACTTTGTAGCACCTAACAAGTGTCTGTCTGGGGTTTGGAGATGTCATTTGTTCCTGATGTGAGGATGCCTCCATTATCCATGGCATTTTACAACATGCCCACTGCCATACTTCTTCCTTTCTCCAAGAAGATGACGGAAGAGAGCAAAAACGACAGCAGAAATATTGAAAGCTCTGCAACCCTAGAGCAAGTGCAGTCAGTTCCCACTGAAATCAGTAGGTGTTTTGTCCACAGATAGATTTTTCACTCATGTTTTTAAGAGATAGAACAGGCAGCTTAATGTGAAAGGGCCAAAGTTTGGCATGATGTGAATGACAGTTTGGATCTAGAGTCAACCGTGGGCAGATTTGGCTCAGGAGAGCTGATGTGTGCCTCTCCCTTCCTGAGAAACACAAGGGTCAAACAGCCACCAGGGACAAAAGGGAAAGGCTAAAAATAAATAAATTAATGAATTATAACAGTAAGTATCATCCCCATCTGAGAGCTACTGACCTCAGAATTATACTCTCTTTCCTGCTTTGCACAAGAACTGCCAGGAGGAGTTTATGATAAGCCTTAGAAGGTGCAGGAATGGGGATGTCAGGAAATTCAGGGTAAACAATTCAATAAATTACAGCTGAGTTATTTGCAATTAAAGAACATTTTTAAGCTGATAAATTCCATTAACACTGCATGGCCTCTATAAAGTGACCCCTAACTGCATATTAAAGAAGGACCTGTCTTCTTATATTTTTATCTTAAAACATAATTAGGAGAGGAACACGTTGCCCAGCTCAGCCCAGAGCTCTCCTGCACATCTTACATCTTTGGGCTGCAGCAGAAACCTGGATGCAACAGGAAAAAATGCAACATGCTTGGGACCACTGAGAAAGAGTTCCTCCATCAGATGCAGAGCTGAGCTGAGGCTGCAAGAACTTTGGTGTTGTGCACCAGAAGTCACAGCCAGGCTGCTGTAAAGTCACATGGACTCCAGCAGATACCTGACAGCAGTTACTCACTCCGTTTTTGAGAGCAGTTAGGACTTCAGGGTGTTGTTATTTTGTTATTATATTTACTGTCAGCACCTGCACCTGAACAGAAACGTTAAATGCCATAGTGCCAATGCCTAGGCTGCAAATTCAGGAACACTCCAGCAAATCCAGAAGCAATTGCTCTTTGGTCAGATCCAGAAAAGAATACACTCCCTGGAGGATTTGGCAGTGGAGTGACACTGGAACTGTCCTGGCTTATTTGGGTTTGCTGTGTGCAGAGATTAAGTCGTATGTAATGATCCTGTGAAATGCTCAGTTGGCTGCAGTTAGATAAATGGCCCATTCTAAATGATCCTTGCTGAACTGCAAAATCTAGCAGGCTGTGATTTCTCACCTTGGGTTTTTCTACACCCCTCAAGATTTCTAGGTGTTGGAATTTATCACATCCATGAGAAATTAAACACAGTGCATGGCTTTAGTGGCAATTTTTCTGTCTTCCCTCAACCCCAGGAGCCAAGTGGAGTCTCCTGGAGTCTCACTCCTTGTAGTGGAAAAGGCAGCAGAGGAATGAAAAATAATTAAAAAGAAGGACTCCCAGAGGAATTTAAGCTTTGCCTTTTCTGGCATTCAGGAGGAGGATTCAGGACTTCACCCAGAATTCAGATAGAAGATTGTTCTGCTAGAGTGAGAGTTTAAAAATGTCACAAGATAAAGAAGGTCTCTTCAGCCATGCCAGGTGTTTCAAGCCCAAAGACAAGGTGTGCTAGAGGAGTGGGGGAGCACATGGAAGTCAGAGGTGAGGCTGGAAAAGACCTTTCATCCACTTGGGTTCCAGACCATACTGAGGCACTTCAGTCCTGGGCTGGGAAAAGGCTGCACAAATCACAAAGGAGGTGCTGGCTGTTCACTCATTGGAGCACAAGCCCTGCCAGTGGCATCATTTGGACGTTTAAAGCCCTTGGCTCTAATTGCAGCACTTCCATGCTTGAATAAACAGTACTGGGATTACAGTCATTGTGGAAAATGGGATGGATTGGGTCCCAGTTTGCCTGAGAGGGGAAGCCAGTCCTGGCTCTGCTGGGTGGGGAGCTGGCAGCCAGAGCCTCTGACATCCTGACAGATCCCTGCCAGGATTTCCCCCAGGGTGAGAGGGCTCACCAGGTGCAAAGGGAGGAGTTAAAGCAGGATGCTTCAGCATCCCTTCAGCAAATGCTCCATTTACATCCAACTTTACCCAGCCTAAGCTGAGGATTTGCAGTCAGTTCTGCAGGGGGTGGGAAGCCAAGGACTCCTCTGTCCTCCCAGAAGGGAGCAACACTCCTGGGGACCAGGAATATTTCCCACTCATGCAAAGAAATACCAGGCTGGGAGTCTGGCAAGAGCAAGACTGGGCTACCAAGGCACTCAGCTCTCGCTCAGATTGCCTCCTGCCCTGTGGTGTTCATTGTCTATGGTGTACTCAGTGAATCCCAAGCAGATGGATGGATCCTGTCACACAAAAAGCCAGAGGCAATGCTTGGAGGCCTGGACCTCCAGGTCTTCATCTTTAGAGATAAGCAAGTTTTGAGTCTTTGGAAGAAACACTCTGACTACTGCTAATTATTACTGAAGCCTTGACATCTGCTGCTGCATGGCAAATGTGGAGGCAGTGTCAGCATGGGATAACAGGGACAGAGGACAGGCAAATATCACCATTGTGATGACAATTGGTATTTTGCTTGGCTAGTCTATCTTTCATGCACAAAAAAAAAAAATTCTATGGAATGTCTCCCTGGAAAGACAGTTCCTTTCCTTCCTTGTTAATACTGAGAGTCAAAAGTTAAACACAGCAGACAATAGAATTAAAGCAATGTTGGAGCAACATCAATCCATCTTGAGCTCCTGTTTCCTTTCCCCCTCTGGCCAGGTGGAGGATTCTCTGTGCCCTTGTGCTGGGGAGAAGTGAGGAAGGAAGGAGTCAACTACAACAACACACACACACATATACAGATCCCTGAAATAACCATGACTTCTCAAACAGGGGTAAAGCTGGAGGCCTCCAGCATTCAGACTTAGCTCATTCCAAAGGAAAGAAAATAAATTTGCAGCAGAGCAGACGTAGGACAAAGCAGCTCTTTTTAGTAGAGTTTTTAGGGAGGATTGAACACTTGCTTGAGTTCAGCTCCTGTCTCTAAGAAACTTGGGACTTTCCCCAGAAGAAAGACAATTTGAGGAGATGAGTCCAAAATCATGGGTGCAGGAGATGCCCCATCCAGGACTGCTTTGTTCTGCCTTTCTGCATCAAATGTCACTGCACTGCTTCTGGTTTCTCCCTGGAGCCCTTCCCAAGGTGGGAGCTGACACCGAGGAGCAAACTCAGCCCTGCCTGGCACACTGGGTAATGAGATGCCAGGCTCAGGGAGCACCTGACAGGCAATGTTCTCCAGGTCCCTGTTAATTACCAATGTTTGCTTAGCAAATAGTTGTTAAAATGCCTCAGTGCACCAACTTTTCTGGGACCACTTTGTATTTCCTAGATGTTCAGCTGGCAAGAGGCTGACAGATGTATTCCTCTGATTATTTTCCCTCTAACTGGGAGAAGTTTGGAGAGGCTGATTTGACATTCCCTGCAGTAGATTCTACAGCCATCAGGTCAGACACTCTGAGATGCAAGCAGTTGCTTTCCAAAATGATAAAGGCAAGCAAGTAATATGAATTTAATGTGGAACCAGCATTTTTCCACCCCCCTGGCTAGACATGAAACCACTGTGAGGAGCAGCACATGGGCATGACTCTGGTTATTCAGATCCTAATCCTGAGGCTCATCCAAGTGAGTTCACCTTGCTCTAGCCCAAGAATTAAGAGAGATCTGAGTCACCTCCAAGGCAGAATTAACATCTGACGTATGGCTAGGCAGGACAAAAGAGCTGAACTTCTCCATTCAGGGCCCTGAAATTTCTTGTCTCTGCCAATACCTCACACTCATCTCCACTGCCAGGCACAGACCTGGAGGAGCTCCCTTGGAGGGGGAATGAAAGTGCTTGTCTCTGCCAATACCTCACCCTCATCTGTCAGGGCAGCCACTGCCAGGCACAGACCTGGAGGAGCTCCCTTGGAGGGGGAAACATTTAATATTCAGCAAAGAACCATCACTTCTGCTTTCTCACTGCAAAGTGGAACTCCATCCAAACTTGCAAATTTTCAGTCTTTTGATAAAATTAGGTATAGCAAACTGTTTGAGGGAATTGACTTTGGGACAAATGCATGAAGCCAGGGTCCAGGAAAACATGTGCTTAGAACAGTTCCATATAAGACATTTAGTATCTCTGTTCTGGGATTAATGCATTTTATGGGACATTCTTCACTAATATCTACTGAAATAATTTACTCAAAGAAGCTTCAGATAACCTGAATACTGAATCCTTTTCTAGTTCTGGTCCAGTATCTGTCATTTTAGGAGAAATGCACTTTTGCAGCCCTCTTGCAGTGGTCATCACAGAACTCTTTTATTTGCATCCTACATATCAGAAGTTGTTTATCTAAAAGGCTTAGACAAAATGTGGGAAAAGCAGAAGTTCAGGGAAAGAAGAAAAGAAGCAGAACCCACGTGTCATCACTAGAAGATACCTACAGCAGTTATTTTTGCTGAAGTCTTGCAGCTTGTATTGAGTTTTGAGACACCTAGGAAGAGACAATCTGCTTCCCCATGTCTGTCTACAGGCTTTTATACTGCAGTCTGGCTGAAACTTATAAAAGAAACCTCTATTTATCCAGAACCAGTATAAAATGAATGATTCCTGATACCATGGAAGCTGACCTTCTACCTTACGCAGGAAGCCTGTCAGACCATATAATTTTAGCTGTCATCTAAAACCCATCAAGCAGCAACTTTAACTTCTGTTCACTGCTAAAAAGAGAAGGATAATCCCTCTTAGAAAGCTGAACTTTGGTTTCTGAAAACTCATGCAGGTTGCTTTAATGCGCAGGTCAACGCTTCCATTTTCTGGATGAGCATCAACACCTCTGCACCGAGCAGAGCTTTTGATCTGCTCTTCAGCTCTGTGAAACCAGAGCACTTCACTTCTCCCCCCAGAGCTTCCTAAACAAAGCCAGTTGAGGATGATCACGACTCAGCACAGTGTTGCATTTCAGTGCAGGTGGCATTTTAATGGCTGAACAGCTCCATTAGCACTTAAGAGCAGTTGTAAGCAAGTGTTCTCACAAGCAATCTTACAAGCACTGGTGGGCTCAGGAAGCTGCTAGTGAGGCTGCAGAGCCTGTCAGGCAGGGTGAGTGGTGCTGGGTGAGCAAGGGATGGAAGATCCCAGCTCTGAGAGCAGGAATGAAGGGAGGAGGTGGAGAAGCTCTTGTCCCAGACAGCTGAGCTCCCTTTTTTCAGAGGACACCAGAAATGTGTGTCCTCTGAAGAAATGTTGCAGTCCGAGGGGCAAACCAGCTCCCTTTAAACTGCCAAGAGATTCACACAGACTTTGGGAAGGCCAAGTCCCTCACTGAGGGGATTCCTACATTTTGGTAGGCATACAGTGGCTGCCTTTACTGCACTTTGATTTCTTCTTTGGGCACATCAGCCCAGTTCCCTCACAGACCCATTAATTTACCTGAGATACAGCTCAGAGAATAAAGTTCCCATCACCTTTGGCCTGTTGTGGAAAGATCAGAGGTTTTAATCACTTAAACTCCCTAATCATTTTCTCCATATGTTTTTAAAAGAGAAAAGAAAAATCATAGTCAAGAACAGTTTTGTTAATCTTACCTAATTGTGATCTGGGTAAAAATACAAAAGAGAATTTTAAAAATCAGTTTCTATCCCCTGTAATTAGTGCCTGGGGAACAGATCTTCAGCAAATATTCATAGCAATGAAACATTTATAGACATGCTGCCTAGGTTTACCTACAGATTTTCTAGCCATGTTTCAGAAACAGCATCCAGGTCTCATTAGGCTACTCTGAAAACTCATGACCTGCACATCTTTAAAAGTATCACATAAAAAATTCTTTCAAATCATATAGCAGATGTGGTAGAGAAGTGTATATTGTCTGAATTTCCAGCAACAAGTAAGATTTCATAACCAGGCCACAATTTATAGCTGCAAAATTTCTGTTGACTTCAAACAAAAGAGAATTTGGATCTCTGATCATTAGTACAGCAAATGTAAAATTCCTACAAACGAGCACCTGTCTAGGAAGAAGACTGCAAAGGATATCTGGTTTAGTGTTTGGTTCAAAAGAAAGCCACAGGTGAAAATCCTTCTGGCTTGTAAAATACATTTCACTGAACCAATCTGTCATCTCTGCATCCTGCTTCATCTAACCAGTCTCTCTATTAGCACTCATCACCATGGTATCTGAACCTCTGCTGCTGGAGGTGTTATTCCAATTATTTTAGTGTAGCTGCTGACATGTAACCGAGAGCAAAATGTGAGGTTCTGTTAGAAAAATAATGCTCCAATTAGCTGCTCCTTCTTCCTCTAACAGCTCAGAAAGTCCCACTGGGGGGATTGTTGCCAGAGCTTGCTCCCTGTGGTAGTCTCTCCTTATTGTTGCCTCTGCAGTGTTGACACAGGAGTCTGGCAGTCCCCAGCCTGAGCCACATCCCAGAGCTGGAGCTATTTGTGCTGCTCAATTCTGATCAGACACTGACCAAACACCTCCCAGCTCCACAGCCACTGCTTAGCTCAGCCTCCTGCCTCTCCTGTGCTGGCCCAATCAATGTAGGAGACAGAGAAAGTATTTTTCTTGTGCATCTTGACTCCTTTTGAAAGCAAAAGCTCCTGAGAAGGAGAGCTGTAAATATCCAGCAAAGTGTGAGGGAACTGCTGGTTTGTGATCTCGTACAAGCTGCTTCTTTCTCTCTCAGCACTTCTCTGGGATTGGGAATACATTTCATGACTGACAAAATATTTCATCCAGACACAGCGTAAGAAAGAATTATAAACAATTTCAGAGACTGCTCCCAAGCTAAATCTTTGTGTATCTTCTAGCTTAAAAGTCAGATATCTTGCTTAAAACTGGGATAATCAGCACTCCAAGCTTTTCACTG
Organism: Pyrgilauda ruficollis; assembly: GCF_017590135.1. Taxonomy (NCBI): domain Eukaryota; kingdom Metazoa; phylum Chordata; class Aves; order Passeriformes; family Passeridae; genus Pyrgilauda; species Pyrgilauda ruficollis. Next base: position 6,278,169 of record NW_024527377.1, read on the forward strand.
TGGACCCTCCTATCCCACCAGCAGCTGCAGTTGCTTGTCAGGCTTGAAAGCAGCAGTTGGAAACCACTTCCTTCCACTTCAGCTCTTGTTTTCCAGAAAATGAACCAAGAAGGAGATAATAGATCTGAGGAACAATGTCTCACCCAGCTGCAAACAGATCTTCTTCATGACTTACATCCCATCTGATGGTGAACACACACTGCTGCCTTCCCCATGCTCAACCAGCATCCAGTGCTCTGAGGGAGGAGTGGATCTGATCTGGGGAACATAAAAAAAAAATAAAAGAGTTGTTAGATAACTTGTAAAAACATGTTACAGCAGAGCTCCTTAAACCTCAGCCCCAGCCACTGTTACCTGTGATGGATCTCAGCTTTCCTGGGGATGCCTGAACTCCTGCCTGCCCATGGGAACTGATTAAAGGATTCCTTGTCTTGCCTTGCTTGCCTGCTCAGCTCTTGTTTTGCCTATTAAATGGGTTTTTTGTCTGACATATGAGTTTTTTGCCTTTAACCCTTCTGATTCTCTCCCCTATCCCACTGGAGGAGGGATGAGTGGCTGTGAGTGGAGCTGAGCTGCCAGCTGGGGCAAAACCATGACACAGGAGTTGGGAAGGTTGGGGTTTAGGTTGTTTGGATTATTTTAAGGAAAGGTTTTTCCTTCTCTCACAGGATAAAATGCCTTTGCATGACAAGCCAGCACCTTGCACGTGCCTGTGCACACACACACGTTGGTGCTGCAGCTCTGGGGCTGAGATCCACCTGAGCAATCACTTGCAGAGTTTTCCAGTCAGACTCTCAGCAGAGCAGTAAATAAAATCTGTTTATCCATTAGAGATGGGACTCGGCCTGATCACTGTGAGTTGTCCGGACAGTTCTAGGGAAGGGTACAATCCCAGTTCCTGCTGTGACAGAGCTGATCTGAAATCTGTCCCTGACCATCCCTCTTTGGGGCAGCGCTTGTCACTCGCCCTGTCACAAACTCTCACGTAACACAGAAGGTGCTAAGGAGGGACTTGGGAAAAGAAGAATTAATTCTGCCAGCACATGAGCCATGCTTGCAGAGCCTTGAGCATCAACCATGGCCATGGGGACACCTGCTCTGACCCTGTCCCTCGTGAGGGGGGACAGCAAACAGCTCTGGTGGTCCATGGCTGTTCCTGCCACATCCTGGCTGCAGTTTCTCCCTGAGCCCAGCTGCAGTGAAGCACCGACAGCAGAACCAATTCTGCTTAATGTTCCATCTGAAGAAGGAGCTGCTTTGAAGCTTTGTAGATCATCACAAGCAGCAGGAGGGATTAGCTGGTGGTTTTGTGAATGAGGTGGATTAGGAGATGTGCTGGATACAGCTTTACTGGCTTACAACAGGCCGGCGCTTCAGAATCACTGATTTCTTGCTTTCTCTTTTTGAAAACAAACCAGCAACAAACCTGGAACCTGTAAGGGCTAAATCCTGATCCTGTCTCAGGCAGCAGCAGACATTCCTTTCCCCCAGCTCGCTGCTGGTACAGGATCTGGCCTGAACCCTGTGGCACTGTTCTTGTGCTCCCTTTGTTGAGGATAACACCCCTAAAACTCAGAGTGGCAAAGGAAACACCAACCCCTACCTACAGCAAGATCCAGCCCAGAACCTCACAGCAGAAAAAGCATCTTGAGATATTTTGAGATTAACTAAGACATTTTGACTCACTAAAAACTGCCCCTTCCAATGGCTCTCAGAAAAGGAGAAAGGGGAACAAACTGCCCAGGTTTTTACACCACTGGAGGAATTTCTTGGGGATATGCTTCTGTCTCAAACCTGGACAACATGCACAGGTATTGGGTATTGACTGCCAGAACCATATTGATGATAATATTATCATAATCATCATAATATTGATGAAAAGTCATTTATTTCTCACAACTGGTGGACAAACAGCATCCCCCACAGGGCTGGGGGATTTTGCTGCCCAGGAAGAGATGGTTTTACACACACATCAGCCTAGGTTCAACCTGCTGAAGGAAAGTGCCTGTTCTATCAAAGAATTTGCTACCTGAACAACTTTTAACATAGAGAAGTCAAATATCTCTCATAGGCATGAAGCTTCTTCAATAAATAATGAGCAGGAAAAAGTGACAACGTCTTTTAAAAAGAATTTATGAAACCAAAGTGAAGGATCAAGGATTTTGCTGATCTGAATCTTTTTCAACAGCTGACTTTTTGGTTTAAAATAAGTATGACTGACCTTGAAACCCTTCTTAAGAAAGTTTTTCCTTTGAGAAGTCACCTTCAAGTTGGCAGGAGCTGAAGCTCCAATATTCTATAGTAACACCACCACCTCCACTCCCCCAACTGCAATTAAATTCAGATTAAAACTTTACACAGCTGAAAGGGAAATCATATATTTTGGTTATTTATACAGTTCCTTTGGCAGCTCTGAACATTGTAGGATGGTTTAATTTTTAAACTACCAGGACTGAACTTTTTCCCCAACTTAAAAAAAGCATGGATCCAATGGCATTACAGGGCTGCAAAAATTTCAGTATTCACAGGTATGTGAATACAAGTGAAGCAAGACCCCAAACCCTGAATTCTGCTTTGTTTTATGCACTGTGGAAAGCAGATTTACTTTCCAGAGTATGAAACCTGCCACCACACCTTTGCTGGGAACCAAGGAGATAAGAAACTTTCCTTTGGGGTAAGTTGGGGGTGATTTCTCTGCCAGCCTCTGTGACTTGTTCACTTGTACCATACTTAATGCAGATAAAAGTACAAATATTTTGCATAATTACATGGATGTTAACATTCACAGTGCCTGTGGCATCAGTTCTAATTTAGCAAAGTGAATCAGTTCCTTTCTCTAACAATTCATCACTGCTGTGCCAAACAGAAAGGCTGCATCGTGCCTGGCTCTTACCACACTCCAGCATTAGCAATTCTAATTGCAAAACTCTTTTAAGTGTTACTCTACTGGAAAAAAAAAAAAAAAAAAAAAAGCCAAAAAACCAGCCAGCTTTTTAAAAACATAGAAGTTTCTCCTCAGATCTCAGCTTTGACATAACACAGGCAGAAATGTCAAGAGCAGAATGAAGTTATGATCATGGTGAAAGTGCAAGACTTGCCATATTTTCCTTTCCACACCATTGCCCTGCCTTGCTGCTCTGTTTTACATGGTCACAGATGGTGTGTGCTGTTAATCTGGACCCCATTAGCACCAGGACGTGCTACCAGAGCAGAAAGGAGCTGACAGAGTTTTCACCTCAAGTATTAATTGAGGCAGAAGAGCAAATTCTTCAAGTACTGGGAAAACAACTGTAAAGCAACAGAGGAAATCCTTGAAAGTCACAGAAAAAATTGCTAGAAAGCACTGGGGAAAGCAACAGGGAAATTCCCCCAAAGCACCACTCAAACTTCTGGAGAGCAGCTGGAGGAAAACTCTTTGTGATTTTGAGGAGAATTCCTAGAAAACTAACAGCAAATGATGGAAAGCACCACATAAATTCCTGGAAAGTGGAGGGAAAATCTCAAGGAAGCATCAATAAAATTCCTAGAAAACCACAATTAATTAGTAATTAAATTAACTTGTTAGTTTAATTTTCTGGAAAACAAGCAAGATGAAGAGCAGCAATTTACAGGACCAGAGGAAACAGCCTCAAGTCTCACCAGGGGAGGTTTAGATCAGATATTAGGAAATTTTTATTTCACAGAAAAGGTTGAAAAATATTTGAACACGCTATCCAGGGAAGTCACCATCCCTGGAAGTGATCAAAAACCATGTGGATGTGGCACTTGAGGACATGTTTTAATGGTGAACATGTGCTGGGTTCATGGCTGGATTTGATGGCCTTAGAGGTCTTTTCCACCCTGAAAGCTCCTATGATTCTATTCATTTAATTCCTAGAAAGTAGTATGACAATTATTAAAAAGGAATGAGAAAATTCCTAGAATGCATGGGGGGAATTCACAAAAAGCAACAGGAATTTTCCTGGAAAGCACATGTAGAAAGGCTGTGAGAAAATTCCCTACTGAGTCACAAAAAACAAATCTGAAAAGCAGCTGGATTAAATTCATAAAAAGTAACAGAAAGTTGCCTAAATGCACCAGGAACATTTCTAGAGAGATTCTATCCCAAGGAATTTCTGTAAAGCAGTAAGTGAATTCCCAGAAAGACTCCAGATTGAGGAATTTCTGGAAAATCAGAGATATTGCTCTAAACCTTCTGAGGCAAGGATACTTGGAAGGAACTGGGAAGTCACAGGGATTTTTTAGAAAGCTTTTGGGCACAGGGATTCCTGTAAAGCTGTTGGAAAAGCCTGAAAAAATATCTAGATTGAGGCACTGCTGGAAACCCAGGGGAGGATTTCGAGAGAAGGGGTAGATTGGGACAATTCTCAAAAGCCATGGGAAATCCCTGGTCCATTTTTTGGGAGATATTTGTGCTCAGGCCCAGCAGAGCCCTGTCCTCCCAGCAGGTTGCAGCCACCCAAACACTCCAGGGGGAAGCAGCAAAAGGACAGTCACCCCGGGGGAGGATCTGATAAATATTTACCAATTTTGAGCTGAAAAACACGGGGTAAGGCAGTGAAATCCTCACACACATCCTTTTGGGGAAGGACAGCACAGAGCTGAGAGGCTTTTGTGGCTGCTTACATGACATTAATTCAAGAAGCCCTTTGCAGCAGCTGAAGCAGAAGAGAAAAGACCCACTCATCAGAACTGATCCTTCGTGGAGAGCCCATCTAATTCCTAATGAGGTTTCTCTGTGTGGTGCAGCTAAACAAATCCCCAAAAAATGCCCTGGCAGAGGACAGCCCCTGTGTGAGCATGAGCTCCTGCACCAGGGTGCTGATTAGCTGCTGATTATTGTGCCAATAATTAAAAAGGCAGCACTGGGCACAGCCAGGCATCCCAGGTGTCAGGCAGGTTACTGCTGTGGGTGCCTGAAATGTTAATCTTTTCCCTCTCTTATTTTGCTTCTCTGTGTTTGTATCTCTTTTCATTTTTTAAATTTTATTTTCCTTTTACTCCTTTTTTTTTTTTTTTTTTGGTATGTTTTGCTTTGTTTTCATATCAGTAAGCCAAAAATTTGGAGTGAAATGCAAGCAGGATGGGCTGGTAAAAGGTGGTTTTATGGCACACTGGTGGCTCTGAAGTCACAAGGGATCTGCCTTGAGCCTGGTACAATTTAGCACAATCTTGAAGTGTCCTCTGTGGATCACCTGGGAGCTGTAAGGGAACAGCTCTGTCCTGGGCACACCAGCTCTGCCTCCAAATTGCTTTCTGACACTTCTGGCCACTACAATCAACTCCTTCACCTTGATGATTTCTCTGATTCTAGCAGAACATCCAAGCTGCTGATGAAGAGAGTGTCAGAAATTGCACAAAAAGCCCAAAAGTTTGGGGCTGTCAGGTCCTGGGCAAGTCTGATGGCTGTGCCAGGGATGAGCATGGCAAGAGGGAGGGATGATCCCACCCCACAGCTCCTGCCACCACCCCACAGCCTGTCTGCAGCTCAAGGGCTGCACATCACTTTGATTTTATGCTTCCCATGTCACACCCTGTGGGTGGGGGGGTTGGTTTATGCAGGAGGGGAATTGTGTCTATATTCACATATAAATTGAAAATGTATTAAGCCTGTCAGTTATCCTGGTTTATGTACATATTTTATTTCTGCTTCGTATTCAGCTCTTTCACAGCCACAATATTTTGTGTTCCTTGTACGAAAATTATTAAAAAAAAATTGGATCATCATGAAAGGCTTCATTTCCTTAAGCTAGCAGTGGTGAGAAAAAAATTCCATCTGCTTTATGTCACCTCAGTTTCAATCAGTCAAAAGTAAATTTCCATCAACTCAATCCATATACTTTTCCTCTCTGTTTACTCTCCCTGTACTGCATGGAATCAAGCTAAAGTGCAGGAAGACTTTTATGGGCCTCTTAGATTAGTGCATATGGTGTTGCACAAAGACAAGAAATGCATCTCACTTGCACCCTCCTGTTGCTGCCCAGGGAAGCCACTGAACACGTTCCACATGCCTCATTTCCCACCTGGATTGATGTTGCTTCTCTTTACAGCCTTTGAAATTTACTTATATTCTTTCCCTCAGATTAAGAAACTATTCTGCCTGCTGTTGTTGCTGCAGGCTGTGGCTGGGTCACCTCTTAACACTGCCTTGGATAAAACCTCGAAATATCTCAGCTTCTTCAGCCCAGTTTTCAAGTTTTATTGTTATTTTTTAACCCAGTATGATTTGATGGACAGTTTTGGCCAGGTGGAACCCACCCAAACCCTGTGTTCCCTCTCTGGCTTATTTGGGATGGTGGGAAGAGTCCCCACTATGTCTGCCTTCACCTGATAATTACATTGCTCTGCTAATTGCTACTGGCTGCCTTTCTCCCACTCCCCCAGTATAGCTCACAAGGGAAAACAAAACTCCACCTGGATTTTAGGAAACAGAAGAAGCCTGGCTGCCCAGATTTTGACTGGGAAAGCTGCTCTTGGCCACCCTACAGACATCACCCCTGTGGTGGCTCCTGGGCATCTCCTGCATTGCACTCCCAGCACATCAGGCTGGGGAGAGGAAGCACTGCCATGGTGCCCAGAGGGAAAATTCTCTGTCCTAGCTCAGAGGAGTTTGCCCAGACCTGCTGGCAGATATTCTGGGAGACTGGTGCTGTGGAGAGCTGTCCCTCCAAGGCAGGGAGCAAGGGATGGGCATTAAATGTGAAAGAGCCCCAGGGCAGAGCCTGCAATGCCAGACAGTGCAGGGCCAGCCCCGGAGCCCAAGGCAGCCAAGCACACGCCGTGTTTGTGCAAACACTGTGCAATTCATTTGCTTTTTTTTTTTTTTTTTTTTTCCCAAAGCTCGCTGGTTTTTTTGCCAAAAAGACTTTTGTGATTTCTCTCCACGCCTCTCCCCCACAGCCATTACATGAAAGTTATTTGCTCTCAGTAATTGAGAAGGGATGGGCAGGGCAAGCAAGCCGCTCACATTTTGTTCAAAATCCTTTTTGTGCCCTTCTGGTTTAGTTAAATTTGGTCAGGCTTTTCTGCTGCCCTTTGGACCATAGCAAATAACTCATCACTTCAGATTTGGGACGGTGGAAAGAGAAGGAACAGGAGTGCCACCTGCAGCAGAAGGACTGAAATGTAGATTCTCCTCCAGCCTCGGGGATCCGGTCTGCAGGTCGAGTATCCAGCAGAGATTTTCATTTGGTCCGTATATAGCTCTGACTTTCAGGGAAATCATCCTGTGCAAAGACAGAAAACTCAGTTTTATTTAAATGTGGGGATCTCTAGTTGCCATTTTCCTGTACCACTGAATGAAGGCAGATGATGGCTTGGCTTGGAAGGGACCCTAAATATCACCCTGAAAGCATCATTTGCTGCAGGCACCACTGTGATGCTTGCAGGAAATACCAAGTGAGCTCCAGCCAGCCAAGTGGATTTTGGATGGTGCCTGCCCAGGCCAGCAGCACTTTGCCAGTGCCCTGGCAGGAGTGTGTGAGCAGAATCCCAGGGGCTTCAGTCCCTGCAGCTGCATCCTCCCTTCTTCCACAGCTGTGGGGAAATGAGGGGCTCTCAGTGGCACTGCAAAGACCATCACTTCTAAACAATCACACAGTGCAGTGAAAATGAGTTGTAACAGTGGGCAAACCTTCCCCTAATGCCTCCTGTGCCAGCCCCCCTCACTGGGGAGCTCCACTGCTCACACCTGGTTTTCACACTGTCCCCTGAGGTCTCAGGTGCCTTTTTTCCATCAGCTCTTCTCACTCTCCAACCTAAGAAGGGCTGAGATTAAGACCAGCATTGCTCCTCACATACTGGGCTGTAGGACTGGAACTTCTGCTCTCAGAAGGACAAGCAGGGATTGCACTTGGAGCTGCTGCTGCCTTAAATCTTGTTTAATATCAATTTGCTAATGCCAATCTTCCGATTTAGTGAAAACAGACTTACACAGTAACACCTTAGTTAAGTTTTCAATCAATCAGCAGGAAATTAATGGACAATCACTGTTATACTCTGCACTCATGGGTAGCACAGAAGAAGCACAACACAGCCACAGTGAGAAAAGACCCCAGCCAGACCAGATTTTCCATGCACACCAATATAGCCTTTTTTTACCCTTTTTTCTGAATTACAACAGTGCAGAACACTCGAGTTGCCCAATGTCCCAGACAGCCCATCTCTGACCACAGGCTTTGCAAGAAGACATGGTCACAGACAGAATCCCCACGTGCTGTTGCACAAGATTTCCACAGGCAGCCCCAACCAAACAGTCCTTGGGGTTCCCCAGCTCCAGCCTCTGCTCACAGACGTCGTGCACTGCTCCTCTTCCACTGGCACTGAGGCTACAGCCAGCTGAGGACATTTATTCACAGGCCAGCACAAACTCTGCTGAGATTTGGGAAAGGACAGGCAGCTCTCACTGAGCATCTCAAAGAGCAAAAATCCCAGGAATGTGGCAGAGAGCAGCACACAGGGAAGTCTTGTGGGAAGATGCTCTGATCTGATCACACAGGCAGGATCAAAAGCATGTGCACAGACGGAGTATGTCAATTAACTGCTAAAAAAAAAAAATAGCCAAAACACAAAAACAACTGTAAGTTTCCATAAAAACACCTTCTATCAAAAAATCCCATTTCAGCTAAGTTCAGACATTCTGTGGACACTTTCTTGCTAATGGTTTCTCATTAAAGAAAAACACAGGACATCCCATAAGCATCTTGGTAACATCTGTCTTCTAGTCTGAAAATGTCAAGATGAAGCACTTCAACAGCTTCAGCAGCAGCATGGTGTGGCTCCTGCACAGAAATACATTCCAGTATTTACTTTGCATTATGGAAAAGATCAGCTGTTTCCACTGACCAACCAAACAAAAAAACTGATCCAAAAATACAGCTTTGTGCAGCATCAACTTTGCTCTTTAAAGCTCATTTTGAGCAGGAAGAGGTTTTCCAAAATCAAGGAATTTTCCAAGTTTGACAACCTCACCTTAGCCCATGCTCCTAACATGGGGAGCAAACAGGAATTCCTGGGGGAGGACACAAATCTCGTCTGAGCACCAGCCCAGTTTGAGTTCACAGAAGAAAAGCCAAACACACAGAAGTTTTTACAAACTCACTGGGGTGGATAGTGCAATGCTTGCTGCCTTGGACTGGGAGAGCAGGTCAGAAACAGGGAATCCAAGAGGACATCAGGACTTTTTTTCTTGTATTGAAAGACCTAATACACCAGCATTTGATGGGTGATGGCATAACCTCCTGTAAAAAAACCTCCTTCAGCTCATTGCAATGAGCTTTCCATGATAGCCAAACAAAAAAATACTGCACATGAAACTTTTTCTTTCCTTTCCTAAAAGCATCAGAAGATCACATCCAGATTATGGCCCTTTTTAAATCCTGGAGGACTCAGGGTGTACAGCTGGGTCCCTAAGATGATGCTTTAAGTCTTTAATATGCCTTTCAAGCATCTGTATGTCTTTAAATGTGCCTTCCCCAGAAGCAATTTAAACAGAAAATTGCCTTGCCTACTTCACACAGATGCAGAAGACAGCAAAAAAACTCACAAAAAACAAAACTACTGCAAAAGAGAAAATGCAAGTATATCAAAGAAATGAAAAACCAACACCAAAGTCATTGCAGATTAGTGGAGCACATCTACCAAGCTGATGTTTCTATGAAAACTTGTAAGCAAGCTGATGAATCCCAGGGAGGCTGGAGCAATCTGTGCATCCTCCCATGGAGGAGGTGCTTGGCAGGAGCAGATGAGAGCTGGGGCTTCTGCAGGGGCAGAATTCAGGAGTCCTCTGGAATTTCTTGAGTTGCAGTGTACAGATGCTGTGATGGAGCCTGAAAGAGACCCAAACTCCTGAGCCACAAGAGACTGAGGCCTGGCATGAGAGGAAAATGCTGTGCTGGGGTGTTTATGAAGAGAACCATGAGAGGGAAGGTCTCAGCTGATGGGAAAGAAAACACAGCCCCCATCCTGTAAAGACAGAGCTGCTCTGGCTCCTCCAAACCATCTGGTCACCCTGAGTTCCCCCTGAACAGCCCTTTTCAATGGCTCAGTTAATCCTGCAAAGCAGCCAGGATGTGGCCCTAGGCAGAGAAAATCAGTCAGAAAGGAGCAGAACCCTCCCAGCAGAAACTAAATCTCTGTCCCTCACCCCTCATCAAGGTTAATTATCTTGAAGGGATGCTGAAGAAGAAGGAACACTGGGATGGGGCTGGCAGGCTCCTGTTGGTGCCCATTTCCCCTCCTGCCCTCCCTGAGAGGATGCTGATGGCTGTCAGACCACTTTGGTTCAGGTTTAGCTCCAGCCTGGAGCCCTGCCCTGCCCTTCAGTGGTCTGGAGCCACCTGCAGCCCCAGAGCTGAGCCCTGGCTGCCTCCTGAGCCCACTAAAGAGCCTTCCTGGGCCTGAAGGTGCTCCTGAATCATTCAGGAGGAGAGGTGGAGCAAAAAAATAGAGGCATCAAGAAGTGACCTTGGGCAGAGGCACTCTGTCACCCATGGAGAGATCACTGCAGGTTCCATGTCCCTAATACAGGGATATTAAAAAGATTAAAATAGAATAAATAATGCCTTCCTCACCAGTCTCCTTCGCTTCATATGTTGACAATTTTCCTCCCAGCAAGGTACACTGCAGAAAGCTGGAGCTTTTCATTTGCTGACTGCAGAAACAGCAAACAAAATCTTTGTCAGGAGCAAAACCCAGGGAGTTTTGCATCTGCAAGCCACAAGTGACTGGGTTTTTAAAGTTAAAACATAGTCTTTAATTAGTACTAATCTAGTTAGTTCCCTAGAACAAAGATGTAAGTTTGCTATAAATCTTTCAAATGCTTCTGAAAAAAAAAAAATTAATGCTACAGCTTTCCCCATGTAAGCCATCATTCTCAACTGAGTCATTGCAATGTGGATGCAATCTGAGGAGTCAGTGCTGCTGTTTGAGGGTTGGCCAAGCACACATTCATCTTTCGTTGCAGAAGACACTGGAGAAGGGGCTGGAACAGTGCAGTTATATAGACTTTGCTGCCAGGAAATGGCAGACTAGCCTCTCTGACTTTGGGATTATTCTGTGCTGCTTTCAGAGTCCTTGTTTTGACCAAAGTTGTAAGACAACTGAGTGGCACAGTCAGAAATATCAGCAAAATGACTCCCTGCTGGACCCCCTAGTTCTCCTTGTTATTCAGGTATTTTTCTTGGACTCCTTCACCTTCTGCAGTGCCAAAATGCCACCCTCTGCACAAATTCAGTAGTTACACCCCGGAGCTGATGATGGAATTATCTCACAACTGCCACCTAAAGAGATTTGAATCAAACAGAATATATTGGCTGTTTTCATTCTGAGCGCAAGGGAGCCGCTTCCTGAATTCTCAATCACGTTAAAGTGGGGAATCAAATTAATCAGAAATTGGATGAAGTGGAAGGTTCTTGATCAAAAAATTTATTGCAAAGTTCTCACACGAATTAAACCTGTAGGTGAGGAAGCAGCTGCACTTGGCTTACCCGGACTGAAGGAATTTGTGTCAGTTGGAAATGCAGCAGAGAGTGGCACCTAATGGCCAAAGATTTTCATGGAACTGCTCTGTCCCTCCTTTTCTCCACTGCCACCATTCCTGGCATTCCCGTGTTACACCCTGCCCTGTTCTGCACGATACAAACCAAAAGACAATGCCTTTCCTATCACTGTTGTTTTGTTTTGTTTTTTTTTTTTACTTTGCTGTCACATATTGTGTCTGTGCATCTGAAATCAAAACAAATTTATTTAACAAATCAAAATGCAATTTATCTTTTCCTCCTCTGATGTATTAGTGGCTGCTGTTGCATTAAAGTCTGAACTTTAAGCCAGCACAGCCTTCTTGTCCTCACATTTACCCCAAAGATACCCCAAAGAATGGCACAAAATTCCTCAGGCACTTTGCTCCTAAACTCCCAGGACTAAGTGATTTATGCCCAGAAAGGCAAAGTTTCATCCCTTCAGCATGGAAGAAAAGCAAAGGCAGAGCCAAACCTCCCTTTGCTGTCCCAGGAACATGCCCAGAATTGCCAAATTTGCAATTGCAAAGTGAGATTTGGGGGGTTCTGGTGCCTAATGATCCTTAACCTGGATGGAAAGGGCAGTGGAAGCTGTGCTGTGACAGAACTCTCCTGTGCTCCCTTTTCCTTGGGGCAGTTTTTGCTACAGGTAGTTCTTACAGCAATCTAAATATTAAAACTCCAGCGCCTCTTCCCAGGAGAAGGTCAGCTCCAGAGGCAAATGGAAACACTGAGTTAATCTGATCAATGTTTTATAACGAATGGAAAATTTGAAAATGCATGTCCAATACACAGTTTCTGTAACAATGCCTGCATTCTGTGTCCAGAAACTGTGTCTTATTTTTGCAGAAAATGGCCTTAGATGGAAAGCAGTACTTTTTGTCCTTGCTTGGAGGTCACTAAACCCATGAAATTCACCCAGCTATACCAGCAGAATGCAAGAATCTCCCAAATCTCCAACGATCTAAGGATTGAATTATGCTTTTTTTATTCAACAAGATTCTGCTCCTGTGACCAGCTTCTCATTAACCCAGCCTCTGGCACTTTTGTTTTGGACAAGCAAATGCACACAGGTTAGTAAAACCACAGGGCAGAGATTTTCTTTTCATTTATATTCATTTGCAGACCTGGAGAATAACAGCACTATCAGGGCTCGTTAGCAACACAGACAGCATCAACAGGAGAGTGGGAAGGAAGAAAGGAAGGAGGTCAGGAAGCCAAAGAGGCCAAGAAAAGGGCTGTGAAACACCTCTCTGGGTGTTTCATACCCACCTGCCAGTCTGGCAGGTCCCAGGACAGCTCTTCCCATCACATATTCCCAGTAACACACTTTCTTCCCACTCCCACCCTTGCCAAGAGCTCCATCTTATGAATTTCCTATTTTAATCACTTAGTCCTATTTTCCAGCACATTCATCATCTCATTAACAGTAAATGCTTTATTAAGTTAAATATGAAATCCAGCACTAAGCTGTTCAAATGGGTTTTGAGGGGCATGGACAGGTTTCCTTCTTCCCTCCTCCAATCTTGTAGCATCCATATTCAAATAATTCTTTTATATATTCATGTAATTGTCTGGTCTCAATCTTTAATTAACTGTATTTTTATGGAATCTCGATTTTCCCAAGAGAAAGCAATGGTTCAGTGTTCACCTGCCTTTTCATGGAGACAGACAAAACAGTGCCTGATTAATTTTATCCATTAGTTCTCTGTTAATTTGAATCATGAGGAGGGGAGAGAGGAAATATATTTAAATGCCCAATCCCTTCTCACAGTTCGGCTATTTTGGGGTTCCAGAAAGTGGGCCAAGAACACAGAAATTTTCTGGTTTGTGATCTCTGACCTGGACCCTGCTGGCCTGCCCTGACCCTTGTCAGGAAAACTTCCTTTGCAGGGAGACACCAAAGAGCTTCCGTTCATTTGATTTCACCAAGGGAAGGTGAAGAGGTCTCTGAAGTATCCACATGATTTTCTATTAAGGAAGAGCTCTTTAATCCATCAGACAGGGGTAGGACAAGACCCAGTGGCTGGAAGCTATAACTGGATCAATCCAAGCTAAGTATGGGGAGTCATTTTCTAATTATTATTTTTCTACAAAGCAAAGGGAGTAATTAACTACAAGAACATCTTCCATTAGTGCCTGATAGATTTTCTATCAGGGGAAGTACTTGAACTACAGAGCCTGGACACATCCAGCTCAATCACACAGGGCCAAGCAGAAGGAGGAAGGTGAGTTTTACTTCCAATTGTGCCACTGGGGAGAGAAACCCAGGATGCTGGTTCCACTCTGGTGCCAATGGCTTTTTAAAAAGCAGATTAAAAAGCTGAACCAGCTGAAAAGGAGAAGTACAAAACAATTCAGGATTTAAGAGTCCATGGGACATCTTAAAGGTCAAATTTGTTTAGCAAGGAAAAGGCAAAGCCAGTCAGTATTGGGAAGGAGTGCTTTCCGAGGGAAGGGATATTGGTGCTGGGTGGGGAAAGGCACAGTGAGAAACTACAAATGCTTGAGGAGATGGAAAATAAAAAAAGAAATTAAAAATAGAAGGGTTTTTACTCTTCCTGAAAAGACTTGTGTGGGCTTGTCTGCAAGACCTCTGTGTTCACATTAGCAGCCACAGGGAAGGCACAGAGGTGTTTCTGAGTGGCAGTTCCAGCAGCCAAAACCCTGCTGTGGTGTGTCTCAGCAGCTTTTCCATCCTGCAGTGAGATGGGGCAGGTTTTGGCACAGCTGTTTTACTGAAGTCCTGGAATCAAGGTGTTGCCATGTCCTCAAACCTTGTGAAACAGAGTGTGCTGGCCAAGCAAGGAAGAGTTACACAGCACAGCCCAGCTGCCTTTTGGTGTTATTTTTACTGTGAATCCAGAGAAAGGGAGAGGAATGGCTGCAATTTAAGGAAAACAAGGGATTCTCTAGCTGATGGAGAGTGATGCTCAGGCAGCCCAGCAGAGGAAAGTGATGAGAAATCCCAGGAAGGGACTGTAACTCACATCTGCTGTGCATTTCAGGACAGGCAAGGATGAGAGACACCCTGAAGGAAGCAGCTGAGGTGGAGAAGGCATCCTGCCCAGAGAGGCTGCTGTGCTGCTCTGGGCTGGAGATGGTGGTAGAAGCAGATTTGAAACCAAACAGAAGTGCTCTGCAGTCCCCTGCATCATCACTTGGACAAGCCTGGGAACATCCAGAAAGGTTCCTCCACCAGTGGGGAGTGCACTTTTTCTGACCTTTTAAAACATTAAAATCCCATCATGGCAAGAGCATCCTGCCCAGGGGGATGAGGAGCAGCCCCTTCCAGAGGGACCAGTCTCTGGGAGAGACAAGGGCTGTGCCAGGGCACTGAGGAACGTGTCACTTGTCTGCATCCATGCCTGTGACAGCAATTCCAGCTGATCCCAGTGCCCAGGAGCCCAGCACTGGCCTTGCTCTTTGCTGTTGTTCCTCACTAGACAGCAAGAATGACCTGCTGGTTTGCTCCCATATTCTTGGAGACAAGTTTGTGGGATGTGGTGGGCTTTGGGAAGTAAAAAGGATTTCTACTTGTATTAAAATAACACCAACAATGCCTAATTTAGAAAAAAGTAGGTCCCATTCTTCCTTTCCTAAAGGGAGAGGAATCCCTGGAATGAAAAGTTTGGGCAAAAATAGATGAAGAGAGAGAACAGAGTCTGAGCCTACTACATTGGGTCTGTGTGACAGTCTGGGTGCATATTCTCCTGTAAAGCTCCCTAAATATCCCTTGCACTTTACCTCAGTGGCTGAATGGCAGCTTAGAGCTGTGTGAGAGCACAGGAGAGCTCCCTGCTTTCTGTTTTTCCCATGGGATGACACCTTAAATGGTGGGGGTTGCATCACTTGGAAAGTCAGAGGAGACAAAAAAATTCCTGATAACATTTTGCAGGTAGTAAAATGCAAAGAAAAGAGAAGGCACAAAAGAGTTTACTTAGGATTCAGTCAGAGTATGATCAGGTAACTGGTCAGTAGGATGTTGGTGTTATTAATAGAAAAAATTAAGGTACTATCACTAAATGAATTGACAGGGAAGAGTCAACCATGTTAACAGATGCCACCAAATACCAGTCAGGAGACAGCTAAATAATGTATTGTATTATCAGAAACACACTGGTGACCCAGTGCTGCAACATGAAATGAAAATGAATAAAAAGTAATGAGAGAGAATAATATGTGGATTAGTGAGGACAGAGATGGATTTCTGATCCAGGATTTTCCCCAAAAGACAGCTATGTGCTCTAAGAACTATAAATCTTTAATCAGTTCATCAAGTAGCTCAGTTATTCCTCTGTGCATGCATTCAGGGCTAGACAAAAGTACATTCTGCATCTGAAATTCAGGCCTGGCAGTTTCTGGGGCTGAGCAGAGGTGCTTGGCTGCTGGAGTGCATCCAGACCCTGGAGTGAAGGGCCTGGAAGAGGGGCACTGCACAGGGATCAGTACCTGCCTTGGAAATGATCCAGCCAAATCTGACCATCCCCAGAAATGATCCCTCTGCCAGACTCCTGATGGGAAAAGGGGGCAGGGGATTTATGAGGGTGTAAACTGCTTGCTGAGACAGTCACAGAAAAGGAAAAGGACTTTGTTCCTAGTCCAAAACCATGTGAATTTGGTTGAAAGGAAAATGCAAGGCAAGGGGGGGACAAGTCCAGAGCCCAGGCCTCTCTTTCACTGGACCCCACTCCATTCTGGCAGTAATTTCTCTCTCTGGCACCAGTAGAATCCAGGAAAGCATTCCTACTCCAGAGCAGCCACCAGCTCAGCCCCTCTGTTGGGAAAAGTGGCTCTAGACTCTCTCAGAAGGTTAGAAATGAATTCCTGGATTCCAATGCATGAGCACACACTGTAACTCATTATAAAGAAGAGATTTTGCCCTCAGCACCTCTTCTCCTTCTGGCAATGTCTTAAAAGAGAGCTGCAGCAATTACGTTTTGTGGGAAGCTCTTTTTGAGGCATGGCATCACCCTGGGAGCCCTGGCTGAGCCCCTTGCAGGTGAGGGCCAGCTGTGTCCTCATTTCTGGGTCTCTGGGGCTCAGAGGTGGTGCAGCAGGAGGATGGCACCTGACACTCTGTCAAGAGTGTGGATTTTATAACCCACAACTACAAATGGCAAGAAGTAAAACTTTCTGGGGGCTGTGTGGATTTGATGGGTTAGATTTTGGTATGAAGAGAAAGCACAGTAAACTTTGGATCCCAATATTTACCTTGCCTTGACCCCACTTGTGCCTCAAATGAGAGTTCTTTAGAGAAACTTTCTGAAGTCAGGAGATTTATATCTTGTTTCCAAATGGAACAGACTTTGCTGAAAATGGCATGGATTTTACCAGGTCAATACAATTTATGATGAAATAGGAGACGTTTAAATCTAGTTCTACATAAATAGCCCCAGCAGGAAAGTAGTGGAGCCTGATTAAAAAAAAAAAAAAAAAAAAAAAAAAAAAAAATTAATCCATTTTTAATGCATCTGCATCAGAAAATGTAACATCAGCCAAGGAGATCTCAAATCCTTCCTGCAGAGGGTAGGAAAGGGAACACACTGCTCATGCCAGAGAGTGTGTGGGCAGACTCACTGGCTACACTTTTACTAAAAGGATTCATACCACCTTTCCTCAAGTGACATTCAGACCACATCCAGTGCCAACACTACACACAGTTAACGGACCACAGCTTGCAAAGTGATTTTCCAAATTATGAAGTAGATGGGTAAACCTGGCAAGAGTGAGTGCAGCAACCACCGTGGGTGAGGTGGCCAGAACAGGGGCTGAGGACACCAACCTGCTCTGCTGAGACCATATCCCAGTGAGCTGGACACAAAATCCAGGCTGCTAGGGAAAAGAGATGCAGTAGCAATGTGGGAATACATACATGTGTAGAAAGAGAGGAGTTCAGTTCCTCCAAGAGGCATTTGGTCAAAGCCCCACCAGGCTTCCACGGCGAGCGCCCTGCACTGCCTCTGCAGCAGCACATGGTCCATCATTGCCAAGCAGCTTTATGGCCAGCCAAACGCCCTGAGATCCCTGTTCCTTGAACTTGCACATCTTTCAAGAAGAAAAACAGGGATGAAAACTAACTTGAAAGCTGGGCTTTACTGCCTTGAGCCAAGATTCACACGATACCTTTTAACAGCCTTTCCTTCCCCGGTTTTCAATTAACTGCTCTGCACCGAAGACTGCAGACTGTCAGCTCATGCAAAGAGTAAATCCTTTCCTAGAGCTTTTTAAACTATTTTCTCAGGCTCCTGACTGCAGAGGGCTTTGAACAAACTGCTTCCAAGGAGGGAAAGGGAAATGAAGTGAATGGTTTGCTGCAGTCAGCAGCATTTCTCCCAAGGTGCTCACGCTGCTGCTCTGCTCCGGGGAAGAGGAGCTGTCACATCTCCGTGGACTTTTTCCAGGCAGAGCCATCAGTTTTGACTTCATATTTCCTTGGGGTTAGATGGAAATTCCTCAAGAATGAAAGCAGGAGGCAGAAAGGCACCTACCTACCTACCTATCATACACAATCTGCGAGAGGTGAGACAAGAAGGGACTACAGAATGCTTCCAATTTGCTTCAGAGCAAAAAGAAAGAGCAAAAGAGAACTGAAATGCTTTGGTAAAACCTGACACTCCTCGTTTTTCAGGTCAGGACCAAAGTGGAGGTGACATTTGAAAAGGATGCCTGCTTTTCCAGGAATTTATTTGAAAACTAGGTGCTGTACACTGCAATAAGTGATGCTGCAAACAAGCTGGTGAGAAATACCGGATTTAAAGAGAATCCTCCACTCTGGGGACATGAAGTGAGCAAATTAGGAGCCTTTTAAAAATCAGAAAATTTGATAAACTGTTAAAAATGACTACAAATCAACCAAACTATGTTAGCAATTTGCAGGAGGGACCCGAAACCGTTGCTGGTTGTGGGGAGCAGGTTTTTTGGTTTGGGTTTGGTTAGTTGGGTTTTTTAAATTCTAAATTTGTATCAGTTTCTTTATACATAGAGAGAGAGTACATGACCTTCCAGACCTGACATTCCAGATTAATTTTTAATTCTCTCATAAAGGGGGAAATTGGAAAAAAGAAATAATGGCTGAGAAAGCAGAACAAAGCAGTCCTAGAATCACAGTTCCCTCTGGAAAAAAAACCCAAACAAAAACCAAACAAAAAAAACCCCAATAAAAAACAACAACAACAAAACCAACCCTATATAAACTTTTAAACCCAAACCAAAATGTTCATCAGGGATGGCAGCCCAACATTATTCCCTGCATTCAGGCTTACAGACACACAGCCCTGAAGACTGCTCAAAGGAAAATTCCAGTGTTAAAATCTGGTCATTTTTCCATTTCCATCACTGATTGCTTCCAGATAAGGAAATGTACTCCAAAGCTACTTGGGAAGTAGCCTTTAATGTACCTCCAAGACTTCCAAGGGTTTAACTATCATTTCCTCTCTAAAAGGTGCTGCTTCAGACCACTGGATTGGGGCAAGACAACCTCAGCACTGCTCCCATTGCATATCAACATTTTATTTTCCATTGTTAAAGGAGGCTTCAGAAATTTCTCAGAAAAAGAGGAAAAATACTAAGAAAGAGGAGCCCATTGTCTCATCAGCACAAGGAGCAGGGACAAATATAAGTAGGAGTATATCTACACCTAAATATGTATATATGACCCCTCCTGAAAGAGTGACAAACTCCAGTAAGCTGCATCTCTCGCTGTTTTACTGTATTTTGTCCCCTTCTCAGGACATTTCCCTTGCCAAGAGGAAGAGCTGGAGCTCTCCCATCTCCCTCCCTCCTCCATCATCTTGGCTCTAACCTGGCACAAACCCTTTGCTGCATTTTATATAACTTCATTGGTCTGGCTTTCCAACTGCTTAACAGCCCTTATCAGCAAATAAAAGCCTCCAGCAGCAGATGAGCAAAGTGATTGAGAAAGCTATAAAAACTGAAAAGAGAGAGCTGTCTGTAGTTAAAACAAGCCTCAGCTCCTGCTCCCCAGCCAACTCCCCCAGTAAGCAGGGAGGAATAGCAGGTTTATTACCCTCCCTTTGATTGTATGTCATCATTACAGCATTGTTTTCCCACATACCAATTCCTTCCTAGCTCCCACTTGCAATAAAAACCAGAGATTTGGGTTCTTTTAAAAGATTAATGGACACAGCTGCCCTCATACTCTAAACTTGTGGAGTGGCTGGATATCACTCTTGAAATTCCAAATTCTGGCAGTTTTCTGCCGAGGCTGGAAGTCAACGATGCTGTGAATTACAGAAGAGTTGTGTGGAGGGAAGGAGGTGGCACTGTGGAGAAATGAGACCTGTTGAGGGACAACTCCTCATTAAGAAACGAGGAGGTGGCACTGTGGAGGGGAGGAGGTGGCACTGTTGAGGGACAACTCCTCATTAAGAAACTCCAGAATTAACATCCCTTTTTGATGAAAACAATAAACAGCAAAAGTAAAAATGGTTTACATAGAGGTTTGCAAGAGGAAAAAAAAAATTGCACAGAACGATTTGAGACTTGTCTGTGCTCTGCTTTGAGGGTGAGTAGGAAGTGATGCTCAAAACCAAGCATGAAATCATTGCTCTAAACACAACAATTCATTCATGGGGGAGAAAAACACATCTTGGGGTCTGATTTGGAGGTGCTGGGATGTGCAGGGTGAGGATGGCAGCCATGTGCCCAATGCCATGGGCAGGTTACACAACAGCACAGGAGGGGCAGGGGTGGAGCAGAAGAGCAAAAAAGAGAAGGGAAAAAACTGAAACTTGGTTCCTTTCTTTTGCTGGTGGGAGACAGTTTGTAAGCAAGGGCTGATTTCTGTCTGTCTCTCCCAACCCCAGGAGGACTGGTGGTTGCCCTCAGCCCTCAGTGAACCCCTGATCCCTGCAAAATGTCCATGCAGAGATTTGCTGTGGATCTGTAAGGTCCCCAGAGCCATCCCATGGTGCCCCCTCAGCTGTCAGGCCAGGCACAGGCTGACAATTCACAAAGAAATACAACGGGCTAGGCAAAGCCAGGCTGTTCCCAGGGGTTAGGAGGGACAAGAGGGTGACACAAAGGACTGGTGGGGCACCCTCATGTCCCCAGAGCTGGGGCTCACTTCCAGTCCTGGCCAGGACAGGACAGGACCAGCTGGGACTCCTTGTTGGCAGGAAAAGTGAAAGTAAACCCAGCATGACCTTCACTACAAGCCTGTGTGGGCTGTCAGGACCCAAAAGAAGAAATCCAGACCCGTGGAGCAGCAGTGAGTCTCTTGCCAACCAGAAACAGTGTGTTTTCCCTCTAGCTCTGATGTCTGCATTTAGTATTCACTGCCACGTCACTGATCCTCATGAATTCCTCCCGTGTGCATGTGCCTCTCTCATCCATTTCTATCAGCATCTCACTGTAATTTATTATTAGTTAAGAATTAATAGACACTTGGAAGTATAATGTTACATTTTTGTCTTCTGGTGCTCTGAAGCATTTCATGCAGCAGATCAAGCATTAAATCTGTCATGTAAACACATTATTTTGTCATGTGATGCATTATGATAGCCCACTACCAGGAAAATGAAAAGCACTTAAAGGTTCGTGTTTGATGTGTACTGTCAACAAAACTCAGGAAGAATTTATAGGGTGTTGTGGTTTAATGAGTACCTGTTTAATAGGGTTTGAGTATCATTCAAAAATGTGGCTTTACAGGAGACATGTGATACATTGAATTTCAATGTGAATTATAAAGCCCGCTCTAGATCTCCAGGCTTCCACACAGCAACGATAATAAGATCCAGGGAGCTGTTTATTAGCAATAAATCATGACCTTTACTTGTTTTCTCTTGGAATATTCCTCTCTCCTTCATCGGGTTTTATGAAGCTGCAGGGTCCATGTATGGAGGTGCCATTCCAGTACCTTTGATTAGGGCAGAATAACTCAGCTATAGACAGGGGATGAATGAACTAAAGAGAAAGGATGAGCTGATAAATAAATAACTAATAAGCTGATAAACAGGAACTCCACCAAACACCCAGCCACTGGCAAGCATGGCAAAGGTTAAGGAAGAGTTTGTAACAACTTGGGAAAGCTTCACTGAGTGTGTTTCCAGGTGGAATCTTCACCCTGCAGACTCCTAACAAAAGCCCCTCACACCTGGCCAGAGATATCACAACAGCAGCACAAAAAAATGCAAAAATCTGAACCAAGATGGAATTTCTTCTCCCTTTCTTCCCCAGGGTGCTGCTGGGGTTAGGGTTTTAGTTTGTATGTTTTTCATGTATTTGTAGTCCTGTAATTCTTTAATGTATAGCTCTGGACTCCATATAGAGTGTTAGCTGCTGCTTTCCCATTTTGGTCAGACACAATCCTTCTCCAGGCCTGGGAATCAGGGACAACTCACTGTCTCAGGCCCCAAGAAATGTAAAACAAAAGTAAATTGAGGGGGAGCAAACCTGGGGTAAATGACTTCATTACCTGAAGCTGTAATTGGAACATTACCCCCCAATATGCAAATGGACCAAACTTATAAAAGTGTGAAAACCTCTCACCCATTGTCCATTTTTGGGTGTAGCCCCTGGGGGGCTTCATCTGCTCTTAATGTACCTGAAGACCCTTCAGTAAATGTACTGCTTTTTACTCCCTTAAATTTTCTGGCCTCTGGTTTCAGGTAGCCCAAAAAGGCATCAGGATCACCTCCCACAAACCAAAACAAGATACAGTGTGGTATGACAAAAGACAGAGAGCAGCCTGAAGATAAATCCCAATCCCTTCGTTAGCCCACAGAGGAACCAGCCAGGCAGGGCTCACAGAGGGAGCCCAAGGTGGATCCACCAAGAGGATCCAAGTTACAGCTCCCCTTGACCTCATGGTTCACAGGGTGAGAGTCCTAAAACCATCTCTTCACACAGCTTTGGTTAGAATTCATCAAGACCTGATGCAATTAAATGCTCCAAGTTATTAATACTAACAAGATTTACTGCTCCCCATTTACAAATGATTTGCATTTTTATGCATTCTTTTAGCATGGATCATCACGACTTTCTTTGGTATTCATGAGGTTGCAATTTGTGTATTTCCATAATTACCTCATCATATTCCCCATTAGATAATGGACCAAGGGCATAAAGCACCAAGCAGAATTCAAAAGCAGCATTGATCTGCTCCACTGAGAGACTGAATGTCCCTTGTCCTTGAAGCAGAGCTCAAAGGAAAGCCCTGGGAAAGGGCTCTGCCCCAGCATTGGCTGAGGCTTGCAGGTCAAAATAAAATATGAAATCATTACAAAAAAATAAAAAACAGTGCTTGATCATTACAACCTCCAGGAGTTTCCCTCCCCACCCTGAGTGCATTGACACATTGTCTGCACAGCCCCTGTGGACTAAAGAGGATTGTACCAAGTGCATGACAAGCTAAGGAATCACAACTATTTCCATTCCACAGCTTTGGAAGCAGGACACAAGTGAGACAAACAGTCCCCCATGCCAGGACATTGTCACCACACCCCCTAAGGGACAGCTTGCATCCCAAACCCACCCAACCCAAACCTCATGGGTTATTCACCAGTGCACTGCAAGGAGGGGGAGGAAGGAAGGGAGATGAATTTCATGTACATGGAAACCTTTTTGTACACTTAGGAATGGAGATGAACAGATTTAAAATTAACTGGCTGAGTTCACTGCTGGGCAAGTGATCTAAAATGGCCAATAAATAATTTATGCCAGCACCATCCATCACTGTGCAGCCCGGCCAGTGACACTGCCCATGTCGGGGGCTCGCTTGGTGAAAAGAGACAACTTAATTCAGCACAAAGTGAATAACCCAAAATCCCATAAATGATTCATTGCTGGATTAAAAGCTAGAGATTTCTCCATAAATTTCTCTGCCCTGCATTAAATATGCAGATGATTGTCTGATGTTTATTAACTACTGGTGGCTTAGTTAAGGATGACACCGGCTCTGGTGTTTCAGAGCACCTTTGAAGCCATGAATCTTCATTAGATGTGCATTTAAGCATGAAGAGGGGTTACCTACCAGGATTCAGTGTTCACTTACATCAGTAGAACTGCAGAAAATGTATATGAGATAAGAGAGTCAGGCCGTAGTATACTGTGTTTTAGAAAACATAAAAATAGACAGGAAGGACCATGAGGACACTGGATTTATTCCCTAATTTGGATTACCTACCATACACTTCTCCTAGGTATTAAAAAATACCAACCCCCTCCCAAAAAAAACCCAAAACACACCCCCACTAAATTTTCCTTTTTTTTTTCTAGATACTTAAAAAAAGAAGCTGCATTTTGAAATAGTCAGAGAACATTCTGCTTCTTTTCTTCTAAATAATTTAAAAAAAAAGTTATTTTGGGAAGTGGCAGATTTCCCTTCCCCTTGGAGAAGGGTCAGTTCTTGAAAGACTAAAGAAAGGCAATGAACTTTTACCAGAGATAATTTCCCAGCACCTTCCTCCCCAATCCTTCCACTGGTATTTGCACACTCCAATTTGCCTCTCTCTTCCCAGTGTCCTCATGATCTTTCCTGTCTCAGTTTCAAACTACTTGGAGCTCTTTAGCTGAGGTTAGAAGTCCTGTGAGGAGAGGCTGAGGGAGCTGGGGGTGTTTAGCCTGGAGAAAAGGAGACTCAGGAGGAACCTTCTTGCTCTCAGCAGCTCCCTGAAAGGAGGTTGTGTCCAGGTGGGGACCAGGCTCTGCCCCCAGGAAACCAGCAACAGGACAAGAAATGGCACAAGCTGCACCAGGGAAGGTTCAGGTTGGACATCAGAAAGAATTTCTTCTCTGAAAGCACTGTTGGGCATTGGAAGGGCTGCCCAGGGAGGTGGTGGAGTCCCCAGCCCTTGAGGTGTTGAAGGAACTGTCCCCCAGTGCTCTGGTGTGGGTGACAAGGTGGGATCAGCCATGGGTTGGACTCAATGATCTTGGAGATCTTTTTGAGCCTCACTGATTCTGCGACTCTGCACTACAGGGTGAGGAAATGAGGGTTCTCTGTGGGAAGCCCCACTCCAATCAGTGTTCCTCTTAGCTCCTAAACACTCTCCAGAGTGATTCCTTGGAGGGCTCCTTGCCAAGACCCCCGTCCTGATGAACTGTAGGAGGGAGTGTAGGCTGAGATGAGCTGTGAGTTTGTTTAGGGCTGACATCTCCTTTCCCAGGTCACTGCTTCCACAGTGTGATTGCAGGAGCTGCTGAGTCTTGGGGTTTGTGTTTTAAATTAGCAAGGGAAACCAAAACCACCCTGCTCTCAGCTGGGGTTGGACAGCAGCGGGAAGAGGAAACCAAGAATTGCGTGCTCACCCCAGCCTCAGGAGCACAGGAAAACCAGGGGGTCACTGAGACTGGCAGGAAATTGTGTTGCTGGAGGCCACATGAGGCAGAGCCAAGCGTGCTGAAAGCATTCCCTGGAGCCATGAGTGAACTGCTGGCTGGGACCTCCATCGTCACTGAGGAGGCTGCATTGATTCTGCTTGGTGTCAGCAAATCTGCATCACCTTTACAGCCTCTTCTCATCTCTCCAGATGTTTCTCTGCTCAGTCTTTGCAGCTCAATTTTGCCATCTGCTGTCATCTCTGTGGCAGCACGTCCTATTTCCTCTTTCTACCAGGCTAAAATTTTCCACTTTTTCATGCATTCACCTCACACTGTGTGGTTATCTCTGTTCTTCCTCAAGTCCCATGATGCTATTTATTCTTATTTCTAATTTCCTATGTACTCAGCCACATTCTTCCCTTCTGCTTGCTCTTTCTTAAGCCCCAATTACATTTCACCTTTGAAACCAAGAGATTTATTTATATTATCCTTAAAAAATGCCTGGAAAAGCACATTAAGGCTAAGAAACAAACCTGGAAACATAATGAAATGTGCTGCTGAGATGGAAAGGGACCATGAGAACAGTCAGCTCCAGTAAAGTCTATTAAGAGAGGTCTCTTATTAATCTCACAATGATATTTAATTCATTCCTCTGGTTCCTCTTTAAAGGGTTTGTATTCCTAACTCAGCACTTGCCTTTCTTATTTTATTTCCTCCTGTTTCCTCATTAGTCAATCCCATATCCCAAAATATTAAAATCTCCCATTTTAATTGCTTTTCTGTACCTCCTCCATATTAATCTGGCAGTTCAGTCATTATCTCCACACGTCAGACCTCCTTCACCCTCTTTAATTGGGCATTTTGATACAGACACTTGTCCACAAAGTACTGGGGACCAGTAAAAATTATTACTTGGACCAAAAGCTAAATCCTTCATTAATTAACCGCCTTGCTCCACAGAGCCAAGCCAGACTCTCCAGATATAACAACATTTAGGCTTGACATGGACTCCAAACAAATTAAAACCTGCTTTGCTCTGCCGCAGGCTCCCTGTGCAAGCCCATAAATGCTGAGATAACTCCAGCAGCTCCAAGTGCTGGGGAGAGGCCTCACACCTGGGTCATTTCAGCTCGTGGTGCTTGGCAGTTTGAGGGGTGGTGGAGGCCAGGATGGAGGGACTGCAGTTTTGGGGAAATGCAGGGTGGTTTTAAAGCAAATGGCTTTGCTTCTCTGCCCTCTGTGTATTGCTTTAATCTGTTACCAGAGGGTTTTTTGGCTAGAGTGCTTTATCTTAAGTGTATTTTTTTTTGCCCTTCAAGGTAAAAGTCTTAAAATAAAGGCCAGCATTTCCAGATGCCAATGACATTCTCTCCCACAGCCTTTTCTTTCTAAAAACTTGCTGCTTTCATCCAGCTTTTCTCCACTAGACCCAGAGACTGCGTTCTGAGGCTTCAGTTGATTTTGGAAAGCAGCATTTCCTCCAGCTACATTTAAAAGGCTCACTTTAACCTTTCCCTGAACATACTGACAGCCCCAGTCCTCACAAATAACTCCAGTGAATTTTCATTTAAATATAACCCTCCCCAAATCTTTGCCTCCAATTGCCATTCTAAACTCAAAGCTCTGCCTCAATAATTGGGCTGAATAAAAAGATAAATAAGAATGCTCAGTGGTATAAGTTACACTTACAGCTTCCCTGCAGCTTCTCAGGGCTGTATTTCCACGTGGCTGATCAGATCAAACTCACTTTGTTGGCTCCCATCTCTTCTCCCCTTGTACAACTCCCCAAAACCAGGGCTTAAGTCCAGCCAGCACCACAGCAAATGTGCTAGAACCTTCCCAAGTGAGAGCCAGCTCTGCTGTAATGAAGTCATTAGTGAAGAGCTAATTAGTAAGAGCAAAAGGATTGGCCCAACTCTGCCAATTGGAAGCTGCACTGGAGATATTGTTGACTTAATTATCAGGTTTAATTGGGTGGAGGAAAAAAGGCAAAAAGAAAAGTTTGTGTTTTTTCAAAGGACTACATCAATACTGTTTGGGATTTTCTTTTTTGCTTGTTTCCTTTTATTCCTCACAGGTTTGTGTGGGATTCATGCCTAGAGGTGAGAGGTGCCAGGTCCCTGTGCTCAGTGCTGGGGTGGTGACAGCCACAGGCACTGGTGGGGGACAGACACAGTCTCAGCTGAGCAAACCCAGCCTGGGAGCCCACAGGCCACGTTCCCTGTCTTGGGACTCTCCTGTGCCTCCCACAGCACCACCAGAGCAGGGTGAGGGCAGGGCTCTGAACCCAGGACACACCGAGGGGGACCCCAGAGAGGAACTTGCCCTGCCAGCCCAGCTCACTGGGAGAGGCTGCTGGAGGCTTCAAGAGTCTCACCACAGCCCTGAGCACAGCCAGAGGGGAAATCCAGAGCTGCCAGACCCTGCTGGCTTCTGATCCAGTGCTGTTCCCACAATGTGCTCTGACTTCAGGCTCTCATTGCCCAGAGGTGCCGAGGCTGGCGCTGGTGAGCTCCAGGCAGTGGAGAGAGCAAACCCTTCATGGACTGGGATCTATCCCAAAGTCACTGCAGCAGAATGGGTGAGGAGCCCAGGGAATTACACAAAACCTCTGCAGTGTATCCCATCAATGATCCCCCAGCCTCCATGGACAATCCCTCTTCCGTAACAGATTTAGAAATGAGTGGTACATGGATTTGTGGGGGCAGAGTAGGGCAATTTCCCTCTAGGCTGGTCTTCTGGGCATTCTCCCACCTCTCCTAATGCTGCAGTATTTCTTTGGAGAGCTGAGACAGCACACCAGTCATTTCCACACCTGGGAAATACCTAACTCCTGTTGAAATGCCTTAGGATGTGGCATAAAAAGTCCAATTGCCAGCAAAGAATTACAGAGTTTATT
This sequence comes from Pyrgilauda ruficollis, assembly GCF_017590135.1. Classification (NCBI taxonomy): domain Eukaryota; kingdom Metazoa; phylum Chordata; class Aves; order Passeriformes; family Passeridae; genus Pyrgilauda; species Pyrgilauda ruficollis. The sequence continues at coordinate 6,305,868 of NW_024527377.1, forward strand.
AACATATTCTCCAAGGGTTATTCAAACATGCTGAATCACAGGCTGTAGTGATAACCCTTAAGTAATCTGCATTTTTGATTTAAACTCACAGCATTCTTGTTGCTTAATTTTTCTGTTGATTACATAAAAGCATTAAAATCTGTATTTTATGATTCCTTTTCTTTATGGCAATTTGAAGATAGGCAGCCTTCCATGTGATCTCTTCTGTTCCTCGGAGTACAAGTTGTATTCAAGGAAGAGCATTAGTAAAAATGGAGAAAAACAAATTCAATTGTGCAACACAGTGCTAGTAAGAAGGCAGATGCCAGAAGCATCCATGAATAATGCATAAAGCCCCTTCTCAAATAAGCTTCTTTATGCAGTGAGTTTTAAGGGTGATATGGGAAAATTTGCACAAAGATTTTAAATTTTCATAGTTGAAGCTTTGGCCTTTGTTTTGTACCCGCTGATATTTCGAGGGCTCACAAGTGTCTCTCAGTGCAGCTTGGAACAGGCCCTTTTTATTTCCCATGGCATCTGCAGGTGATGTAGGAGCTCTTCACAGGGAAAAAATGTTGTTTTCTCCTTCAGCACCACTGAAAACTTTGTCATTCTCTTCTGGTGGTCCAACACTGCAGTGAGAAGCACAGATCACTATGGATGGGGCAAAAGGACATTGCTGCTCCAGAGCATTCTTTCTTATTTGTAACATCAGCAAATTCCCACGGAAATGGAAACCTGAAGCTACTGAGCCCAATGATGCAATGAACTAACTCCTACTTTTTACAGCAGGGAGGTATTTACCTGGCTTGCATTCTTCTCAAGGATAGGGAAGGGTTGTTTGGACCCTGAAATGGCAGCTGCAGGGTAATCACCAGAGTCTCTCCCCAGTCCCTGTCTCCATGTAGAGCAAGCAGTGAAGGACCAGCTACCACTGAAAAATTATTGCTCTTTGGAAAAGGAGTGATGCATCACTGGACTTCTCTTTGTTTTGCCCAATGAATTTTTTTTTTTTTTCAAGATAAGCCGGAAGATATGAACTTATCAGTTACATTTGCACAAGGTATCATGTCCTGGTACTCAATCAAAAAGAAAAGCAGATGAAGCACTTCCTTAAGCTGTAGTCACTACGCTGCAGTAACAGTTGCTTAATTTCTCCATTGCTCTATTTCTGTTCATTCCTACACAGAAGCAGCATCCAGGAACCATTATTGAATTTCTGGAGTGAAGATACCTGAAGTTTCCTCCTAATACAGCTTTGGTAATCAGCACCACAAGCCAATACTGCACCCATTACAATCAGTGGCCAATGTACCTTCCTGTCTCTAAGAAAAATTACACTGGAACTTTTAATAGGAAATTACAAAATGGATTACCTTTTTACTATAAACTTCTTTGTCTGTTTACCTGGAAGCAAAATAATATTAATGTTACAACAGTAAAATGAAATCTATAATTCCAATGTAACTGTCAAAAGAGCTCAGAAGCAATGATAGCAGGTTGCAAAATTTCTGTGGGCTAATCATAAAGAAAGGATCCCATCCTGATTTCAGTTACACCATTGTCTTTTGGGAGCATTTCCAGGAAAATTATGGAGCCACTTAAGTATAAAGAGAGAGCCAACAGGATGAGCCAGCCCTGCAAGAAGTGAGGGAACAGGTTCTTTGCACAGGCTGCCTCCTGTGCAAATCAACTCATCTCCCTGGCCCCCTGATGCTTCACAGTCCTGGAGTAAGGACAGCAACTCCCACAGAATGAACACAGCACTGGCACCAGGACCATGGCAGAGCTCCCAGAACAGCCAGGGACTCAGGAGGACACGTGCATCAGGCCAGCATTGGAATCATTTAGCTTCAGGATACTCACGTTTCCAAACCAACGAGACCATCAGTAAGAAAAGGATGGACCCCACTAGGACACAGGCAATGAGAATGGCAGATCTGGGAAACTGGAAGGGAGAAGAGAGAGACTGAAAAGGCTTTGGTAGCACATTTCCTTCAGAGCTATTTGCACAGGAGGGGCTGCACTGGTGCTCAGAGCACTGGGCTGCAGTTGGCAATGCTGTTCTGAGCTTGCCTGTGCAAGGTGCTGGGAAGACACTTCGAGTTGATAATGATAAACAATTAATTACCCTTTCAGTATTTAATAAACCTTATTCTGAAATATTGAAACTAGATTCAGCTTATTCCACATGAACTTCTCAATAAGGTGCCCAAAGTAGAAGTAGGAGCTCAGTCACCCCCACCCTCCTCTTAGAGATGGGGAGGTGTAACACCCTCCTTCCTAACTTGCGTTTTACCTCGAGGATGTTACCTCCCCTCTCTCACAGGGATGCCAAGGGATCAGTTTTTTCTGAGGTGTCCAAATCAGATGGAATGCTCAGGCTTTGGCTCTAGCCACTGAAAAGATGAACAGGTAGTTCCTGAGCTTCTAAATAACAGTTCAAGCCACTGTTTGCAGAAGCTCTCTCTGTAGTAGGAATACACTGAAAAATGCTTGCATGTCCCGCTACCCTGATTTCTACTCAAACACTCTTGAAACTTACAGGAAGTTTTACCTTATTTCCTCTATCTTCATATTTCCCAGCACTGCCATCTGAATTTGCTGAAACCTCTGAAAATGAAAGAGATTGAAATTATTACTGGCACAGCCACCTGAAGGAGTGAGGGCTGCAGCGGCTGTCACTGCTTCAGTCGAGGAGTAATGAACTCTCAGGGAATGAGAAGGACAAAAGCACCTTGCAACCAGAAGAGAAGGATCAGTTTCCACCACAAATGGTGGCTGAGGAAGCTGTGGGAAACCCCAGCCTTCATCAAGAAGGAGGAAAACCCAGGGACACCTTCCACATCCCAGGTTACTCCAAGTCCCATCCAGCCTGGCCTTGGACACCTCCAGGGATGGGGCAGCCACACCTTCTCTGGGCACCCTCTGCCAGGGCCTCCCCACCCTCACAGGGAAGAATTTTTCCTAATATCCAGTCTAAACCTACCCTCAGTCAGTTTGAAGCCATTCTCTCTTCTCCTGTCACTACATATTCTTGTAAATAGTGTCTCTCCAAGATATAATCCCATTGCTTTTTTTTTTTAACTTTTCAGAGTATGTTATCCCATTAATAACCTAATCTGTCCCAAATATCTCAGTTCTGACCAGTCCCCTGTGAGAGCTGTGTTGATGTGTCTCCACATCCCCTGTGCTTGTATTTTATCAAAGACATGGACAGGGCATGGGTAGCTCATGCCAGTGTGAGTAGAAATTTGTACAAAAAATACTAAAAATCCTGGGAATGTGTGAACACTGCATTTTGTCATGTCTGTTTAATGACACTCCACTCACACACTGTACTTCAGAACTACCCCAAATCCACAAGAAATGCAGATGTAGCAGGTCCAACAAGTCAAAGTTAAATTTTATGGCAACATGTGCAGCCTGGCTGATGGGACCAACTATTGCTGCTCACTTTGATACTCAAAAGAGCAAAGATATTTTTGGGGTGTGAAGTATGGCTGGTCCTGGCAGGATTGTAGCTGGGGGAAAGCAAGTGAAGAGAGAAGAGACATTATATCAGAGCCATTAGATCAGAAATTGCTTGAGGAGCCATCCACCCCAGGCACACCAACCTATCTGCCAAAAATTGCTCTTGGAGATGGAGGGCTCTTAACCCTGGGTTTCTCTCCAGCTGTTCTAACATCAATGTTAGAATGTTCAGCAACAAATCAGCCTTCCCTTGCCTTACAGCAAGCCTGAGCTGGGTGCATTTAGTGCATTATTTCTCAGAGTGAACGAAACAGAGCCAAGAACTGGACTTGGCTTATGGCTTTCACCAGACACCAGCAAATTGTGCTGCAGCATTTTCACACCTTGTGACAGTTCAACACAAGGTTTTGCACGGGTGGGAGTGACTCACACCAACAGGGCACATCTGCTGCTGTTGCTGCTGTTGTGGTGGCTTTTTCCAGCTCATTATCACAACTCAAGCTGCCCCAAGAATCCTGGAGCTCAGACCCTTTGTAAAACTTGATATTTACAATGACAAAATACAGGCATTATCCATCACACCAGAGGGGAGACAAGTGAGACTGGAATGAGAAACCCTCACAAATGTTCAAGAGACCAGTTTAGTCTCTTCTGTGAGCCCTGTCCAGGGGCATTAAGGAACACTTTCTGCTGTAAGTCTTTAGTCTATCAAAAGAAGACCTGCAAAAATCAAAATACTGTGGGTTTGAAAATTAAGAGAGTCATGGCTCTTACTGGAACTAAGAGTCCAAATACAATATATCGTCCTTGAATTTTAGCATTAAATTCTCTGTTGAGGGCACAACACTTGGGAAAGATTTAAAATGGAAATCTCAATGGACTCATAGTGATGACAAATCAGACATCTGAGAGTTCAGCCATGTTGAAAAGTTTGGTTTTTGACTTCTCTCAGACCTGAAATACCTGACAATCATGAGTTATTCAAAACCAACTTCCTTTGGAGGTATAAAAACATGCCTTTCTCAGCTGTTGTTACATTGTGATTTCAAACAATTTCTGTGTGGACCCTGGATAATGCCAGCTGCAATGAATAATCATCAGTACGTGTTTGGTGCACTCTTAAGAACACTCAACAGTTTTGTTGATGCCAACTTTTTAATTTCTCTGAGCAAGCAACTTGTAATGTTCTCCTACTCACCCCTGACTGACATCTCTTCCATTAGGACAGAGGTGGTGGTTTCCTCTGCACTTGGAAGTGTACCTGGGAATTCAGTAGGCACTGAAACAAAGTAAAAAGTAATGCTGATAAAGATCACTAAATAGAAGGGTCACCATATGGCATTCAAATCTGTGCAGACATCAATCTGTGGAAAGGAAGTCAGTAATGTGGATGAAGTAACAACCCACAAATGGTTTGATAACAGATCACTCTGATCACTAATAACAGCAGCAGCCTTCATATGAGATGAGAATGTAAACACTCAATTTAAACATGTTTTGAATTGTCACTATTTCTCAAGCAGAACATACTCCAAACTAAACTTTCCACCAGGCAATTTCAATTGTCTTTCCCAAATCAAGAAAAAAAATTAGTGCACAGTTCAATGAATCTTTCTTACTCCTCTTCAGGTGCTGGGCTTCACATTTGTTTCTGTTGTACTCCATGAGGTTCCTGCCACATTATTTCTCCATGTTAAAGCTCCTCTGCAGGAAGCCTGACCCTCTGCTGCCTTGGCTGTTCACCCCAATTCAGCATCATCTACAACGTCTGACCTGCGTTTGCCTAAACCCCCTGAAACACACCCTTAGGCATCTCAGAGAGAACTCCCCAGATATAAATATAAGCATTTGGAGAGTCTCTAGGATGCCAGACAGGCTAACACAGACCACCTCTGCTCCACAGAAAAAGGGAAGGATTGGTGCTGGTTACCCTCTGTGCTTCCAGGGAGCGTGGAGCAGAACATGTCATCTTCAGTCGTCACATCAGTTCCTTGGGAAGTGGTTGGAAAATCTGGGAGAGCACTCGTTTCCACCACAGTCAAAGGAAAAATATAATTTTCTGTCCCAGCAATTGTTGGGGGAGCAGAGGTCTCCCCTGTAGTTGCTGCTGGAGACTTGGGGGCTGTGGTTGCTGGTGGAGGGGTGCTGGTTGTCAGCAGGACTGTAGTCTCTGGTGTTGGCTGGAGATCAGAGATTGCCTGAGGAGCAGAAGTTGTTTCTGCAAAATGTTTGGAGAAAATAGGAGCTTCTGTGGTGGTGGTGGTGGTGGTGGTGGTGGTGGTGGTGGTCGTTGTGGTTGTGGTCACTGGAGGTGCTGCATGGAAAAAACACAGCCAAGGGAAAACCCAGGTCAGAGCATTCACAACCAGCCCTGAGGGAAGCCAATGCAGAAATTAATAAAAATTATCTGGCTGCTAAAATACCAAAAATGAAGGTGGGAGTGTTACTATTTTAATTAGCTGAAAGCATGACCAGTCCGAGAAATTCAAGATTTACAGATCTGCTTTTCTTTTTCTTTTTTCTTTTCCAGTCTCAAACACTCCCTCCTTAACCATCTTGTAGAACTGGAAGGGCCAGAACCTTGTGTGGTAGAACCCCAAAGCTTGAAAATTTTGTTATTTTGCTTCTCAATGTCCTCATAAAAATACAATTAATAAAACAGCTCTGTTTTTCAGCTACAATCTTCTTGCTAATTTTTGCACCTGATTCTTTTTTCATGGCCTGTTGCCCTCAGCCTCAGGGGCAGACAAGCAACTGCAGCATTTTTCACCCTCTCTCCTGTTGTATTCTTTAAAAAAGACAAACAAATATGCTGTGAACATCAATTGCGCTCTGTAAAAGCCAGAAAAATTTGTTTTTCTGCTTTGTGGAGGGTGGGTATCATCTCTTTTTTTTTTTTTTTTCTGTGCAGGATTTTGCTTTATCCTGCAGCTAAGAAAAATAATAGGAAGGGGAAGAAGCCCTTCAAGACTCTGAGAATTTCCAAATATGTGGATGTTGAGGACCCACCCTTAAGGGGAAGGAAGCACCCTTAAGGGTGGACCAACCTAATGTGTCTCCTTACAACATGAATGAAACTAAAGTCTTCAATGTTGGGGTGAACCTCAAATGAAAAGCTGAATTTCATTCCAAGGGCTCCTTAAATTATAAATCCCTTTTTAATTCCATCATCTTTTAAAAAGTCAAGCCGAGCTACACAACAAGAAATGAAATATTCATTTGAAAGGCAAAAAAAAGGGTAAAATTTAGGGATTTTTTTTTTAGTTTAAACTGCACATTGACTGTGAGTCAAAAAAAAAGACTGGATGTGGCACTCAGTACCATGGTTTAGTTGAGGTGTTAGGGAACAGGTTGGACTCTATGATCTCGATGGTCCCTTCCAACCTTGTGATTCCATGTGAATTCTGTGATTCTGTGATCTCCCTTGAAAAATATGTAATCTGGGAAAAACACCTTTGGCCAAAACACACCAAAAAAGTGCAGATAGACCCCAATTTTCACCACCCAGGGAGTGGATTGTCCCTGCTGGCCGTGCCCCCAAGGCCCCCAGACCCACCTCTGGCCACCTCCAGGCGAATGTTCCGTTTGATGTCGTTGAAGAGGCCGGGGATCTCCACCCGGCAGCAGTACACGCCCGCGTCCTCCGCCCTGGCCGCCCCAATGGTCAGCGACACGTCTCCGAAGGAAACGTACCCGCGCAGGCTGTACCTCTGGGATGCTCTGAACGCCACCTTGGCGCCGCTGGTGTGCAGGATTTTGTTAGTGCACTTTGAATTGGGGCAGGGGCCCCGGCCCCAGCACATGTCGGAGATGCCCTTGCGCCGCGTCACGCGGTAGGAGCAGGGCAGTGTCACAGGCTGTCCCTCTGTCCCTCTGACAACGGGGTCGGACACCGTGTGTGCTGTCAGGAGAAGGAGCAGAGGGGAGTGCTGTCAGGCTCTGAGGGTGACTCTGCCCACACAACACAGTGAGTGAGCAACGGGTGAGCAAACACTCCTGCCTGCAGGCCACAGCTGCTGATCCCCAAGACTTCTCCTGCAGCTCGTGCCCCAGGGCACTACAGGCAACAGCCAGGAGCTCTCAGGCTTTGCTTTGCTTTGCTCCTTGCTCTGGTCCTGGCCGGCTGCTCAAAAAATACATCAGACGTGGTGAGCAAAGCTAGGGTCTATCACTGGCAGCCCAAGCACAAACTGAACCTCCACAAATGGAATTTGAGAACTCTGCTCCCATCCCATCTCCTCTCCTAGGAGGCTGTTTGAAAGTTGTTCAGAACCCTGTTGTGAAAGACATCTGGTTTTCTCAGTCCACCATCACCTCCTTCAAAAAGGAAATGCTGTCACAATTGCCTTTCACTGACAGTCTCAAAAGCAGGGTCCAAAATACTTATTCATGTGTGAAATTAGGGCCTAATTAAACTGGCACAGCAATGGGATCTGTCTGTAGGAACCTGTTCTCAGAAAGTGCACTGAGCAAGTCCTGCCAACCAATCCCACTTACTTGTGGAACTCTGTCTACAGAGAAACTTTAGTTGTTGGTGTTATACTGATTTTAAAAAGAGCACATGCACACTTTCTTTGTCCTCTTACTCTTAGTGACCAGCTTAGGTCCATGTTTACAGCCAGTACTCACCTTGGCATCTGGTCTTAGTATTTGCAATATTTGCAATATATTATTCCCTCTTAACAGTTTGTGATGTTCCTAGATTGCCTTAAACTAGAGATTTCTTCTTCACAAAAGGCACTACACAAAAAAGTTCCCAGACAGGAACAAATCTTTCCTGGTTTACATTCACCTGGTCTATGTCAGTCTTCTTCCTACCTTTCTTCTACCCCCATAATATCATTTACACACTGTGGAGCAGGAACTGAGGGATCTTTGGGAGCAACCAGACCTGTCCTCCAACCCTGCAGATCTGATGTCTCATGGCCAGCTTGCTCACCCCAAAGAGGACTTGCTGCTGCTGCTGCTGCTGCTGCTGCTGCTGCTATTATCACCAGCTACGGCCCTGGTTTGCCAAACATTTCTATTTTGCCAGCTGTTTGAATGCCTTTCCTTTTTGGCACAACTCCCAAGGAGCAAACAGATGCTTCCAACTGTGTCCATGTCTCTTTTGTTTTCTCTTTAATGGACTATTCCCTAGGCGAGGCTTTAGTCTGTGGCAGGCTGCCTCATGACTTGTTATTGGGATGACATTTCAGATCTGTTATTGCTTATCCTACTGGCAAGAGAAGCCAACCCATTCAGGTTTCCACAGCTCCAAATGCTGAAAGAATAGAGGCAGACAAAACAACAGGCAATATGGCATGAAGGGCAGGAGCTTCTGCAGAGAAATGAAGGCAGGAGATGCCAGAAACTGAATTCCTGAATACAGGATAAGGCTTTGCGAGATGGTGGCTTTGGCCCCTGGAAAGGGAAGGTTCATTTGCCTTGAAACAGCAAAACTGAGAAGAGAAAACAGCTTCTCTGTATGGAGAAGTCATGCAGTTGACCTTGAAAGTATTTCTGTGAGGGCAAGGGGTTAGTCACGAGCAGGTTAACACATTCTTTCAAGAAGGTCCATCAAAGATATGTGCAAAACCAGCTGAAACTGTTGTTAGAATTCAGGTCACTGCTTCTTGAGGAGGAATGGGCTCATCTTCTGCTATTTCAGCCCATTTCTGCACAGCACAAAAGCAGCCTCATTAAGCAATCCTTTAACAAATGAAAATTTGCCTGCTCTTCTCTTTGAAAGAAGCAGAGCCCTGAACTTAGTAAATAAATAACTAAGTAAAAAATTTGAAAGAAGAAGAGGAAAGACAGGAGGTATCAGAGTGTCTTCAGTGCAGTTTCCCCCTAGTATTCCTGTTAGAAAGTTACAGGTTTTGCAGTTTCAAATCCTCTTTCAATTTCTGTGAAGCTAATGTTGCCAACATCTGCCTGCACTGCAGGCTGCTGAGGAGAGCTTCAATACTGCAGCAGCCTGGATTGAACAGCATGAATCTTTATTTAATAAGGATTAAATAACTTCTCAGGTGCAGCCTCTTCCACAGACTCATTTTCTGAAGGAAATAGTAAATAGGAGGGAATGAACATGTCTTTGAAATTAGGAGCTTCCTGAGACCCTAGGAGGGGAATCCTGCCCCTCTCCATGGCCCCGACCTTCCAGGCATCCAGGTCTGACCCAAGGCTCTGCCTGCCTGTTCCCACTGAGGTCTGTGAGGTCACTCTTAAGTCCTTCACCAGTGAGAGAGAAATGGACTGCAGATGTTTAATATCCCATCCAAAATAGAAAGGGGGTATTCATGATTGGTCAGATCATACAAGTATACTCATATTTGTGTACAGTCTCCCTCAAACCCACCCTCAGGGGCAGCTGGCACTAAGTAGTAATTCCAGTAGTTGCTCCTGTAGTTGTCTTCTCTCCCACAAACTGGTCATTGAATGGACAAAAACATTCATCCTCCAGCCAGGAAAGATGTTTGAGAAGATTTTTTTCTCTTGATCTCTTCCTGGAATAATTTTCCTACTTTGCAGAAGATATTTAGAATCTTTGACCTAACAATCCTTTTTATTTTTATCCTTACTGAAGCTTCTTTACTGATGAGATTGCAAAGGGTATGACTGATAAACAGAAAAAAAAACATTTAACTGGCTATTGAACCTCAAGACAACTCATTCTCAGCATGGAGCTGAGTTAAAGAGCAGAAAACAAAAAGCCATTCTCATACTTCAGGAGCTCTGCAAGGGGAGAGAGAACAAGGGAACTAACACAGAGGAAACTGCGCACATTTTTTAAAAGTGAAAAAACCACAAACCTCAAGCAGTATTAACTCATAAATAAGAAAATTTTTGAAGCTCTATATAAAATTATGATCTTTTTCACTGTTTTGTTTTCACAAAAGAAGTGTTGCTGGTTTTCATTTGAAAACAATGTTAGTTTCCTGAGCAAACACACAAAAAGCAGGTGAAGACTCACCTATAAAGATCTGTATCATCATCCAGTGAAACAGCACAAAATGGGACATTCTGGCTGACAGAGACACCAGGGCAGCGAGTGGAAGAAGACAAAACCAGATCGTATCCTTTCCTGAGTCCGAGTGAGTCCCACTGAAATCTCATTTCTCCATTTCCAGATTTTACATGCTGCAAGTGTTTCTTTTCTACGCTTCCGGATAGGAACTGGCCAAAGAGGGGATCTCCTGCTGTGCTCAGGGCTCTGCAGCCCCACTTGGGGCACTCTGGGCACTTCTGGGCCACACAATTTAAGGACATTCAGGTACTGCAGTGACAGAACCAGAGGACACAGTCTCAGGCTGCATCAAGGGTGGATATCAGGAATATAGGATGGATATCAGGAAAAAGTTTTTTATGTAAAGAATGATAAAGTTCTGGAATGGCTGCCCGGGGAGGTGGTGCAGTCACCATCCCTGGTGTGTTTAACAAAGCCTGGATGTGGCACTGGGGGCCAGGGTTTAGTTGAGCTGTTGGGGCTGGGTTGGACTCGATGATCTTGAAGGTCTCTTCCAGCCCAGTGATTCTGTGAGTTCTGTCAATGTGCTCAGACGAGGCCAGCTGAGCAGGGGCTGGAATGAACGTCCTGTGAGGAGCAGCAGAGGACTCCAAGATGGAGAAAAGGCGGCTGAGAGGAGCTCAGAGCTCTCTGCAGCCTCCTGAGGAAGGGACATGGACAGGGAAATGCTTATCTCTCTGCCCTGGTAGCCACTGACATTCCAGTGTCAGTGGATGATTCCAAGCTCACCAGGGGGGTTTGCACAGGACAATGGGAAGTATTTAGTGATAGGGCAGTAAACCCTGGAACACTTTTCACTTTTCCTCTTCCAAGACACTCAGCATGGTACTATCACCAGAAATTTCAATATTCTTTTTGCTTTGCCATTCCTTGGAACTCGTAAGGCCCAGTTCTGTTCCAGAGTCCTGAGTGGCAAGAACAAATTCTGTGCTTTTACACCCCTGAACATTTGGCATAGTCTCCCCTCAGACTTTGTCTTCACTTACATTTGCTTAATCCCTCATTTCCCATGCTTCTTTCTGAAGACCCCTCTCTTTCCCCAGCTTCATTTTCTGTTTGCAAAGACAGCCTTGGAGGAAGTTGTTGCAAATATTTTGTTGCCAAAACCACATCCTTCCCAAAGAAATGCAGCATCATCTTCAGGAAATACATTTCACTCCTTCTGACTGTTTTATTTCTTTCTGACCAATTGACAAATAAGTTCTCTGGAAGTTCTTCTCTGGAACAGCTGAGTAATAAAGCAAAAGTAATTCAGGGCAGTAAGGTCAGGAATGAAGAATTGCAGATAGACAAAATGCTGTGCAAATAAATATAGCACAGTGCAAATGAGTGCAATTCCAAGTTCAAATGATAAAATGATGGGCTGTTAACCAGGCATTACATTTTAGTAATGAGATTTTGGGCTTATCATGATAGTCAAGCCCATGAAAATATCACCCTTCAGCTTGCTAGCACTGAAAAAAAGCAAATAAAATGTTAGCAGTAAAGGCAATGAGTAAAATACCTAATTTGCTATATTCTACCAGGTACAGTTCACACAATGGCCAGCCCCAGCTGCTCTGTGAACAGAACTAATGAAAGCTGAGGTATCCAGTATCCTGGAGATTTTTTCCCTGCAATGACCATAGTTTTTCCCATTACTGACCACCCAGCAGTGGCTGTGAGCTGATGCCCAGCTGATGTCAGTGCAGGGAGCAGTTGAATCTCACATGGGGCACAAACTTGGGTCATTATTCAGCTACAAATTCCCATGAAGCTTCTCCAGACAGAACTGGACAGTATGTCACAGGCAGCCAGGAAAGGCACAGGATGAACACAGCATCCTATCAGCTTTGTTTTTCTAGCAAGGCTGGGCCAGCAGCAGAGTGCATTGGAAAAGGCCATCCAAAATCCAAGTGTGCTGGGAAGAACCACTAACACATGGGGCACTTTCTGCTTTTGTACTGCTATCTAGTGGCTTCTTGCAGGCAGAAAAGGCAGAGTTGTCTCAAAAGAGAGAGTTTTCAGCTCATCAGCTCAGTGTGCTGCCAGACAATCTCCTGATGGCTGAATGGCTTCCAAGTGCCACCTGCTTGTGTCTGAGGCTCATTTTGAAATGCCTCTTCCAAGATCCACTGACACAAGTGCAGGTAGTGAAAAGCCCAGGGAGCTCCTGCCTTTGTGGATGTGTATTACACTGCATGTCCAAGGCAAAGTTCTTGCTCCACACTACCTTTGCAAAGTCTGTTTACCAAGCAGTTGCAGAGCAGAAAGATTTTGCTTGATTGAAGATTTTGGTTATCAGATACTCTAGAACTTTATTTTACGTGAAAAACTTGCTGATGCAAGAATTAATCTGAATTAGTCTGTAATATTAATTTAAAAATCCTTATGGACAAGCATTTTTTATGATTAGGTATCTTAAGGATGGCCCACAAACTCCTTAAGAGCATGAACAGTTGAAATCAGATGATTTTGGAGATCCCACGTGTCTAACTCTGACCCCAGCAGAGACTGATTACATAAAACTGTGGAAAGCAGAAATTGCTGAAGATGTTTCCTGAGAGCCAGTTCAGGGACCAGATCAGACTTCCTCCAGCTCATGGAGTGGAGCCTGCAGCAGCAACATGCTCAGCCAGGCAGAAGGAAAGCACTGTCTGCAGCAGGGGCAGAGATTTGGGGTCAGTAATTGTTATTAATAGTCAAATGCAAAATACAGTCTGACAACAGAATTTCTGGATTCAGTACCTTCTCACACAAAGCTATACATGATGTGAAGACAGAAAATGGCAGAGCTGGTTTTGTCCATCAGTTTTCTGGCCCTGGGATCAGTGATCACACAAAATCAGCCCTCCCACTCTTCAGTCAGCCATGAGTTCACCTTTTCAGACTGCTACCACAGAGAGCCCAGGAGAACAGAGATCACGAATGAAAACCCAAAGCACCCCAGGGTCACCTGTCCCAATTTGCTTTCCATTTCTTCCTTCCTCAGCAGGATGAGCCTTTTCCTCCTTTGTGAGCCTGTGCAAAACCACTCACCTGCAAGACCCCACCTGAGGCAGACCCTCTGTGACCCCTGGGGAAACCACTGCCCTCCCCAGCCAGCCCCAGCCCTCCCATCTCCACCAGCTGGGACAAGGGGGGACTTCTCCACTGACCCCAGCTCCCCCTAAATCACCACCAGATCATAGCCTCAAGTCTCAGCTGTTAACATAAATATTTACTGATTTTATGCCTCATTGCATTGCTGAAATCATTTTGGAGTTTAACTCACTGGTAGAAAGTTTGTGGTGCATCTCTGAGTTTTTCCTGTGGCAGCAGTGTCTCTGTTGGGTAATTCCACACTGCTGCCCAGGATGAGCTTCAGGACAAAATGGTTTGACCAATGCTTGGTAAGAGTTGGTGTCTCTCCTGCCTGTGCTGCTTTTCTGCTCTTTTCCCAACATCTGTTTAAAATGTGTTCTTAAAAACAATTGGGAACACTTATTCTTCCAATTAAAGATGATTTGGGTGTGTTGTGTCTCTTGCTCTGCAATTCATACCCACAGGACTGACTCCATTTATTTATTTATTTAAAGCAAACCAAAGTTTCATTTTGCAGAGAATAAAAGCTGGGACACATCACTAACTGAGGAGCAATAGAGGAAAGGCACTTGGCCACAGATATTTCCCATTTATGAGGTAAAATCCATCAAACGCCTTCAACATTTTTAGGAATTAAGAGTAGTTGGATATCTGAAGACGTGTGAAGGCAAGGCCAGCTTCCAGCCAATATTTTGTGCAAAGTCCATGATTTCTCTGCAAGCTAAGAAAAGAATTTTATTAACTTTACAAAGGCAGGGGGAAAGTTGTTCAGATTTTTTAGAGACTTTGAAGTGAGACTTTTCACCCCAAGGGCTTCTCAGGGTAAAGAGAAGAGAAAGCCACAGGAAAACAGTGACGTACTTTGCCAAAAAAACTCACACTTAGTCATAATTCTCTGCACACAAGCTGTGACTGTTCTGCCCATTGAGGTACAGATGCTGTAGGCTTCAAGGATATCCCCTCTGGGGTGAGCAGCCATAGCTCCTCCAGATTTAATTCCAGGTGGACAGACATTAATATATTGCATTGCTGAGCTGTTACCAGAACAGGCCATACCTGATTTCAATGAAAATACAACTAAGTGTGTATTAAATTACTAATGCTACCAAGATTGGCCATGTGACCTCTTTGTCACACAGCTCTAAGACTGCTTCTGCCCTCTGATGGCACAGACTCTGTGGAAGGTGGCAGATAGAACCCACAGTGAACACAATTGTGCCCTTCTGGCACTTCCTCTTTTTTTTTCCAACAAGGAAGCGAGAATTTGAAGCAGATAATAAATATAATCATAACTTCCTTTAGGAAATGGAAAGTTCCACCAATGCCAGTTTTGGTTTCTGTCTCTGGAAAAGGCTGATAAAGATTTTAATTTAAAGTGTAGCTTTTATTTGTTTTATTATTAGGATGTGAATAATGCTTCAGTAGTGCAGTCACGTTCAGCTGCTGAGCAGAGGAACAGCCAACATTTTGCAAACTGTTTAATGTCCCAGCAATGACAAAGGCAGCCATGCATCCAGTCCTTAGTGTATGATATAAACATTTTCCTCTGCATGATTCTCCTCTTCCAGGGCACTGTGGCTTCCCACACCTCGTGGCCTCCGAAATGCAACAAAGCTGCACAAAAGAGTAAAAATAATGTTAAACCAAAACCAGACAATAAAATCACAGAAGAACAGATCAGCCAGCTCACTAGAACATGTAAAATATGCTTAAACATGTGATCATGACTGATAATGAATCATCTTTCCACTTATGAGACAATTCACACCTGAGGTTAGCAAGCTCCCTAATGTTGTGAACTGACAGTGACACTTATTTTTGCTCAATAAGTAACAAAAAGTAGCAGGAGTTATTAGTTTCTTTTTATAATATTTTCTATTAACTTGAAGTTAAAAAAGAAAGCCAAAGTATGTGGTGGAATGGTCAGCACACCAACATTTTTTTTCTACAACCTCATTTGTCCTATTAGCAAAAGCAGGAACAGAAAACTTACCCTGCAGAACCACCCATCTTCTTCGTGTTGTAAAAATATTCTAAGGACCATTCAGAATGAAAAGAAAGAACAAAAATAATTAATTTTGTTTAAACCATTAGAAGCAAGTAAAGTAGTAGGTTCAAAGATAAACTCTAGTGTAAGAAACAAAATAAAGGAACTTCAAAAATGTTTTCAGGATAGGAAATTCCCTTTGTCAGCAGCCACAGGGGCCTCCAGGGACCTCAGCTCCCTGCCCTGAAGTGGGAGATGTGGCATCAGCCCCAGCTGTGGCTGGACAAACCTGAACAATCCTTGAGCAACTGCCTGTGAAAAGTACTCACGTTTAGTGAGGAGCAGAGCCAAAATCAGGATGAGCAGAAGTGCTGCACATAAGCCAAGCCCAATGTAGAGCCCACGCTCTGGGTGCTGCTGACTGGGGAGTGACACAGACGTGTTCTGCCAAACACAAGCCAAGGAGCATTAGAGGAACAGACAGCAAGAAGCTCATGCAACACCCAAAGGCCTTTGTGTGTTTTTCAACTGTGCAGGAAAAGCACACCTGAGACCAAAACCTAATTTGAGAAACAGGCCCAGTTTCAAGCAGAATCTCTGCAACAATTGTGTGAACCGTGCTGTTAAACAGTCTTTGAGGTTTTCAGAAGACCTGAAGTTATGACAAATCCCATTTATTCAGGTTTCATAATATTTGATTTTTTTTTAATGAGTAAGATGTCTCATGATGTCACACCCTCCCAGGTGTGCTGCAGGACTCAGCAGGACACACAGAGCTGCCTGTTTGACCCCCTCTGCAGGGGGAGTGCAGGGCACCCCTGTGCTCTCAGGTGGCCCAAGCTCCACTCCGGCCATACCTGCAGGTTTGCAGTCACATCCAGGCAGTCTGAGGGGCCTGAGCAGGGAGCAGGGGCCTGAAAAGAAATACAGATGTTGCTAAAGCTCTTCCCCCTCAAGAAGGAAGTACTTTATGCATGATAAGCAGGGTTCTTCCCCCCACCCCCCCCAATAATGAGCACATAAGCATTCTTCATAACCACTAAACACGCAGACTACAAAACAATATTCTGTTGCAACCAGACAAAAGCAGTGGAAGTGACCTGTAGGGATGACCCAGTAACCTCTCAAGTCCACCCACTCTGCCTAGGTGTGCTACAGCAAGGTTGATGCTTACAGTCTGAGGAGCTTCTGAGGCAGAATCCAATGGCCAGGTCCTTGTGACAGTGAAGGAGGAGTCACTGGTGCTGCCAGGACCTGAGCAAAGGCAAGACAAACACATCACTTGCACAGAGAACTGCTCTGCCTCTACAGAGAAGAATTTGTACTGCTGACTTTGGACTCTGAACTTCTGTGTGTATCAGCAGTCTGGGCTCTGCATATCATGAGGTTGGTGCCTTTAGAGGGCAGCACAAAACTCTGAATATTGAAGTTTCTGCTGTCCTTTTCAGAGCTTTGAACTCCTTCTTAGAAATACTTGGCTCCCACTGTCATCTCAGCACTGGGAAGGAGTTACCAGTCGGTGCTGGAGCCAAGAAACAGTGGCCATAGGGTCATAAAACAGAATGGGTTAAAAGGGATTTAAAGCCCATATCATCCCCTGCTATGGGCAGGGACACCTTCCACTAGACCAGGTTTCTCAATGCCCCATCCAACCTGGCCTTGAAGCAAAAAATTATGCACAAAGCAAACTTAGGTTATCAACTGAAAACTGAGGAAGATTAGCTCAGGGCCTTGAAGCAGCACATGATGCAGAGTCACAGAAAGCAGGTGATACTTTTAAAGCTCCAGGCAGCTATAAAGTAAACAGACTGAAAAAAATGTGATATATTTGCATAAGGACCTGCAGCACATTTTGAGGTAATTTCCCAGAGCACAGCTGTTTGCAACATTTAAAATTAAGAGCTACAAATTTCTCTCTCATCTATCATCAGTCCCAGTTTTTCCATGTGTTGTCAGATGACACAAAAAACTCCTGAACACAAAATCTCCGGTTCCCTCTGTGCCAGCCCCAGCTGGTTGCTTTTATGTTTTAAATTGTTACCCTTATCCCAGAAGCTTTATTTTGAAGAGGACAGGATCATCAGCTTCCACTGCAGATTCTAGAGTATTTCTAAATCAGAACACGTGGCCACCTGCCTTTTCCCATCTCCCTCAGTGAGACCATGCACACACTACCTTGTATTCTGAAAACTTCAAGCACTGTTCCACCACCAGCTAAGGAAGAGGTCACAGGGATAAGAAAATCCCTGAGTTCTAAGATTGGAATCAGTGTTATTTGCAACTAGAATATAAACTGTCTGAGAAAGTTTTCACTTCTTCTTCCAAAAAGGAAATGCAACTGTTGTAACACTAATTTGGAGCTGCTTAGCTGGAAACATACAAGACAGAGGGAGAAATACAAATGGCATCCCTGATTCTTTTTTTTTTTTTTTTTTTTTTTCAGAATCTAGAAAATAAGCTATTGCTACACCACGAGGTTTCTCTTGTGTAGTGGAAATTAAAGTTGTCTTTTTCAGACTGGAAAGATGCAGCTGAGCGGCTTCATGATAGAAGTTTATCCTTTTGTGAAGGGAATGGAGAAAACAAATGAGAAATAGCTGAGCACTGTCTCTTCCCCTGCAACAAGGAACCTCACATTATTAAATGTGCACAGAGGCTGTGGGCAGCCTCAGGGACACACATTACACCAGGGTGGAAGAATAATTTGGCACTGTGTCACAAAATTAATGACATTTTTCTACCATTCTCCTTAATCGTCTGCTGCTGACTGCTATAGGAGGAAGGACAATTTAATGTTCTCAAATTGATGTTCTTTTGAGCTAGTCCAATAAAACAGTTCTGATTAAATAGTGGGTACACCCAACTCCTACGAGTTATGGTTTACCATTCATGGGATGCATTTCTAGAAGAAATGAGGTGAGATTTTATGCCACAAAAAAAACCCAACAAACCAAAACAACAGTCAAATAAAAGCAAACCTTGCAGCACCACTAAAACATCTACTTAAGCATCACACCTGGAAGCAACTTCCTCCCAAATATACAAGTTCCTTCTGTTAGACTCTCTATAATACCAAGCAGAATTTAAATCCAAGTTCTGATCTTTTGTAATGTTTAATAAATTTTAGCCAAGACACTTCCATCATTTATCATCAGTTTTTTTCTTTCCTAAGATTCCCCATTTGCAATATGGCTTGTATATGCTATTGACACTTGGATAAAAATTACCTGAGGTCTGTTCAGAGGTGTAAGTGTGAGGACTTGCAGTAGAGATTCTTGCTGATGTTAAAATATAAAACAAAATAAACACATAATTAACCTTATTGGGCATTTGCATATTGAGAAAGAGACACTGTTTTTATAGTAAAAATTCGCTAGCAAAGCACAAGTACATTTGTCAGCCTCTTGTTCTATATAGTATCACAAGCAAGGGAAAAACTAAAAATCAAAGGAAGAATGGATAAAAAGCTTCTCAATTGTGCATCCCTGGGCTTTAATCTAGAATGAAGCAAGGAAAATCAAACACAGCTTTCAATGACAAAGGTGCAGCAACAAAGCTTTGGATGAATACTTTATACTGCCCTTCCTTTTAAATTCTTTGGTGTCTCTAAGAATGCTCCGTGAAAGCATCATGTCCTTTTTTAACTGTAGTGACTGCAGTGGGATAACAACATCGCCAAAAGCAGCTTAATTGAGGTAGCACTAACAGCAGATGTGCAAAGTCCCCAAGATCAGTCTTATGGATGATTGCAGAAGTCATTTCCACCACCAGCTTTGAAGTCCAGACCCAGGAGCAGATCCACCACAATGGCACTCACAAGAGCACTCCTCTGCACTCACCTTTCCTCACCACAACCTGGAGGTTAGTCAGTTGATCATTGAAGAGCCCTGGGATCTCCACACGGCAGCAGTAGGTCCCAGAGTCTGCCTCCCTGGCGTCCACGATGGTCAGGGACACGTCCCCCTTCTGCAGGTCCCCTTTCAGCTGGTACCTGCTGCTGTGCTGCTCTGTCACCCTCCAGCCATCCGTCCAGATAATGGGCTGGGAACACTTTGAATTGGGGCACCTCTCCCGACCCCAGCACATGGATGTGATGCTGCCTCTGTTCCAGACACTGTAGTGGCAGGGCACAGTGATGTTCTGACCCACCTCTCCTATCACAACAAATCCTGATACTGTGGAGCCTGGGGACAAAAAGACAAACAGTTACACAGCACAGGGCAAGTGGAAGCTTCTTGTGCATCTTGCTTGTCCTGAAAGCTCCCATCTCAAAGAAGACCAGGCTTTCCTGGATCAGATTTTGCACAAATAGACGTGTCCTGGCAGGACTGATGCAGTGATAATGATCAGGCCAGTGACACGTTCAGAGAAATAACATTTTCTGCAGCCTCTGCACATAGGCAATGCAGGGGAGAGACTCTGTGGCTTCTCTTGAGCCAGGTGCAGTCCCTTGGCTCTTTTCCTTTGTGCACATTTAACCCAAGCCACACACACAAAGGAATAGTAAGTAATTGACTTTTCTCAAAACCACTGTGGGAAACTCTTCCCTTTCAATGAACTAAACTCCAGGTTTCATCTGAATGATCACCGCTGAATGAATTTCCTTTTCTCTTGCCTTAAGGCAGGTTTTGCCCATTCTTATCAGAAGAAATGTTACAGGGCTTTTCTGAGGAATATTATATACAGTCACTTTTTTTTTTCCACTACCTTATTCTCTCTTCTAAGTCTTACATAGTTTCTAACTTGTTTGCTTCCCCATAATTTGTCACGCTTCCAGGAGCCTGTGTCACACTACTCAGGTCAAGACAGTGAGCCCTAAGACACAGTAGACCACCCACGACAGTGAAAAAATACACTAGAAATAAGTTTTGGAAACCAGCTTATCTTCTTTAATATGAAAAGGAAGCTCAAAATGTAACTCATCATAAAAGGCTTTATAAAGAACTAAAAGAAATATCTGTAACATCCCTTTTCTTTCTACTGAATTTATCTTACCACCAAGTTTTTAATGTCTGTCTGTCTTTATTATCACCACTTTGCAACATGTTGTTTTCATTGCTGTTGCCCTTAACAATCTAGGTCTGTTCCCTCAAGATTTAAAAAAAAAAGGAAAAATTATCAATTTGTGCCAATATTTCATATGGCTAAAAACCACCAGAAGCCACAGTTGATCTTTTCCCTGTCTACCTAAGTATTCATCTTCACAAAGCCTGCCAAAATGAAATGTCCTTGTTTTATATCTTCTCTAAAACAATTTAAAGGTCTCTGCTCAAATCATCGTCTAAAAAAGCCCACTAGTAAGATGAGCAGCCAGTCCAAGAAGCAGCATCTTTAAAACCACCATACCCTCAGCATGTTTCTGTTTCACAAAAGAAAGAAGGCCATTAGAACTCTATTGAGCCACAGTGAAGAAGTTTTATTTTAACACAGAGAACTGCAGCCTCTGTGACGTGGCCACTCTTCCTTCTGCAAGATAAAATTCTCTTTGCCACCCTCAGAATCCCTGGTGTGTGTTACCTCCACCCAGTTGTTTCTGCCCCCTTACCTGTGAGCAGCACCAGGAGAGCCCAGTTCAGGCAGACGTGAGACAACATTCTGGCTGAAGGTGACAAACAACGCTCCTGGTCACCCTTCTCATTCAAGAAATTTCTTCTTTGTGAACTTCCGTGTTTCCTTCTTAGCACATCATCTCCAGACAGAGCTGCGTGTGCCTCTCAGTCCACTCTGGGCTGTTTTGCCCGAGGTTGTGCTGTGTGCTGCAGCACAGCTGCTGGGGCAGGGTACAAGTGCAATGAGCTCCTGCTGGCGGGGCTTTGACTGAGAGGTGACAACACTTCACAACAACCACGCAAAACTGCTTCTCATTTTTTTCCAGATCTGTTTGATGACTGTAAGCGAAACTTGACAGCAGCACTGAGCTGACACGACTGTCAGCAATCCACTGCCCCAGACTGCTTCCCACACCTGCTTTTGCCACAGCAGACAGGGTTTGGATAGAAGATTATATAATACATAGCAGACTGTGGGAAGTGGAAAGGGCTTGGCCGAGTAACAGATTTGCAGGATGAACTATTCAAGCTTTTCATCATAAGTTTCTGGTTCTAATGCTTAGAAGCAACTCAGAGCATCTTCTGGCAAATTTTCTTTGACAGCAATAATTTGGTGGTTTTGGAAAACTGTTACACAATTGAGCCTAATGGAGTGCCAGTCTTTTTTCATATTTAAAAATGCCACGTGCATGTGTGCAAACATCCAGGAGAGAGGAGACTTGAAAAATGTGGAAACTGAATCAAGGCTCACTCTGACAAAATGCTGAAATACAGCTTTTGAAAAATGTTGTTCCCTGGCCACTCTCCCTGTGTCTGGATCACCACACTCTCCTCAAGGATATCTTGTCTTCTTGTATTGTTTGGGCTAAAACTGCACCTGTGATCAAGGGCCAAGAAATGTCCTTTGCTGAAGCAGCTAAACTACTTCACAGTGTTTTATACAGGTGAATTTAAGTACTAAGGAGTTATTTACGAGTAGAGTGGAAGATGCTAAAATTGGAACCTTGCCTTGCATGACTACCTTATGGGAGAACAGAGGCACCAAACTGACAGGTGTTTTAAGTGAAATTCAGGAAAACCAAGGGATTAATGTAGCTGAGAAACAAACTGGCAACACACTTGTAAGAAAGAAGTGATACAAAGAGGGATGAAGGGAGATTTCTGCATGCAGTAGCTGGAAGCAGAACTCCTTAAGAAAAGGCTTCCTCTCAGCTCCTGTGGTTTCTGAGGAAACTGCAGACAGCTGCTAGAGGAACAATTCTGATAATTACCAGCAAGATCCTGCAACTGCTCTGCAAAAATAGGAAAGGCAGGGCAGGCTGGCTCTGCCAGGATCCCAGGAAAGCCATTCTGGTTACACAATAAAAGGATGTGAGAGCTACAGGACAACAGTTAACCCACTTGCTTTAGATTTCACCTCAAACACAGACCATAAGGAATGCCTTGATGTAATCTGAACTTCTGTCTGCCTGTTTTCCAAGTTCCTGTGTGTTGTTTGTGCAAGAAAAAACCACCATTTCTGTAGGAATTTCTTCTTGACTCAGCATACAGAATTATAGAATGGCATACCCAAAACAAGCAAGTTACAAATGAAAGTACAACAGGAAAATCCAACTTTAATCTGTGTCTACCACCTCACATGGTACACTTAACAAAAATTAGACTTTTTTATTTTTACCAAAAAAACCCACAAAACTTTAAACATTTTCATCTGCCCAGTCACTCACAACCTCCAAGAGGTGCACAATGAATGTTTTATCAGCTTGTACAACAGCAAAACAAAACACAACGTGTATCCTCAGAACCCCTTCTGTCTCTCACTGTGGTGCATTAACAAAACCAGCTGTTTGCTTCACGTCATTTCATCAATGATGCTGCACATCGCTGCATCTTTGTCCAAAACCTGATCCCTCTTGCCACCAGAACGCTCCCTCTGCTTTTCGCTCTGCCCAGCGCAGCTGCTGCCATCATCAGCATCCATGGGCTCCACGCTGACCCTGAGTCCCCCCTCTGTGTGAGGCAGATCATCGGGCAGGGAAGCCAGGCAGTTCTGGATCATCTCCACCACTCGCTCCAGGTGCTTCTGGAAGCGCTCGGCCGTCTCCAGGCGCTGCCGCTTCTGCACCTCCATCATCACCCTCAGCGTCTCCCGGGCCTGGTGAGGCCGGTACTCGTTTATAAGGTGGTGCACGTGCACAAAAAGCAATTTCAAGTCTTCCAGTTTCTCCTCTCGCTTTATACTCCCTGGACTCCTTATCAAGATGTCCAAGAGGTCCAGGAAGTTGACGAGGATGGACATGTTAAGTTTCCTTAACTCCTTCTTGTGATCAAACTGCATGGGATGCAGCCGTTCAATACCCTGGCTCTCCAGGGGCCGAATGATCAGATCATCACACTGGAACTGGTTCCCAAACATCATGTAGCTGTCCTTCACAGGCGGAGGTGGCTTTGGAGCCAGCCCTTTACGGATATTTTCATCAGTGTATTCTTTGATATACTGCATTGGAGGAGGAGGAAGGGCACTCACTTGCTGAGGTTCACCCATTTTTGCCAGATGAGATTCCTAGGGAATGACCCAAGAAACAAATGTTAATTTGTGTCACAAGGTTATAATATAAATGTAAACAAAGACAAAATATGGGAGATGGCTGTGAGAAAATGAGCCAGAAGAGATAAATCTGTGCGCAGAATACAGGAAACTCCTGGCAAATCCACATTACCTTTTCACTATGGTTTACTTATAGCAAAATTAACTGTACTAGAAGCACGTAGAACACTTATGTCCCTAAATATGAAAGACCAACCTGTAAACTGGGCAGCCAAAGGGAGAGGGGTGACCCCCTTCCCTAGGTGAGAGCTGGTGGGCAAACCCCCCAGAATCACAGAATATCCCCAGCCGGAAGGGATACACAAGGATCTGCACAGGACACCCCAATAATCCCCCCACCGTGCCTGAGAGCACGTCCCAAAGGCTTCTTGAACTCTTTCAGGCCTGGAACTGTGACCAAGGAGAGCCTGGGGAACCTGTGCCCGATTACATTCTGAAGAAAGAACCTTTTCCTAATATCCACGTAACCCTCCCCTGGCACAGCTGCAGCAATTCCCTCGGTCACAGAGGGCAGAGGTAGGCGCTGCCCCTCGCGAGGAAGCTGCAGCCCGCCGTTGGATCCCCCCTCACTCTGCCCTTCTCCAGGCTGACCAGACCAAGCGCCCTCAGCCGCTGCCCTCTTCACCCGCGCCCTCAAGAGAAACCAGGCAGGGCCCACACCCGTCGCCCTGCGCCGAGCCGGGCTCTGGGGAGGCCCAAATCCCGCGGCGGGGCTCGCCAGGCCAGTGCTGAAGAGACAAGAGCCGAAACCGCATCCCGGCGGAGAACACGAACCCCTCAGAGGCCCCAGCGGCCCTCACCTGCCCGCTCCTCCCGCCGCGCTCCTCAACGCCGCCGCAGCCGCTTCCGCCCGGCAGCCCTCTGCTATCGCTTCCCATTGGTTGGCGGCGTCGTGGTGCCTCACTCTGATTGGCTGTCGAGCAGAGCAGTCAGACACTCCTCCACTCAGCTCGCTCGGGGGCGGGGCCGCGCGCGGGGCGTGGCTCCCGTCATGGCGGGGTTGGGGCTGCTCCGTCCTGGGGCCGCGAGGGGCCCTCAGAGGTCTGTGGACTACTGGGTTATGTGGCCCCTCAGGGGTCTGTGACCCCTCAGTGTCCTGTGCCCCTTCAGCGGTCTGTGACCCCTCAGCGTTCTGTGCCCCCTCAGCGGTCCGGGACCCCTCAGCGGTCTGTGACCCCTCAGCGGTCTGTGACCCCTCAGCGTCCTGTGGCCCAATGGTTCTGGGACCCCTCAGGGTTCCGTGGCCCCTCAGCGGTCCGTGGCCCCTCAGGGTGCGGGGCTCCCTCGCCACAAGCCGCTGTGAGGCGGCAGGACCCGTCGGGGCGGGAGGGACCAGCCCGGCGTCCCTCGGGGCTGCAGGGACAGCGAGGATGGTGCTCGTCAGGGAGACACAGCCTCACAGAAATCACAGCAATCACAGAAATCACAAAATCAATTAGGTTGGAAAAGACCTCTGAGGTCCCCCTGGGAAGTGTTTGCAGCAGAATACGCTAAATCTGACCATAACTGTGACAAACAGTTGGGCTCCGTTGCTTTTCTTTCAGTTTTCTTCCAGGGGGGTTGAAGTTAACGTGGTGGATGTCAGTTTTTCACCGGGTCAGGTGGAGCAGGGCTTGCTGGCATCGCTTCTGCAGGATTTTCCCTCTGAACGGCCAACAGAGAAGGATTTTTCGACACTTGGTTCTGTGCCGTTCTCGCTCCCTCAGCAGATGGCAGCAATGGCCTTGGTGTCAGGGACCCATCACCACACACGCGGTGTCATTTACACATTCACTCTTCCAGATCGATCATTTACTAAAAAAAAAATTCAATCGAATGATAATTACTTTGGATCCTGTTAATTATTTCTAGGAACACGCAAAGAAGATCCAGAATCGTAGGATTTCTTTAATGAGAAAGCCTGAAGTGATGCACAGAATATCTGAATATTTATATATTCTAAACTAAGCTACACTTTACAATTTACAATGAGTTGAATATTTAAATATTCCAAATGAAACTACACTTTATAATTTACAATTAGTTGAATATTTAAATATTCCAAACGAAACTACACTTTATAATTTACAATTAGTTGAATATTTAAATATTCCAAACGAAACTACACTTTATAATTTACAATGAGTTGAATATTTAAATATTCCAAATGAAACTACACTTTATAATTTACAATGAGTTGAATATTTAAATATTCCAAACTGAACGACACTTTACAATTTTCAGTGAGTACAAGCCTGGCTGCAAAATAGGCTGATTTGTTTTCATTTGTAAGCAATTTGCTGAATTCAGACAAGGATGCAGTTCCATGCTGCAACTAAAACATTACTGCTTTGGAAAAGGTGATCTCATTCCTTCACCCCTAATCCTGCTTCCTCATCCCTCTCTCTTTTCTTCCCTCCCTGCTCCTCCAGCCTCTCACTGGCTGTGCAGCATTTTCTTGTCACTGCTTGTGCCACCACCATCAGACACTGGATTGCAAAGCAAACTGATGCAGCCCTAAACCCCATAAAAACATCACTGCCGGCTTTTTTTGTTAAGTTTTCAGCTTTTCTAATGAGTTTACACACTGTGCTGTGTGCCCTGTGAGCATCAGGCAGAGCTTTTGAGAGAGGAGCATGCATAGGCAGAAGGAAAGGAGAAGGCTGGGAACATGGGGTGGGGAATTGTCCTCTCCATTTGTGTGACAGAAAGCTCATATCTTGTCTCAAATCATCTTGTTACATCATACTCTGAAAGACAGGCAAGGAATAAAAATCATCGCCTCCAGAGATGTGTGAGATAACACGTGTAGTAGGAGGTACCAGCACACCTTTGGTTTTTTTGGACTTTCCAGACTTTGATTTCACATTCTTTTTACAGGAGCTGAGCTTGATTCTCTAGTGCCTTGCACTCAGTGAACCGTGCAGCAAGGATGTAAAATGCTGTGACTTCAAACAGGAGCAGACAGAGAGCCAAGCTCTTGTTTTTTCCTCGATCTCTGTGATCTCCTTGACTCATTTTCTCTATGATGGTGGCCAAGACAGAGGGGATATAACATCAGTCTTGTTCTTGGTGGCAGGGCTGCTTCTCAGAAGACCCATGGATGACCCTTTGCAGCCCACAGGGAGCTGCTGACACTGCTCCTTACAGTGCTTCTAAATGAGAAATTAAGGATTATGGGGAATGTCAAGTGTAACACTCTACAGTTTGCATCCTGCTCCATTCCAGCTCTTTTCTGAAATCAGGGCACTATCCAGTACAAGTCCATGACTGGTAATGAAGCACAATTCCTACATCATCTCCAGCTTGTGGGAATGGATTGGACACTCCTTCAGCAGATGGTGAAGCAGTACCATGATATTCTCTGCCTCAAAGACTCAACATCTTAATTTACAGCTTTGGTTAAGTTTATTTTCATTTTCTTCATAACTAATTTTATGCAAATTGGCATGTTTCAGTAGCAAGCACTCCAGTTCTGTTAATTCAGCAGCAGTGTGTACAGTGTGTGCCATTGCAGTATGCTGTTATTTTAGCAGAACTGGAATCCAAACATTGTACAAGCACAGTAAATATAAACCCCATTTTCAAGCATGCTCTTAGAACAGTGCTGCTCTCTTCTGTGCTACAACAGATTTCTTTCATTTCTTGCTGCTATTGCACTCTAAATAACAAATAAATAAATAAATAAGTAAATGTGTGTTTTTCTCATGTTGTCTAAAAAACAACCCCAAAGTCAAACTCAGTTCCAGTCTCTTGTTGGGTGTAGGTTAGGGTTATATCTTATAGCCTGCTCAAGCAATGAGCTCAGGAATTTCCTTTTTTGGTGATTGTTACAGGCTTTGTTGCAGGATATACCAGGGAGGAGGGCGAGAGAAAAGGAGCCTGCTGGGGGTGAAGGAGACTTAACCAAGCTTTATGTCTCCATCTGCTGTGGTTGATTCCCATCTCCCTGTCTCCTGCTGTGGCTTTGGGAGTAAATGCATTTGCAGTGCAGTGCTGTGCAACCTTTTCTTCATGACTCCTCAGACTAAAATATCAGCTGCAGCCTACTGGCACACCTGCTAATGTAGGAAAGGAGTTTATTGTTCCCATCATGTGAAAACTGGGGCACAACACAGTGCAGTGCACGACAGCTGAACTCTTTCTTGCTCTACAGCCTGTTATCAAACACATTCAAAGCTCAAAACAGAGCTTTCATGGTTATTTAGCAATAAAACCGGTATCTCAGTACTGTTAGGAACCTGATAGGGCTCAAAATCCAGGCATGCTTTGATGGAATCACCCAGCACTCCTTCCTATGTTCATAGTCATAGTATTGTCTCTGGAAGCAGCCCCCCAACCTGATTTTTAAGCCAGACATTAATGCTGGGTGTTTTCTTGCTCACATGCCCATTGTAACTACTTATTCTAACATGTAAATGTAAAAAAATGCATCTGCATGGAACATCCTGCCCAGTCATCAGTGACCTGGGTATGGCAAACGTGTCAATTTGCCAGGGTAAACCCTGGGACCTGCAGCACTTTCTGCCAGCAGTGCAAGTCCCACCTTTGTCTTCAGAGGGAGACAGAAGCAGACAGGACCCGTGATAGCCAGGCACTGATAAAAGGAGCTGGAACAAAATCCCAGTTTGGGTGTGACTCCCATGAAATGAGGTTTTCCTTTCTGCATTTTTGCCTGAGAGAGAACAGCTGAGGAAAGGATTAATTGTCCCTTCATCACAGAAGAGCCTGTCCTAACCCTGTGCAAGTTCTCCAGTATAAAACATGTTCTCTATGTTACTGCCAGTCCTGGGAGTTATTCACTTCACAAATGATGGATATTTCACTACAACCTCCCAGCAGATGCTCAGAACAAGGCATCCCCTTTCCCAGGGCTCCCAAACAGTTCATAGGAGAATCTGGCTCTGCTTCTACAACTCCCTGGGTCACTGGAGCAGTGTGAGGGGATTCAAAGGTGCAGTTGTAAGACCTCGAGGAAAGCTGGATGCAGCTGGCTCATAAAGACCAGGCTAATTCTTCCCTTTTTCTGCAGCTTTCTGTCTTGTGCTCTGGGTCCACTGGAGCTGTGTTTATTGGGGTGATAATGAACTGCTAAAGAAGCAGGATAGCTGGGTAACCTAAATAAGAGTTTCTCACACTTTAAGCTAAGTAGCAAAATGGGTTGAATTATGGAGGTTTAGAAGTTGAGTAACAATCATCATATTGAGCAGCTGATGTAAAGGAAGAGCTGGCTCCCAGGCAGCAAACCTGACCCAAATATTGCACATGATAGAAGGATATAGGTCAATTTATGGGAGTAAAGAGAAAGCTGCAGCCTTCCGGACTGTTTTTTTTTTACAGAAACAAAAATTACCTATATTTAACTTCATAAATTTCTCTGCCGCCTTCAGGACATAAACCTTGGTATCAGAGCAGGATGTGCGGGTGGGGAGATTTTCACAGTCTGCAGTAATCAAAGTGAGAGCTGCATAATCTGGGTAAAACCCCTATGAAAAAAATCCAATCCATAAAATAACTTTTTTTTTTTTTTTTTTAACCAGAAATAAAGCAGTTTGCAGGAGGTTGCAAGGAAATAACAAAGGTGATTGAAAGAAATAAAATCCACTGAGGCTACAGTTGATAAGAACTTTGTCTACAACCTCAACTTGCCCAGCACAGAGAAGTATTTAGAGCACATAGCAGCTCAAACTTCAATCTGAATAATTTAAAATATTTCAGATTTTCCTGCATATGGACAGAAAAGTGTCAAAGGGTACATGGTAGCAACCTTTATAAAAGCACTGAAGCAGAGAAGATGTAGAATACCTGAAAAATTCATCACCCCTCATCATGAAGTTTAGTCTTACAGTGGTTTTAAGATATTCAGGACAGTTATGTTTAATTCTGCTCTACAAAAGATACAGAATTTCTGTACCTTGAAATATCAAGTGCTGTCAAAATTCTTGGAAGGAGTGTTCAGTGTAAAAGTGTACCATCCTACAAGGTCATGTTCCAGAAATGAGGTCCTTGTGGTAGTGGGGTATTCCAGCCCTCCTGAGGAGCCCTTTCTGTAGTTCGTGTCTAGAGCTCTGCAGAGACCCTCACACATTCCAGCTCTGCAGCCAGCTTGGTCCCAGGCAAGTGGTGCATTTCTACCTACATGTATATATATTTATTTCTATATTTATGTATATTTATATATCCTACTAAACTGTAGAAGGGTCCTGAAGCACTTCAATGCCTGAGGCTTTCTTTATAAGGGTTATAACCCTTATCCACCCAGATGGATAATGACAAATGTCTAGAAAGGAGCAAAGAATGTTAGTTTAAAATCAGTCAGGAAATAATGATCTTTGAAATTTAATACATTTAAACACATTACTCTCTCCTAAATTTGCATTAAATATAAATGCAATTCTTAAACCATATGTTTTTTTGTTTATACGTGTCAACCTGGCTATACATTCTTTAGACTTAGCATTCCTTTCTGGTTTTGGCTTGCTACACTCAAACATTTGTGAGTTTGCTATGAATGGGGTTTGGAATTATAGTGAAAAAAGAAAAATGAAGGGGTACATCTCTGGCAAGAGTAATACAAAGATACATCAGCCACTGCTTTCGTCCCCACTTCAGCAGAGTTATCAGCTGATAAAGCTATTGCAAAACAGAACGAGTTAGCAGCTCTCACTGAAACCAGCACCCATGTTTATATGAAATCTGTGTTAGTATCAAATCCCATGTTTAACCGAATCTGGCTGTGTTGACTTGTTTCCTTGCTCAGGGTCATTAATATTTTCCCTGTTTACCCTCTTAGCTGGCCCACCTTCACATAAAACCATGGAATACTCAGAGTCATTCCTGATCTTGCCTGTTCAGTCCTGCTAGTTCTTATACTCTGGGCCAGAATCTGTCATTATTTTCTTGCAGTTATTGTCGTATTTTCTTGTGCATCTTTCTGCATGTGTCTGTATTCTCAGTTTCTCCTTGTTTCTCTCTTCCCTGTTTTTCCTGGCCTCTCGCAGCCCTTCCTGCCAGCCATGGTGTCACATCATGCCACGTTTACACCAAATCCAGTGCAGTTGCCAAGCCCCTTATCTGTGTATTTGATCAAATTGCTCCTTCTCCGTGCCCCTCTGAGAACTCATCTCTTATCTCATGAACAAATCAAGCTGCCAGTCACTATGTTCAAAGAATTTCTTAGCTCTCCCCCCACTACTCACCACCTTGGTTAATCTTCTCTTCCCCCACATACTCCATCTCCAGCAGCACCTCTCTTCTCAGGGGTTTCCGTGCTGGCTTCTCAACTCTGCTGTCCTGCACTCCTTCTTCTTCTGTACAGCTGCAAGGTCACACCCTTGTATTTCTATTTATATTCAATTTT
This sequence comes from Pyrgilauda ruficollis, assembly GCF_017590135.1. NCBI lineage: Eukaryota > Metazoa > Chordata > Aves > Passeriformes > Passeridae > Pyrgilauda > Pyrgilauda ruficollis. Next base: position 6,336,876 of record NW_024527377.1, read on the forward strand.
CTGATAAGACAACATGTACATCTCAGCCAGCAGATTGCAAACCGCTTTGGCCCAAGCTGCAAAGATTTTTCACCAAGTCCTCAATACCCTACATTTAGTGTGAAGGGGAGATTAGAAAGACTCATAGTCCTAAGCAAGTGTTACTAGCTAAAAATGCAATGCTGTTAAAAATTATCATTATAAACTCAGCTGTACTGACTCAAGTGAAATATTTGTTGATCAAGACCCTTTTTGAGGGTAATACACTGTTGCAGGCACAGTGAAATCCCTACGTTTATCAGGGCATTCTACTGCACATGTTTTGATTCATTAATTACAAGAAAGGATCTCGGAGCATAATTTAAACAAATTCTCAAGCATAAGAAAATTTATGAGCACACAAAAGTGGTCCTATATTTTGGAGGTGCAAAGTCTGGAATTTATCCAAATAGCTGCTGCTTACAGAGGGCTCAATTCCAGAAAACTCACATCAAACTCTGCATATTTTGTACAAGTGTGCTATGTGAGGCAGACTGGCTTGTAGAATTGGGAAATTTGACCTGAGCATTTATCCTAATCTACAAATAGGTATGAAATCCCCCTTGACAGCAGTGATGCTTTTTTGGGAGATCACACACTTGTGTCATCTGACCACAAGAGTTTCTTGGTGCTCAGTCACTCGGCTGAGAAATGAAGTACAGATTTACTGGACTTCAACATGACAAATGTTACAATATCTGCTGCATCTTGTCTTCAGCAAGGTCACCATATTTTTTTTTAAATTTTTATTTTTATTTCTATATCTACATAGTCTTCAGCTGGCAACAGCTTCAGTTTAGTCTCGTTTCTGTCCTATGACTCTGCATTGTCTTAAGCAAAGTGTCTACAAATCTGTACATTAAGTGCTATATTTAAATTGTACTTTTATGGAAAATGCACATTCTTAATTAGCATTGAACAGGACACTTATCCTGTACATCATGTTGGGTGCATGCATTTATAACTGTATTTACCAGATGAGCCAGTAAGAGACAGATGCTTAATCATGCCACACCCCTTTAATTTATCCTTAATCATTGATTCACATCTACTTCATGTCCCTCAAGTGTTATTTTTTTCCACAACATTTACCTTAGCGTACATTTCAATGTGTGCTGTTCACCTTATGGCTTCAGAGAGGATGTGGTTATGGTCTGACAGAAAGGAAGCTTTGCTGTAGATGGGAAGATAAAGCTCAAAAGCACCTACGCTGCCTCTTGAACACTTTTTTTTTTCTAAATTAACTGTCTTCTTTCTCGTGTTTCTTTCTTTGACGGTGAGCACAGCACAGAGTTCCCATGTCCTGGGAAACAAACATTCTTGGCTCAGCCATGAATAACTGTGTGCTCCTGGAGGAACTGCTGATCAAGAAATCCCAGCAGAAGAGAAGGACTTCACCCTCCAATTTTAAAGTTCGCTTCTTTGTCCTGACCAAATCCAAGCTGGCTTACTACGAGCATCGCCACGGGGTACGTCAGTTGTTTTCTCTCTCAGAGCAGTGGGAGGAAGGATGGAATTTGTTTAATGGAGGGAAGGATGCTAATGGAGGGAAGGATGATCTTTGTTAAATTTTGCTAACTTTTCTGGTCCTTGCTACAGCACCATGCACTGAAAATTGGTCAAATGGGTCATTTAGAGCTTCTGATCAGCAGGCATTTGGTGTGAATGGAGGAAGAAGACTACGAATTTATAGGAAGGATCTAGTTTTATTGTAGGAACTTGGCATGGGCTGTGTGTAAGAACTGTGTGAGTCTGTGCCTGGCACCTCACATGGGGACAGGGTGACCTGGAGAGGCCTATTGTGAAGGTCACAAGTGTACCCTGATGGTATCTGTGAAAAAATAATCCACAGATCTTCACTCTCATTCTTTTCTTTGGGGTATCAGGCTGATGGCTATTAAGGAGGTCTATCTAGCATTTTAAAATAAATTCAGCTGCCACATGTAACATGTGGCCTTTGGAGCTAGCTTCAGATGGGCTGTGATGGTGAGATCCAGGCTCAGGCCAGGCTTTGTTTCTCCAACTTTGCATTTTGCTGATCTGCTAAATATGAAGAAAATTAGAAGTCAATCTGTGCACCCCATTGTGTTTAGTGTTCTAGTGAAGCGAGAATTATTTCCTTCTATTTAGCTGGATATTTGCAGAGCCTCGCTATGGTTGTAAATAATCTTGCTTGTTTTCCAGCAGTCCCTGAACATGCTGTTAATCCATTTTGTTTAGGCACTGTTCCTGTAGGCAGAGAAGAACTGTGCTGCCTTGGATGTAGCACTGGCAACTTCAGATCATCTGGTCTTGCTCAGTTGCAGAAAATTAAGTAGAAACAGAACGCAACAATAAAAAAAAAGGCAAGATGTGCCCTGGTATTTTATCACAACCTATTTGGGGTTACAAACAAGCTTTAAAAGTTAGAAGGTTTAAAGGTTAACAGTCATTTTCACCTGCATGTCGTTTCTCTCAAATATGCCCAATGAAATGTTTTTCTTGCTTATACTTTCTAGCCCATGTTTTTCTCACCTCCATTTTAAACAGGACACTATTCATTGCTGCATACTGTCACTGTCTATGGTTTGAGACTATCTTTGTTTGTTCTCCAAACTATTTTTCAAATGTCATTTTCATAAGATTTTAAATTCCATTATAACTATTCCACTTAATTATTCAGGGCTAAATTTTGAAAAGCATCTAAGTGATTTTGCTGTAGGTGTGGGTGTTTAGAGAAATGTTCGCTACTGGTTTTCTTTGGTGCTTTCTGAGTCTTGGTGGGCTTGACATGAATTGAATGGAACTCTGACTAGATACTTTTGCAGTAGGTGTCTTGTCAGCATCTTCAGGGACTGAAATAGTTTGGAAAATCTGACTTGGTGACTTTCAGTGGGGCATAGGCTTCACACATTGTGTGTTCTTGGAAATTTTCCCTCTGAGTCTTCCAAAAGGTCACTTAGGTGAGATGAGGGTTTGGTGCATCATCCACTTTATCTTATATATTATATATTTTAAAATGCACATATGATATATGTGTAGACATATGTAGGTAAACACACCTGCAACTTTAGAACCTTTTGCACGTTTGAGGCATGGTGGTATATTTGTAATCACAGGGCTGATATTCCATGAAATGCTGATTTTCCTTCTCACACAAACTATCAAAATCAGGCTGTTACATGAAAAGAATTTGTCACGAAGTACAGAAAGAAGAATTTGTCCTGTGAAACACTCCCAGAACCAATCATTAGCCTCTTCAGTAATCAAAATTAGAGCGTGCTGGTGAGACCTCTGCTTGATCAGGCCATTGCTGCTCTGGAGAGGAAAGCTGAGGGCAGCCCATGCAAGAACCATCTTGTTTTGTGCTCAGAATGGAGGCAACCCACAGCATTTGAGTTCACAGCCAGTGGAGAGAGGATTCCAATGATCCCTGCCCAGCACATGGGCTGTGCCATTCCCAGGAGTGCACCAGGACCAGCACCATGTGCAGATATTGAAATCAACGATCTGGTGCTGATTGTCTGCTGCAGTCCCTGGCACTGCTTTGCTCTGCTCCACAGGGGCTCTCTCAGATAATTTCTGGGGCTGGCAGAGGTCAGAGCAGGCTCTCACTGTTACCAGGGGGCAGTTTGCAGGTGGTCCTGCTCTGGAGGTTTAGGGACACTGCTGACAGCTGGCTGCAGTGATGGGGAGCGTTCTCAAGTTCCATGGACTGACATATGGATGGGCCCAGCACATATCTGAGCTTTTAAAGCATGGATTTTTCAAGGGAGATCTCTGGAGATGTTTTCACCATGGGTTTTCAATGGGTGTCTTTAAGAACCCCTTACCAACCTGTCTGGTGGATTGCTGTACTCAGAGTTTTGTACTGTATAGTTCCCATCTCTCCAGTCCCTGGTCAGCCAGTAACAACAGCCTGTGCACCAAGTCAGGTAAAACAACTACTGAACTGCTTAAAAGTTTGAGAAGTCCCACTGATTTCAGATGGATGACTTAAAGTACACACTTATGCATTAAGCCCTGGTTTATACAGTCTGCCTGCATTTAACAGGGTTTAACACACAGTCCCTTTTTCTGCATTTTTAAATCAAAGGTATAAAACAACATTAAAGAATTTTAATCAGTCCAAAACAAGGAAATAAGCAGGCTAAAAGGCTACAGGGATATTTCTGCACATTATACTCAAAGCTGTCAAGACAACTGACATCATAAAGGCAGGGGGTTTTTGCAGTAACTGTAATGGCATTTTCATTGTAATTTTCATCTTTCTGCCACAGCTGACAGAGAGCACTGTTCTCCTCAGGGCCAAGCACACAGTGGCCCTTAATGTTAATGAAAGATATTTACATGTCTCATTAGGAGAATGAGCCCCCAATAACTGACAACAATAAGAAGCTGTGTTTTCTGGAATTCATTATGCAGTGCACAATGCAGGGCTGTCTTAACATAAAGCAAAGCCCTGATAACAGGCACATGTATTCAGCCCCCATCTCTGCTAAAAGACATCAGAAGTGCCTTTATTATAACATGCAAATCAATTCCAAAGGCAAAAATTATTTGTTTCAGGGTCTGATTTTGTAGCTACTGTACATGTGAGTAAACAAGCACATGGGAGTAATAATTTGAACTATTTCAATGAGTTTGATCCTCACTACAATAATGTAGTGATACTCTCAGGGTCCTGGTACACTTGCTGCTCTGCAAAAGCAGCAGAGAAGTGAATTCCTTTGGGGAGGTGTCTGGGACAGAGTTTCAAGTATTCTTACTTAGATGCAGCAAAAGCATTTGAACTGGTGAATTATCTATACCCCCTTTACCCAACAGCTTATGCTCCTTGGTAAATCCTTCAGGCACATAAATATTTTGAAATTTTATATCTTCATGCACTTGGGGGCTATTATTAGTCCAGCTGATAAAGACAGCAATGAAAGGCTCACCCAGAAAATGCCAAGTTCTTTTTTCATTTAATCAGCACAATTCTTCCTACACTGGTCAGATGCTCAGGAGGTCACACAGAATGAGTCAGCCTTGTCCTGGGCTCTTTCATTCAGATTTTGACACTCACATATAAAGATGGCAAAGATGGCACTTCAGTGGGCCTTGAAATCTGCTTTGAGTCTCTTGTTACATGAGAACAAGCAAATAAACTTGGCAGAAAAGACTTTTATCAGCATCCCAGAAACGCTGCAGGTGCTCTGTAGCATTATCTACACGTGGGGCTGCGTGCAGCACTCCAGCTACCCATGGGACAAAAAGCAGTGCTTTGCTCCTCAGTCCAGTCCCTTTCACCTTGATTATTCTGCACAGAATCCAACCTGTTTTTTTCCCCAAGACTCTAATGTAAACAGACTAAAACTTTTCTTCTGATCTCCCTTCTGGTCTTCTTATTAGTTGGAGTGGCCATTCGAACCATTTCTCATTGCTTTGTGTATTCTGAACACCTTAGCAGGCCAAAAAGCTGCAGGGATATTTCCTCTTAGCAGTCATGAAGCTGCAGTCCTCACCTAAAGGGAATTTAATTAAGGTTTTTAAGACAACCTTCCAAATAAATACATCTGACTAGATGTGTCATTCTTCATAACCTGCCATGTATTTATTAGTTAGTACTGTTTGCTTGCCAGAATTTGCAATACCACTTGTTTTCTGATTCATATCTCCAACTAATTTATGAATAATACACATATCACCCACGAAGTCAGGCTTGGCATCTGCCTGCATCACCCATTTCAATGAATTTTTATGCAATAAAAGCAATACAATCCTAAATAAGATGGAGACAAAGTACAAATTTGTGCCTTAATGTCTAGTACATCTCTGAAAACGTAACAGGAATTTTGAATAATCCAAATGATATTATTGGAGTTGCTGGAGGATGAAGTTGATATTGTTTGTCACAATGAGCCTCGTTGCTATTGTGAAATCACAGAGTCTTGGTAATGCTGGTTGGAGAGCACTTCTCAAATTCAGTTAGTCAGACTTATTGCCAGGATAAGATCAACACTCAGAGCAGGACTGTCACCAACACCAGGACAGGCTGTAACATTGACTGGCCACTGCTTCAAAGCCAGGGACAGAGATTCCACATCTTTCATCAACCTGTTCCAGTCCATCTTACCCACTATTTTTCTGGATATTTGCAAAGTTCCTGTCTGTTGCTGTTCTCACTCACGACTCCTGCAGCAGCATCCTGGTTCAGGGTGTTGATATTGTCTAGACAGGATTGCCTTGAGCAAAATGCAGGTTCTCTGTGTCTGGTGTCTGTGGCATTTCTAACTACACAAACATGTGGTAAAGTCTGGTAATAAAAATAGCTTCTTTTTTGCTGGAATAACTAATTTTACCTTCCAGAATATGATTATAATAATTTTCTACTTGCCCTTTCTGTTCCTGCCCAGTTTTATGCCTACTAGGTCCTTTTCTGTGTATTTATTAGTCTTTAGTTTTTGAAGAAAATGTTTTAAATTTCTTCTGAGCAATGTTTTTGCAGCAAATGTCGGATACTTCCATTTTGTTTAAATTGCAAAGCTCAAATCTTTCTTCTGTCAGAGAACATTGAGGACGTAGCAAAATCTTCAACCCATGTTTTCTTTTATATCTTTAAGAAGGAAAGAATACCTCCTAATTTGAATATGTAGCAATAAATATGAGGCTTTCTAATAGTTACCTTTTGTTAGACTTCTCTGTTGTTGCCAATTTTTGCTCCTAGTGCCTTTGACTTTTCTTTATATTGCAATCAGCATTGTAACTTATTTTATTGCAATTCCTGCCCGTTGATCCATACTCTTTCATCCTTTCTGACTGATTTTTAATTTTGGCCTTAAAGCTTAGAATTTTTTTTCATGCAAAAGTGATGTCATATAGTTGATTTAATTTAGCTTCTTTTCTTCCACTGAATCCTTCATTCACTGCAATCCACTGTTCCCAGTCTTTGCTGCAGTCAAGAACAGCTTTGAAGAAACTAATATAGTATTCAGCAGTTGTTCCATGTGCTTTTATGCAACATAAAAGGCTTATTTCCATCATATTACAAAGCTCATTTGAAAGCCAAGGATCTTCCTTTCTTTCTATTTTTTTTCTTTTTTTTCCCTCTTCTGTTTCTTGATGATGGCATTGATTTTCTTGTCCAACTACTTGTGCTGTTGTAGAGATGGGCACCCTGATAACCATCTTGGACAAGACTTGCGCCAAAGAGAATTTTAGAATTGGATTTGGTGGAAATACAAGGCTGGATTTGGTCCATAAGATTGTGTAAGGATAGTAAATAGACGAAGGGAAGCATCTCAAGCACCAGTTGCAGATGGTTTTGTTATTTAACACAATTCTGTGCACTCTGCATCCAGGGTGTGCCCACCCCTAAAAGACCTTCATGTTCTTTAGATGTGAAAACAGCAGTAAAAAAATTTATTCTTTTAGTTCAAGCTGAAGGACGAAATAGTCATGATGGACAGGTAAGACAAGCAGACACATTAAGGAATTTAAATATCAAATACAGCAAAATACATTGGAGATATTAAAATATAACACAACAATCAGGGTTCTACAGAAAATCCCAGTGTTATCAATTATCACTCCTCTCCAATTTTCCTTTAGAACTGTTAGCGTGACAGAAAATGTAAAATCCCTTACAACTTTCTTTTAAAAATCAATTTCTTTAATTTAGTTTTCACATTCAAATTAAAAATTAGTTACGTGTTTTATTTCTTATAAGCCGTGAAACTATCAGTGTTCCTAATGTGAGAAAACTCACATTTTTGTGAGAAAACTCACAAAATACTGAATGAAGAGAGTGTCCAGGCAAAGCTGCTATGAATCCAGTTTTCAACAGTTCTTAATATCCTAACTATTAATGAGAAAATCAGCACATTCCACAGATAAGGAATATGATAAGAGACAGAAAGTAATTGTATCAACACAATTTTCAAGGAGGTTCAAGTTCAAGCTCAGGTATTTTTGTTGGTGGAAAAATACTTTATCAGGAGGGCTACCATTAAAAATAATTCCATCTTGTTCCAGTGATGTCTCATAAGCTTCTGGTTGCTATTTCTACACCAAGAAATTCCTTTCCAAATTCTTTCAGAAGCTCAGCAAGGCCTGAAGAAAACTCCTTGAAAGGCAGGAACACGTCAGTCATTTAAAAGGCTGAAGCTGACCGAGGCAGCTGAGCTCTCTGCCATGGGCAGTTCCACAACCCTCAAAATCAGCTGCTGCCTCTGTGCAGGCTGAACACCGAGCCCAGCTAGAGCAGAGAGACAGAGAACAGGTGACACAGGGTCAAAGCAAAGATCCTTCATCTACTTCATCACCAATTAAGTATTGCTCTTTTTAGTCAAGATGGTGAGTGAAAACAGGGAATGAAGTTTGGCTCAGATTCTTACCAAAAAAACCAAACCCTGATGGTACAGAGAAGGTCATTAAATGCTTGCATTGATGGAAATGTTTTTGTGGTTGAGCTTGCTGAGGACTGGAATTTCCTACCTTGCTATAAATCAGTTTTCCCCTACCCTCCTGCCAAGGAGGCACTGCCAGCCTTGCACAGGAGGGGATGCACAGGAGAGGGGGAGGCAGAAGGTGAACACAAACACCACTGGGCAAGGAAAGCCAGGCTGCAGTGTGGACAGCCCTCAGCAGGGACTGCTGCTGAGGAGACTGGGGCCACATGAACCTTTGATGGCTTGGTTTTCCCCTCACCAGAACAAAAGGAAGATGACACAAGTTGTTACGCAACTTTAGAACCAAGCCAGCTTTATGAAGCACAGGGTGCTGCCTTCCTGCCAAGAAATGCTGCCTTTGGTCTCCTCCTCTGCTCCTTGAAATGAGGCTCTGCTCTCCCCTGCCTCTCCTCTCCCTTCCCTCTGCTCCCAGCCCTGGTGGCTGCACCTTTTGCCAGGGCCCTTTGATAAACCCAGTGGGGTTCAGCAAAACCTGTACCACTGAGGGACCTGGAGCCCAAACACTCGCTGCAGAGCCTTTCAGCCCCGTATCTTACAAGATCTCAGAGCTTTGTGAAGCCTGAGGCTGCAGGGTCATGGTCAGAAGTGTGATCAAAAGCAGACCTGTGTCACCTGCAGCAGCCACTGCTGTCTCCCTGCCTTCTCACCATGCGCTCCACATCCCTGCCCCTACCCCTGAGCTGGACAGAAGTGATTAACTTTTTTTGGGTGAGCAGCGGTGCTGGTGGTCGGTTTCAGCACATGATAGAGCCAGACAGCTCATTCCTCAGGCAGCCACAGGGAGATGCCTCCTTGTGTTACAGGGTAGGGCTGTGTCCATTGTCCCATGGTCAATTATCCCAGCATCTAAAGCAATGAGGAGTCATCTGATTTATGCAGCAGAGACAAACCAAAGGATTGATCAATGAAAGAGCTGATGGAGCCGTGTGGCAAGAGTAGGGGGAGTACAAAAGATGAAGATATCAATGCACTGGGCTTGTGAAGCACTTGGCTCCTTTCAGAGCTATTCCCAGAATGAATATATTGCAAGTCATGGACCAAAAGAAAGAAACCAGGATGGGCTGCTCTGCAGCACGTGTGCTGCTCCTCATGGCACAGCAGCCTGCCCTGGTTCTTTCCACACATGGCTCACAGCAAGACCACTGATGCTTTTACTGACCAGCCAGCTAAAACATCTACCCAATTATACTCTGGTCAGACTGGAAACAACAAATGGAGATCTGTCAGCATGTTTTGTCTCGCCGTTTTAGGAACAAGTCTCTGAGGTTTGTCAGATGCCTTTTCTAAGAGGCTTTTTCTCTCCCTTTCCTTCCAAATGGCCCGGTTGGTTTTGTTGGATTAAAGTGCGGTCAAACATCACAAAAGCAGGGATATGTTTAGTTTCCAGCCCAGTTTCTGGGTAATGCCTGGTTTGTGAGTGGTAATTCCAGTTGTTTGTCCTGCTAGAGGACTATAATTGCTTTCTATCAGCAGGGTCCCATCAGCTGAGGATCTGTTGGGTAATGCTCTAGCTGTGAGACACACACCAATGTGCTGCAACATGAGATTATGAGGAGCTTCCATCACTGAATTGTGTGATTAAAAGGAACACAGTGGGTCATGAGAGCTGCAGGGCAACTGCACAAAGCTCCTTGAGAAGGCTGGACCCTGTCTTTCAGCAGAGTCCAGAAAAGCACCAACAAAAACCAGTGTTTGCAGGGTTTGCCTGGCAGAGCATCGCTTGCTAAAGCCTCAGGGGAGGAATGCATGTGGGTAAACCCCAGGACTTCAAAGGAAGGAGATGAAGGAGGGTTCAGCACTAACAAAATTGAAGGTTTTTATAGGATATAAATGGCTTTGTGCCTCATCAAAAGGGTAAAAATCCCTGGGGTAGAACAAATGATAGAGGAGGTTTTGAAGAAGAGACAGAGGAAGCCAAGTCTGAAAGAAGTGACTAGATAAGAATTAAAGGAAATAAATGATGAAAATGGGGTGCAATAAGGCCTTCTAAGGCTTGCCAGCACTCTTGAAAGTTAATTGGCATTTACATTTAGGGGTGCTTTAAAGCCTTGGGTTTATTGATTTAGGAGAATCCCACACCCCAGAGAGATACACAGGCAGATGTCTACAGGAGACAATCCTGGCAGTAAATCCAGAGACACTGGTTAAACTGCAAGCAAATACAAATACAAACCACAAATGCACCAGCAGAGGCCAGCAAGAGCAATGTGAGACCACACTGTAATAATTTTCCCCTTTTGCCTCAAGTCCAGTTATACAGAGGCAAAATACCCAGCCAGTCGTGCAAGAATGAGGCTTGGGGAGCCTCGGGGCCTCTCTGTTTTGAGGCTGTTTGACAGAGCTCTGTGGCAAACCTTCCCCCATCTCCAGAGGCATGAGCTGCTGCCCTGGTCTAGGCTGAATTTAACTCTGAAAGTGGCAGAGGAGCAGCAGTGGGGCTGGCACAGTGGTGGGGATGGCTGCTGCCCGTGGGGCAGAGCTGCAGGGCGGAGGTGACAGAGGGAAAAAGGGACAAGAGGGGTGGAGGGTGTAAGACACAAAGAGTTGGGGCCCCAGAGAGGGTAGAAGGCTGCCAAAGTCTTGCTGAGTGATAATCTGTGGCAGGTACAAGGCAGCAGCTGAAGTTCAGGCTCTCTCCTGCTGCAGTGTTTGGAAAACAGAAGCTTTGCAGTGTTTTGGTGTTCTTAAACCTCACTGATTTCCGTCACGCTGTCCCAAAGCTGAGTGGCGGGACAGCTAGTGCTTAATCCCTACTGAAAATGAACCAAAACAGGAAACCAGCTCACTCTGAAGAGCAACCTCGTGTAGTGGATCCTGCAGAAGCACCAGAGGCTGAGCCTCAGCTCCACTTCCAGCAGCTGCCCTCACCCCTCTCTTGCAAAAGCTGAGTGGGGTGAGGATTCCACAGGGAATAAGGCACACCAAGGCAGCTGGGAGCCATGAATGTCTGCTCTTTTTACTCTTTCCCCACTGCCCATACTGTTATTTGGGTCCCTGATATACCCAAACACCTGGTGAATGGAAGCACAGCAGAGGATGCCAGAGAAACAGCTTTGTTGGCAAATTTTTGAGGATAATATTTATTTCAAAATTCCCTGTTGTTTTTTTCTTAGCTGAAAAGCCAGAAAAACAAAAATAGTGAAATGTTGTATTTTTTGGAAGACAGATACAGTAAAAATATACATTTTGGATGAAATGAATAGTTTTGAAATTCTCAGTACACAAACTTTTTTTTAATATTTATTGGTTTATATCTTTTCAGTATGAAACAGGGGTGTTAGTAAACTGAAAATTTAATGAAAATAGTTCTTTTTTGGTTAAAAAGGAACTTCATTTTGCTGGAAAAAAAAGTAAAAGCTGAATTTCAAATAGAGGTTTTGACTGGTTCTCTAAAATCCCTGTGCTGAGTTGAAATATATGTATGTGCATATATGTATGTGTATGGGAATACATATAGAGATGCCCAATATAAGAATTATTCTTTAAATGTTTTAATGTCTTACATAATCAGTTAATTTGCTTCTGCTCCATTAAAACTAAATCTCCCATGGATTCAACAGTCTGGTTTAATTATTCACTTAATCCACAATCATTAGCATCAACCAAGTGCTTTCCTCTGTCTTTTAGAAAAAAAGGACTTTGAAGGGTTCTGTGGAACTTTCCAGGATTAAATGTGTGGAAATTGTGAGAAGTGACATCATAATTCCCTGTCAGTACAAATACCCTTTCCAGGTGAGTCTGTCTGTTGACTATACTGAGAGAGACATCACTTCAGTTTGTATTTCAGTAGCATTTCCTTCCCAGTGCAGTTGTTACTGAAACCAGCACTGGGTTCTTGATCTGATCCTCTACTCAAATTTAAATAATCAAAAGTCAGTGAGGTTGTCTTGGTTTGAAAAGACAGGTGTCTGCTAAGGAAGGTAGGAGCCTCCCCTGAAATGGAAAATGTAAAACCCTCCCTCTGAATTGTTATTATTTGGAAATTAAGGGGGCTCTCAGGCAAAGGTATGGGAGCAGGAATAACAGTTCTGTATTAGGGAAGGAAAAAAAAAAAATGCAGTAATACAAAACAACACTGCCAGAGTCAGAATAGGACCTGACACCCTGTGGGTCAGGGTGGTGGCACAGTCCCATTAAATGGTGGCTCAGCCCTCCTGCAGTGCCAGCTGTGGTTCTGCTGGAGCAGGGATCCTAGAGGAGGGTGGAGTTTTCCTCTGAAGATCCAGGGCTGCTGGAGATGGGCCTGCTCTTCCTTGGAATCCAGTGGGAAAGGGTTGCTCCTCTGGGAATGCAGTGGGAAAACACTGTTGTCATGTTCCAAACCTCAGATTCTATCCAGGTAGGAATGCTTGGCTCTTCCCCTGGGCGGAGCATTTCCCAATGGGATGATGGAATTTTATCAGCCATGCTGGGACACCCACTGGCCCATTAATAGAAGATATCTCCTGGAGGGAGGATGGGTTGTGGAAGAGATAAAGAAAACTGCCCAAAGAACAGAAGAAGTGCCCCATCAGATAGGAATAGAATACACAACATTTCTCACCTAACACAGAGGTTAAGAGCTGCATCTGAGTAGCCCCTGCTCCTCCACTTCCCCACATCATCATTTGGCACGTAGCTTGTTGGTAACAGGGCTGCTGCCTCTTTCCTTGGGTGGCTCCCTTGTGACCAGTGCATCTGGGATTGCTTCTCATGGCTGGCTCCTTTCTCTACCCCCTCTCCAGATTGTCCATGACAGCTACATCCTCTACGTGTTTGCCCCCAACCGCGAGAGCCGGCAGAGATGGGTCCTCACGCTGAAGGAAGGTAAAAACCCCTCTGCCCACCCAACTGTGGCTTATGTCTGACCAGCTTTGTCACAAATAATGCTGAGAAAATGAGCAGGAGGAGTCAATGTCTCCAGTCTCAGCAGTCAAAATGCTTATAACCCAGGCAGTGGGTTATAAAATCAAAATGCTTGTACATCTGGTGGGTGTGTTTTCAGCAGGCAGAGGAAATTTGGATGTGGGATGGTTTATTTGGGGACCTTAATGTCAGAAGGTGTCAGAAGATGGACCAGCTCTGTTTGCTGGTGCCAAGCAAGGGACAAGAGGCAATGGGCAGAAATCATGCCCAGGAAGTTCCACCTGAACATGAGGAAGAATTTCCTTGTGCAGTGACTGGGCATGGGTTGCCCAGAGAGGGTGTGAGGTCTCCCTGCCTGGGGATATTCCAGAACCATCTGTGCCACATGCTCTGGGATGATCCTGCTTGAGCAGGGGGGCTGGACCAGATAACCCACTGTGGTCCCTTCCAGCCTGACCCATTCTGGGATTCTGTGATTTGTGTCTTTCTAGAATAAACTCTTAACAAATGACTGTAATTTGAGGTTTCTGCTTCAAGAAGAGATGAGGATTTTCCTACGGCTATTTTTTTTTTAAATAACCTTTTCTACACAGAAAAATTTTCATCTCTTATTAATAGATTTTTTTGGTTACATGACAACCTTGCTAGAGAATCATTATTATTAAGGAACATTTTTTTGTGGGTAGCTTTCATTTCCTGTTCACCTCCTGAATTGTGCTGTGGTTCACTTGCATGGTGCTGCAGTAACCAACACTGGGGGCAGAGACAAGCAGAGCGCTTGACGTGAGGAAGGTGTTAATTAGTTACATAAAACTGCACCAGGTTTCTGTCACAGCTTTTTTCTGTTTTACAGCACTGCTGCTGTATTGTTCCCTCTGAAAACATTGTGCCTGATAGAGATATTGTGAAGTTTATGCACTGACTTTTGCAATCAGTTATTCTCCTACTCCAAGCTTCTACTTTATCACCTCTTCTCATTCAACATTTGTAGACTGTCCCCTCCTTTAGACTATTTGAAACAAGCCTGTAGAAGCTGCTTTAAAGAGCAGATTATTTCCATTTAGTTCTAGATGACTTCTAGAATGAACGTGGATGCAAATAAATTCATTTTCCGCCTTCTTTTTCTTCCCCTAATGTTTTTCAGAAATCAGATACAACAACAGTTTGGCTTCAAAGTGTCATCCAGACTTTTGGTTGGATGGCAAGTGGAGATGCTGTGCTCAGACAGAGAAGATGGCAGCTGGCTGTGTGGTATATGACCCCACCAAAAACGGTAAGGGACTTGTTAAGACCATCCTGACATGGGAAATATTTATGCCTAGCAAAAGTAGAGGATTGAATCTCTTTTGTACAGAACATCAAAAAATATTATGTTAGATTTCCATAAAGAGACATATTTCTAGCTTCTTGGGATGTTCTGGCTTATCTTTTACTGTATGTAAGGAATTATCTTTTTTTGAATTCACATTTTCCCCTGTGTGATGCTTGGAGCTGGTTTTGGAATGAGATGGAGAGCTAAGAACTTGATCAGCTGTGGTCAGTCAGCAAGCCATAACAACTTTCTTGAGATAAATGCATTCAACAGTGCATGTCCTATTTTAACGAAACCAAGCAAAACCATATTTCCTCTGTGGTTTTCAATTATGGCCAAGCATAATCTTTACTTTGTCTCCTGAAAATGAACACAAGTGGTCAATCATTCTTCACCAAAGAAACATTTACCTTGTAATTTTTACCTTGATGCCTTAACCAATCTGCACCCCAGTTTCCAATTCCTGCTGAGGCTCACTGTGTAGCTGGCAGGTCTTGCTCTCAAAGTCCAAAGCTCACTGTTCATTGGGGTTGTATCACCTGTATCAATTCATTGCATTGGTGGTTTCTCCCTTGGTTTTGTCCTCACCTATTTCAAATTATCTTTCTTGATTTCTTTTCAGCCTCAAAGAAACCTCTTCCTCCCACTCCTGAAGATAACTGGGTGAGTGCAGTGATGCTGTCCTTAGTGTCCTGCCCTGAGTGATTAACTACCAGTGGGGAATATGTCCTTATTAGTGTTCACCACAGGGCAGTGACCTAGAATTTCACCTGTGATAACACTCGCTAGGTATTTTCTGTACAACTGAAATTTTTATATGAAATTCATTGTTCGAAAGTGCCAAAGATTCTCTTGCTGCCACCACACTCCACTAAATGGTCTGGGGTGCTTTGAGGCTTTTAAACCCAGGGGATACCAGTGCCAGGAAAATACCACTTTAGAGAGCATGCCACTGCTTTTTATGAATATGAATATTAATATGAATGTGAATGTGATGAGCCTTTTACCTAATTTGTGCAGAAATTGTTGCTGGACCCAAGGGAAGCAGTGGTCATAGCCATATATGACTATGAAGCCCAGAACCCCCAGGAGCTGACGTTACAATATCATGAGGAATATTATGTCATTGACAGCTCTGAGGAACATTGGTGGCTGATTCAAGATAAGAATGGGTAAGTCCCTTTCCAACAGCCAATGTGCAAATCCTTTCTAATTCCAGTTTGTTCTTCCATTAACATACATGTTTATTCCCTCTTGTTCATCTTTTGCAAAGCATCCTCTTATTTACAGGGCAAAAGTGATGGAAGGTTATTTATGGTAACCTTCTTCCATTTGCTGTTGCTTTAGGCAGCTGATGAAAAGGATCTGAAAGTTAATTTTACAGCAATAAACAATTCAGACTGATATTTGCAGTGATACACAGGGGGGGAAATTGTGAACCTCTCCATGTTTAGAGATGCAATCAGTTGTTTTCTTCTCCAGTAACCTCACTCAGTACCTCCCCACCAGCACTTTTATCATGCAATGAACAGGCAAAGCTTTCAAGGCTGACTCCTACAGATGCAGTCTGTCAGCACACTCACACTTGTCTTGCCTCTCAACAGGCATGAAGGCTACGTGCCAAGCAGCTACCTGGTGGAAAAATCACCTGAGAATCTGCAAGTTTATGAGTAAGTTGTGCCTGTGTTTTTCCTGTACCTCTGAGTGCCCTGGATTTGAAGCTACAAGCCGCAGATGCCCCCACCCCACCTCACATTCCACCCTGGGGATGCTCTATTCAGAAGCTTCTCAGGTGAAACTTTCCTGGTCTAGAAACACTGACTTGGAGTCTTTTTATGTTTTCAGGTGGTACAATAAGAACATCAGCAGAAGCAAGGCAGAAACACTGCTCAGGGATGAGGTAAACCAGTGTTATGTACAGGGGGGATGGGAAATAATAATTAATTAATGACAAATGAAGCCTGCAAGGGCTGCTGTGTGTAAGAGAGATGAACCCTGGGTTCCTGCTCTGTGTCCTTAGTGTGTGATGTGAGATAAAGGACCACCAGCACACCCCCCTTATCCCTATGTTAGCTGAGCATGGATGGAGCTGTGCCATCCAAACACACCCAGTAACTGCGACTGGTGGAAAACACTGCTTCAGAGCACTGTGCCAGCTGAAAACTGTGATTTTAGCTCATCTTTTCTGCCTCTGCAGGAGGCCTGTGGATGCCAGTAGTTCTCTGAAAATCTAACCAATCTTGTGCTGAAGTATTTTGGGTGAAAGCCAAAAGTATGGCTGTGGGTTTTGTTTTTTTAATTGTGTGTGTGCATGTAAGCACACATCTTTCATTTTTCAGTTGAGCCAGAGTTTTCCAGTGAAGACTGTACTGAAAATACAAAGAATAAGCTTCTTGTTCAAATTTTCCACACAAACACAACCTTAGTTTTTAAATCAGTTCTTACATTAACAGGTGGCCCTGTTAATAAACACAAATAAAGTGTTCCTTCCTGGAACAGTAATATTTTATGGAAATAGCAGCAATTTCTTTGTGCTTTAAAAATTCTTGTACAAGGTACTAGAGGAAAAGTCCACACATGGTTTAGTGGTTTTATTTTTTCTTTCAGTCCTACCAGTACAAATTTTCTGTGGTAACTACCCCCATGTGACTGCAGAGACTTTTGGTTCAAAGCCTTGCAAGCCTCACAGCTCCCCCCAGAAATGTGGCCAAGTTTGTGAGTGATCTTTGGCCAGGCTTGGTGTCAGCTGAGAATGGAAGGGCAAGAATAGAGCTCAGAGTAACTTGGGCAGGATGCTGCCTCCAAAACCTGCCCACCTCCAGTCCTGAAGCCCTCCCTGTGTGTGATTAAATGCTTCTACAGCAGCAGAGAGACTTTTTCAGAGCTTTCCTGTGCCAGATATTGTGCGGTGCAGATGCAGCAGATGTTGTGCAGACACTGAAGGGCCAACCCTGGAAGTTCACAGCTCAGCAGGCTGATCCCACCTGGGCAGAGCTGCACAACCAGCAGCTCAAACCAGGGGTGCAGGAGCAGCTCAGCCTCTGTGTTCAGCTGGAGCTGATCAAAGCTCTAGGGAAGGAGACCCAGGCAGGGTGCACTTGGTGGATTTGCTCTGCATCAAGTGTTGTGGGTGGGTAGAAGACATGACATGGAGGAATCCTACCTGTAAAGCAGAGGAGGAGGGAATGAAAAAAATCAGGCACTTGGGATGCCAGATGAAATTCTTCTTTATCTGCAAACAGAGGAAAAATGTGGGGTTTATTACCAATATATAGGTCAGTACAGCACATTCCAGCCAAACTGTGATGTTAAATCTCCTTTGCCATCTGATCCATCTGGGCCAGTGGGATCATGCCTATGAGGCACTTTAGCTTTCAGATGAGTGGAAAACAATGATAGTGAAAAGTTAAAAAGAAAAATTGTTCTGTGAGTGTCAGACTGCAGGAGGATTGCTTTCTTAGCCATTTATGTTTGGATACTGGATGACTGGTGTACCTGTGAAAGGGCAGGATCATGTCCAAGGTTTTCCAGTTTGGGGTACATTGGTAAATTATCATTCCTACACTCCCATATGGATTCTCTGGTGCTGGATACTCTGTTGTTAAAGCTGCTCACTCCACGGGGAGCATTCACAGGGATTTGCCTTTCCACTCGGCCACACATTTCATTCAACATGTGTTCTGTCAGATAGGGCTGAGGGCAGTCAATGGATTCAGAATTTCCAGAGGAGAGATTTGGAGCGACAAAGAGGCACACCCACATGTACTAAGCACAAGTGCCTAAGTCTCATTTCCTCTGAGAGCTCTGAGAGGAAGCTGAGGTGAAAGCACCTAACACCCAAGACAGATCTGCAGGCCCTGGGCAGCCACCAGAGCTGTGCACGGAACACACCAAGCTCTGTCAGTGGGGTGATGGCTCTTTATTTTCCTATATGTTTAGCACATCTTCATGACAGGGCTGAAATAAGCACAGCTTTACCCCCAGCCTACTTATTTTTATTTTTTTTTCTTCCATTATGTCTCTAACCAGTTCTCTTTCCTTTGCTCCTGTTCCAGGGTAGAGAAGGGGCCTTCATGGTGAGAGATTCGAGGCAGCCTGGCATGTACACAGTCTCTGTTTTCACCAAAGCATTAAGGTACAGCTGAGCTCAGCAGCTTTTCACATCAATTACATCAATGAAATGGCTTCTCTGAGTGTGTAATCTCTGTGTAGTTGTTTTGGCATTATAACGAGAGAGCAGAAGGCTCATGAAAATGATAGAGGGAAAACATTTCCAAAAAAGGCAGAAGAGTCAGCTGCCAGTCCCAAAGTGTATTAAAGGCTCCACTTCTCCCTGAATCTAAATATGTGCCCATAAATAGTCCTTTGGACATCACTGGGGTTGCCATTCTGATGGCACTGTCCCCTGAACTGAAGTGTCAGTGGGATCAATGTGGGCTGTGTGCTGGACTCACCAGAGATGGGTAGTGCAAGGGCTTTCAGTGATGGGGCAGAAAGTTGTGTTTCACAAAGAAGAGGCAGAGAAACTTAGTACACAACCTTCTCTTATCAGGAAACCTCAGCCTTTCTCTTGAGATGAGACCTTCTGTGAGTGAGAGGGAGAACATACAAGTACACAGAGTTCATTAGCAACTGCAGCTCACTCCTTGTTCCTCCCCCATTCTTTCTGGGGGAAGGTTCTCCCCTTTGCTCACTTGTTTCTGTTCATACCCCAAATCCCTGTCTTTTTGCTGCAAACTATTTTTTCTCAAAGAAAACCTCCTCTTTTTCAGCACGGACAACAATCCTGTTATAAAGCATTATCACATCAATGAGACAACTGACTTTCCCAAGCGATACTACCTGGCAGAAAAGCACGTGTTTGACTCCATCCCTGACCTCATCAACTACCACCAGCACAATGCAGCAGGTGAGAGAAGCTGATGCTGAACAGAGATGTTGCTGGTTTGCCAGGTGACGGTTGTGAATGAAGGAGGGCTCCCAAGCCCTCTGTCCTTACAAAGAAGTGTTAAACAGCATCACCTTTTCTCCCACTTATTCTGAAATGACCAATTCAGGCCAGCTTCCAGCATTACATCCTCACTCTGGTTGCCCTTCTAAGGCTGACCATGGCCAACACAGATGTCATAATGACATATTATTTCTGAAATGACCATTTCAGGCCAGCTTCCTGAAGCATTGCATCCTCCCTCTGGTTGTCCTTCTAAGGCTGACCATGGCCAACACAGATGTCATAATGACATATTATAGAGAGTCCTGGGGATGTATCACCACTGCCAGGCCAAGCTATCTGCTGGAATTACACTGCAGGGCCTTCTTGAGGTGATCTATCCCTGGGCCTTGATTTGACACAAAGTGAAGGACATGGGCAGTATCCATAACCAGACATGTATCCATCCCATCCTACAGTCCAGGAGTACCAAGGGAAATACTGGGCTTCAAAAATACCCTATAAATACCAAGTATCATTTGGAAATTCTTCAGAGTTTACAGAGGCTCAAGGCTCTGGATGTGAAAATGGGAAATAAGCTGAAAGCGCTCAGAACTGGCTTCCTTCTCTCAGGCAGGAAACCAGAGCCTGCACAGAGGTTCAGCTGCCCTCAAGTGGAGCTGAGAACTCAGTGCAATAAATCTGCTTCCAGAATCCCAGCTGCCCTCTGGGGTGGTGGCAGCCAGGCTCCCATGGCTGTGCAGTAACAGGAACTGTCCCCGTGTCCCCAGGTCTCGTGACGCGGCTGCGACACGCGGTCTCCTCCTGGAGGAAACAGGCCCCCATCACCGCAGGCCTCAGCTACGGTAAGGTTCTGCCATGACTGCATGAGAATCACACTCCTGGCTCGCTGGCTGGGTGATCCTGCACATCCCCACGGGTATTGAGGAATATTTATGTGGTTACAGCCCCAATAAATGGCTTTCTTCAGGTCTTTGCACTGCACTGTTCACCAGATTGTCATCTTTGTCATGCTGGTGATAAAGGACTGAACTGATTGTGCAGTGCTTTGAGGGAGGTGATGAGAACCCAGAGTCTCAGTGAAGTCAACATTAAATACCAAAATGAATGCTGAACGAAGGGGATGGAAATGGGAGCATAGAATAATTTGATGAAGGCTGAGTCTCTCCTGAAAGATGCCTTCATTTGAATATTGCTGTCAATAGAATTTTGCTGGTATCATCTTTATTGTAATTCTTGGAGACTTCAAAGAAACTCAAGCCCCATGTTGTGCTGGGTACTGCACATAAGTATGGTAAAAACAATCCTCCCTGAAGAACTGGATAGGCAAGACAAAGGAGGGAGAAAGGGGATGTTGTTTTTCCTACCCTTGAACATGACTTGCAGCATGGACTAGTCAAATGAGCTATCAGAGGTCAGACAGGCAATTTGAGGGAGAGCCAAATAGTCTCACTTGGAGTCCTGCCTCAGTGTTTAACCCACAAAAGCTTTTTGTTTGGCATTCTACTGCTCAGTCCTTAACTCTTTCTCCCTGGCAACCAACAGGAAAATTGGTCATTAATGCCTCTGAGCTCACCCGTGTGCAGGAGATTGGCAGTGGTCAGTTTGGGGTGGTCTACCTCGGCTACTTGCTGGACAAGACCAAAGTAGCCATAAAGACCATCCGTGAAGGAGCAATGTCTGAGGAGGATTTCATCGAGGAAGCCAAAGTCTTGATGTAAGTGCTAGATTCCCCACAACAATCACACCCTGTGGGATTCATAACACTGAATGAAAGTCAGGAATCTGAGTATGGAATTCAAACTTGGATTATCTGCTATGTATCTTAATAGTAAATAAACTGGTGAGCTCTGGTGGATACAAAGGAAGGCAATTCAAAGTGTAGGTGAATTACTCTGCTTCCAAGTCTATCAATATCCAGAATGGTCTTCCAGATCCCTGCTATTCAGGAAGGCAAGGATAATTGATGGTGCATTTTGGAGAGCAAAGTGGTTTTTCTCAGAAAAGATCTCTTAAAACTTAAGGACAATTTCATTGAAAAGCCTTACCTGTAAAATGTTTTGCTTTGCATAACTGAATATATTTGTCTTTGGTTTTATTGACTTTTTCTGCTTTTTTTTTTTTTGCATTTCCCTCCCCACAAGACAGACAGAAATTGATTTTATTTTTGTTTGAATGGTTTTCCAGCAAAATATTTTGGTGACCACTACCATTTAAATGGAATTCTATTTAGTCCTTGGTCTGCACATCTGCAAAGGTGATCTTTGCAGTGAGCTGGATGCAGCCCTGTGGATAAATTGCTGTGTATAATATACCTGCTGTGAGGATAGCAGGCACTGAGCCTATTTCAGCCTCTTTCCCACCTTCTCTCCCTACCCCACAGGAAGCTGTCTCACCCCAAGCTAGTCCAGCTTTATGGTGTGTGCTTTGAGGATGCTCCCATCTGCCTGGTGTTCGAGTTCATGGAGAACGGCTGCTTGTCCGACTACCTCAGGAGCCAGCGGGGCAGCTTCTCCAAGGAAACCCTGCTGGGCATGTGCCTGGATGTGTGTGAAGGAATGGCTTATCTGGAACAAAACTCTGTCATCCACAGAGATCTGGTATGTTGGTCCCATGTGGACTTTTTCTTTGCTCCAGAGGGGCTTTTTCCTCTGCTTTCTTCCTTAATTTCAGCTTCCACACTCCTCCTGCCTGTTTGTTTATAGGAGAACCTGTATCTGCCCTCACAGCAAAAGCAGCACAAATACTTTAGGGAAAAAGAAAATACACAAACAAGCCCTGGAGGACTGATCAATCTTTTCCCCTTGACTGGTTTTGGGAGAGAAGAAACAAGCCATAAAATTTGTCTCTTTTTTCTTTTTTTCCTTTGGCACCCCAAGAACCACAGTACTGACCCTCTTCATATCTAAAACCAGTGAATATTACAAAAAGACCTGTTCTAGCATAAGTCATGTATAAGCACGCATTGATGATAAAATAGTTTTAATTAAGGGGTTTTCAGTCAAACTCCATCAGTCACTGCTGCAGTTTCATTAGGCATGCAATGACTGTGAGTAGCTGTGGCTATTTTAGGGTCTTGCTCCACCCTTTCTGGGCAACAAGGGCCTGTCAGAGTGATGGCTGAACAGCTTTTCTGGCAACAGGATCATGCTGCAGAATGTACAGAAAGCATGAGGAGCTCAGGGGTTTGTCCTCTTTGTATGGCACAATGTCACTTTGATGCTCCTTTTTTAAGCATGATCTGCTCTTCCAGGATAAAAGCCCCTGAATGGCTGTGACAGGGTTTTAGCTCTGACCTGATGCCTTTGCACCTTGTTTTCTTGCAGGCTGCCAGGAACTGCCTGGTGGGGGAATCCCACGTGGTCAAAGTGTCTGACTTTGGGATGTCGAGGTAAAGGCACTGGGGCTGCGCATGGTCCCCTGGGGCTGTCAGGGATGGGGTAACTCAGCATTCCCCCTTCTTTTCCTCTTCCAGAATTGTCCTGGATGATCAGTACACCAGCTCCTCAGGCACCAAGTTTCCAGTCAAGTGGTCTGCTCCTGAGGTTTTCTCCTACAGCAACTATAGCACCAAATCTGACGTTTGGTCATTCGGTAAGGAGCTCTTGTCAAAATAGAGAAAATTCAACAGCCCCAGCTGGGAAAAACAGGGGCTCAGTCCTCAAGGAAACTCTCCTCAACACTGCATCCTCTGGACTCCAAGGGTGTTTGGCCTGAATAATAAAAAGCGAGCCTAAAACATTCAAGTGAAAGAAAGGAAAGAAAATGAAACTACTGAGATACTTCAGAACATTTCAAATATTGCCAATTTAATGTATTACAATAATACAAACAATGAACTCTGTTTCATGGTGACATAGCAGGAGTGTCCAAGAAAAAGGAGGAGAGGAGAGGAGAGGAGAGGAGAGGAGAGGAGAGGAGGAAGACATTTAGGCACTCCATCTCTCTGCATGTCAGTCCAGGGGCACTGATGCCTCACTCAAACCCCCTGCCCTTCCAAATTTGCTCTGCTGATTCAATTTGCTTTATGCTGATCTGAACATGTTATTTCACTGCTCACACTTCTCACCTCATTTCCTGCTCCACAATGCATTGTTTGATGATTTGTGCCCATTCTTTGGTCTCCCTTCTGGACCCTCACAGATAAGGGCACCGCTGTGTGTTTTTGCCCAAAGCCATAACAAAGGCTGTCCCCTGGGCTGTGGATCTGGCACGCTCATGGGCCTGGCCCCTCTCCAGCCCACACAGTGAATGGGGCAGTGTGCTGTGCACAGCTCACAGTCAATGGGGTGCCACTCAGCCCTGGGGCCAGCAGTAAATAATGCAGGATTATAACCTTTGCTGGTCTGTGCCTGTGGATTCTGTGCTTCCCTTGCCCTTTGCTGGCTGGAGCTGTGGCTGGAGCTGTGCACTCCTGGGGTGGCTATGAGCAGCACAGTGGGAGCTGGGTGCTGAGGCCCTTCATAGACTCAACAGAGAGATGCTTCAGAGAGCACCAGAGATCCTGGCTGGCATCCTCAAACTGTACAGCTGTGTTAGGGCCTGTTTTTTCAGCTCCCTACTGAGAATCCAAGTGAAAATGCTTTTCCAAGTAACTGGCACCAATGTTGAGCTGCAGAGAAGAGCAGGTGGAAAGTGGCCCTGCTGAGGATTTTATTTGCCTCTTCGTGATTTTTTCCTGTTTGGCTGCTTTAGGAGTGCTGATGTGGGAGGTGTTCAGTGAAGGTAAAATCCCCTATGAGAATCGCACCAATGCAGAAGTGGTGGAAGAAATCAACGCAGGATTTCGGCTCTACAAACCCAAGCTGGCCTCCAAGGCAATTTATGAAGTGATGAGCCACTGCTGGAGGATGGTAAGTATTGTACTGGATAGCCCTATTCCCCAAAGAAAATAACTCCCTTCCCCTTGGCTTTAAGGAGGAGAGACTTGTGCACTCCACACGTTAACAGAAGATAAAATCCTGGAGGTGAAGCACTGTAGCTTTTATCTGCACTAGCAAGCAAACTCTGGACTCTCTGCCTTTTATTTGACTTCACTGAGAAGCCCATGTAGTGCACCTAACTCAAGTTAATTCCAGAGTTCC
The DNA here is from genome assembly GCF_017590135.1 of Pyrgilauda ruficollis. NCBI lineage: Eukaryota > Metazoa > Chordata > Aves > Passeriformes > Passeridae > Pyrgilauda > Pyrgilauda ruficollis. The sequence goes on from NW_024527377.1 coordinate 6,361,518, forward strand.
CTTGCTAAGAAAGCTGTGGATTTGTGGAGCTGAGTTCTAAGGGTGGTAAAAATGAAAGTCAAGCCATTACAAGGTACTTAGTGTCCACCAAGCCAAATTCACTGGTAATAGAAAAGAAACATTGCACAGAAGGAAGTTGGTTCTTCCAGTGGCATTTTCTCTGTAGGAATAGATTGTATTTTTGTTAATACTCAGTTTCTTCCCAAGGTTTTCCTTGCTAACTTTGCCATTCCTCTCCAGCTGACATTAATGTTCTTCCTCTCTCTTCTCTCCTTTGCTCAGGGGAAAGATGAGCGGCCATCCTTTTCTCTTCTGCTGTTTCAGCTGAGTGAAATCTCTGAGTTTGATGTGTAATCATGGCACTGCGTGCTCAGCACAGCCAAGAGAGTCCTGAGGAGAGAGAAGGCTGGATTTTCCCTAACAAAGCATTAACAGAACACCATAAGCACTTGCCATATGCCTGGGGAGAAGGAGAGGGCAGAGGCTGGTACTTCCAGACAGACAAGATATCCCCAGGCTTTCCAGAGCCTAGACAGACACAGGCTTTGGTTTGGCCAAGAGTGTGGTTTGCATCTTAAAACCAGAAGTGACTATTGAGCATGGAGTCCTGAACCACACAGTCCAGCAAGGGTGTTTCTCCTGAAGAGACAGCCTCAAAATCTAGAGATCTGACATTGCTGTTCTAACTCTGTGAACTCCCAAATGAAGGTCTTCCCTGGAGGGAGATTAAAAGAAGTCTTTCTTTAACTGAGGAGCAGTGTTTAGACATTTCCCCAGCTCTCTAATTCAGAGTGGGCTGGACCTGAAAGCTCTGAAGAGGAATAAGCCTGGGGGACACAGAAGCAGGCTGGATTCAGTGACTGCATTTCTGCTGCTGGTATTTCAAGGTGGTTTTGTTTTCCCTTTGCATGATTTTCCCTGCAACTGTGGCATAACAGGAACAGGATTTGGATACCTGGTAAGCTGAAGTGGTGTCTGTGTGTGCACACGAGTTTGTGAGGGAGGAAGAGAAAAAGAAATGTATGTGCTGAAGAGTCTTGAAACTCTCTCAAATTGCATTGTACAGTGAGTGGGAAAATGGAACTCTGATGCAAATGACGACATTCTTGGAGGGAGGAAGTCAAAGCTGAATGTTTATATTGATTTTTTAATTCAGTCTTTCTACATCAGAAGATTAACGTGTGACCTCCACCCAAATTCTTAGAACAAAGTATGGAGGAATGAGCACTGCAGAGTGTTATGTGTCCACAGTCCAGGACAAGACAGCGTCCCAGGATCTGATTACCTGTGAAAGGTACAGGAATCTGCCCCTGAACTGGTGTATTGGGCTGGAAGGAGCCAGAGGGCTCAGGGGGGAGCCAGGAGGAGAAAACATGCAGAGTATGTGCTCAGTGCACCAGTGATCATGAGAACTTTAAAAAGTAACAGAATCACCGCAAGACTTCTCCATCTCTTCTGTGAACAAAGGCACTGACCAAAAAAAAAGTCCAGTGTGAATGGCATGCCTGGGTTCTTCCTCCTCAAGGAGTTCCACATTATATAGTGACAGCAGAAGGTGTAAACAAAATCCATCTCCTGGTATTTCCATTAAAATCTGTGGTTTCACTGCAAGACAGAGACACTGTTTTGACATAACTGACTTCAAACCCAAAGTGTGGGTGTTGGTGTCCTGCAGAATTTGTAAATAAGACCAGGACTTTTAGCTAAGCATTAACAATCACTAGGGAAGTCAAGAGGGCTCACAGATGATATGTGCAGACATGCAATGTGTATTTTTGATGCTTCTCTGTTTGGGCAGGTGAGAGCACGAGGAAACCTTACATGACAGCAGCTTACAAAAGCTCTGAAATGCAAACTTCCAGCAGCAACCTCCTGTCTTTACACAAGTCAGGTTCAAATATGTTTGCCAACAAAAATGGAACAAGGAAATAATGTAATCCCATGATCTCACATATCCTGTGTCAAATTATTTCTTCATAGAAGGAGGCTTAATTTTTGGTATTTTTCAAGCTCCTTGTTCTAGGGTGGCTTGTAGGAGCCAGAATATCTTTTCAGGCATGTGGAAATGGGCAAGGCATCAGTTCCTGCCTTACACATCTCCCCACACTGTGACAGGGGTGTCTACAGGCTCACAAAGTTCAGCTGACTGCCCCCACCATCCTTGAAGGACCCAGGGGTCTGCTGAGCATGAGGACATTGCTATTAAGGAGCAGCAACATTGCTCTGTTAGGTGACATTTCTGAGGTTATGTTTATATTTGGATAAGTGTAATATTTATTAGCTAGAGTGGGTTGCACAAAATATTATTGTGATTATGTTCAGTTTTATTTTGCAGTCTTTCTATGCACACAATGTGAACTTTTACAAACAATAAAATTGCTGAGTCCCAACTGTGACTTTCACTATGTGTGAGCAAAACTGCAAAAACCATGCACCTATAATCAAATACCCTCCACCAAGATGCAAACAGGCATCTTCTGGCTTTCTGAAATATCTTTGTTCCCCAGAACTGTGGTTGTGGGGTTACACAATGTGCTGGGTTTATGGGAGTAGGAAGCATTCAGAATCTCTGCAAATATGGTAATTTATTATACAGACACCAGATTTTTAGGTCTAAATATCCATTATGGTGGCTTTAAATTCTCTGAATCTTCATAAAATTGGTGGTGGTAATATCTGAGTGCTCCCAGAGGGTGTTTCCCCATAATTTACAGGGCACCTCAGGAATCTCAAAAGGGCACTGCCAGAGTGGGATAGCTGCATGATAACAATGCACTCTAACACAGTCTTCCCTCACCTCAGCAGTATCCAAGGCAAGTTTAGCTGGGTGCCCTTCACGTGGCTTGACCAGATCCGTTCCCCACAAAGCAGAGGTGAGAATATCAGTCTCCCACTGCAAAATGAGTCACCTTTCTCTGAACACCCCTTCCTTGCTTCTCTAGAAAGCATTTCACACGTGCTGAATGTTTAACACAGGTCTGCCTGGCTGTGTCTCACCAGGGTGGGAGGTTGTGCCTGTCCCTCCTTTTCCCCGCTGGTTATCCCAGGTGGGTGCAGGGCTCTGCACACTTGGCTGGAGCCAGGGCTCAGAGCTGTGTCCCAGCGTGTCCCCAAGCTGCTGCTGAGATGGCCAGGCACAGGCACAGCCAGGCTGGAGCCCCTGCTAGCAAAGGCAGTCAAGCAGGAACCTCATCTAGAAAGAGCAGCTGATGCTTCTCAGTGGGGACCAGGGACTGCAGCGTGGCAGCATTAACCATGAAAAGCTCTTTTTTGGGCATAGGTCAGTCCCCCTGCGGATGTGGGTGTTGTTCCAGTGCACAATTACCTTAAAATCAGGCCTGAAAAAAAATCTAGAATTACCTGAAGTATTTTTCAATGAACGTGTTTTTTATGTGATTGGTGTTGTCCCTCTCTGAACGCCTGTCAGCACAGCAGGATTCAGGTGAATGGCTCTGCTGAAGCTCACCTGGCAGCCAGCACAAATTCATGTGTGTTCCTGTGTTCAGCTCACCCCACCACCGTGTTCTCTCCTCTGCACACACTGATGCACACACTGCTGCCTGGGGCTGCCCCTTGCTGTCATTGTCCCAGCCTGCAGGGAGATCTGCAGGACAAATGCAGCGAAGCTCATTCTATCCTTCTACCAGCTAAGACAACATGGAGCAGAAAATTAAAATAGTATCATAACATTCATGGAATTCCCATCACACTGAGCCTGGCTGATAATGGGAGCAGATTAAACTGTGCAAAAAAAGTCCACAGCAGACTTTTCTGCCAGATTTCTTGAACTAACCTTCACACACAGCCTCAGAATGATATTTGCTGTTAAATCTTTTGTGTCTGCAGTAACAATGATCACTTACTGATTTTTTTTCTGACAAGTATTAAATAGTAAAAAGAGGAATGATGGCTACAATGTGTTCTAGTCAAGGGTGAGATAGAGTTGTAGATATCACAGAATCATAGAATAGTTTGGATTGGAAGTGACCTTTAAAGGTCACCTAGTTCAAGCCCCAAAGAAGAAATGCTATGCAGAGAAAGGTTCTATGCCCAGAGATTTATTGATACATTTTTTCAGGTGTGGTCCTGTCCTTTAAAACAAAGCTAGTTCCTAAGACTGTTCTGCTGCTTTTCTAGTTTGCAGACCCCAGTGCCTTCAGCCCATGGCATCCATTCAATTTACAGCAGCAGATGTGCAGTGTAAACCTGGTGTCCAGGCTTCCCCACAGAGCCAACAGACACCCACAGGAAGCAAGCTCAGCCCCACACCTTCATGGACAACAGCAGCAGCCTCTGAGGAACTGCAGGGGTCTCTCAAATCCAGGGAAGGCCAGGTAGCAATCTGATTCTGGCATAGGCTCATGCTAAGGAAAGGGACACTGTCAGGGACACCACAGAAATACACCTAGACCTGTATCTAGACTTTTGTCGATCCTTGGGTATCCACCAGTGTCTTTCAACAAGCAAGACAGCTCCATACAGGGTTTGTATCAGTCACAATGAGGCAGTGAGCTCTGAAAGCTGTGAGTTTGGATTTCACACTACATCTGAAGAGCTGTCTTAGAGCTTTAAACAGAAGTAAAAGCAGGACTGGAAACTTGTCCCTGAAAAAAAGCCAGATGCCCAAAATGCCACAAGGAAGACTTTTCAGATGCAGTGCTGACTCAGAAAAGGATTGGAGCTCTGAGTGAAGGCGCTGCCTTCAGTTTTGATCCCCAACACGCTCATCATCCGAGGCTCTGTATGTTCTCTAGATGTGTATGTATTCTGCCACCAGGGCGTTTGTTAAGATGGTAGGTGACGCCTATCAATGGTCCTCCGAGGGGCACAGGGGCTGAACACCCGCGACACAGCGAGCCCAGCAGCAGCGAGATGGAGCATCCCAGCCTGGTCCTGCTTCCTCGGGGACCCACACCCGCTGTGCCAGCATCGAGCTTCCAGGGGCTGCTGCAGCCGCCTCCTGCCCTCTCCCCTCCGTGCCCCGGGGGTGCTGGCGGCCTTCCCCTCCCCGCCGGGAGCCGCCGGCGCCGCTCTGCCGCCAGCCCGGAGCTCCGCGCCGCGGGGGGAACGCGGCCCCCGGCCGGGAGCGGGGGCAGAGCCGCGGCCCCGCCGCGCATCGCCCCTTCCCGCGGCGGGGCCGGGGCTCCCCCCGCCGCCGCGCCGCGCGGAGGGGCCGGCGGAGAGAGAGAGCCGCGGAAGTGCACTTGCTGCAGCCATTTCCTGCTCTTTGTGCGGGCGGCGCGGAGCATCCCCCGCGGAGCATCCCGCGGCGCCGGGCAGCGCACCCGCGGAGCGCAGGTGAGCGGGCGGGGGTGGGCGCGGGGCTGCGCGGGGGCTGCGCGGCTCCATCCCCTCATTCCCTCCCTCATTCCTTCCCTCCCTCCCTCCCCGGGGCAGTGCTCGCCGCCGAGCCCCATCTCCGCGGAGCCCCGGGCGGGCGGAGCGGGGCAGGTGCGGGCGCGGCGTGCGGCCCGGGATGTGCGGGATGTACGGGCCGGGATGTGCGGGATGTACGGGCCGGGATGTGCGGGATGTACGGGATGTATCCCACAATGCCCCGAGCTACCTGCGGCGCTCAGCCTGCCCGCAGCCGCCGCACGGCGCCGGGGAAAAAATAGCGCAAATCCCCCTTGTCCTCCCCCCGCCCCGCATCCCCAGCACGGGCAAGGGGCCGAGCCCCGGGCCCGCGGGCGCTGCAGGCCCCGCCGCAGCAGCGCAAGCCCGAGCCGGGGTGGCGGCGGTGCTGGAGAGCGGGGCGCGGGGAGGATGCTGATGATAGAAGGGCGGCCCCGGCCGGCTCTAGGAGCACCCGTGGCGTGGAAATATGGTGTTCCAGGAGGATGAGGGGGATGGAGGCAGCGCCGGCGTCAGAGGCAGCGCTGGGAATGAAGGGCTGGAGCGGCCGCAGGGTCGGGCTGTGCCGCGGGTCGCGGGCGGCGGAACCGCTCCCGCCCCGCCGGTGCCGCTGCCGGTGCCCGTGCGTGGGGCCGGGCAGCGCTCCTTTGTGCTCAACTTTGCCCCCGAAGCCGCTGGAAATGCCGCGTGCCAGCCGCATCCCAGCGGGCCCAGGGGGAGGGAGCGGGTGGATGGATTCCGCAGGAAATTTCCGTGGGTTGGGAGGACCGGGAAAGAACGAGGAGGAGAAGAAGAAGAAGAAGAAGAATCACACAGTCAACGCTCCCTGCTGCAGGAGAAGGGGGCAGGGGGCAGGGTTTGTGTGCTGTCAGGGGACGCTGCCAGCAGCGGAGCGTGGCCCCCTTTGCCATCTGCCGCTTCCCAAGGGGGGTTCCTGCCTGGGGGCTTTGGATCACAAAGGTCTCAAAGAATTAGGCTGAGTCGCTGAAGCCTCTGCACCCTCCTGCCCTGAGATACCGAAAGAAAAATCACCCTCATGATTTGTTTGGTGATGGTAGTCTGGGGTTACTCACAGAGATGGGGGACTAGCCCAGTGTTCTGGTGTCACAGCCATATAATTCTGTGCTAATTCCCTGCAAAAGAAAATTCTTCTTTCCTTTTCACTGTACAGTTGATTGTTATTAATGAAACCGAAGGGATAGGGGAATATCTTTCATTTTCTGACCAGGGTCTCTGGAGTAAAGCAGAATATGCTGAATTCATTTTCACTGAATTCAGTTTTGTTAACAAACAGTTATCGTCTTTGCATGAGAAATGGGTAGATTGGTTTTGGAAGATCAATAATTGGTCAGCTATTAACAATGCTGGCCTGTGTGATTTGGTTTCCCAAGAAGTGCTTTAACTGTCAGCAGTGGGTTGCTTATAAACTTGCTCTAAATTTCTCAACTCTGTTGGAAATGTAGTTTCATATACCTTTCTCCTTCCTTGACCCGCTTTCTTTGGCAACAAAAAAAAAATACTATTTAGTTATTCTAAAAGAAATAAATTCCAGGATAATTGTGTTGCTGAGAGACAAGGATGGTGCAAATGCTTGGAACTCAGCCCTAATGGGATGGCAGAAAACGTAGAGTGGAGATAGATGAAAACAGCTTCAGGAGTCATGCAGTTTGGCTTCCTTTTTTTGATGGGAAGGGTAATTTTATGGTTATTAACATCTGTGTCTGTGTAGAGCAGAGGCCCAGCTCTGCCAGCTTTACTCACTCTCCTCCTGACTGTGGTGGTGGTTGCAATTACGAGTCCTGTGCATTTTAGGCAGGAATCAAATTAAAGTTTTACACTGTGAAGTTATTTTTTACTAAATATGTGTTTATGACCAGGATCTTTTATCCTTCTGTTGCTGTCAGGCAGTGGGTACCAGAAACTTGGCTTTTATGCAACTGGCACTTGGTTCTGCTGGGTATTTGTTGGGCCAGGAGAGGGCCTGCCCACTGCTTTGGTTCTATATTTGGAGAAAGAGAGGGAAGCATTTTCACAGGGGTAAAACTAAATTCAGTGACTTTCCCAGGTTACCCAGGGGCTACGAATCAGAGCTGGAGAAGATTCTCAGATCCTCAGAGGTTGACCAGGTTTGTCCTCCTTCTCTACATTGCCACCACCCCAGCTAAAGTCTTTTTGCTGCTCGCCTCACCCCAGGCTCACAGGGTTGGACTCTGTCTGGGCAATTCCCATTTTTTCTTGCCTCCTTTCCTGCTCTTGGTGCCTACTACAGCACCAGTGTGAGTGTCTGCTGTAGGGGCAGGCAAGCTGAAAGTCCTAAACAGCCCATGCCACTTCCCCAGAGCTCTGAGCTGTGCAGCTTGGGAGCTGAACACACGTGCATGCAACACACTCATTATGGCCCTGCTTTTAAAAGTCTTTATTTTCCCCAAGCTGCTTGAACACCTTTGTGCTTCTCCCTACAAAGAGGGTGATGCTGCACCAATACTTCTGGGCAAGCATTTTGGTGGGGAAGGCAGGCCATGCCCTGCGAGTTCGGATGTGTGGGATGTCCATCCTTTCTCCTCAGAGCCTTGCTGTGCTGTCTGTGAGATCTGGTCCCCAGGCTCTGCCACAACACCCCTGTGTCAGGAACTCCTCCTTTCCATCCCCGCCTGGCTGGCTCCCTGCAGCTCCCCCAGGTCCTCTGTGGGATCATTTGGCTTTAGAAGGTGTGTGGGATGGCCAGAGGGGTTGCAGCTGAGCTGTGGGAAGGGGACAGAAAGTTTCTGCAGCAAATGAGCAGAAAGTGTGGGCAGCACTGCACCCATTAGCACCACTGCTTATGAGCAGAAGGGATGAACAGCTCAGTGCAGCATCCCTGCCTCGGGTTTCACTGGGGTGGGGTTGGTTTCTGCCAGGCTCACCTTCAGTTTTGCCAAAACATGTCGGACCGGAGGAACTTTGGTTTCTCTGACCTCGGAGCTGGGATCTGGAGGTGGCTCCTGGCAGCCTGTGAGGCCAGAGAGGCAGGATGTGCTTTGGGTGTGCAAGGGAGAGCCTCTCCCCATTGTGCCTGGGCTAGGACAGAGAAAATCCCTGTTCCTGACCCTCTGCTGTGCTGCTCCCTGCCTGGGTGGAGCCCAGCCCCATGGCACCTGTGCCCAAGCACTGTCACCAGAGCAGCACCACGGGCTGAGTGTCCTCTTCCCAGCACAGCCACCCCAAAGCCCAGGTGGTGGATGGCAGTTGAGGGTTTCTGATGAGTGTCCCCAGAGATCCCTGAACTCCCTGAGCTGGAGCTGCTGCCAGATGACCTCCCAGCTGTCCCCCTTGTCCCTGGACAGATGGATGGAGCTGGATTTACAGGACAGCCCCAGCGTGTCTGGTTAGAACCTTCTTTGCAGGAGGGCAGCACAGGTCTGGGGAGTGGGGCTTCACCTGCCATCCTCTCTGGGTGATCTGGGGTGATGACCCAGGTCTGCTGGCCCTGGACCAGGGCCCCTCTGTCACACACTCTGTCTGTGAGGCTGCTGTCTGTGGCAGTGTGCTGGGGACACCAGGCCCGGGGGAAGTCCTGGCTGACCACGCTGTTCCCTGTAGCTGCTGTTGGGTTCCTGGTTGGTCTTAAGAAAGGGTGGATTGGAAGCTGGAAGCCCCCATAAAAACTCATATTAAACCCTCAAAGTCTGTGTTTTTTCCAGCTGCATTTGAGTCCTTGCACTGCTCAGCCATGGCAAAGCATGGGGTGGGCTGGTGGCTGATTGCACCTCTCACTTGCAATGACCTGATGCATTCTTTTCTGTTCTTGTATTTCTGTACCCTTCCTCTCTGCCTGTTTGAGTGCAACATATTTAGGGTAGGGACTGGCTCAGCCTCCCAGGTGTGTGCCCTGCCTGGCACAGCAGGACCCTGATGCTGGATTTGGTACTCTTTCTCCTGGGGTGGCCCAAGCAGCAGCAGTAATTTTGTCCCTTGAGTTGCTGAGCTCTTTGGGTGTCACAGGGTTGTTGTGGGAGTGCCTTTGGTTACAGGAAACAGCACAAATGGCCTTAGAATTGGACTTAGAGAAAAATGGGGAATGAGGCCAAACAAACAGCCACAAAGCCCTCAAAGCTATGAAATGGAAAGTTTTACCTTCTGAAGCCTGAAGTGTGTAGTGAAGCATGAGTGGGTAGCCAGGAGTGTTGTTCTGGGATCCCAGTGGTGAGTCCTGAGGTGTTGCAGGATGGTGGGGGAGCGTGGTGGGCAGTTCTGTGTCCATCTGGGGCTGGGCAAGCTGAGCCTCCCCCCATGCAGAGCAGCCCAGGGAGCCCACAGGCAGGCAGGGAGGAAGCTGCAGAAATGTAATGTCTGGCTTTGACAGTTGCTACAATTTGTAACAGGAAACCATTTTACCAGACAGGGGTGAAGAAGGAAACAGAAATTTGAGTGTGGAGGGGAAAAGCTGCTTGAGATTTTGGTTATTTTCCAGGCACTCAATTAATGATGCTTCAGCTGCAGGTACAACCAAACCTGCTTCTCAGCTGCCAGGTGCCTTGGGGAGGCATTTGTGGAACAGGAATGAGTTTTGCCAGGCTCATAGTTATTCCTGCAGCCCACGATGATGAGGCACAGCTACAGACTCCTTCCCTCTTATGACCCACTGTGAATCCACCCCAGGAGTGCACCCTGTGCCTCCCCCTTGCTGGGTGCCTATCCATGGATGTGCCAAAGCCATTATCCTTTGTGCTCCCAGTGCTGGAAATAAAAAACAAACTTATTTTCTTGGAAGCAGTGGAGATGCTGTCGTGACCCAAGGAGCTGCTGTGGTTCTGCTGCTGCTTTATTTGGTGCTTGTGCAGACACTGCCAGAGCCTTGTGTCCTGCCTGCTACCGTGTCTGGCAAAAAAAGTTGCAAAAGCTTAGAGAAAAGCCAAAGAGATGATTAAAGGATTTGGAAACATGCTCTGTAATGAGGCAGGCAAAGAGCTTAGCTGGCTTGCAGGGTGTTGTATTGAAATGTGTGAGTATCTCAATGGGAACTTTGATTTAGGGAGCTTTACTGTCCTGCAGATCAGAGCAACGAAACTCAAAGGCTCACATTTCAAACTAGACAGGCTCTGAGTGAGGCAGGGAGCACTGGAGGGGGTGTGATTTTCTAATGGAATCAGGTGCCAATATTTAAATAATTCTCTCTCTCCAAATGTCTAAGTGCAGCAGGGTGTTTTCTGGGAGACACAGGCTCTAGGTCAGGCACAGCTATTGCACAGGATTAGGCATTAACTGGGGAAGCCCTGTGGCTCTGATTACACAAGGGCTCAGCCTGGGTGACAGCACCATCCCCCTGTGCCTGAGCATGCACAGCCAAGGTGAGTGGCAGGGGAGGCAGGGACACACAGGTTTGTTCTGTGCTTCCCACTGGGTGCCTGCCTGGGGTAAGCACCATGGAACTTTCAGAAATATTTCCCTTTGATTTTTTTTGTGTATTTATTTTCATTTTTGCAACTGGAGCTCTTGGCAGCTCCAGGACAGGCTGGGACTGGGCAGGGGGTGCCACGTCAGTGTTAAAAGTAGGGAAATTTAACAGCAACTTCTTTTTTTGCTGCCTGCAGTGCCACAGCTTTGCTTGCACAGCACTCAAGCCTTTCTAGTTCACGTCTGGGATTTAATGCAGTTGGTTATTTACAGTTTCCAGGGCTGTTCATGTGTGTGAGGAAAGCATGTGAGTGTCAGCATCCGTCATACTTCTCTAATCAAGCTGCTTCAGGAGATACTCTTGATAGCACCGCTTTGCATTTCGGGGCACACGCTTCCACCCGGGGCTGCTAAAGCTGCACTGCAGCACCCAGCTGTTCTGGCTGAGAGAGTTTTGCATAGAGTTAAGAGAGAAGTGCCTGGGTGGGTAGTTGTCTTTCTCTTATTCTGCATTCCTGCTCTGCTGTTGAATCGCAGGAGAGAGATGACAGAGAGATGTGGTATAATGCACAAGAGAAGGGAAAACATAAATTGGGATTTTGTCCCCTGCAATGCCAGCCAGTCGTGGCTCTGGTTTTGTCCTTTCCCACTCAGTGTCCAGCCTGCTGGCTGATTGTCTGGTCCGCTTATCACCCTCTCTTTTGCTTTGGATTTAGCAGGGGAGCTGAACACCCGCAGCCATGACGACTCACGTCACGCTCGAGGATGCCTTGTCCAACGTGGACTTGCTGGAGGAGCTGCCCCTGCCAGACCAGCAGCCATGCATCGAGCCTCCTCCCTCCTCCATCATGTACCAGGTACTTCATCTCCCCAAGGCACAGGGCAGGGAGGGCTGTTCCAGTGGCTCATGCAAAGCTTGGGGCCACACAGAGCTGTGAGAACCAGCTGCAAACATCCGGGGTTCAGCGTGTTGAAGGAAGCGTTCAGAACAGATCTGGCCACAAATCTGTTCCCAAGAACTTTAAAAGGAAGGCACCAGAGTTTGGTGAAAGGGACTTTTAAGGCCAAGTGAAAATGAGGACCAGAGTGCATGAATGGGTGGGAAGCAGGAGATAAGATTTGTGATAACAGCAGAAAGTTCTCAGCGATGTTTATTTGTGCACATATTTCTGTGCTTCCTTTCCGCGATCGTGCGTGCATCGAACTGAGTGGGCTCAAAGTCCTGCCTGGCTTTGGCTGGCCTGTGCCTCTAGCCCAGCTGGAGCTGCTGGCATGCAAGGGAGGGCAGCTGCTGGAACCACTTCTCTGCCCTGAACAGCTCAGATTTAGCTGCAGCTGCACTCACCAAGCAAAGCTTGGCAGGGGCCCAGGGCACGGCTCCCGCAGTGGGATGCCTCTGCTGCTCGGCCACCACACCCTGCCCTATAGCACACACCCAGGGTTAAATATAATGGGGGGTTCCTTTCTCCATCCTGCCACTCCTGAGTTCCTGGCTCACCCGTGGCAGTGTATAAATACACCAGCACTGTGATTTTTGTGCCTTGTATGCAGGGCTTTGGAATTGCAGCAGGTCAGACCCCAGGCTCATTCCAGAGCTTTGGTATCTCTATGGGTTATCAGACCCAAAGGTCATTCTGGGCTGTTTAAATTTCAGCTCTCCCTGAAAAATCTTGATGCAATTATTTGCTTATCTCTTCTTTCAATAAATTTTTATCCTTTGCTGGCTTGTGTCTCATGAGGGGCTCAGGGTCCAGCCTTATGGCACAGCCTCCTTTCAGGGTCATGAATTTGTGCACACAGCTGGGCCTAAAACTGGATCTGGAGACGTTGGCCAAGCCTGTTTCCTCATCATACTCAGTTTGTATGTAGCCCTTCCTCCTGCTAGCCAGAAATGCTCGTGCAATCTCAGCTTTTGTTGTCACACTGGTCACATGTGAGGTCCTGGAGGCACTAAGAAGAGTAGCCCTGTGGCCACAGGTCAGTGCTCCCAGCTTTCCTGCTCAGGAAATCAGTTACTGAGGTGAGTGTGGTTGCTGCAGTGCTGCTGTCATCACAAGGAGCAGCTCTGGGTGCTTGGGACCTCTGTCTGCCCTGCCCTGCAGCAGGTACCATCAGCCAGCCTTGGCAGAGGAAATCACCAAGCACAGGGCATGTGAAAGGCACTCCAGAGAGCCAGGGGAGCTGATTTTCCATCCCCAATCTGCCTCTGCAGTTTCTTGCTCCCCTGTCCCAACCCAGAACTGTATCACAGCTTCCAGAACAAATGTTTGTCCCAACAACTGTTTTTGCTTGCAAGAGCAACAGTAGCACTGATAATAGCACCTGGATGAGGGCTGACTTTCATATTTATGTTTTCCAGACAGCTCATTCCCTGCCCTTTCTCTGTGTTTATCCCTTGGCCTTCCTGCTGACAGGATGTGGTCTTCCCCTAGCAGCCAGGGCACAAACAGAAATTAATAAGGCTGCATCTGTCTTTGAGTTACCAAGCTAAAATCCCCAGAATAATTGCTCTAGCTTTTCTCTCTGGTGTGGCTGCTGTAAAGTTGGGCTTAATTCTGCAAGGATTGTAAATGTCAGTCTTGACTGCCATATTTCCACACATATTCCCTGCAGGACAACCATGTGTGATTCCAAAGCATCTCAGGGTGTGTGTATGTATGAAACTACTTCAGACCTAGAGGTGCAGCACCTCAAATAGATCACAAGCTCCTCCCATGCCCCAGGAACCCTTCTAATTCTGCTTTTTGCCAGCACATCCCATGTTAGGCTGTACCAGGTGAGCAAACAACCAGCTGTGTTTAATCCCCATCTCTCTGTTTTGCCCACAGGCTAATTTTGACACAAACTTTGAAGACAGGAATGCCTTTGTGACAGGCATTGCCAGGTACATCGAGCAGGCCACGGTGCACTCCAGCATGGTGAGTCCCCCAGCACTGTCCCCAGGCTGCTGAGCCCCCAGTGCGTGCCCTGTCCCACCAGCACCCCTCTGTCTTTCAGAATGAGATGCTGGAAGAAGGCCACGAGTACGCCGTGATGCTCTACACGTGGAGGAGCTGCTCACGAGCCATCCCTCAGGTAGTCAAGCCCTTCCCAGGCAGGGGTGCTCCCAGAGCACCTCTTTGGTTTTGTCTTGAGTGTGGGTTAGTTTGGAGTGGAGACAGAAGAGCAGGAAAAGCAAAGCCAACTAAAGCAGACCCAGCCATGAGGAGATTGCTGCTGTGGATTGGGTATTTTGTATTTGCTGCTGTGCTGCTGTTGCCTCCCTGGCTACTCCAGCAAAAGGCTGTGGCTAAGCTGATGGCAAGACTGCACTACAAATCATGTGGTGTAGTGTCCTCCCTGAGACATTTGTGCCTCTCTGAGCAGATTGTGGGTCCCTGCCCCTTCCCCCTGTGCTCCCCTCAGGCTCCTGCAGTGCTGTGTGTGATGGGGGAGCAGGGAATGCCATGGCAGAGGGTTCAGTTACACCTTGACCAGGTTTGATCTTGCAGTGACCCCTGTGCTTTGCCTTGGGGCACATGGATGTGGCCAGGGAGGTGCTGTGATGGCCCCCCAATCTCCCTGCTTGGTCAGGTGCAGCTCCCTGCTGCAGCAGAGACTGTGGCTTCACAGGTGAGAAACAAAGCCTGCACCTGGGTGTGCACCACTCCTCCCACCCCCACTGCATCCTCGTGGCCATTGGTGCATGGTGGATTCTCAGGACAAGGCTTTGCTGATCCCTGTGAGTCCCTTCCAGCTCAGAATATTGTGTGATTCTGTGGTACTGCCTAACTGCAGTGTGGGACAGCAGGGCAGGGGCATTAGATTACCCACTGCAGGGAGGGCAGGGCTCCTTTGGCATCAGGCTGGCTGATGTGTCCTCCCATGCCCTGAGAGTCAGCTGCTGGGTTACTGAATGTGCACCAGAGCTGTCAGCCCCATCACAGCCTTCTGGGAGCAACAGCTGCAAACAAAACCAGAGGAGGGCAGCAGGATGCCCTGGGCAGCTGGTGTTTTCCCTGTGCGTTTGATAATGACTCCAAGTAACTGCTTTGGAAGTGAGATGGATGACAACTGAGTAAGTCCTTAAATTTAGCTTCCCAGGAGCTCAGTGACAGTGACTCAGTTCACTGCTGTCAGCCACAGACACGCCCAGTGATTTTTAATGGATCTTCAACAGAACCAGAATAATCCCAGCGTGGCTCTGGCAGAGCTGTAACCTGGTGCTTTGTGTGTCTTGCAACACATATCTCAGATAACTTCATGCTAGAATATTATACAGCAGCTCCAGACTCCATGCTTGTGTTCCATGCCAGACAAATGCATTAGAAAACTTTTATCCCCCAGAGTCAGGATTGTGCCTTTTTTACAATGCGTGGAGAGAATTTCAGATCTGGAATATTCCCTTTTGCTTTCACCTGTTGTATTGAGAACCAACCCCTTCTCAGGTCCCTCTGTTGTCTTTGGGTGGGGACAGGAGTCCATGTGAAGCAAGAAGATGGTGCCACAGTGACCCACAGCTGGCTTAGAAGCTGATGCTGACACAGATGGTTTTCTTTGCAATGCAGGTGAAATGTAACGAACAGCCAAACCGAGTGGAGATTTATGAGAAAACAGTGGAAGTGCTGGAGCCAGAAGTCACCAAGCTTATGAAGTTCATGTATTTTCAGGTAAGTGATCAAGGAGAGAGGCAAAAATAATCTATTTACTTTGGTGCTGACATCCCAAGCAGGACTGTGCTATTTTTGCCTGCCAGGACAGCCCCCAGTAGCTCTCCCTTGCAGCCACCTCAGCAGAAACCTGAGACCTGTGTGAAGGAAAATCTGTGTGTCCCTTGCTCAGCCCCAAAATCTTCTATACAGGTTGGGAAAGAGCACACCTCAGCCCTTCAAGGCCATGGAGACCCAGAGTCCCCACTGTTTGGAGCTAAGGGTGTCACAGGCTCCTGTTTTTTGGGGATGTTGGCTGATGTGGAGAGCTGATTCTCCATTGCCATGAGGCAGTCACAGCTGCTGTGGGCTCCCCATCACCACTGCATTATAACCAGCTGCAGCTGAGTTTCACAATCATTTTTAGGTTTTATATCCTGTAAGGCCTTTATGTCCCACCTAAAAACTGCAGCCTGATTTTGCAGAGCACCCCACACCTGGGGCAGGTGCAGCTGAAGAGTTTGAGCCCCTTTCTCCTCTCACGCTCCCCTGAGTGTGCTTGTCAGCAGTGATTTGTAAGAATGCTTCATTGCATGGGAACAGCAGAGAGGAACCTCAGACCCTCCATCCCAAGCCAAAAAATGCTTTATTTAAAGGAGCTGGTGGGGTGGAGGGTGTTCCCCTGGTGGTGCGTGACCCTGTGCCCCTGTCCTGCAGCGCAAGGCCATCGAGCGGTTCTGCAGCGAGGTGAAGCGCCTGTGCCACGCTGAGAGGAGGAAGGACTTCGTGTCTGAGGCCTATCTCCTCACTCTGGGCAAGTTCATCAACATGTTTGCTGTCCTGGATGAGCTGAAGAACATGAAGTGCAGTGTGAAAAATGATCATTCTGCTTACAAAAGGTGAGAGGGGACAAAGTGGCAGGAATGGGGACAGGACTGTGCCTCGTCTGACCAGCAGTGAGGGCAGGAGGACATCAGGGCTGAAGATGGGATTTCTGTGCTGTCCAGGCTCTCTTTGTGAATTTATCCCAATCTCTGAGCCCTGTTGTGTTTCAATTCCCTCTTGGTGAATAGAGTTGTGATGCTCTATTCTATAGGGGGGTCTGAGGCTGCAGCGTTGCTGCAGGTCAGACAGGGAAGGTGGGTGGTGACAGTCTCACATTGGCTGAGTGACCCTTGGTGATGGTGGATTTGTCCCTTCCAGAGCTGCCCAGTTCCTGAGGAAGATGGCAGACCCCCAGTCCATCCAGGAGTCTCAGAACCTCTCCATGTTCCTGGCAAACCACAACCGCATCACTCAGGCAGGTCCCTTTCTCTGAGCCACTGAACCTTTCATGGGTAGAGAGGAGCGGTGACCTTGCTGAGGCTGACAGCACCTCAGACCAGGCTGTGGCAGCAGCTGTTGGGTCTTTGGCTCTGGTGGTCTTTTGGTCAGGCTGTGTAATTCTAGCAGTGTCTCCTCATGTGTCATCCTGGGTGGCTCTGGAGGTCTCCATGTGAAGACAAAGATCAAGGTCTAAAAGATGTAAGAAGAGGAAAGGAGGAAAAGTTTCTGCTAGAACTCCATCCCCTGCAGCTGCATGGGGACTGCAGCTCAGCCCCCATGGCCCTCCACACTTCACAGGCTCCACTGGTTCTGCTAACTAGTTAAAATATCACAGAGACAGGAGTCAGACAGTCTGCTCAGAGTCACCCCCCTTTGCATCTCATTGTCTGATGTTTGGGTGTTGTGATCAGTCTGAAGAATTGTCCTGCAAAGGAAGGTTGTTTTTTCCAGGTAGTACCATGAGCTCAGTCTTCTGCTAGTAAACTTAAGAAAACCACACAAATGAGCTTTGAAGGAACCTCTTATTTTTTTACTCTTAGTCCTCAAAATGTTTCCTGCCTGGTTTCTGCTGTTCCTCTGCCTACGTGGATAATGTGGTTTCTTTGTGTTTCAGTGTCTGCACCAACAACTAGAGGTTATCCCCGGCTATGAGGAGTTGCTGGCTGATATTGTCAACATCTGTGTGGATTACTATGAAAACAAGATGTATCTCACCCCCAGTGAGAAGCACATGCTCTTAAAGGTGAGGTTGGGCCATGCTTGTGGGGCTGGTGCTTGCATAGAGTCACTGTTGTTTTAGTAAAGTGAAATTCACTCCTAGGACAACACCTCTCTTCAGTTTCTTGATTTTTTTGCTCTTTTGGGCTGGCATGCATCCCTTTTCTGCAGAGACAGTGCCCAGCACACGGAGGGTGAGAGCACTGGTGGGTGCCCTACATCCTCCAAGGCTGGAAGGGGTTTTTCTGTTGTGCACAGAAGTGCAGGATCGTGGGCTTGACCTATGTAACTGCAGAGGACGTTGTAAAATCACCACCAACTTTGTAACCCAGAATTTTCTCCTTGATGCCCATTCCCAGCAATAATTCCCTGCAGAAGACAGATGCTCCCAGGTTTGTTTTTCTGGCTGTAAAGAGTTCTCAAGATAAACATGCCAAAATATCCCTTTATTTGGTGTATTTGTCCTTGCTGTCAGTCAGTTATTGGCAATGATTGCAGTCATTATTACCATGAAAACTTCATTACAATGGTGTGAGTCAGCTCACGTTCTCTGAAGTGTGGGGAGTTTCACTCTCTGTAATGATTTGTACTGAATTAATGACAGGGGGGGAAAAATCAGTTCAGGAGATTATTTTAAATTCTTCTCCAGGAGTAAACTTTTGCCTTCAGATGGAGAAAACTTTTGGGTTGTTGTTATGTGGGGAGAGGAGGAACAAATAACCAAGGGAAGCATCCTGTGTTTTTGCACACAATTCATTGTGTGCCCTCTGCCTACCATGTGCCACCTGGCAGATACAGGCATATTTTAAACATTTCCTCATGAGGATCAGGTGGTGAAAAGGAACCTGAAATGGTCTTTCCTCATGCTGAGTGGTGGAGAACTGTCTTTGACATGTGCTGCTGACTTCATGCTGATGAAACCTTGCCTTTCCATCTTCTCCAGGTGATGGGGTTTGGCCTGTATCTCATGGATGGGAATGTCAGCAACATTTACAAGCTGGATGCCAAGAAGAGAATCAACCTTAGCAAAATAGACAAATTCTTCAAGGTCAGTGAGCTGTCTGTGTGAGGCTGGTGTCTACTGCAGACCAGTGGATTAGCAGCCTGTACCACTGCACGTGCTGCTAGCAAAAAACAACCGCAGGAATCACTTACAGGTCCAAAAACCCCAAGGGTTGAGAAGCTATCTAGGCCAAAGGCTGAGGAGGGAATTGCTGTGAGCAGGCCTGGGCACAGAGCTGCAGCAGGGGTGAGGGGAGCAGAGCTGAGCCTGCAGGGCTGTGGATGCACAGCAGCGCTGGGCTGGCTCTGCAGTGGGAGCTGCAGCTCTGGCTGCTTCCTGCCAGGGCCCAGAGGATGGAGAGGCTGTTTCATGGGAGGATGTACCTGACTGACATGGCTTCTGTCTCTTTGCACATTCCTGAGGCAGGTTTGCAGTCTCTGTGGTTTCAGGCCACCAGCAAACCTGGCTGGTTTGCTGAGGTCTGTGTGGGTGATGGTTCTGCTTCTCCTTCCCTCTGCAAGCTGCTGAGCTGAGGGACAGAGGACGCAGCTGGCAGTTTTATTTTATGTATAAATTGTGCTCCCTGTAGCACAGGAAAACCTTTTGGGGGAGTTTGTGTCAACTGGGACTTGGAGGTGCCCAGTGAGATCTTCAAAGGGTCACTCTGTTGTTTGATGAACTGTTTTTGTCTGGTCTGAGATGTGGATTTTGGGGAAAGGCCCGTGAAGCCTGGGTGCTCCCAGTGGCAGGATGGGAAGCAGCCACACAACCTCTCCCTGCTGAAGCACATCTGACCATGTTCTGATCCACAGCTGGAGGCCAGGCTGCACTGCCCTGGGACCACTCAGCACAGGAAAGGTTTGGGATAACCCTGATGCTGGAGAGGAGGGCTGAGAGCCCACACAGCATCTCAGGGAAGGTGGTGCCTCCTTCCCACTGCTTCTGGGCACAGGCTGGGACTGGGAGGCATTTGGGTTTGGAGCTGTAGGAGGCATGGTGGGATCTAGCAGAAGACAAATGAGTTGGTGGCAAAGAGCAGGAGGACAGCAGAAGAATCTCCCAGATGGAGCAGATGGAGTCCTTCCTGAGTCCTTTATTAATCTTTCCTCTGAGATGGAAAGATTAGTTTCTGTTACCAAGACTTGCTCCAGATCAGGGAAAATGAGAAGGTGGTGATTTGTGGGAGGGCACAGAGGGCTCCTTCCCCTCAGTCTTCCAGCACAGTGGATTCTCCCTGGTACTTCCCCCACTGGTGGGGTGAGGAGCCTGGGTGAGGAGATTGGTTGTGGTGTTGGATAGAGGATGTCTCCCTGCTTATTGCCCCGAGGTTCAGTTTATGGGTGATGTGCTGAGTGTGTGCAGGGGAGGGAAGAGGTGAGCCCAGGCTTGATGGAAGGTTGGGGTGCCTCCTCCCCTGAGCGAATGGGGAACTGTTCACCCCAATTTGTACCATTTCCTGGGGACAGCCCTGAGAGAGAGAGCCACAGGCACCATTACCTTATGGACAGGGCAATGGTGAGGTGTTTAAAAAACCTCCCATCACTGGGGACACTGCTCTGCAAAGGTGATTTATCACATCATTCTTTAGAGTCTTCTGGGTTTTCCCTGATTCAGCTTTTGCTAATTCAACTAAATCTCTAAATCAAGCCTTCAGTGTAGTCTGTAGAGTTTGGTCATCTTGGTGCATTCAGACAGATTTGCTGCTCATTGCAAAGTGCTGTGGGTCATCAGAGAATGAGGTAAAAAACCTTCCATTGCATGGAGTAACTTTCTCTTTTTCAGCTTGGTTTCCATTTGCACTTCTCCAGCATCTACTGTGGTCTCACCTAATCAGAAAAGTACCACTCCAAACTAGCAGATCTCAATGAGGAAAGACCAACTGCTCCTTCACTACGTCTGCTTATTGCCTTCTGATTAAATTTCTAGTGGATTGCCCAGGAATTTGAGTAGTGAAAATGAACTTCATTTAAACCTTTTATGGAAGTGCCGGTGGGAATCCTTGATGACAGCATTACACATCCTGTGCACAACTCAGCCTGAGAAGAGAAGTGTGTGATAATAGGACAGGGAATTTGCCCCCATCTTCCCTGAATTTTGGGGCAAGGTTTTTTCTAGCTGGGTGAAGTTAAAGCTTCATATTTTGTTGATAAGCTGTCCTTGGTTGGATTTTGTTTGCAGGTGGAAGTTTAGTGAAGGAGGGACATGTCTGATCTTGAGGTATCTTCAGAGCACTTGGAATTTATTTCCCATCCAAAACCTTCTGAGATGTGAAGGGCAAGCAGAGCCATGTGTCTTTCTCTTCATGGAGAAGTTTTAAGACACTCACAAGCAACCACAGTGCTGAGTCCCTGGGGAAAGCTGACACCTTCCTGGGTGTCCAAAATAGCAACATGTTGGCTTTTCATTCCTCTGATCTCTTGGAGAATTAGGCTGGGAGACAATAAGGCCTGCTCAGGACCACACTTCTCTCTTTTTGTTGTAAGAAGAGCCTTTCCTCTGGCTGGTTACAGCACTGAACCATTCTGGCTATAACCAGCCTGGTAGCAGTGAGCCCAGGGCTCCAGACCATGCAGAGGGAGTGATTTCCTCTCACAGAAAGCCTTGTGATTGTTGTCAGTCATTTCCTAGGTGAGAAATGACCCTGGGTCCAGGTTTGCACTTTGCTTCAAACATCCTGACACTTTGCAAAGCTTCAGAGGTGCAGTATTCCTTTTTGGAGTCCCTTGTGTTGTGCTGGGGCCAGGCTCTCTCTCTTTCTCTCTCTTTCTCTCTCTCTGCCATGTTTCAACCATCTTTTGTTTTCTTTTCCAGCAGCTGCAGGTGGTTCCTTTATTCGGCGATATGCAGATAGAACTGGCCAGATACATTAAGACCAGTGCTCACTATGAGGAGAACAAATCCAAGTGAGTGCCTGCCATAATGTCTCTTGGCTTCTGTGTGTGTCCTGAGGGCCGTGGGGCCGCAGCCCCTGGGTGTGCGAGGCCTGTGCCCGTGTGTGTCCCCGTGAGGCGTGAGTCTGGCGTGCCAGCTCTGTGTGCCCGCGTGTCCCTCCCTGTCCCTGCATGGGGAGATGTCCTCAGCGGCCCTGGGGGTGCAGCCAGCTCCCAAGCTCTGTGTAGCCATCCCCTGGGAGCAGGCAGGGCTGGGAGGGGGCTGGCAGCGAGGCAGGAGGAAGGAAGGGTGGCTGGTGCGTGGACTGGGGCAGCGCCGAGTGCGTGCGAGCGGTGTGAGTGTGAGCGGTGTCCCTGCTCTGGGGAGATTTTAATCCACAGTTTGCACCCCAAGGACAAAATCCTCCAGAGCATGAACACAGCAGTGGATCTCTGCAGTAGCCAGGGTGTCTCCTCTAGCTCAGGCAGGGTTCATGAAGAAGGATGGCAGCCGTAAGGATTGACTCAGAGGCTCAGACACTCTAGAAATTAATGAACTGGAAAAGGCTGCATGTGGCACTAACAACTGGATGTGGCTCTCAGTGCTCTGGTGTACTTGACGGGGTGATGATCAGTCAAAGGTTGGACTTGATGATCTTGATGATTCTATGATTGTGGATATTGTGGGAGAAGAGCAGGAGTGGAGAGCTCAGGAGCGGCCTGGGCTCACGGGCAGTTTGCTGCTGCCATCAGATGAATCCACAGACGTTGTTTCAGTCACAGCAGGCACGTGAGAGGCCCCACTTGTGTTTGTAGCTTTGCATCACGTCAGTGATTATCAGGAGAATCATTGTTAGGTATGGATGTCCTTGGAATAAGGTTTGCAGCCCCTTGTGAGCACAGCCTGTCTGAGCTGTGCCTGGCTGTCGTGGTGGGTGGCAGCCAGGTTTGCAGCAGGCAGTGCCTTCCACCTGTAGGACTGTCTTGGGTGGAAATCACATTTCTCTGGTGTCTGTGAGGAGCAGCCAGGCTGGGCTGTCTCTTCAGCAGGACAGGAACTAACCTGCAGTGTCATGGCTTCTGTTTGCTCGTCCCCCTCCACCCCGGAGGGTCTGGCTTCTCTGCCTGCCAGGAGCAGCCCTCCTCCCCTGCCTTCCCAAAAACTGGTTGAAAAGTGCCCATTAATTGTTCAGGAGAGGTTTGAAAACAACATGGCAAAACTCCTGAGCCAAAAGTTTTCAATTAAAATTGGGGGGGAAAAAACAAGAAAAAAAATATTCTGTGTAATGTGAATTTAAAGAATATTTTTGAAAACTCTTTTTAAAAAAGTGAAAAATTTTCTGAAGATTTGCTCCTTTTTATCCCAAATCATTCAGAAAGCACATTTCAACGAAACATGCATCAGCAGCATTCCTCATTTTCTCATCTCAAAACCGAGGTAGCTCATGGGCTGTTTTACCTATGCACAATTTTAATGTCTGTCTTTGAAATCTGTCTCACCAGGTCTGTGTGCCGTGCCGTACTAACCAATGTTTCTTCCTCACTCACTTGCCTTCCCAGCAAATTGCATGGGACTCCCAGCTCTAACTCTGCCCAGGTGCTTCCATGTAATCCCCATTTCTTACTAATACTGTTTTTGTCACTTTCTCTCCCTCCTTGTCTCCGTGCAAGTGGAATTAATTGGTGTTTTTCCCGCATGGTGCTTTGTTTCTGCCCTGTGGAGTAGGTTGTGTGTGGCAGGGAGGGCTGGGGCAGCCCGGGCCAGTCCTGCTAACCTGCCCCTTGTCCAGTGGGCAGCACGTGGAAACGGGTAAGAAACAAACTGGGGACTGGGGGAGGATGGATTTCACAAGGGATGATGTGGCCCAGCATTTCCAGATCCTTCTACCACCACAAATACTGGCAACAAGTGCAGTTAAATGTAGGGATAAGTGTAGGTCCATATCAGGGGCAGGTTTCTCACTTTCCTTTTGTATGGGCAGCCTAAATTGGAGAACAGGACTATCACAAGGTGGACAGTCATTCAGGGGGAAAAAAATTATAATCTGAACTTCTACATTGTGATGACAGAGTGAGACATGGTAATCTCACTGATGGACAATTGGTTTCACAAAACATTTTGGTGGAGCCATTCTGGTTCTATATCTGGGGCTAATACATTACAGGGCGAAAGGAGATATTAAATTAAATAGACCTGGTTTGTTCCATTCCTTCAAACAACTGTGCCTTTGGTTGCCTTTTTTTAGGATGACATTACACTGTTGCATTGTACATGTGGCTCAATGCAAATGAAAATCTAGTTCAGGTAATCATATTCTGTTCATAATTTTTACTCAGAGTTGTTGACTGAGCTGGTAGCATGAGCCAAAACCAAAAACAATGGGAGGGCTAGTTCTTTGCAGAGTTTTTCTTTGCAGGAGAAGGCAGCACAACCCAGACCTGGAGGGAGAACCTTTAAGGGGATGGTTATTCTTAGGCTTAGCTGAAAGGATGCAAACGATGCAGGTCTTTGAAATTCATCTTTCCCTGAAAGCTTGTCCTGTGATGGCCTGGAAAATTGCCATCTCTGCCCTTGGGGTAGGTGAGCCCACATGGAGAGCAGCCTTCAGGGTGGATGGAGCAGACACATTCAGGCTGAGAGGTGAGGCAAATGTCCCCATCCAGCTGTGTGAGACCACTCTGGACGACCCCACACACCAGAGAGACGACACGGGCTGACATTTGCCATGAGGGTGGCGTGCCTGGAGCACGTTGAGGCGGAGAGAGCAGCTGTCCCTGGGCTGTCTTGAGTGGAAGCTGTCTCCTGTCCTTGACACCATTGCTCTTTTTCCCAGGTGGACGTGCACTCAGAGCAGCATCAGCCCCCAGTACAACATCTGTGAGCAGATGGTGCAGATCCGGGACGACCACATCCGCTTCATCTCGGAGCTCGCGCGCTACAGCAACAGCGAGGTGGGTACAGCTGCACCCCTGCAGCCAGGGCTGAGGGGCACTGCTGGAACCTGCCTGGGGAGAATTTCAGACTCCCTGTGCTGACAGGCACCGACCCCAGGAGAGCACTGCGTTTGACCTGAGGCCGTGGAGAAGGCTTCCAAAATGGAATTATAGAACTGGGGTTATGGGTGTGGAGTTTGAAAGAAGTGTGTGATATCACGTGGTGGAAAACTTAAGAGTTGAAGGTTTAGAATACAGTAATATATACAGCAAGATGGAGGTTTTAGGGCAGAGGCTGGTCCTTCTTCTTTACCTTCTTCTTCACCTTTTTCTCCATGGGTTTGGGTGGGTTTGTGTAATTGGATAAAAATGTCTGTATTGTGGGCCATGGGTGGTTGGTTATTGGGTTAAAAGTAAAAATAATCTAGGTGTCATTTCTTAATTGGACAGTTTATCCTTAAAAGGCCTTGTAGAAAGAGAGATACATCTCCATTTTTAGCTTGTTAGAATTAAATGCTACAGAACTCATAGTTTGTGGGACTGTAACATAGATAAGAACTAATAAACATCTGAGTCTTAACAAGAAATACCATCTCACACATTTAATCCTGACCTTGGCAAAAAGAAGCAAAGAATCCATTAGTGGACAAGCCTGGGACAGAGCAATCTGGAAGGACCATGGTCTGTCACAGATGTACAGCAAGGAGGGATGAAGGACATGGGTGGAACACACCACTGTTGATGCAGAAATAAAAAAGCAATTTATGATAGGCTCCTGCAGGTAAAAATCATGTGCACCAGGAGATCTACAGCAACAGCTTCGGCTCCTTGACCACAGCTTTGTGAAAATAAGCAGAAGAAAACCCTGGCAACTGAATGTTTATAATCAGGCAAAAGTCAGAACACCAATGACTTGCAAATAGGGCTTTTCAATTACACAGGCCTATCAGTCAGGGCTTTGAGGAAAGTTCACGAAGGCATCTCTGTTCTCTTCATTACTGAATGCCAGTGCCCTCTCTGATGCCATTGGGACTGCTTTTTGCACGTGTGATCCTCATTCATCAGTGTCAGTTTAACAAATCGTAGCATTCTCAGGCGCTTCTTTTTTGGCATTTGGAAGAGCTTATTTGAACTTTAATCAGTAAAGGATTCTCAAGGATTTCAGTAGTATTAGACCATTGAAAAAGAATGGGAAAGTGGAATAAAAACCATTATTTATTTGCTCTGAGATGACAGGTCTCATTTTTTTTTTTTTTGTAGGGAATAATTTGACTGCCTGTGTAAAAAGAGCCTTGGCAAGGTCCTTTTCCCTGAGGGACAGTATATGCTGTACTCAATTCTAGCTTGGTCATAAGGTCAGGAATTCATTTCAGGCAGGATTTGGGAGAGAAATCTATTGACTGAGTGAAGCCCCTGCAGCAAGTTGCTCATTGTAGCACGATGCGATTTCTTCCAGGTGGTCACTGGCTCAGGCCTGGACAGCCAGAAGTCGGATGAGGAGTACAGGGAGCTCTTTGACCTGGCTTTACGGGGTCTGCAGCTGCTGTCCAAGTGGAGTGCCCACGTCATGGAAGTGGTGAGTGCATCCCTGCATCACTGAAAGCAGTTTGGGATGAGTCTAGGAGCAACTAAAACTAATTCAAATGATGATGGAATTTCTTAATTTGCAAAGTTTTGACCACATCTTAACACAAGTTCATGGCTGTCAAATGCCTGGTATGACTGGCAGCCTCCCAGATAAAGAAAACTAATTAACTAAGTGATAATAAAGCCAAGAATGTCAAACTGTAGTGATGTCTAGAGAATGGTTTTTTGGCATATGGCCTAATTCAGTCTTTCTAGCCCATCTTCTTCCTCATTGCAATGTTGACGTGGTCTCTTTCCATCTTCTAGTACTCTTGGAAGCTGGTTCATCCCACAGATAAATTCTGTAACAAGGATTGCCCAGGAACAGCTGAAGAATATGAGAGAGCCACCCGGTACAACTACACCAGTGAGGAGAAGTTTGCCTTTGTGGAAGTAGGTGCCACTTGCGCGAGAGTCAGAGCCAGTCCAGGCTGGTTTCCTGTCCATGTTCCTCAGGCCAGGGAAAGAGAATGGAAGAGTGTTCTCCCCATACTCTGCCAGTTCCTCATCCCTGTGACCCCTGTTACGGGATTAAGGGTCCCCACATCCCTTAATCTGGCCTTTAAATTGCCCCTGGCCAGCACTGGCTCTGTCATGGAGCCAGCTGATGTTGGTTTTATTGGACATGGGGGGAACATGAGAAGCTGCTTCCAGTAGCCTCTCACAGAAGTCACCCCTGTGGACTCCTGCTCCCAAAATATTGCCACACAAACCCAGAACAGGGGGTATTGCAGAGCAGTGTGATCTGGAGCAAGAGCAGCAGCTGCATCCAGGAGCTGTGCAAACTCAAGAGATGCTCAGCCAGTCCCCAGGACATATCAACTCTCAGCCTGGCTGTCTGTGAACAGTGGGAACAGTCCTCTGAGCCAGGCTCTGGGAGGCCCTCACCTTCCTCCTGCCTTACACAGTCCAGGGTGGAACAGGTGGTTCCTCCACTGTGCTGTTGGGCAGGGAAGGCTGTGCCCTGTGCAGATGCAGCTCTGTGCAAGCTGCACCCACACGTGGAGCATGTGCAGTTTCCTTGGATTGTGTGGTATTAAAGATACCAAGAGATCAGGAGTAGAAACAAGGGACAGGGGCTATTTGCAAGAAACTGATGGTATAAATGCTTTCCTCAGCTTCTTGTGACCTGTAAAACAGCTGACACCCAAAAATTAGCTGCCTGATCACTGGGCTTATGTTAGTTGAGTAGAATTAATTCAGAATTAATTCAGTCCCGAATTCTCTCAGCGCTGGATTTATAGCCCTCTTCACACAATGGAAAAACAGCAGATATATCTGGGTTTAACTTTTTCTTCAGGTGATTGCCATGATCAAAGGCCTGCAAGTGCTGATGGGGCGGATGGAGAGTGTCTTCAACCAGGCCATCCGCAACACCATCTACGCAGCGCTGCAGGACTTCGCCCAGGTGACCCTGAGGGAGCCTCTCCGACAGGCTGTCAGGAAGAAGAAGAATGTTCTGATCAGGTCAGTCTGTCCCTGAATGCAGTGCAAAACCCATATATTGATTAGTGTTGTTGCACTTTGTCATGCACAAGCACGTGGGCCTGTGTATGCTCCAGTACACAAGCAGCCAGCAGTCCTTGGCCAGCAGCTGCTCCAGAGGTAACTTTTGGGCATCATCCCAGCAACAGTAGCTGTGTATGATCCCACCTCAGGTACCTTTCCTCTCATATGTGCACAGCCATAGGTATTTTCTATCTTGAAGTAAAATCAAGCTTAAGCACTGCTTTCCCTCTCCCCCCACTCCAGTGTCCTTCAGGCAATTCGGAAGACGATCTGTGACTGGGAGGGAGGTCGAGAGCCTCCAAATGATCCTTGCCTGAGAGGGGAGAAGGATCCCAAAGGTGGATTTGATATTAAAGTCCCACGACGAGCAGTAGGACCATCAAGCACACAGGTATGTGAATGGTTGTCTCCAGTGGGGAATTCATGGTCTTAGAACCATGTGGGAGTCTCCCACCCTGTGGGTTAGCAGTTGTTTCCATGCTCTGTTCCACAAAGTCTTCATGCTGTTGTGTGTTAAATGTTGCTTTTGTGTCTAATTTCTTGTATAATTCCCAAAGCCTCTTCTTGTAGGGGCTTAATTATCTCTAACTCTGAAGGATAGTGGCTTATTTGTGCAGAGCGTGGTCACCAACTTGGAGAAGTGTTACTTTTTTGTTCCCAGAACACCAAGGCTGTGTGTGATGGTGTCTGGAGAGTGGTAACTGCATGTCACCTTTTTTCCAAAGCTTTACATGGTGAGGACCATGCTGGAGTCCCTCATAGCAGACAAGAGTGGCTCGAAGAAGACTCTGAGGAGCAGCTTGGATGGGCCAATAGTCTTGGCCATTGAGGAGTTCCACAAGCAGTCCTTCTTCTTCACCCACCTTCTCAACATCAGCGGTGAGATTATGTCAGGGGAGGCTTGAACCCAGCCCTTGCATGCTCAGAAAGACAAAAGCAGATCGGCTTTGCTCCTCGTTGACCTATGCAGAAGATTTTCCTTGATTTTTCCCAAATGTCCTACTTCTGCCTGGTTCAGGCATGCTTCTGTGCAGTAGTCGTTATATGAGCAGGGCTGTCAGCAAGAGCAAATAGCTGCAGGTGGGAATTTATTTTATAGAACTGGGTTTTCCTTCTGTCCCAGACAAACTGAGCCACTGGACACAGAAAAAGGCTTCCAAAGTAACTCCGAGCCATTCCAGTGCTCTCACTGTCCCTCTAGAGCAAAAGGGGTGATCCCTTCCTTCTTCTGGCATTACCAAGCGCTCAGGCAGCCTGGCCACGGTCTGAGTTTAAAACCAGAGACATCCTAGAAAAATGTTCTGTACCCAAAAACAAGGCTGCAGCAACTGCCTTCTGTGTCAAGCCCTCACTGCCATCCCCAGGGGGGTGACATGGATCCTATGTGCGTTCCAGAAGCTCTGCAGCAGTGCTGTGACCTGTCCCAGCTCTGGTTCCGGGAGTTCTTCTTGGAGCTGACCATGGGCCGCCGCATCCAGTTCCCCATCGAGATGTCCATGCCCTGGATCCTCACAGACCACATTTTGGAAACCAAAGAACCCTCCATGATGGAGTAAGAGCTGATGGGCTCTGCAGGGACCGTGCACGTGCTGGGGTTTGGGATTTTGTTCAGGAAGAAGGGTGGGCTGGTGATGAGCAGTCTTTCTGATGTGGGAGGTAAATAGATGTTCCTTGCTCTGCTGTCACATGAATGGTGCTGTGTGAACACCTCGTTAGCAGACACAGGGGCGACTTCCTGGCACTGGCACTTCTTCATGTGTCATAAACAACAGCTGGCAACTGTTGGGATGTGGGCAGGACACGGTGGCACCGTCACCTGCACGCAGCACTGACACAGATGTGTCACCAAAGGGGGTGGGCCCAGGCTAAGCTGCCTCAACTTTTTTTTTGTGTGTGGGATAAATTACGAGAGCGATTGCTGTTCTGCAAGTGTAATCATCTTCATAATGTTTTCCTTGTTAGGAAAACTTGGTTGTATGGGCATTGTCAGAGCACTCTCTGGAGTGAGGGCAAGGTGAAGGCTTTCTTAAAGGCAGAGAAGAAGCAAGTGTTGATTGAACAACTCATAATTAGCTCACTTCCAGGTCGGTTGTAGCTGCTTCCTGCAGAACCCAGGGATAAAGAGGGATTATTTGAGAGGCTGCAGGGGGTGGCAGTGATAGGAATGAAGTCAGAGAAAAGCCATTTTTTTACATCAGGCAGGGCATGACGTGCACTGGCTGCAGTTTATGCTCATAAGCTCCAAAGCCAATTTTAGCTGTGGTCTGTGTTCTTGCCCTCAGGTATGTGCTGTACCCTCTGGACCTCTACAATGACAGTGCATACTATGCTTTGACCAAGTTCAAAAAGCAGTTCCTGTATGATGAAATTGAAGCTGAAGTAAGTTCTCTTCATCTTTATTGCATGGAAAAAGCTCACTGGGGTCGCACTGTCCTGTTTGACCCAGCAGTTCATTATAGGCACCTTTCTCCTAAAAGAAATATCCCATCAGACTGAGAAGTTTTCAAAAAGATCAGCATTTACAGAGACCCTACAGACTCTCCTGATTAAGGGCTTCAGCTCAGCTGTACCTGTAGGGAGCCATGGAAGCCAAAAGCTGTCAAACACTGGGGACATGGCAGAGTCTGATGAGCAGAGGGTTTGAGACATCAGAGGAAAACGAGAAATTCCCTGAGAGGGAAGGGTGATTGAGGGTGGGGGACCAGGACCTGTAAGAACATGCAGAAACTATAAAGAGAGAAATGTAACTGCAATTTTCTGCTTACCTTCAGTACTGTGAGAAGTGCAGTGTGGTTTTAAGATAGTGTGACCTTTAATATATGTTTGTATTAAATGAAGGATCTGTGTTGGGTTATATTGATCTTGCATGCATAGGAAGGAGCTGCTCTGTGCTGGTGACACCCTCACCAAGTCTTGTTTTTTCTCCCCCAGGTGAATTTGTGCTTTGATCAATTTGTGTACAAGCTGGCAGATCAGATCTTTGCCTATTACAAAGCGATGGCTGGCAGGTAGGAGAGCCTGACTGCTGATGGTGACTGATGATATCGCTGCATCCAAATTGCTGTTAACCAAAAGATTTCCCTCAGGGCACAGCCACAGCAAGAAGATAACACATAGATCATCCCTGTCCCCCAGAGCTGGCTGTCCACGTCAGACCAATGTAGATGGGGAAAATTAATTAAGGAGCCACAGTTAAAAGTGAAAAAATAATAATTGGCATCTGGAGTAGCAGTCAGAGTACAGTTTGTGAGAGCAGCAGAAAAGCAAACTGAGCTTATTACAGGCATGTCCTTGCTTGACTTCTGTTTCTGTACCAGGCAGAGGACTGGAAGCCTCCCATCTCTACAAAACAGGAATATGCACTTGTCCTCACCCTAGTAAAGCAGCAGGACTTGTTCTCTCTTTGGGGAGATAGAACCTTTGTGGCATATCCTCCTTACCAATTTAAAGGGCATGGATGAAATCTCATGACCCCAAAGTGAACCAAGTCTTCCATGTGACTGCAAGTTCTGTCTCTAGGTTACATTTGGCCTTAGAGAAGGAGGACAATCACCATCACCAACCAAATGTTCCCACAGCAGATCTTCAAGGAGGGGGCACACCAGGGGAGCCACCCAGTACCTGGCACTGATATCTTACAGCACATTTTTTTATCTTTTTGAATGTTTTAGCCACAAAAGACAAGCAGGGCAGTCCCCAGATACCAACTACTGCTCTGTGATTTAGTGTGCAGAGATTTGGAATTCAGAGCCAAGATTAGAAGGGCTAAAACAACTCTGGAAAGACTCATAGAGAAGCTGATAGTGTACATTTATATTTTTCTGATGCTACTTCCCTTTTTCAGTGTTTTGCTGGACAAACGTTTCCGGGCTGAGTGCAAGAATTACGGGGTGATCATTCCATACCCACCGTCCAACCGCTACGAAACACTGCTCAAGCAGAGGCACGTCCAGGTACAGTGCAAGCAGCAGACTCCAGTGTTCATCATGACACAAAAATGAGTTATGCTTCACATTTCCCTCGCTCCTTCTTAAGTAATCTGCACTCAACCAAGGCACTTGTGCCACTATTTTCACGTTTAGCAGATTTCGAGGTTTGGTTTTAATTTGTGTGTTGAATAAAAAATAAAATACCTTTTCCCCATCAGTATATAACATGCAAATCTTTTCTTTTGCCAGTTGCTGGGCAGATCAATCGACCTGAACAGGCTCATTACCCAGCGCATCTCTGCAGCCATGTACAAATCACTGGACCAGGCCATCAGCCGCTTTGAGAGCGAGGACCTGACATCCATCGTGGTAAGAACTTTTATTGACTCTGAGTACGAGCAGGGAGACTAATACACTGCTGTGGATGCATAGTCAACTGTCTGCTGTTTTGAGTTCCCTGCAGTAGGTTTCAACCACTCATGTATCTTCCTTTATGCTGCTGAGTCTTTACTGTTTCTGTTTATGCAGCTTTAATTGCATTATTATCAGACCATTAAGCCTCTGTGTAAATCATAAGGTGACAGCAGTTAGACTTTGCAGAGCTCATATAAAAGAGTCCTGTAAACTGGGAGATGGAAATCTTGCTTTAATTCCCAGTTGGATGACAGTGGCTGTGACATTGTTCGTGTGTGTACAGGATTTTCTGTCTTTGATATGCTACAGGAGCATCAGAGTCAAGCAGTGTAAAATTACCAGTTTCCACCTTTGGAGGATTCTGAGGTGAAAGCCAGCCAGTGCTCAGTGGGGAACAAATTAATTTTGCTTCCTGCAGGTTCACAAAATACTGGAGCAGGACCCCCTTGAGTGGAAGTGCAATTGGCCCTGGCCGCTGAGTTAAATTGATGTCTTTAGTTCTGCGTGCGTGTGGATAAAAAAACCACTCCCCTGGCAACTAAATCAGCTGTTTCTGTTGCAATACGTTGCATTTTCTGCTCCTTTATGTGCTGCAGGAGCTGGAGTGGCTCTTGGAAATCAATCGCCTGACTCACAGACTGCTGTGCAAGCACATGACTCTGGACAGCTTCGATGCCATGTTCCGCGAGGCCAACCACAACGTGTCCGCGCCCTATGGGCGCATCACCCTGCACGTCTTCTGGGAGCTCAACTTCGACTTCCTGCCCAACTACTGCTACAACGGATCCACCAACAGGTGAGGAGGGAAAGCAAGGCCACCTGGAGACCCTGCTTTTCTTTCCAGAACGTCAAACCTGCCACATAAAATTGGCCTGTATTGTGGTGAGGTTTGTGCTCCCTGTGGGATGCAGCAGTTACTCTTGAAATGAATTTGAAACACACCATCTTCCTTTGGTCTTGAAAATGTTAGTAACAAATTCAAGCACCAGTTAGACAGTAATTGAAGTGGCTGAGGGTTGGTTTGCTCAGAGGGAGAGCTCTGGTAGCTGCTCAGGTACTGTTTTCTTTCCTGCCAAAAATGAGACGAAATCTCTTTTTTGGTAGGTTTTACACCACCAACAGATTGTGGCATGATTTTGCATTCCTTTTGATGTAGCTCACGTGATGAATTCTATCTAGCCTGCAACTGCAGGTCATCCCAGACCATGCCCTGTGTGTGTCAGTTAACCAGGCTCTGACCACTTCCCTCCCCATCTCCCATGCCCTCTCCAGGTTTGTGAGGACAGCAATCCCCTTCACACAGGAGCCCCAGCGGGACAAGCCAGCCAACGTCCAGCCCTATTACCTCTATGGGTCCAAGGTCAGTAAATGAGCCACAACAGCCAGAGGGGTGAGTGTTGAAAATATTTATTTAGGAAGAGAAAGAAATGCAAGGACTGGTTAATTTACAGAGTGGTGGGTGTGAATGAGCAGGGTCATATCACAGTGTGCAACCAGACAGACATGCAAGAAGCAGATTCAGTGTGCTGTTGCTTTTCCATATTCTTCTCCATGAAATGCCCATGTTAAGGGATGTCAGCACTGCCCTTGCTTAGTGTTGGCACTGAGACAGTCAAATCCATCTAAATGTACAGGGAAGTGAGCAAGTTGGTGCTCTGATGCAGTGATGCTCTCCAAGGAAGGTACCACTTCAGGAATCCCATTTTCTGTTCAAAATGGGAATTACTAACATACTTGTGTGTGCACTACTTAATACTGACAAAAAGCTTTTTTCTCAGGCTGCAATGGCTGTTTATGCAGGCATTACAAAGGCTTGGGCTGTGATGCTAGTGGAGGGGCACTCAAGTGGGAAACTACTTGAGTGGAGTTTATTTCTTATGCACATTGATTGATGACTCTGAGGTGAACCTACAGCACTGATGCACATGAGCTAATGACACTACAGTCTGCCAAGCCTGGCTGTTCCCAGAGGGCTGACTTCTTTTCTTTCTTAAAAATCATCAGCAAATTAGAGTATTTTTGTCACTTGACAAAAATCTTTCTCCCTGTGACCAATGTCTATGCCTCATGTTCTACCCTGGGACAGACAGCTGCCATGGACACACAGACAGTCCTCTTGGCAAGAGCTGGGGAAGAGCAGGACAAACCAAACCTCTAAGCAAGATTTTGTTTCCTTTTGCTTTCATTGAAGGCCATGCTGCGGCAGGATGGCCCTTTTATCATCGCTGTTTTTATAGGAAAAAAAGCAGTGAGGGGAGTTATATGGGCTCTCCTTCACGAAACTGGAGCTCCTCATTAGCACAGTGGTCATGGGCACTTCCAGGAGCTCCTCTCTCAGTCCATCACTCAGTGGCTCCTCTGGTGAGCCACTTCCTTCCCCCACTTCTTCAGGGCTGCTGTCGGGGTGCTTCAGCCTGGCAGCCCAGTGGCACCGTGCAGACCAGAACTGCAGGCAGCCGTAGGCCAGGAGGGCGAGGAAGCAGAGCAGCAGGAGGCTGCTCACCATCCACACGGATGTGGTGGGCTCGTGCTTGGAGCCGCCGAAAACCAGGGGGATTTTGTCCAGCGTGTGGAAGGTGGTGCAGTGGTTGCTGGAGGGGTAGGAGTTCTTGCAGGTGATGCAGAGGACGTAGATGGTGGAGGGTGTGAGGCGGTGCAGCACCAGGGAGCTGAGGGGGTGCGGCACGCGCTCCTCGCGGTGGAAGTTCTGCCGCAGGTAGCCGGCGAAGACGCTGTTCCAGTTGGGGCGGTACATGACGTGGTAGTAGTTCTCTGGGCAGGGGCTGCTCATGGCCCAGGACACAGTGGCACTGGTGTAAGTGATGTTGTGCACCTCGATGTTCATCGTGACCCTGAAACCAGAGGCAGGGAGAGGCTCAGGTTTCTGATTCGTGTCAAGGCTCAAAGGACACTGACATTGATGAAGTCTTTCCGTACTCTCCCTTAGATTGGACTCAGACTATCCTGGCTCACTTAGGTTACATGCTAAAATTACAAAAGACAAATCCTGCTGTTGCCCAGACTACTGTATCACTCTGCTTCATAATAAAAACATCCAGTTGGAGCACAGAGTATACTTTTTGCTCCAGTTATATTTCTTAAAAAATCTCTGTGACTGCTTGTCTGTGTCAGAAGTTATTTTAGCTTTTTGTTTCCCACAAAATAAAAATGATACTGCGAGTGTGATTAGCATAAATAGATGATTAAACTAGCTCCACCTTGCCTTGTGAAGCTGCCAATCAATGGATATTTTGATTTTATGCCTAAATGCCATTTAGAAAGCTCTATAATGGTTAATTCACTGTTTTAAGTTGTCACTGCATTTTTTGTACCTTTCTTGCTTGATAAAGTATAAACTCTTTCTGTTCCTGCAGCATCTCACATTGCAATATCAGCATCTTAAATGTGAAATCTGTAGGTTGGTGAAATATAAAAGCAGTGCCTTTAGGGAAACACAAATATATGCATAGTAAGAACAAAGACAGAAAAAAGACACTGCCCACCTAACAAATTTAAGCATTTAAACTGATTTGAGCCAGAGCCAGTGAGTAGTAGATGATGATCCCTGATGGTACAATGTCCTGTAGTTTTTTAATACTCTCTGAGCTGTGTGGCTGTTTAGCAACATCCACAAAATACTTGAGCACATCACTCCTTTAGATCCCCAAAGTGCTCTCTGAGCCTTGCTGCAGGGTTCTCTCTGCTGGCCAGAGAGTGCTCAGAGCAGCACCTCCATTCAGCTGAGCTGGTTTTTTCTTTCCTTTTTCCTCTCTCTCTAACAATAACTAACTTTCCTTTCATTCACTCAAGAATAAGCTCATTCTAATGACTGCTAATCTGTCCTTACACGAGGCTGCACATGCCCATGCTGAGCCCTCCCAGAGCCAGCACTTACCTCCAGCCAGGTCCTCGGTGGTGACAGAGGTGACAGCTCTGGTGACAGAGTGGCCTCAGGCAGTGCCTTGCCAGCACTCACCTCCCTCCTGCCTCTGCTAAATCCCTTCCCTGAACTCCCTCGTTTATACCCAGCTCAGGCTCCGTCATCTCTCACCATGGCAACCAATAGGAAAGGATGGGCAGGCATCTTCGAGTGATTTGGGCATGTTATCCCTAAAAGCTTCTGCCTGGGAGAAGTGTGTGTTTCCAAGGCAGGAAAAAAACAAGCCAGGTAGGTTTTTTTGCTGGCTTATTTGGGTTTTATTTTTTCCCTGTATCCAAAGTTACCCAGCAAGAGCATCACTGAGCCCGGCAGGGTCTGGGGTTACAGACACATGGTGTGAAATCTGGGATCCTGACCTGTTGTTCCCATTGACTCGGAGACTTTGTCTTTAATGCTATGATTTCTTGCACACTTAAACTACTGATTTAAGTTAGAGCCAGAAGCAGTACATTTTGATCCCTGCTGGTGCTGCAATTTCCAGTAGCCTTTTAATATTTTCTAAGGTGTGTGATGGGAGTAGGAATTGGGTTTGCAAAGACTTTGACCTCCTGTTGAACTGCATGGGATTAAGACCCACTCTTCTTTGAGTGCCTCTGATTTACAGACAGCTTGGGGATGTTTCCTGTCAGTCTGGTGAGAGGGCAGGAGGGAGAGGCAAAGCCAGTGCCTGTGCTGTTCAGGGGAGCAGGCTGACCCTGTAGCCAGGAGAGGACAGATGGGCCTGGTAGGGAGAGGCTCTGAACAAGTAACTTGCTCCTCTCTAAAGCCAAAATGTGCTTGAGAGGAACTTTCCAGAAATGTTGATGCTGAGTCTGGAGTTACTCATTCCACTTTCTAAGACACTCTCAGCTGTTGCACTGAAATTAGGTTGGCTGGGAGCCCTGACTTGTCTTGGGCTGTGTGCAAGTTCTTTTTTTGTCTCTTGAGTATATTGCTCTTTCATTAGCCTTCATTTTTCCAAGGGAATCCTGTATATCCTGAATAGATAGTCAGTACTATCTATTTTCCCCCTCTGTTCAATTTTATCAGATAAAACTCTCCTTGCCTTTTCTCAGGTGAGCTCAGACAGGTCTGAGTGATGGCCAACAGCAAGGTCAAAGTCATGGAAATAGAACTGGGGTTTGATTTGCTCCATTTGTTGCCTAAAGCTTCTCCAGAGCATTGCTGGTAACCTCCTGAGCTCCTAAAGCAATGCTGGGACCTTGCCCACCTGCTCACAATTACAGATGGCTGTCCCTGAGATCTGGGTGCAGGGTGGGCTCTGTGGGACACTGGGAGCTCTGCCCCATGCTGCAAATCTCAGCATCCCATCCCCAAAACCTGCCCATTTGGCCCCAAACCAAGGATGGGGCAAATCTTCCCGGTGTCTCCAGCTGCTGCTCACAGGAAGTGTCAGGGTCAGGCTTTTGCTTTGGTCCTCTGTGGGGTCAGAAGTGGCCACTGAGCACAGGGGAGTGAGCTGTGCTGAGCTGTGCAGTGCAGCCAGCTTGTGCCTTCAGCTGCTTTGTCTTAAAATACCCACTGGTGTCATTTTTTACATCCTACAGTCTCTACCCCAAGCTGTGTATCTCACCCTTAAATGGAGTTATATTTTTAATTGCTGGCAGAGCATTATTATTAGACACAAGCCTGCTGTTAGTGCACTGTATGGCTCTGCAGAGAGCTCCATGAACCCACCTCATCCTGCAGACAGGCAGGCGTGAATCATCCTGCTCATCTGCAGCCAGTGCCCATCCTAAAATGCCTCTTCTCCCAGTCAGGCTAATTGCTGAGACCCTCACTCAAGGGAGAAGCTCTCCAGCCCCTTTATCCCACTGAGGAGTGAGGGAATGCTGCCAGGTTGGGGCTGTGCAGCAGCACCAGCTGCTGGCTGCCTCTGCAGCCAAATATCAGCCCTGCTGTGGGAAAAACCTGACCAGCTGCACCACAGCTGGTACCAGTGGTGGTAGCCCATCCCAGGGGAGCAAGGCACATGCACAGGCAGAAGTCCCCTGGACATGGAATAGCAAAGAGGCCTCCAGAAATGAATGTGGATTTATGAGCCCACTGAAATAAGGATTTTTTTATTCCCCCAAGCTAGGATGAGCTAGTGTGCTAAGTCTGGGGAAATAACAGGGTAAAGGAGCCTACAGGGAGGTGTGGAAGCGGGGTGCAAGGAGCCATCTCTGCCCACTTGGATCACCCCTTTAGCACTTGCATTCTGGGGACACCAGGGCTGTCAGTGCCTTGCAAAAGTTAAAGCAACAAAAGC
This sequence comes from Pyrgilauda ruficollis, assembly GCF_017590135.1. Classification (NCBI taxonomy): domain Eukaryota; kingdom Metazoa; phylum Chordata; class Aves; order Passeriformes; family Passeridae; genus Pyrgilauda; species Pyrgilauda ruficollis. The sequence goes on from NW_024527377.1 coordinate 6,399,393, forward strand.
TGTGGGAGTGTGGCTGGGCTGGGGCCCTGGAGCACTGACTTCCCTCTGGGGTGGTCAGGTTGGCCATTTGGCAAATGTTCCAGGTTGGGCATTACCTGGTGTTTAAACAGAAACACTCTTCAAAAAAAAAAAACTTTGCCATTTTTCAAATGTATCAGGGTGGCTTTGGGTCTGTCTCTACCAGATTTTTAAAGACTTGGTTATCTGAGGATGCAGACAGAAGCCTAATTGAGGTGCTCAGTTCTCTTAAGAGCTGGTATCCAAGGACCTTTGAAAGTAGGCTTCTGCCTGCCTAAATAATTCTTAACTCTGACACATACTCAGGGCCTTTTTTTTTTTTTTTTAAGTTTTGATGGGAGAGAAAGGTCTTGCTTATTGTAAATGGGCCTCCAAGGCAGTCTTTCTGCACTTAATATTGTGTTTCAGGGCTATTTGCACCTACCAGGAACAAGAGGTGAAATTGCATTTCACAGAAAATAGGGGAGTTTCTAGCTGTGCCTTATTTCTGCTGGTTCAAAGAGCACTTAGGAATTACAGCAGGTAACAACCTACTGGGCCATATCTGTAGGGCTGTGACAAAATGAGGGAGAATTAATTGATTAAAATAACTGACATGGCTGTGAAAGAGTGGTCAGTACACTGGTGAAATTTGATAGCTGAGAGCAAAAGAAAATGTTTTTCCAGTTTTTAGCCAATGACTTTGTAAGCCATTAGCAGCTCAGATGAAGTGTTAAAAGTAAACTTTGTGGAGGGAGGCAGGAGTGGAGGATGACAGGAGCCTCCAGCTGGGAGTATTGCAGCAGTGGTGGAGCAAAGACAAAATTTTGCCCTGTTCTGGTACTCCAGCCCTTGCTCCCTTTCACCCAAACCTCCTCAGTGCCTTCATCCCATCACTGCCTTGGCCCCATTGCTGGCAGGAAAGGGAATCCCTGTAGAATATGTCTGCAATGTCCACAGGGAGGTATTTGGGATTCAGTCTAATTTGTTTCCTTATCTTTGTTTCACCTGTAGGTAAGCATGAGCCTGGGGTTAATCTGTATTTTGCTGGAAGGGGCACTACGTGCCAGGATCTTTTCCAGGATGTCTTTTTTGTTGTTCCCTGAGTCTGAAAGGGAGATGTCATGGGGGAGAGTGCAGCCCCTCTGCTGGGCTGAGTTGTGATGCCAACACTCCCATTGCAGAGCCCTCTCTGAGCACGTGGTGTCTCAGCTAAATCTGACTCTCAGTACTTCTCTGCAGAGCTCACAAGTGAATTCATTCCCCCTGCTTCTCTTTGCCTCACACCAAATGGATCCTGTAAATGTTCCAGTAATGAAATGTTGCAGCAATTTCCATGTTTCCAAGATGACAGTGATAGAGTACATTCCTGGAAATCACTTTCTGTTCTCTGCTGCTAAGAATTTTTGGGGGCAGTGTCCTGGGTGCCATTCTCCCTAGACCAGTGTCAGATTCTTACCCTTGGCACAGATCCATGGGATGTCTGTTAAGTAGAGGCTGATGTAAAGCTTTGCAGGAATCAAAAAGGACCTTTTCTGTGTCTTTTCCATCTGCCCTTAAACTCAGGTGCTTCAGTTCCTGCTTTTCTTAATAAGCCTCATTAAAGGAAGTGCTCATAGGGGAAAAAAAATCTGTCTGCTTAAATGTATGTAAAACTTCATTTTAATGGAGAACAATTTGATTTTGAAGAAGCAAAGGGCCACTGAACTGAAATATTTGATTGGGAGTGTATGGGAGAGTAAATTACCTTGGAAATGAAAGTGGTGTTGCTACATAGGAGGATAATAAAACCTTGTGACATGACAGTGTTGAGGTTAGAATATATCTGAGCACAGAGGAAGAAAAGCAATCTTTTCTCCTACAAGAAGCACAAGTGGGAATGACCATTGGTATTATTATTTCTCCTCCTCCTCCTTAAAATTTGTACTGATGGAACATAATACTGTGATAAGAGAATTATAGGTCTGGTCAGGAATTACAGGTCCTGTAATTGTCACTGTGCTTCCAATTTGCAGCCTCTCAACATCGCCTACAGCCACATCTACAGCTCCTACCGCAACTTCGTGGGGCCGCCTCACTTCAAGACCATCTGTCGGCTCCTGGGCTACCAAGGCATAGCTGTGGTCATGGAGGAGCTGCTGAAGATTGTCAAGAGCCTGGTAATTCTGAGCCTGGCCCCTGGATGGGGACAGGCAGTGTGGGCGTTGGGATCGGGGTGTTGGCATCCGGGCACCGTCGTGTCTCTTGATCCGCGCCGGAACACTTGGAGCCATGGGCTGATTTTCAGTGGTGAGGAATCCCAGAGATTCCTGTGGGATGATGGAGTGTTTCAGCAGGATCAGACAGCATTCAGCACAAAGATTTTACGGTTGACTAAATGGAATTTAGTGCATTACCTCATATAATGTATCCACAGGGTGCAGGTGTGTAACTCCAAATGACAGCGAGGGCTTTAAACTAAGCAGTGTGCTCTGCTCTAATCCATTATGTCCAAAACATCTGATCTGCAGAAACTTGCTCTACATGAATGTAAATTCTTTATTAAACTCTTGAGTATCTAGGGATCATTCCTCAGGTGGAAGGAGCATTTCCTGTGCTAGGGAGTGAGTCCTTTGGCAGCTCTGGTGAAATGCTTTTTGGGTTAGAAGCACAAGTCCAGCTGCATCTAAGACTAAGCCTTGTTTTGGATTTCAGCTGCAAACAATGCAAACACAGCAAGCTGTGTTTTGACGTCAAAAATCCATGCAGCTGGATTTATTCTTTGGGAGCAAGCTGTAAAAGCACTCTAACTCCATACACTTGGACTGAATTTCATATTTGAGTGAAATCGAAATTAAGCAAGTTCTTCTCAGACTCCAGCTGAAGTTTCATCCTGTGCTGTCAGATGTGGACCCATCCACAACCAGCGTCTTTCAAAACCAGTGCCAGGAGACCTGGCATTCCAGTTTAGCCTCTCTTTGTCTCCAACAGCTCCAAGGCACCATCCTGCAGTATGTGAAGACTCTGATTGAAGTAATGCCCAAGATCTGCCGCTTGCCAAGACATGAATATGGCTCTCCAGGTGGGTGCTGCTGGTAGCATCTTTCAGCAGGAGCTCAGCCATATGTTGCTGCAGCATTTACTTGGGCCAAAATCATGATTAATCCAGGCTGGGCACCTGTCCTGCCAGTGCCACTTAGAGCCAGGTTTGCTGGGACACTTTCAGCTGCTCTGCTGTTAACACTGGAACATGTATAGGAAACCTTTGCAAGAAATCTCCTGCTGGAAATTTCCTTTTGAACACATAGATGGCTGATAAGGGAATGTCTTCTGGTAGCCTCTCTTATGTTTTCAGGATTCTGTAAGGTTTTGTGAGTTCACTGGTATTTTTAAATGCTCTCTTTAGCTGGTGAAGAGATTTTTTGCAGCATTGCTGCAGTCAGAAGCTGTGGCTGCTGTACATGAGCCAGCACCAAGTCATCCATCACAGTCTGGAACCTCTTTCCTCCTCTGATGAAGAAATCCAGGGAGTTTTATGTGACTTACTCCCTATTTCCCAAGGCTTGCTGAAAGCAGGATAAGACACTGCATGTTAGTTTTTCCCAATGCCAGTCTCTGTGTATCCATTTAGCAGCTGCAATTTGTGATTTAGGGAATACCAGACACTGATCATCTTTTCATCCAAATTACCTGGAAGTGATTCCAATCTCTTTCTGCCTGTCCTTCCTTGTCTTTTAAGGAATCCTGGAGTTTTTCCACCACCAGCTGAAGGACATCATTGAGTATGCAGAGCTGAAGACTGACGTGTTCCAGAGCCTCAGAGAAGTGGGCAATGCCATTCTCTTCTGCCTCCTTATCGAGCAGGCTTTGGTAAGGCAAAACCCCCACACCAACATCGTACCCGAAATTTCCAGCTCAAGAGTAGAAGTGCAAGTGGGTTCTCCAGCAGAAGAGTTTGGGAAGTGTTATTTTCCAGCTTCTCATGTTCTCAGGGTCTCTGTGGGGCTGTGTTATTGGAGTCTGTGGGTGTGTCCGTGGGGATGGTGTGCATTGGCACTGGGTCAGGCCTCTGGGATGGCTGAATCTGAGTACTGGAAGATCCAGATTTCATTCTTGGACTCAAAGCTGCCCCTTGTTTGTCCTGCTTAGAAATAAAACCAACTGGAGTTAATTTCTAGATTGTAAGCTCTCTGGGGCAGGGATCAATACTTTACATATATATATATATTTGTACAGTGAGAAGTAGATTTGATCCCTCTGCTCTTTTGGGGTGCCAGTGCAATGGAAACAACTTGGTTGATTGTAATGGTGAAATGGATAAAGCAATCCAACAGGAAGGAAATCTGCTGGTGATATATGGCCTAGGACATCTTCACTGAAAATTTGGCTGGAGTAACAACTTGGTATTGCCCCCTGCACAGGAGTTTTACACGTGCACAAGTCTCTCAGCTCACATGATGCCCTTACTAGTGTGGGGCAAAAGCTGTGGCTGAGTGCCACTCATCTTTAGCTCCTAGTTTTTCACATAACAAATTTACCAAGCAATGAATTTATCTCATAATTTAGCCCAGAGCCAACTGAGGAGTGCTCAATAACACAACTGTACATTAAATGTGCATACTGTGTCATAATGGTTTGGGCAGGGTTGTTTTGGTTTTTCCAGAAATACTTCAAAATTACCTCCCTAGCATAAGACAGAATTTCCAAGCAAAACCAGGTGGTTTGTTCAGAGCAAAGCCATAAGAAAGTTCAAAGATTCCAAGCTTTATCTGGCCATAGAGCACAGAGAAAACTAAAAGTCTCTGCATGACCTCAAAATGGATATTTCTGCCCTTGCCTTTGCATTCTAACTCCAGATCTAGAGACTTTTAATTCTTGGGGTAGTGTATCAAGCACATTCAGTGAGCAGTGGTTGCATAATATGAAGACAAGAGATGTATGTGTATCACCCAGCAGCTTGGCTGTTGTAGAATTTTATAGAATGGCCAGAGTTGCTAACTATTCTGGTAGTTTCTGTTCCTTTTGTGGCTTTGTCAGTGCTTCCTGCTGTTCCCAGTGTTGGGTTTTCTGCTGGATGTACTGCATTTGCCTTTCCTATCACATCTTTAATGGGACACTCAAGGGACATGGTGGTTTCTTTAGAAATCCTTCATTTCAATGCAGAAATGTTCCTTCAGTCCCAGGAACTGTACATCAGCAGTGTACTGGCATTTTAGAAAAGCAGAAAATAAAGATGATGGGAATTTGGGGATCCTTTAAGGAAGGCTACCCATCAAAGTCCACATCTGCCTACCTTCTATGCCAGACAAAGTCTCTCCCTCTTGGATCCTCTGTTTTTCCTTGCAGTAATAGGCTTGGAATACAAAGCCATTTTGCATGCAGTGGGCACTGTTTCCCACTTGCTGGAGGATGTCAAATGCACAGAGCCATCACAGAACAAGATTTTCCCTCTAATGGAGCTCTTGTGCAGCAGGAGGAATTGCTTTTATACTGCAATTACGTTCAGAGCTGTCTGAGTGATCTAAGGCTGATGGTATTTGCTGGCAAAAATGGCTCTGATGCAGATGTCCAGTCTGCTGTATTTTACCCCCTTTTTATTGTTTAAGTTTGAGGAACAAGGGGTTGCTTGGGATGAAATTTCTAAGCAGAGTTTGTGCTCTCAGTTAATGGGCCTTGGGGAAGAGGTCTGTTAATAACATGACTAATTTTGGGACAGATATGAGGTGAATGCAGGCTGCAAATGGCTGAAAATGCTCACTTTATTAGAGGAAAACAGCAATGGAAGAACATTCACCTAGGAATGAACAGTGTTTTGCAAACAAAATGACCAAGGTGGCAGGCCCACTCCGTTAGCATCAGCACCTCTGTGCCCGTGGAGGGGCCCCAGACTGTTCCTGTCCCTCCAGCACTGTGTCACAAACTGCACTCCCACAAACTTGCTCTCATCCCAGCATCCATGCGCCAGTGCAGCCTCCTGCAGCTCCATGCTCTGCTGTCCTGCTGGCTGGAAGGGTGGTGTCCACCCCTGCATCCCAAACAGGCCCAGCCGAGCCATTCCATCCGGGCCCCGGGTTCCTCCTGCTGCGCTGTCATGATCTGCTTCCCAGTGTGTCTACATCTCTCCAGTGAGCTCAGAACTGAAAGCATGTCCTGGGAGTAGGCTTTGGCAGGAGCAGGCTGATGCCTTGTCGTGACACGATGCCTCTGTGTTGAACAGCTTTGGTTTCCTCGCTGCTGTTTCCCATTGCAGACTCGTGTACAATGTACTGTCGGCCATCGCTCCTCAGTCTCCACCTGCCTATTTCTAGGTTTCTCCTCCTTGTGCATCTGTGTTTGGGATTATTTTTTTCTCAAGTGCATTGGCATGCATCCCCTCAGGTGGCATCTCATGGTGTTATTCCTCTCTGGACTTCTGTTTTATTCTTCCTGGTGCCTGCACCACTGGGATTCTGATAGCCCTGGCTGAGAACACCACACCAACAACCAAATAATTTCAGAGCAGTTACGATGTGCCTATTTGCAGAAGAGCCACATATCAGTATATTTTTCATGCACACTTCCTAAAATAACTAAGCCAAAGGGTAATTTCCACCTGGGCACTCTCTTAAAGAACAGGCTGCAGGAATTCCTTCAGGGTAAGATGAAATAGAAACCTCCGTATTCTCTATCCCCCTCTTACTTTCAGGGCTAGTAAGTAGGAGAGAAAATCAGTATAAAGATCTGGCCTTAGGCTGGCAGGAAGTAACTTATTTGAGTTAGGAAAACTTCTTGACTGAAGCTGAAGTGTTACTTCTAGTTTTAGATCATTTCAGTTCGAACACTGAAGTTACTACTGAGCTGGGTTGGATCTGAATAGGTGCTGTAGGTGTGAACTGTTGTAGTGTTGCCCAGGCCCCTGAGCCATTCACTCTCCCCCATAGGTATTTTTTAACTTACTTTATCTTTCTTTCTTCCTGCCTCAGTCCCAGGAAGAAGTTTGTGATTTGCTGCATGCTGCTCCCTTCCAAAATATTTTGCCCAGGGTCTACATCAAAGGTAAGAAGCTGAGAGGGAAGCAGTGGGCAGACTCAGAGGTCTCTGCCCAGAGGCTGTTTTCTCTCCCATCTCTGCTGAGGATTAGCTCTGACCCTGCTTCCCCCTCCAAACAGATCAGTGGATACAGCCAAACATCAGGTGCAAACAAAAGCCAGGGGTGCATTTCCTGTAGCATAGTTACGACCTCAAACCTCAGTGAGTTCGGGGGTTCCCTTAAGGTTTGGGAGCCATTTCACAGCCTCTTTGGAGAATGGCAGCATGAAATGTCCATCTCAGCAGGAGTGCTCGGTAACAGGGACGTGCTTTGGACATGTGTGATAAAGCTGCTGCTGAGACTGCACTCGCCCATCCCTCCCTTCTCCGCATCACTGGCCCCTCATTGCTGTCGGTTTGGCTCCCTGATCCCACAGTCTCCTCGGATGGTTGCTGGGGGGCAGCTCTGAGCAAACTCGGCGGAAAGTTGCGGGGTCTCCACTTCCTCCTCTCATTTCACTGTTTGCTGCTCGCTTGACAGAAGGAGAACGCTTGGAGGTGCGCATGAAGCGTCTCGAAGCCAAGTATGCCCCACTTCACCTGGTTCCCCTAATAGAGAGGCTGGGCACTCCGCAGGTAAGGATTGCATTGGAAGGGATGGCTGTTGGAAACTCGTAGCAGTCCCCACATGGCCTGCTTGGCCTTGGGAAAAGTGATCCTTTTTCTTTTCATTATTGATTGATTGATTTTTTCACCAATTGGATGAGCAAATCCAAATCCTTGCCCGAGCAAACACTCTGAAGGGAAATTCATGAGCGGGTCCAGGGACCACACACAATTTGTGTGTTGCTGCCTCCAGTCAGGAGAGCTGGCAGGGAGCTGTAAGGCAAGTGTGCTAGAAGCCAGTTCTGAATCAGAACAACTCCAAAAACCTCTTCAACTCCACTTTAAAAAAATGGAGAATTGCTGGAGTGGTTTAAGGAAAATCTTTGCAGAGCTGTCCTAACAATCAATTGCCATCACTTTTGGGGATCCCATTTTAGGACTGCAGAGGGGTCCATTTGAGCTCATCCCTGTCAAGGAATACATCTGAGAATGGTTTCCCTCCTAGCACATGCTTAGAGCTTCAGCACATGCTTAAAATTACGGCTCCATTTAAGTATCTTCTTGACGTGGGTCTCAGCTTGGGAAAGATCTCTTGTGCAGAAACTCAGTACTGTTTAAAATATCTCCCTAGCCTGATCAGTGTAATGGGCAAAATTTGAGCTCCATTGATAGTAATAATCAAACTTCAAGTGCCCATTTACTTGGGGTTGATGGGATAAAAATCTTTCAAGTATCAAATGAATCAACACCCTTTTCCTGTAATGTACTGATGAGGGAATGGAACGAACACTCAGCTGGTGTAGGAGGTGACAGATCTGTGGCAGGCAGAAAGTGGTTGATATTTTTTCCTGTATTTTTTTCTCATGGATCAAGGACATTTTGAACTTTGCATCATTGGAAATCATCTGAAACAGAGAAATTGGCTGGATAACTGAGGACTTTATCTTACTCTGTAGACATTTCCTTTTAAAGGAGACATTCAAGAAAAACAATTCACCTCTGTGTTTTCGTGTCTTTGTGTTGGTCTTTCTATCTCTCCTTCTTTCCATGCAAAATCATCATTGAATTCTGCTATGAGAGTCCACTCGTTGCTTATCTCTGCTGTAGTTATAATGGTGATGAAAACAAAAGATATTTCACGTCCCACTAAAAAGTTATTTTTATGTAAACTGTTCCCATATTCATCACACAGGTACAGTGGGGTACCTTTTTTTTTTTTTTTTTTGAGCTCAAATTTAAATGAACACAAGAATTGCTTTCTATAGGTGCCTCCATAGCTTCTAAGCTTGCTCCTTTTATGCAGTTTTGGACATGCATTTTGGAAATGCAGTTTTGGACACAGGCCATACAGGATTTTTTCCTACAGAATGCATAAATGCCTTGTAACAATTGTCCAGAATCTAAGCTGAAGTTGCCTGCTCGAAGCCTCTCCCAAAAGGTGGCCCCATGCATGTTATAGTGGGGATCTATGGGTTTTTGCAGGTTTTGGGTAGGGTTCTGTCAAGTTCAGCAGTAAACAGGCTGTAAAAGAGGTTCAAAAAACTGGAAAATCAAAACTGGATTTGTGTAATGGCGGTGATTATGCCAATGATTTTTGTAGATAATTACTTTGCATTGGAAATCCAGAAGCAGCTGTTTGATGGAGTATTTATAAAGAACCAAGGGGGTCAAAGTGGTTCATTAAAGGAATCCTCTCCCCTTTAATGCTGACCGTAAAGGTATTTAGTAAGAGATTTTCAAAAGTGCTTGGTCAGTCTGGTTTCTTCCCTGGAAATAATCAGAGCATTTGCTTCTGAAGACAGAAGGAGTAATTGAGTCAGCACAGTGGCATCCTGTAGCAATTTACCTTGAAAGCAACCTTCCTCTGCTGATCTTAGAAATCAGTGGGACCCCAGACTGAGGCAGCTCTGAACACAGGATCAACAGCTCTCCAGCTGCTTTGTCTATGTTAAGATACCCACCCTAGGATGGTAGTCCTAGGTATCAAAGACTGGTCTTACTGTGATAAATCTTAGAACCAAATTCTGTCTGTGAATGTGCATGTCTGAGTGGCACTACGTACACTGAAAGCCAGATGCATCCCTTTCTAAATTAAGATTTCTTCAGAATTTGTGTACTAAGATCACTGGATAAGTTTATTCTCAAAAGTGTCCATTTCATCACTATGTTTTAGCAAACAGTAATGCTAACACCTAATTTACATTTGAAATGGCTCTGTTTCTACTGTGCCCTCATTTTGCCATGATAGACCAGTGTGTGCAGATCTGTGCCCATAAGAGCTTGGAGCAGGTGAGGAGAAGGACACTGTAGAGCCTTTAGCTAAAAAGCTGGATGAAATAAACCTTTACTTGCCAAGCAGGTGTGTGCCATAGAATCAGTGATAGTTACTGCTTTTAACAGATCAAGGGATCCCAGACCAAATGTGGCCTCTATGATGACAGCTTTCCCTTGATATTTGCTATTAGTTAAACACTAATTGAGCTGAGGTCCCCAGAACATCCTTGAAATTGTGGCACAAGCAAGAATTGAAATGCTTCTAATTTCAAGAGCAATGAAACTAAAAATGCTTGAGGTTACTGCCAGCATAAATTGATAATCAGGAATGGGGATGTGCAGGCACATTCATGCATTTTTCAGAGAGGAATGAAGATGACCCAAGTAAACCAAGCATAATTCATGTTCTTAATGTCTGGCCAGGACATGTGCCTGCCCGTTTTCCCAGCTGCTGTGAGTCTCCATCATGACTGATTGGGATAACATTTTTACAGGCATTGCAGGGACAGCTGGAAATGGAGCAAATGCTTAAAAACTGCTTAAAGCTCCAGGAAGTCCTCTGGGATAGGCAGGGTCTCAGTCAATGTCGCACTTGTTCTGTGTGCCTGTTCCAGAGTGGTGGGAGGGGTGAAGGCTGCCTGTGCAGTCACTCCTCTGCCGAGGTGAGCACGGCAGAGCCAGAGCCTCCCACAGCCACAGGCACGGCTCTGACAGCACCCAGCTCCCATTTCATGAGTTAGTTTTGGCAGCGCTGCAAAGAGAATTCAGTCCTGCCACTGGAACAGGAGGAAATGGTGCAGCTGAGAGGATACCAGGGCAGTGAGAGACCCCCACACTTGCACCACTCAGTGAGCTTGGGTGAAGGCACTGCTTGCTTGTTTTAAATCACTCCCCCCCTTTTTTTTTTTTTTTTTTTTGTCCTCTTGGGGAGCAGTGGCGCTGAAATGAAGTTAATTCTCTTTTAATTTGCCTCTAGTGCAAAAGCCAAAATAACTTCATCCAGTGGAGCTACTCCAAATTTGTATATCTAAATCTGTGCAGGGATGTCACAGAAATTATCCACGTGTGTAAAGCTTCCAAATCTGGGAAAAATTATTTGGCTTTCTTATAAACCACAAGGTTTTCAGTATCAAGTTTGCAGTGGCTTCTCATCTTCCTCAGAGCTTTTTAACCCTAACTACAAAAGAAATCAAGAAAGCCATAGGCTATCTGCATTTTGAAGAGATGATGGCAATGTCCTGGGAAGCAAAATGTCCCTGTTCTCTCCTGTTTTATCTTCATAATCTGCAGAAATCATGAGACGAAACCCATTAAATGAATCATGAAATTAAAATCTTGAAATGAAACACTGAGTAGCGCTAACAGGGCAGAGAGCATGTTAGCAGAATTAAGGATCAGTATTTCTGGTCAGAGCTTTGCCTTCAGCTCTGGTGTTCTGACGTACATAGTTACTCCAAAAGATTCTGAGGTCGGTGAAATAGAGCAGAGCTCCACATTAATCCTCCTGTCTGAGGGATGAGCATTCTCTGGTGGGAAGTGCCATGGGAGCAGCCATCAGAGGTAAGGCTGGACCTCCCACGAGGAGCCTGGGGAGAGACCAGGCAGCGTTAAACCCGGTGGGTGTGGGTCCCATCCTCACTGGTGTCCCTCTGGCTGTCCCTGTCCTCAGCAAATAGCCATCGCCCGGGAGGGTGACCTACTGACCAAGGAGCGGCTGTGCTGCGGGCTCTCCATGTTCGAGGTGATCCTGACGCGCATCCGGAGCTACCTGCAGGACCCCATCTGGCGCGGGCCGCCCCCCACCAACGGCGTCATGCACGTGGACGAGTGCGTGGAGTTCCACCGGCTCTGGAGCGCCATGCAGTTCGTGTACTGCATCCCCGTGGGCACCAACGAGTTCACGGCAGAGTGAGTGTCCCCAGCCCCCAGGTGCCCTCAGCTGCAGGGAGAGCCTCGGTGGAGGTGGAGGGGGAATGTGGGTCCTTGGTGAGAGGACTTGGTTCTGCTCAGCTTTGTGTTGGAACAGCTGGAGGAAAGAGAAAGGTAAAGGGACGTGCCCGAGGTGACAGGGCCAACAACCTAATACTGTGTCCTCACCCATCTTACCCCGTGGTTCATCCTACACAACCTAGCCTGGGTGTAATTCTGTGTTATCTCCTTCTGGGTTCATTTTCTCTAGGTGTATACTTATTTTCTAGGAGCAGGACTGAACCCGATTTCCCTGGGAATTCACCAGAGAAAGTTCCTGGTGCCATGATACTTCTCTTGCCTAACTCTATCCTGTCATGTCTCCCCACCCATCACCCTGCTCCTCCCTCCAGGCAGTGCTTTGGAGATGGTCTGAACTGGGCAGGTTGCTCTATCATTGTTCTCCTTGGACAGCAACGGCGCTTTGACCTTTTTGACTTCTGCTACCACCTGCTGAAGGTGCAGAGGCAGGATGGGAAAGATGAAATCATAAAAAACGTGGTAAGTTGAAGGGTGAGGTCCCAAAGGACCCAAACCAGCACACTTCTTTCTGTTTTATATCCTGCTTTGCCAAACTCATCAATTACAGCAAAGCCTGGTGGTAATCTTATTCCTACTGGCTGCCCTTGCTGTAAGGTTTCCATCTGCAGAGAGGCCAAGGCTTTAATTGGCTTGAAAATCAAATCTTTTTTCTCCCAAAGCTTTTCCCTTCTTCCTGGGGTTGGGAAGCTGGACCTGAGGAGCTGGTATTTCCAGCAACCATCCTGTGATCTCGCTGACTTTATCAATAAGCAGCTGGGAGCCTAGACTTTGGAGTGGTTAACTGAGGACCACTCAGTGATCCTGTTAATGCTCTGTCTTGAGTCATCAAACCTAATAATGAAGCGAGTCACCGGTCCCTGCGAGGTGCTAAGTGGAACAGGAACATGTGTTAGAGCTGCTTTGCCTTAGCAGAGCTTTCCAGCAGCAGGGCACAGATGCTGCTACTTCCTAGCTGGTCAGATGACATAAGACCCTTCATGTACTCTGTTTCTCTCCCTCACCATCCCTCCAGCCCTTGAAGAAGATGGCCGACAGGATCAGGAAGTATCAGATCCTGAACAACGAGATCTTTGCCATCCTGAACAAGTACATGAAGTCAGTGGAAACAGACAGTTCCACGGTGGAGCACGTGCGCTGCTTCCAGCCCCCCATCCACCAGTCGCTGGCCACCACCTGCTAGTGTGGACACGGACCCTGCATGGGTTGGGAAGGGAGCAGGGACTGAACCCAAACCAGCTGGGAGGGGTAAACTTGATGGTGTGAGGCCTGACAAGGGAGTGAGGCTGGGTCTGCCTCTCCACACGAGGACACACCTTCCCTCGCCCCGTTTGAGTGCATGTTCCTCTGTACCATCCCTGTGATCGGTTTTACTCGTAGCTTTCGGACTTGAGGGGGGGTGGGGGTGGGTGGGCAAAATGTGCTTTTCTTCCATGAAGTGGTCCAGTTTTCCCTGTGATTCACCCAGTCCAAACATCTCTCTGAAGCCATACTGCAGCCTCAGGTGGGAGATCTCCACGCTCCCACGGCGCCGGGAGCCCGCTCCCGCTGCAGAAGCAGCGGGACAAATCAACACCCCCGTGACATGTGCCACCAGCCAAGGAGCAGGAGGGGCTGAAGACTAGTCCCTTATCCACTCTTAGAGGAGAAGAAGGGATGAAGGCAGGATGTCATCCATGGCAGTGCCCTGAGGATCGAGTGCTGGGTGCAGAGGAGCCCTGCCAGGCTGGTTGTGGATGGATGCCTCACCCAGCTTTGTGCTCTCTGCTGTGTCCTTGGCCTTTCCAGCAGTTGTTTCCATGAGTTTTGGCATATGGGCTTGAGGATAGCAATTATGCAGTCACCAGATAACTCCTCAGCACTTCAGAGAGCTGGGGAAACAGAAAACAGCCTGGCTTTTTCCATGCTATGGGACATCCACTTATTTTAATGCAGAGGTTCTCCCCTGAAGACTCATCTTCCATGGACTAAACCAGATTTCCTGTGGACTACAGAAGAGGCTGCATTCATGTGAATGTGCTCTCAAACATATTAATTTGGGTGGAAATAATCACTGGTGCTGACAGGATGCAGGTGTAGTTACCTTGAACATGTGGGATCTTTGTTCTTCAGCCAAGGGTGAGAGCCAGGGTGTGTAATCTGTGTGTGTTCTGGGATGCTATTTTCCCTTGGTTTAGACAAATTCCTAGTGGCACAGCAAACAAATACCTTTCTCCAGAGAATGGTGACTACCAGCAGGGCTTAGGAAACTTCCCATCACTCAGAAATTATGTGATTTTTAGAAAAGATAAAATATAGGATAAGCTTTAAAAAATACCCAGAATTTTCCAAGTTCAGAGAGAACACTGGAGTCTGTTGGCTTTTCCCACTCAGCTTATCTAAGATCCCTGGATATTGAGAACAAATTCAGGTGGAACTTCAAGAAGGATTTCATAACTCCTGGTCTAACCAGCTTCTAACCCTCAGCAGGGTCACTGGAGTGATACAAAAGCTTGTGCTTGATGTGAAAGGAGATCAAACCATGTGCTCCAAGAGAAAATTATGCCAGCCTCACAACTGGCAGTGTTTCCACAGCTCTAGGCTGGCCACAGCAAAAATTGCTGTATCCAGATGTGATAATATATATTTGTTCCATGCATTTCATCATGCCTTGTAAACTGCATGCTGTTACAGATGTTAAAAAGGCAGAGCCTAGGCATTTATTCTCTCAGAGGGAGCATATAATTAATTAGTAGAAATATCTGAGCTGGAGTTTTTGTCTTCAGAAACAACAGCCAGCAAACTACTGCTGGCAAGAGGAGATCTTGGTGTGTGGCATGAGTTTGTGCTCCCAGACTCTCATCACCTACTCCCTAGATAATCAATAATCAATACCCCACACTGACAAGTGATGGGCATTTTCACACCTTGAGTTTCCTTTTATTATTGAGACAGACCTTTTCAGCTGCAGGGAGGAAATTGTGCAGCGCAGTAATCTGAAAGTAAAATGAAATCTCAGGAAGTCTGGCTGAAATCTTGGAGTGGCAGGGAAGGACCCAGCCCAGCAAGGCAAGTTCTTTCCTCTGTGTCGTGAGGAAGAGCAGCAGAAGAGCATCTGGGGCTTGCTCTCTACTTATTCTTCCCCTAAGGATGTCAGTTCTGGCATTCCATCATGAGCCAACACTTCTACACTACTGGAGTGAGGGAATCTGGAGTTATATATTTTTAAAAGGAAGAGAAGAATCAAGCACTTTATTTTTTGTGGAAAACAAAATGCGAGGAAGATAGATCCAACCAAGAACCTATTTTTCCTGACCTAAATAGCAAGTGCTTGTTATTTTGGTATGAAAGTCTTGCTGAAAAGTTGGCACAAGTCCCTGTCTGGCTTTCAGAGCCACCTCTAGGCACAGCACAAATTAGGTGTCCTATTACATCTGACAAGCTATGGAATGCTGGAGTCTTTCTGGAAACCAGCATGAACAAGAAGTTGCTACAAAAGGATGTACTGTACCAAATGGCCCAGTCTCAGCTACCTAGACAAAATGGGATGTAGTAAGGTGAATTCAAATCCCTCTTTTCATCAGTTTAGGTCTGGAGTGAGTCATGAGATATTTCACCTATTAATCTGTAAATCTGTTTGCATTCTTTTCCTGTAGTTTTGCCATAATTCCCTGTAATCCTGCAGAACACAGCTGCACTGGAAAGTTGTTGTACATGTGCAGGTACTTGAAAGAGCAAGTACTTGAAATCTGTTTGTTGCCCTCGGATTTACTAGCAAAAATGTAAAATCCCTCCAGATTCCAAGGGATTAAATGTTTTGAGTAAAATGTCAAAGTGCATGAACAAAATGTAAATTTCTGACTGTAGAGTGTATGCAGATCTTTTGCCTTGTTGCTCAAGTAGCATGAGATATCAGCTAGTAATAATCACAGTCTTGATTTCTGAGATTTGATGTTACTGTCCTTTGATTATCTCAAGGATTAAGATACTCCTTAACTTCAGTTTTCTCTCCCTCTTTGTCTGTATATGAGAAAGGTCCAGGCTTAGGTATTTAAACAACTCCATGAAAATGGATTTTTTTTTTTCCTCCAATGCTTTTTTAAATGTCATAATTGATAATGGAAATAGGGAGCAAATTTGTGAGAGTAGGGCTAAATAGTAACAGATTGCCAGGGGGTCAGGGATATTCCCCACACTTGCAGACTTTCTGCCAAGTCTGGGATTCTTCCTTGCAGATGTGCTTCAGTCCTGTATTTTTCAGTCTTTTATAATCTGCAGACTTCTAATGTTGTTTTCTTAGGGAAATGTTGACACCTGTCTGAATCCTCCCAAGTCCACTGACAATGGACTTGCTTTTTATTACCTGTATTTTCCTGCTTATGCTAAAGTAGTCTGCAAACTGCCCAGCACTCACCAGCCACCACTTGGAATGTCCACTCCAAAGACAAGTTGTTCTCTCCATACAGGAATTACAGGGAGGAGAAAGGATGGCCTGTGTCATGAATGAAGTCAGACTGGGTTATTTTAATGTTCCCTCTGGCTTTGGCATTATAAAATGTGACTGTTGGCAGTGCACATGCTTTTTTGGGATGATGCTGCACTTGACTTGCAATGCTACAATAGAAAGGGGAAGAAAACTAGATCCAATTCAGCACTTCAGTGGTTTTCCTTTTAAATTCTGACAGCACTTAGTAGCACTGAAAAATATTAGTCCTTTTCCTCCTGCATCACTCCAGTCCAGTAGGTTCATGTGTATTGGAGAACAAAAGAGAAAAGAATCAAAGGTGTAAAAAACCAAGAAAATATTCTCAAAAACTGTTGTCAAATGTACCATATTTGTATGAAAAGCTGCTTGAGTTATTTTGTACAATGAATTTTATTTATGGTGAGGTATATTTACGCTTGTGATCTGATACAGTGTTAAATTTTTGATCCATATTTGCTATGCAGCTGAAGATGATATTTTTGTTTTGTATTATTATTTTTTGCTGTTGTTCTAAAATTCAGCCAACAGAAGCTTCCATCTCCATTAGAAGTGCTTCTGCAAGAGTAAAGCATCTGATACCTGGTGATATGTCCCGTAACACAGCAACCAACAATGTGTACAACAAATGTGGGATGACTTTTGTGATGAAGAGAAATAAAAATTGGGCTCATTCATGAAATGGGCAGAATTTACCTTATGGTGTCATCATCGTGATAACTGTTATTTTGGGAGAGCTTTCAGCTGTACCTTGCACAAAAGAAAAGCCAATTTGATAAAAATGTCAAGCTTTTGTAAAAACCAAAGGAAAAAATATGAGGCTTTGTGGCCAACACCAAAACTGACATATTTTCTTGTCAAAAAGTTAATGATTTTTGAGAAGAACTTTCTTGCACAACACATTTTTCATTTTAAAACTTGTTCTAGTATAAGAGGGTCAGGGAAGGGAAAATCATATAATCATTTTTAACAGATTTTGACAGGCTCTACCCAAAGCTAAACTGAGGAGCTAATTTCCTCTCATTACTGCAGCCTTGTCAACTCCACAGGGGCCTTTTTTTATTCCAGGAGATTCTCCTTGCTGTTATTTTCCCAAATTTCAGTTTGAAAACGTTCTTTCTTTTGTGTTGAAAGCACCCAAGGAGGAGCTGTGGTTGTTGACTGCAGAAGAGAAGTGGGAACCAAGGGGAAAAGATCTGGGAGCTGAGGAATTAGGGAGAAACAACTGACATGGGTCTATGGGACTCCTGTGCTCCTCAGCTCCAGCCCAAACACTAACTGGTGCTCCCTTTCACAGCTTCTTCCCAAGGTTTCCTCATGGGAGCAGCTTCCTAGCTTGAGAGGAACAGAAAGGCAATGATTGTTCACATAGAATTGGAAGTGAACTTTACACCATAGCCAGGCAGCTCTGTTGATCTTTCCAATGTGCTCTGAGGCTGTGCTGCAGCTCTCTGGGTGATACCCTGCTGTGCAGGATTGTTTAATTGTTTAAAGTTGCCCAATATTTACTGATTTCAACATGGTTCTGCTACAGGGAATGGCAGAGAGGAGAGCAGGACTTTATTCCTGCATCAGCCACTGATATCGGGCAGGTTTAGCCTGTTTGGGTTTTAGCCTTTCTCCCATCAAGATTTCTCTTTTTTTCTTTTTTCTCCTTTTTTTTTTAATAACTAATTTTAGCTGCTGCGTCATGGACACCCCAGTTCTCACACCAGCCCTATGAAGTGCTGAGAGCTCACATGGTCTCACTGGAGTCAGAAGCATTTCCTACTTTGAGTGCCAGGGTCCAAGGCTCTGAATTTTGAACAACCAGCCCTAAGGGAGCAGTATCAAAGATACAGGCCCCCATCCTTCTTCTTCCTAATGCTCCTAAATATGTTTACATCTCCAGATAAAAGTCGCTTCACCAATGCAGAGAACAGGTCATTAATGATTGTTTTATTCTTTCAATAGCTTAACAAAATTACCCTTTCTGTGACCCCCTCGGCAAGTCAGGAGTGCCTTTCACATGCAGCTTTGCTTGATTTAGAGTTCTGATGCAAACGCCTCCAGATAAGAAGTCTGCAAACAAACGATCTGCTGATTACATGTCACTTCACCCACCGATGTCCATCACCAGCCCACCACTCCTGCTCTGCCAACATGTGGCTTTGTGGGGCCACAGTGACCTGGATAAAGTATTTAGCAACCCTGGGAGAAAGGAGCTGGGATGTATTTTATGGCCCCGTGACCCTGGATCGCTCAGCAGCTCAGTTCAGACCCACAGGTGTGTGCACTGGCATGGGGAGGGCAGAACTGCAAGGGTTGGAACCCACCATGGCTGTGGCAGGCTTGGGAACTGTCTCTGTGGGTGCTTTCTAAACTCTGGTGGCACCAAATGACAGCCTCAGCCACTGCAGACATGGTTACCTTGAGATAGGCTGAATTAAAAGCTGTCTTTCAAAGACAGCTCATCAAAGTTCAAGCTTTCAAACTTTGGGCATCTTTTCATGTAGTGCTGCAATCATCCAAAACCAGGCAATTCCCTTAACCCCTACCTTATCAAATCATTGCCAGAAAAAGGTTCACCCTCTCTTTGAAGCAGCAAACAGCTCCTTGGAACTCTAAAATGATACAAAGCCAGAGCAGAAGATTACAAAGCTGCTCAGAAACTTTCCACAGAAACCATGCCTAGCAGACATCCAAGGGCAAAAGTTTCCATCACCTGTTAGCAGGATACTTCCACCATTATTTTTAACAGAGGACAGTTGGTACTCAGTAGTTTTCCATCACTTTTTCCAGAACAGAAGAGATGAGCAGACAAAAGCAGAGGAAAGAACAGCCTTTTGATGTTGCTGGAGAGGTTATTTGCATGCAAAGCTGCCTTGTTCTGCCCCCTGGATTCCAGTCAACGTTTGGCCTTCAAACCAGTATTTCAGGAGGAACTGCATTGCTAAAAGATGAACTCCTAAAGAAGACTCCTTGATTTCTGATGAGTTATTTTTAAGGCAGCATCTGATATGAGTATCAACCCGTGAGGTCATAGCTTGGAGCTAAATTCCCTTAATTACAGCCTTCCCATTAAAATTAGGATATGAAGCAATAAAAGAGGCATTGGCTGCATCCATGCTTTATTGTTATCAGTCTCAACTTGCCCTTGACTAAGCACAGAAGGCTCCATGCCAACCCTACCTGGCTCTTTACTCCCATATTGCTGTACACAGCCTTGCTAAATCCTTCAAATGCAACTCCTGTGACTTCGTGATTTTATAGCCTGCACCCCCCGCAGTCCCTGTGCCAGGAAGAAGGAAATACGTGACACACTTGTACCCATGGCTGATTTCAAAATCTGACTGAAGCTTCTCCCTCAGTGGTGGCACCCTGGCACACTCCCTCCCCAATGTCTGGTAGAGCCAGCTCACACTGCAGTGTCACCTCCTTTTGGGGACCTTTTGCTTATCATGTCTCTCTTCCCAGAACTTTTCTTGGAGGTCTCACCCCTTGTCAAATCTGGCAGAAGTGGCCCAGAGACTCAAGTTTATCTTTGGGGATGAAAAGGAACACATAAACACACATGTATCTGATCACACCAGCCTTTCCCTTTAGGAAATCAAGCTGACAGGGCAAGGTAAAGATGTGGCCCAAAGTGCCTTTTTCTTTTGCCTGCACCATGCTGTGGCAGTAAGCTCCACCATGACCAAAAGGATTATTTTAACCCCAGATCCCCTTCCACAAAAATTTGCTGCCTCCTTCACACCTCTTTGTGCACAGTGAGCACAGATGTCAACAACACTCATCTGAAAAAGCTTGGGAATTATTTTGGACACAGTTTAACTGCCAATAATCATACCACAATTAGGCCTCCCTGGCTATGAGCAAGACCTCGAGGTGTTGGAAAAAGTCCAGCAAAGGGTAGAGTGAACAGGCAGAGCAAGAGCAGCCTGTGAGGGGACAGGGGACACAAATTCCAGCAGAAGCAGCCAGCACTGCAAACACAACAAATACTTGTCCCACTTCACCATCACACTGGTTTTCTACCCAGCCCTGTATGCCACACACTGCATGAATAGCTCCTAACCAGCATCAGCCAGTAAATTTACACAACAGAGGCCAGATCCCACCATCATTGTCTTGCCCAGGGTCTTGTCCCTTTTGGTTGCATAATAAATAACAGCAGCAGAAGTTGCTTCTAGAACACTGATAAATTAGCACACATTTCATTTCCTACTTCAAAACCTGCTGCCACATGATTTGGATTGATTATCAAGTGCCCTGTCATAAAGGGGAGAACGTGGGATTTGGCTGGCACAGTCTCTCCCAGCCAGTGACCCGCAGGACTGTGATGGATGAACAGACTTGATTAAAATCAAATGACTCACAAACACTTGAGCATTACATTTGCTGGAGAAAACAGTTGCTCAGAGATAGGATCAGGCACTGAATGAAGGCGTCATGAGGTGTTAGCAATGCTGCAGCCTGATGGTCTAAGGGCAATTCCTGTAACAGGCAATTTATTTTATAGGGAAGTGGGGGAAAAAAAGGCAATTTTTCAGACATGTTCAATTCCTGCAAATCTTATGTCTTTATATTGCCATATGACAGGCAATCAATTAATGTATCTTTATATTGTCTTTCTACCTATAAATGTGCGCTTGCTGAAGCAAAGCCCTTGTTTCACTACTGGTTTTACTTACTTCTGTTGACCTACAGCAGAACCTGGCAACGAAAGGACTTTTCTATCAGCAATAGGTTTCTGT
Organism: Pyrgilauda ruficollis; assembly: GCF_017590135.1. Classification (NCBI taxonomy): domain Eukaryota; kingdom Metazoa; phylum Chordata; class Aves; order Passeriformes; family Passeridae; genus Pyrgilauda; species Pyrgilauda ruficollis. Next base: position 6,420,462 of record NW_024527377.1, read on the forward strand.
GTACACACAGCCACTGAGCACAAATGCAGGAAGGGAGGCTGGCAGAGGAGGATGGGGATGAAGGCAGAACAAGGGAGGTCAGTAGAGAGAGTGGGGATGAAGGCAAAACTGGTGTTCCACACACTCTGAAACATTCACACACCAGAATCAGCAAGGGAGGCTTCGGCTGCCCTGGGAGGGGGAGTTGATGGAGATTCCTCTTCTCCAGTCTGAGCAAACCAAGTGACCTCAGGTGCTCTTCACATGGCTTCTCCTCCGGACCCTTCACAATCTTCGTGGCACTCCTCTGGATGCTCCCTAACAACTTTGTATCCTTCTTGTATTGTTCAGCCCAAAAGGCTGAAAAATGCCTCTAAGCTGGAATCCAACCATTAACCTGACATTGCCACTAACATTTCTCTCGTTTAGCTTTAATTTCTATTTCCACCACACCTGCGTTCAGCCCCGGCTTTGCACAACCCCTCAGGGCACACCTGGGCTCACACACCGCCGAGCCACCTCCTGCTGCCCCAGCGCCTTCTCCAGTCCCTGCAAGGAGGAAAAACCCTCCAGAGGAGAAACCCAGCGGCAGGAGCCTCGTCCCGGCTCTGTGCCGAGAGACCGAACCCCCGGAGGTGCCACCGCACCCACCAGGCAGGCGGGGACGGGGATGGGGACAGGGGCTGGGAGGATGGGGACAAGGACTGGGAGGATGGGGACAAGGACTGGGAGGATGGGGACAGGGGCTGGGAGGATGCAGGGCTGGCCCAGGGCACCGTGCGAGGCTCCCCAGGGCACTGCCAGCGCTCCCAGCCCGGCGAGGGGCCGGGCCGGGCCGGGCCGGGGGAGGAGCGGGGCGGGCTCAGGTGTGCCCGGCCCTGCCCTCAGCCCGGGCTGCGCTGAGGGCCGCGGAACGAAGGCAATGGAGCCACTGGAGACCAACAGCAGCTGCAGCAACGGTGGGTGCAGCCCCGGGGCAGCGGGACCGGCCCGGCTCGGCCCCGCGGAGCGCCGGGACCGGGACGGGACAGGACCGGGCTGGGTCCGGGTCCGGGTCCGGGCATTACGGCCGCTCCGCTCCGAGCCCGCTGCCTCATCCCCCCGGCTTTGGGGCTGTCCTCTCTCACTGCTCTGCTTTGGGTTTTTTCCTGGCTTCCTAGTGGTTCTTCTCCTTTTTTTTTTTTTTTTTTTTTCTTTTTTTTTTTTTTTTTTTTTTTTTTTTTTTTTTTTTTTTTTTTTTTTTTTTCTTTGAGGTGTGTGTAGGAATGGGGAAACTCAAGCAGCCGTCATCATGCTCTGCCAGCTCTAGAGTGCACAGAGAAGGCAGGAGTTGGGGTTTTTTCCTTTAAGGATTACTTAATCCAGTCGGTAATCACCTCATCCCGCTGCTTTATGCTTGTACCTTGTGGAGATTTTCACCCAGCCGAGGAGGCAAATTCCCCCCCTTATTCCCCAGGAAATATTTCCACGATCAAAAATGTTTTTCCTAGTAGGAAAAAAAGTATTATTAGGGAACTCTTGGAAACTCATCTAGAAAGTCACTGCTATTTTTTGCTTTAGAAAAGCGTTTGTAGCCAGTTCAGATCCAAAACCTCAGCTGTGTGTGCCGGGGCCAGGGATTGCAGCTACTTAAAATGTAAACCAGGCTCCTGGTTCAGGAAAAATGTGGGGCCCATGCCCAGGCTCCTGACACTGCTGAGAGCAGTTTAGCCGTTCCATACTCCTGCCTGCAGAGACACAAATACTTGCTCTATAATTCCTATGTGAGTTCAGGAAAAAAAAAAAAAAAATTACTACAAAGAGACTTTTGTACTCCACCTGGCTGCTCTGTTCCTCATGGTCACAGTCACACCATCTTTACTACGCTTGGAGTAAAGATTGTGATAGAAAGATGTGCTGGGTGTGGTAGGAGTGTCAGGGGAGGAAGAAACTCAGCAATTTCCCACCCCCACACACCAACACACCTTGGCCACAGGGCTGCAGTGCTTTTGGTGTTAACAGCCTGCTCTCAGAGAGTGCTGAGAGTGCTGCCTGCTCTCAGTCCTTCCACACTGGCAGGACTGGGTTTGCTTTAGGAGCTCTCAGGCATCCTGCAAATAGGTAGAATAAAACCATTGAACAGTAGAGGAAATGAATTGTCCAAAATGAATCTGATGTTGTCTTATGACACAGCTCAGAGCAGGAACAGATGCACAGTTACAGTGTTGGCATCACTCCATGTTAAACCCAAAGTTACAACTGCAGATGAGCTGGCAGGTGTGAGGATTAGTTGGCTGGAAAGCACCAAAGCCTTTGGATCAACAAGGTTAAGTGTTGATAAGGTCTGGTTCAACTCTGTAACACTGGAATTTGGTGAAGAGACTCTGGCTTATATATTTGGAAATTCAGATTATTTTTAGAGGTCCTTGTGGCCTGCCAGCTTGGTATGTAGACTCATTCAGTGTCAAAGAGATGCTTGAACTGCAGGCCATAAATCTGTCAGACAACACCCTGCCATTTCCACACGTGAGTAAAGAGGTGTCCTGAGCTTTGGGTGTTGTTAGGGAGACAGCATGGGTGGCTGTGCAGGGGGACACCTGAATGAGCCAAGGGGAGCAGGGACACTGTTGATATTCGTGTCAGTAATTTGCTGTTTTATCTCCAAGGGTCTCTGATCACCCTTTCGTGCCTTTCCCACCGGGTTGTGTGCCAAGTGATCAGCAGTGCTGTCCCAGCTGACTCTGTCCAGGAGAATGGGACTTCAGATAGCTCCTGGATAACTCGGCTGGAAAACAGTTATGGATTCTATATTGGCCTGGGCTTGGCTGTCTTCTCCAGCTTCCTCATCGGGAGCAGCGTCATCCTCAAAAAAAAGGGACTGCTAAGGCTGGTGGAGAAGGGAGGCACCAGGGCAGGTAAGGCTTTTGTGGGGGCAGGAGGGATGGGACCACCTGTTCTGAGGACTACACATACAATCCAAATTTCAGCACTCCTGAGGCAAGGGAACACCTCTGGGTACAGTCAGTCTTCCATCAGCAATGTAAGTAGGAGCTTTTGTGGATGCATCTTTGTGTTTGAGAGCCAGACAGCAGTGCTATGTGGGAGCTGAGGAGCTAATTTACAGGCCTGGCATTGCAAAGGAGTTAATTTACAGTCTCTGTATTGGAAGGAGCTAATTTACAGAGCCTTGCACTGGAGGGGCTCAGCTAAAAGCAGCGTTCCCCTGCCTGGCACCACAAATACCTAGGGATGGTCCTGTGAAATCAGACGTGCCCCCACAGCAGAACAGTGTGTGCCCAACGCTCAGAACGTGAGGCCAGGAGCAAGCAGAGTGCTGAAAGCTCTTTGAAAGGGGTCCCTCTGCACAAAGCTGCAGCTCACAGCTGTGAGCAGAGCAGCACAGCCCCGACCCCACTCTTGCTCTAAGTGAAGCACCAGGCAGCTTTGCCACCAGGTCACCGAGACGAGGACGCAGCTCCGCGTGCTTGGATTGCGTTAGCAGGAGCCTGTGAGTGCAGGACAGACAGGCTCTGTGGGAACTCTGTGGTTTCAGAAGGGATCCTTTGGAGCTCTGTTGCACAACAACCTGCAGATAACTTTCCTCTAGCACCAGGCTCTCAGGGTGAGGCGTGTGTTTATGTGTACACACACATATATATATATATATGGATGGGCAGTGGTGGAGCAGCACTGCCTAGAGCAGAATTGCACTGTGGAATTGGACACATCCCATCAGCATTGCAAACATCCTCAGCAGCAGGTAAGTCCTACCTGGCAGCTGACCTACTTGCATAACTGCAAAACAGAGCAATGATAATTAAATTACTGCTGCTTCCCAGTTCTGGCCTAGGAACAGTTCTTAAAGAATCTTTCAGAGGAAGTGAATATCACCATCCCCATTGTACTCTGTGCCCATATGGGGACAGAGAGGCATGGAATGATGAAGTGACTGTCCAGAGACAGCCAGCAGAGCTACCAACAGCAGCTGAGCCACTGGGCAGCCTTGGATCCATCTCTGTCCTCGGTAACTGAGCTGGTCACATGCAGCTGCTGAACACAGATGGGTTTGCTTTTAGACATTATACTTGCACAATGAAATATGAGTATTGCTTCAACTGTAGATGTCTCACTCCTCCTTCCCTCCATGAACTCTTCCCACAGCAGAGCTAAGCAAGTAAAACAAGAGCAAACCCCTCCCTATTTTTCAGTATGTTTAACATTCTGAAAGGAATTAGAGATTAATGACAGAAAATTGCAGCTGACAGAAAGAGTTCTTGGGAAAAACCCCGACCAAGCAAAAAGACCCTAAAACAAATAAACCAGCAATTTCTGAGGAATACCAGAGCATAACATTTGAACTTCAGCATTTATGGAGTTGTTGAGGAAATAGAAGAGGCTGAACTCTAGCAAAAGATTTTTCTCTGTGTCCTGAAGTTTTTCTGTTCAGCTCTTCATTGCCCCTTGTCCTATCTTGCCCTGTAATCTCTCAGTCCCAGTGTGTCACCCCTGCTATGTGAGCACATCACTTTTCTCCAAGGCAAGTCAGACACTGCTGGTACTGACAGCTCCACTTGGGTCAGATTTATCCAAAACATGGACTCTCCCTGACCCAACAGGTTCAAACTCCCCGTGTCCAACAGCCTGTGGGTTAGGACCAGAATTGGATTAGCTCCAAACATAGTCCATTCTTCCCTGTTCTTTGTCACACTCTTGCCCTTGCAATTTATCCCTCTCCAAAGGGACATTCTCATCTCTTGCTCTAAAGAATATGGTTGTTAACCCCTGCATGTGCTTTTCTTCCTCAGGAGATGGAGGCCATGGCTACCTAAAGGACTGGCTCTGGTGGGCTGGCTTGTTAACCAGTAAGTAGGAGCTGTTTCCCTGGGTTTGCAGCTTTTCCAGGGTTTGTCCCTGTGAATGAGGTGTGGAACAAACTGAGTATGGTGCTTAAAGCCCGCTTTCTGTCCAGTTCCCCCATCCTCAGCAGAGGTTCCTCAGGGAGAGGAGAGGCAGTGATCCACGCAGGATCTCCCTCTCCATCCTCCTGCAGGACTGGCAGGACCTGCTAGCTCAGTTCTACCTGATCAAAAGCATGAAAAGCCAGGTTTTAATAGGGCAGCTGGCAGGTCTGCCTGTGTACCAGGCACAGGGCAAACAGCCTCCCCTGAGTGCCTGGGGGCTCCTGGAACGTTTCCTGCTGCAGCACAGGGAGATAACAAAGAGGTGTTGGTAGCACCTCCTTCCTTGAAAAAACTTGCTTTCCCTTGAAACAAGACTTAAAAATCTTTATTTCCTGTGTGTCTCCTAAAATTGGACTAAAGCTTTACAGTATCTCCTAAAATTGAACTCAAAGCTGGACAGAGAGAAGCAGATTTTACAGCAGCCTGTTTCAGAGCCCTTTTCTGCCTCTCACCGTGGCAGCTGCAGCTCAAGGTGCCCCCAGCTGGCTCTGCCCTCACTGCTCAGGGACAGGGACAGCCCAGCCAGAGGGGGACCCACAGCCCCAAGGAGAGGTGTGGAGGGGACAAGCAGCCTCCCAGCCCTCCCACAGCCACCCCTCCCTCGTTACCCCCACACAGCCTGACTGGGCTGGGGGGTTCCTGAGCCCTGACCTGGCCAAGCCCTGGCACCCCCAGCCCATCCCATGGAGGGGTTCCCTTCTCCAGGGGTGCCTCTTTTAATTTGAAATAGATTTTCACCCACTGTCTGCCCCTCATTAGCAGCAGGATGAAACCCCCAGCATAAAACCCACCCTCCAAGTGACAACTTGCTGGTTTGCAAACCCCCAAGAGAAAATGCAGAAAGTGCTCTGTAATTCACTGGTATTTATTTTTCTTGTGTTTGTTTAGTGGGTGGAGGGGAAGCTGCCAACTTTGCTGCCTATGCCTTTGCTCCTGCAACTATTGTCACCCCTCTGGGGGCTCTGAGCGTGCTCATAAGGTGATTTTTGTGTCTATAAATTCATATTTGCCTTTTTTTTTTTCTTGTTTGCCTGTTTGACTTGTAAAAATAGACTTGAAGGGATACGAATATGATTTATTCTGCTCAAAGGAAAAGAAGTCTCAGTGTTTTCTAAAAAATACTTTAACAGTTGTTGTCCTTTTTGAGGGATCACTTGGGAACCATTGAATTAAGTAGCTTGTCCTTCTGGAAATGCTGGATGTGTAGAGCAACCACATACACTGCAGGTTAAATTATTGCAAATATCTGCATTACTTAATTTCTTATTCCAGCTCTTTAACCACTCAGGATTGGTGGGGTTTTAATGTTTGTTTGTTTTGTTTTGTTTTGTTTTTGTAATCAAGAGTACTAAAATTTTAAAAGGGTCAAAAACACCAGGCTTGTTTTCAAAGTGCCTTTCACCTGCCTTTTATTTTATAAGCTTTTAGGGTCCTCTCATTTTGCAGGGTTTTATATTTCTGGCTGTTCCCAAAAGGGCTGAAACCCTATTTAATTTCTTTATTTTTAAATAGGAGATTCCTACCAAAATACATTAAGCTACTTAAAGTTTTATAGAAAGACTGTATTATGAAATGCATAAGCAAACTGAGAGGTAGGACTGCTCTAGTGTCTTGCCCCAGGTTTTTTTTGGACAACAACTAGATATTTTTGCAGATATATCTGTAGCTCCAGTACTTTTAGAGTATCTCTTGCTAATGGTTCTCATGATTTCGTTAAAATTAACATAGCTTTTTTGTTGTTAGGTTCAGTTTTTTTCTCTGTTACACTGGCCCTTGAAGTAATTTCTTGAGCACTAAGAGCTTCATAATGCTCAGCAGCTCCTGAATGATTCTGCCAACCCTAAAAAAATATTTCTGAGGATGTGCTAAAACATTCAGCATTTTTGCACCTTGCTGACACAAGAGCTGTGATCTAAAGGTCACACCTGCACCTTTGCAGGTTCAGCTGTGATAGGTGTCATGTGATTGTGTATTAACCCACTGGAATCCAACTAATTTACACCAAAATTGTGTCCTTGTATCACATGGAAGCATTCTTAACTTTCCTAGAGCTGCTGCTCCTCCTTTGAAGGAGTGCAGAGCACCGGCTGATGTTTTTCTGTCCGGCTGATGTTTTTCTGTCCAGCTGATGCTTTTCTGTCCTGTGCAGTGCCATTCTGTCATCATATTTGCTTGGAGAGCGGCTCAACCTGCTGGGAAAGCTGGGCTGCCTGCTGAGCCTGGTGGGCAGCACTGTGATGGTCATACACGCCCCAGAGGACGAGGAGGTCACCACTCTGGAGGAAATGACTTCCAAGCTGAAGGAGCCGGGTACGCAGCCAGCCGTGCTTTCCCTCTCAGGGCCGGGCAGTGCAAACCCTTCCCCATGCCCACTGCTGCAGTTTTGAGTTCTTCTCTCCCTGCTGCAGGTTTCCTGGCTTATGCTGCAATCCTCCTGGCTCTCTGCTTCCTCCTGATCTTCTGCCTCGCCCCCCGTTACGGCCAGAGCAACATCCTCATCTACCTCGCCATCTGCTCCGTTATCGGCGCCTTCTCCGTGTCCTCAGTCAAGGGCTTGGGAATTGCCATCAAGGGTTTCTTTGCTGGCCAGCCTGTGCTGCAGCACCCACTGACCTGGATCCTGGTCATCACGCTGGTGGCATCCATCACCACGCAGATCAACTACCTCAACAAGTCTCTGGACATCTTCAACACCTCTTTGGTGTTCCCCATCTACTACGTGCTGTTCACCACCATTGTCATCACCACTTCCATCATCCTCTTTAAGGAGTGGGTCACCATGACTGTGATTGACATCATTGGGACAGTCTGTGGCTTCCTCACCATCATTTTGGGGGTGTTTTTACTCCATGCTTTCAAAGACATGGATGTCAGTTTAGGGAATCTGCCCCAAGTCCTTCAGAACGAACAGCCAGCGCCGGTCACCAGAGATGACAAGAACATCCTGATAGAGGTGGACAACTCCAGCATTGCCCCAGAGGATAAACCCAAAGTATTCATGTTCTGCACTTAGGGTGTTACATGCAGGGGACTGGAGGTTGGGTGGGTGATGTCAATATTCCAAGTGCCAGGGGAAAATTTTGAAAAGGAAAAGCAGAAAATAAAATGAACGGTGTCTTTTCCAAAGTCAAATCTTTCTCCAGGCTTTTGGATGGGATCTCTGTCATGGTGTGGCAGCAAGGGGTGTGTTTAATCCTCTCTGGGCCCTAATACATGCAGCCACTGGAAACAAAAATCCTCTAGAAATATGATAGTGCTGGAGCAAAGCTCCTCTCTGAGGCCCCTTCCCTCTCTTATTCTTGGCACGGCTGATGTTTACCCTTCACTCCTTCCCCCGGTGGCCATTGATGTCTTTGTTTCCAGGCCTTGATGGATCATTGATCAGTGGTTTTTGTCTTTTTTTTGTTTCCTTTCTAGACACTTGCATGAACTCTAAAATACACACCAGCGTCTCAAGAGGAGGTGAGAGACAAGGACTGCACAGTGCTATTCAGACTCTGCTCATCCATGTTTAATCACTTGCTCTGCAAATAAGGGGACAAGAATATTGGTGAATATGGGCAAAACATGGTGAATTTTGCAAAAGCTGCTCACTCAGGCTCAGGGGCAGGACTCAAGCCATGAAGTGTTTTCAAAGAGAGATCTTTTTCAGCTTTTGTTTTTTTGTGAGGTGCAGGAGTTTCCCTGAAGCAGTGTTAATTATTTTTATAGGAGTTTTGTTTGGGTTTTGGTTTTTTTGGTTTTTTTTTTTTTTCCTGAGCAGCCCTGGCACTCAGGCCTTGGTGAAGTTGCTGGGACTGACCCAGACCCCACCTGAAGAAGGGCTGGAGAGCTCTGTCAGGGTAAACCCCATGTCAAGAGAACCTCTACCACTCTCTCCAAGACTTCTTGTCACAATTTTTTCAGTCTGAAAGACCAAGTGGCTGTAAATATAAAGTATTTTTTTCCTCAGGAAATATCTTGACCTTGGAAAACCCCCCAAATTCTTTGAGCCCCATGAGGTGTCCTGCTATCCTCTGAGATGCTCACCTGATTATACCTGAGTGTGAGCATCACTGAGTAAATATACTGTGGGGCTTTGGGAGAGAGGACAAGGCAATCTCCTATTTTAATAACATTTCAGTGCTATCTTTTTGGAATATGGAAAGGGAAATAAAGAGTTTTTTCAAAATAAAAAAAAAAAGTTGCAGGTAGATCTGAAAGTTTTCATTATTTCATGTTAGTAATGTAGCCCTAAAGAGGCTGAGGGACAGCTGAGAACAACAGAAAAGGCATCTGAAGCAGAGTAAAACTGCAGCGACCTCCTTTGGTGGCAGAAAATAATCCAAGTCACTCACTCCAGCTTTGGTTTTGGCATCCTAATCAGTGATGCTTGGTGCATTTTATTTTAGAAAATGGCTGTAAATGGGAATGTAAATCATTCCTCACTCTAGAGGTGCATTTCATTACAGCAATCCTGCCATCCCTGGAGAAATGCCATGTAGAAAATGAAGATTTGAACTGAGGTAATGAAATAATAGACAGTGAAAGAGTATTTCTTAATGACAACCAACAAATTTTATTAAAACTAGGCAAAAGGCACAATAAATTGCATTATTCAAGTATTTGCATAGATGCATAGAGAGCATTGTTGTAAACCATTAACATGTGGACATAGGAGAAAGTGAGATGTATTTGTTATAAGTTCTCCCAAGTAATATTATCTTTCAAAGAATCAGGTTTAACATCTTTTACTCCTCCTGCAGTTCCCCTGGTCTCATTCACTCAACTTGCACAATTAAAAAAAAATTTAAAAGGACTTACTCTTAAAACTACCTTTTGGAGATTTTCATCTGAAAATTTAAAAGGACTTACTCTTAAAACTACCTTTTGGAGATTTTTGTGATATTCCAGCAATAAAGTTTTCTATTAGAGTTTGGGCATGTGTGTCTGGGGGCATTTTTTGAAACCTTGATCCCATGCTCACTGAGTTTGGGCATGTCCAGTTGTTCTCTGAGCATTGTGTGTCTGGGGGCATTTTTTGAAACCTTGATCCCATGCTCACATGAAAAGCACTGAAAATAATTTTAATGACTTTCAGTGCCATTTGCTGAAGATCAGAGGTTGGAGCAGAAGTGCTGCTGCCCTCAGTGAGGGCTCAGCTATGAGATCAAGTTCTTGTGGTTGAATTAACAATTACAGTGTATGTACAGTCCTGCTGCACTGTGAGCAGCCAAACCTGCCATGACATACCAAGAAACAAGTTTGGGGGTTGTTTGAATACACATTTTTATATGTAATATACCCCAACTATTGAAAAAGACAAAGACTAGAAAGCTGTTGTCTTTTACTTGCCCTCCCTTATTTCAGAAATAAGTTTTTTTGATTGGTTTGTTTTCCAGGCACATAAAAGGTAAGAAAAGGTCTAAAATTAGTAAAATAAGGAATAATCTGTGAGAATTTCAAGACACACCATGTGAACTGCTTCCTTGTGGAGAAAGAGGTAGTAAAGTTGTGAAAACTAATGTGACTTAAGTCATCCTACAGATACACTACTACATATAATTACAAATTTATTGAGTTCTTGGGGTTTATCTGTGATTTGTTTAATGAGTAGATCTTAGGGAAAGAGAACCAGCAAACAAGACTCATTTGCTTTATGCCAATAATACAGTTTCTCACATGTGGAGCAGCAGTCATGCTCTTTGAGGCTTTGTCCATATAAATCAGACACAAGAGGACTGTTGTAACTACAGCTCCAGATTTCCCTGTGTTCTCCTAGGAAATAATTTCAAGGGAAAAAAAAAATCTGGCATAACAGAAGGTCTTATTTTAAAATCCTGAGGAGAAAAAAAAACCAAAAAAAAACCCCCACATATAAAAGCCAAACTATTACGAGAAGAAAAAACTAAATTCATAAGGGAGGGTCCTCAGGGTCAGAACCATCAGCTGCTTAAAGTGCACACAGACAGCTCTCTCCATCCCTGGCCTGGAGAAAAAGCCTGGAGTAAGAGAGCTGCCCTACAAAAGCACCATGTGTTGTGTTAATAGTTGAGCTGTTTCACCACCTGGGCATTTTCCAGGTAGGTTTCTCAGTGGTTTGGGGAGCAGACAGCCCATGCTGAGTTACAGCTCAGCACAGACACGTGCAAAAGCATCTCCTGCTGACAGTACCATGTGCTGCAGAGGGGTCTGAGCTCTGCCTTCTGCTCTGGGTCTGGGCCAGAGCTGCCCTGTCGTACCTTGAGTGTGCCCTAATGGCCTGGATTGGAGCTCATGGGCCATGCCGGGGCTGCTTTTGGGATTTACAGCACCAGGGCAAGACAAGCGAGTGCTGGAGGACAGAAGGGTTGCAATGTTCATGCTGAAGAGGGTTATATGGGGAAAATAATGAAATAAAAATAATCCCCTCTGCTGAAGCTGACCAAAATCCACAGTGGCCCCACAAATTGTATTTCCATGGCTGGCTCCCTGTTGGGGCCCCACTTGCCACCCCCTGTAAACAGAGAATAAACTGAAGAATGTTATCACCAGCTGCTCTCCCCAGAGGCAGTGGGTTCTCTATAGCACCAATATGCTCCTGCAGCTGCTGGGGGGGCTGAGGAAGCCAACAGGGCTCACGTGAAAGCCCATCAAGGCCAGCACCTGCACTCACAGCTTGTTCTCCCTGGTAATACTTAAATAACTGATTAAAAACACGTGGAAACCCCCATCACCCCATCCCTGCAGTGGATATTGCACAACAATATTTAAATACCGTATAAACAAGTCATCCCTACGTGGAAAAGGCAGAGAGGGTCCAGCTGAGCCTGGCGTGTACCTGGGGCACCCCTGCCATGCCTGTCTGCAGCCTGGTGAGTCACAGAGGGAGCAGGGCTGGGGCAGGAGGGGAGGAACTGAGACACTGTCCACGGCAGTGAAGGTGTGAGAGTGTTTTTGGGTGATGAAGACCATCCAGTGCCCGGTGAAGGCCAGAGCCAGCCAGGAACAGGCTGCCTCAGGAATGCCCACGGGAGCCTGGCTGTCCCACCTTCAAGTTGCTCACTGCTCCAGCTGTCCAGGAACCAGAACCCTGGGTGAGATGGAAAAAGGGGGAAAGAAGAGGAGTGAGCACTGATGGAAGAACAAGCACTGTCCTTGCCCTCTCCTGGAGTTGATGTTAGCCTGTCTGCATTCACAACCCAGGACATCACATAGGAACTCTCCCACAAGGAAGTTCCTGGAAGTTTCTCCATTTTCCACAGCTGGCCTCCAGTATATTGCAGGCTGGAGACACATAACTGTGCTGTGTGGAGTGGAGATATTTAGTTTTAAAGGGCCCAGTTTGCAGAGCACCGAACTCAGTGCCTGGAAGTCCCTTAGTAAGTCCTGTATTCAGGATGATTTTTGTGAAACACTCCCTGCAGAGAAAGCATCTCCTTAGCCACAGATAGAGAGGCTGGAAAGAATTTTTGTTCTTTACTGGGATCTGCAAGTCTTGTGTGAATCTTCATGTTTTGCTGCTCTTCACTAACACTTCTGGGTTCCACATCCCTTGGCCCCATGGCTCTGCCCCACTCACACAAATGCCTTGCCTGAGGAAGTGTTCAGAGCTGTGGAGCACTGAATTCACTGTTTTGCTCAACTCCCTAAATTCTTACTATGAAACAGGTGAAAACAGAGACCCCTGCAATAAAGGTGACCAGGCCACAGCCTCTCTGTGTGCACCCGCCTGGGCTGTGCACAAAGGTGTTCTGCAGGCTGATATTCCCTCCTGAGTGTTTTTATTCCCCAGGGAAGAGTGGTGCTTCCCACCACCCCTCTCAGTGCCTACCTCTGCCACAGGCTGGAGGTGCCCAGGGGCTCTGCTGTGCCCAGGGGGCAGTGGGACAGCAGGGCTGCTCCCCTGCCAGCCTCTGGACCTGGATGGGATGGGATTCGCCGGCAGAGCTCTCTGGGGTGGCCGGGGCCTTGAAATATCCTACGGAAGAAAGAAATAGTTTTGAATTTAAGCCTTAAGTTTTGGAAGTAAAACGTAACCTGTGTTCCAGAGCCTTTTTAATTAGTCACTTTAACTGATGTACTTCATGACTGGAAGCAAGTTCCACACACATACACTCACTGTTTGTTTGCCTATACAATTCCTGTAAACACTATATATGTGCATGTTCTTGTGCCCATACAAACACACACAGACCCATAAGCTGTTATTATTTGTTTGTGCACACAGCTGTCCCTAATAGGATGCTCAGAGCATTATATTTTCCATTCATCTAATGAATTTCAGTGGAAAGCAAGTCCCAGGGGGAGAGGTTACCCCCAGAAGAGCCAATTGCCTGTTGTTGCTCAGGGTCTGTGCTAAGCTGCTGCCTTACAGGTGTTGATTTAACAAACACAGCTGCACTCACAACTTGGAGGGCACCCAAAACCCCTGCAGTCTCCTCAGACTATGCATAAATGCAATGCTTGATGGCTTGGGGATCTATTGCTCTCCAAGGAACCTGCCCTGTGACTCCAGGAAGGACAAGGCAGACTAAATTCCACTGACTGCCAGGTCTGAAGAGCTCCTACAGGAATAGCAAGAGAGCAAATCTGGCAGATGCTGCAAACATCCAGGAAGGCCAATGCAACTAGCAAAAAGTGACATTAATTATTTCCCCTTTGTCTTCCCCAACTCATGGCTGTTCACTAACCCAGAAACAGCAAGGCTTCTTGTAGAAATCCTATGAAAAGTGTTCCATCTCATAAGGCTGACTGAGATAAAGAGACTGGATGTGTTGGGGAGGGAGCACAAAGGAGATCATGGGGAACTTGTCAACAAGCAGCTGGGAAGGATACCTATTCCTTATTGACAGCACTCAGCTTCCTGCTTTTGTTTTAGTTTTCTTTCCTGCTGAAGTGCCGGCTGTTCACAGGAACAATGGAGCTAGAAACAAACCCCATTTGCTAAGATTTTTTCTCCACAGGGTTTGTTTTCCTCTGTGTCCTTCAGAGAAAGACTGCCTGGGAGCCAGCCTCCTGCTACCTGCTGTAGATGGCCCTTTGCTTCTTTGAGGGCCCCAGTATAATAATATTATTTTGCAAAATGGGTTGAAGTCAGTCTGAGTGATCTACCATCCTTCCAATAAAAATGTGGGGTCCACAGTAAGTTTAGAACAGAGCTGCCAGCAAAAGAAATAAATCTTTCCTTTTAACCTTTCAAAATAGCCCCATGGAGAGGAAGCTCACATAAGATGGGGTCAGTTTCGGTCAAGGCTAACAGTTCTCCCAGGGCGAGAGGCCTCACCAGAACAAACCTGACACCAAACAGCATCTACAGGACAGCAGCACGACTCCATACCTGAGAGGTTGGAGGTTTGGGAGCAGGAGGTGCTGGCCTGCTCGGGGGTGTCCTCCGGGGAATGTCCTTGGGAAGCGCCGGCGGCACCGGTCCCGCGGGCTGCCCCCCGCTGCAGCTGTGGCTGCCAGGGAAGGTGGGGGGCTGCTGCCTGCTCATCTGGAGCCCTGGAGCTTGCTGAGAAGGAGGTTTGGGTGGGATTTCAGGGAAGCCAATCACCTGTGCAGAAAAAACACAAATCTTCATGTATTTCCACTTCAAACCACCCTTTACACTCTCTGCGACACTTCTGAGGATCTACGTGACATCTCTGAGCCACAGAGAAGAAAATATTGCCTGCAACACCAGCATGTGTTGGGCATGTCTGGTAGGTGTTGATTAGATGGACTGGGACAACTTGGGAGCAAGAGGCAGAAATGGAAATCAAGAGAACAGAGTAATCCTGTCATCAGTGTGACACTTTGCAAATAAACCCAGGGTTTGCCATTTCTCCAGTTTTGAGATGGGGGATGTGACAACAGAGGATCCAGGAGGAGACACAAGCAGCGACACAAGCCTTGTCAAATCCCAGCTCCTGCCCTTGAGGAAATCACCAGGAACAGGTGCTATGCTCAGCTAACACTGACTTTCAGCCAGGGGTGATGTCTGTCTCCTTTTCTTATCCTTTGGTAAAACCACTCCCTAGCTCCAGTGTGAGGGGAAACCTCATCCCACACCTTGGGACAGCTGCATCTCTGCCCTGCAGGTGGAAGGACCCTGCCCCTACCTTCCTCTGCTGCTGGGGGGTTCTCAGCTTGAAAGCAGGGTTTGCATGGCCGGTTCCAGAGGTGTCACTGACAATAAGAAAAAGAAGGATGTTTAATGTCTTGATATGTTTTCTCCTTTATTTTCCTGTATTTACTTTTTTATCTTCACTGGGGTGAAAAAATGAGCCAATAGTGACTATACCAACAAGTCAATTTAAGTGACATTCCTCACAGCATTTGCAATTCTGTCCTGGCAGAAGGGGGGACAAGGAGACAAGGCACCGACAACTTACCTGAACTGAGGTGTCTTCTTTAGAGAACAGATGGTAAATTTACTCCAGCATTTCAGATAATAGAATAAAAACAAGATTCCTGTGAGAAGGAGAATGGGAGCCAGGATTGCCAGAGCTATCACAACCGCTGAAGAGCCTGAGGACAAGAAAATTGAGTTTTTTAAATGGAAAACTCTCTGCTCCCAACCAACTCAAGTCCTTCTGAAGTGGCCCCGTAGCAGAGCTGGTCCCTCTCACCTTCAGGCAGAGGGGGACCACTGTCCAGGCTGCCTCCTGTCCCCTCCTTGTTGCAGAACGGGGGGGCCCAGCCCTGGTCACAGTGGCAGTTCTTGTTGTTGTTGCACACCTGGAGTGGGAAGATTCAGAGATTCAAGTGGAAGCTACTAAGAAACCTGCAAGGGAAAACAAATTAAACCCTTGCTGAATTAAACACTACAGGAGAGACTCCAATGGGAGCTGAGTGCCTGGAAACTCTTTTCTTCTGGGAGTGGAAGCAATTTGGCTTAAACTGCCCTAAATGTTACTTTTTGCTATGTTTTTTCTTTAGTATGTCTAATACTTTTTATTCAATCTAAACTGGGCCCAAGATATTTTTCTCTAAGATTACTCCTTGTTTTTCATTTATTGAAATTCGTATCCCTCCATCAGACCTCCTTAAATCCTATGTCAAAGGGACATTCATGGACCAGAAAATGCATCAAACAGGAAAGAAATACTCAGATTGATAGCCAAGAAGCCAAAGTACAGAGCAAACCTAAGGAAGGTATCAGAACTGAGCTGAAGAAGCAGCCACAGAAGAATGGAAGCCCATCCTGCTTCAGCCTGGAATGGAGGTGAAAAAGAAGACACTTACTCCATGCCCATGGCACTTCTTGCTACAGCTCTCAGAATCAAAGATGATGGACATGTTCTGGCAGCGCCCCTCAAAGCAAACCTGCACAGAAAGCATCCAAAAACTCAGTGTTAGCTCTCTGAGTTATCTACCATGTCACTGCCTTGTGCTATTTTGTGACTTGCAGGTCCCAGACACCTTGGAAATACAACTAATTAACTCCCTGGACAGAATAACAGGAAATGAAGTTAACCTGGTTCCCAAGCAAACAGTTAATCACTACCCCAAATCCCAGTCCATGTGAATCAGAGAGAAGTGGGAGCTCAGCTGGCCACAGCCTGGCCATGCCCACGTGGAAAGGCCCTGCAGGGGCTCTCACATGTCTTTGGTTCCAACTGTGTCTCATCCTTAAGCAAGACAACTTCAACCAACACGATAAATCCCAGATTTAGCTCTGGCTCTGAACTTCATCTGGCAGAGACATAAAGCTTTGGTCTGTGTCCTTCTCTGAAACCTCTAAGGAATTATTTTTCTAACAAATACAGAAATCTTCCAGAAAAGCATTAGACATAAAAAATTAATAGCTTGACAACCACAAAGCACATTCTGGGTGGAAAAGTCATACTCTGAGCCTCCCCCAAGCCACTCCAGGCAGAACTGTACCTACATGATGGCTCCCACACTTTGTTCCTGTCAACACCAAGCCAGGGTCCAGCATCTCCTTCTCCTCACTGTCGGATCTGTACACGTGGGTGCCTCGGCAGCGCTGCCTGTTCACCGTGGTGTCTATGGCCACTGCATTGGGCTGCAGGGGTTTGAAAGCTGAGCTCTGGCACTGGATCTTCCCGCATTTAGCATCTCTGATTTCAAAGGAAAGGCTAAAGTGATTATTCCTGGCTTGCTGAATGTTTTGCAGACATGAGCTCTAAGTGTAAATTAAAGCAGCAGTGCTGAGTCATTGTTAAATGAGCAGGCACCTCCCAAGAATTATCTGGTGGATACTGATGGTACCACCCCACAGTCCCCATGGATGGGGGATGTCCCCATGGATGGCCAACATCAACAAAATCACAAGTAAGACTAAGAAAATTTTGACTCCATTAGAAAGCTACATTTATCTTATGGATTATAAAAATCCCCCCTCTTCTGCTGCTTTGGAAGAATATCAACTAGATGTTTAAAAATGGTGAGCTGAAAACTTCAGCTGTAAGGGCTCCAAGGATGCAGCTGGCTTCCCAGGAGGCAGAGGAGAGAGTGAACCAATGCATGGATCAGTTTTATCTCCTGGCCCACAATTTTGTAACCTATAAATGCATCTTCTCCTGTGAGCAGCTCTGGGCTGCCCCTCTGCTTTGTACCTCATGTCACACTTCCTGTAATTCCCGTAGATGTCCTTCCCACAGTTCCCATAGATGTCTCCAGCAGCATTGACCTTCTCAAAGCAGGCATCTGGTGCTGGCTGTGCTCCTGCATGGGAGAGACTCGAGTGGCTGCTTCATCTCATCCCGTGCCAACCACTCACTTGTCCTTTCTCTGGAATGGTTGGAGCACGGGAAATTTTTTGCTGTCTCCTCCTCGTGAGTAAGGCAGGAGAAAAGGCTGCTCAGACTCTGCTGCTGACAGCAGGCATGGAAGGCACTCCTGCCTTGCTCAGGGTGAGGAACAGCTCCAAATGAGGAGCATTTTTGGTTCAAAGGACAGCAGGCTGTGCTGCAGGCAGTGTCCTTACCAGGCCCCCAGAGCTGCACACACTGGTCCCTGTAGGTGAGGCACATGCCACTGTAGCAGTAGGCTCTTCCTCCATCACAGGGAGCCCCATCCATCTGGTAGGAGTTGAGGGGGCAGAAGGGGGACTCGCCAGTGCAATATTCTGGGAGGTCACAGAGTCCTGACCTCTTCCTGCAGAGAGTTCCTGGGGACATCAGCTAAAAAAAGAGACAGAGGGGAAACCCAGAATTATTGCTTGGCTCCTCTGTGGTTTCATGTCTGTAGATAAGGCAGAACCTCGAGTGTGTCACTTTGTCCTCCTTGCCTAAGGTTTTTTTGAGGTTAGCAGTGACTCGTGCCTCTGGGATTTCATTAGCTGGGTGAACTCTGTAGAACACAATTAATGGCTGGATCCCTTCCCCAGGTAGCAGTGAGATCATGCATGGAATGTAAGGCTGCCAGTCCTCATGGGGATGCTGATCCATCTCACTGTACCCTAGGGTAGGATCCAATTTACCTGAACCATTTCTGACAGATGTTTGTGTAATCTGTTCCCTAAACCCTCCCTGGCTGGGACATTTGTTCCTGTGTTTCCTGTCATTTCTGCTGGAGACATTTTCCTGATACATAACTTATTTCTCCCTTGCTAACGAGCTTGCTCAGCTCATTCTTCTCTTGTGTGTGTCCACCACACACATGGAGAACAAAGGGCATTCACAGTCACATCTGGGAGCTTTTTCCAAGTGAGTCCAGGTGGATTTCTGGAAATTGTTTTCCCCATTTTGCTCAGGATAGGTCAGTAAGAGCAAACAGTCAATGTGCAAACATAAAGATGAGCTTAAGAGAAATGTTTGCCCATGTTCATTTTTCAGTTAATTTGTTGTCAAATTTGAGATCTTTGGCTCCAAAGCCAGAAACACATTTTAACCAATCACTATAAGGAAAGCTGAGATTTAAAATTATACTCTTTGCCAGCAGTTCTGCAGCAAACAGCTGAGCTAAAGGGATTCAGCTGCACCCCAGAAAAGAGGGTTCAGAGCAAACACAGCATCCAGCCTAATCCCTGGAGGAAGTGTTTGCTCCAAGAGCTCTGTCTAGATTTCTTCTAGAGCCAATGGAGAGACATATGAGCTCTGATTTATCCCTCAGTGTTTAAGAGAGGCAGTGTGACTTCACTCCAGCAGCATTCACAGCTCATTTTAAGATACCACAGCAGTCAATTTAATCAGCCAGAAGAAAGGACCCCACCAGTTTGATTACACTGATGGCTGTTGCGCCTAAATTAAAATCAAACCAGGTGAGGTAAAATCAAACACTCCGTATTTGGCTGTGTTCTCTCCCCTTCCCCCTCCAGTTCCCAGCCTCACGCTTGCCCCCCTGTTGTTCCCTTTCCTCTCAGGAAAACCCAGAGACCCCACCTTGCACTGATGGCAGCAGCTGCCATGGGCACATTCAGCACCAGGTTTCAGGGAGCAGGTCCTGGGGTCACAGCAGGGGTTCCTGCAGTCCTGGAAGACAGAGAGGTGCAGCAGAGTTCACAGGGCAGATCTGAGCTGGCACTGATGTGTTCTCACTCACAGTGGGTCACACACAAAGGAAAACCCTCCTTTCCAGGGTATCTCAGGGTACCCAGCACGAGCTGAATGCCAGGGCTGCACAGCCTCCCTCTGATGGGCTGATGGGACACAGCTGCTTGTGTTCATCACATCTGGAGAGTCTGGGCTGCTGGTTCCAGCTCCCTGCTCTCTTGTGAGGCAAAGGATGGATTTGCAGAAGTGAGATGCAGTGCTCAGAGAAGCCCCATCCTTAACAGGAGTGGAGGTAAAGTGAATTTATATATGAAACTGCAACACCTGGAAGAATTTTTCCACTGAAAGTGTTGTTAAGCATTGGGATGGGCTGCCCAGGGAGGTGGTCGAGTCCCTGTCCCTGGAGGTGTTCAAGAAAGGACTGGATGTGGCACTCAGTCCTGTGGTTCTGTTGGCAAGGTGGTGATGGGTCACAGGTTGGACTTGATGATCTTGGAAGTTTTTTCCAACCTAAATGAATCTGTGATTCTGTGACCTAAAATCACTTTTTTGTCTTCTTTTTAAATGAAGTTTTAATCATCTCTGTTCAGCCCTGGACCACACCATCCCTGAGTTCTGGAGTGGATTGTACCAGTGTACACAGTGTGAAGTCAGATGTAATAATTTAGAACCTTGATTTACATTTACACACAAGGAAGATATTTTTGCCTCCTGTGCCAAGAAAAGCTGATTACAGATCACAAAACTGTATTTGCGAATTACATAATTAAAAAAAAAAAAATGTGTCCCACTAAACCCCAAATGGTTGGATCTGAACAATTGTTACCTCCACCTCTCCACAGTCACACTCCTCCCCCTCTTCCAAGTAGCCATTTCCACATTTCCCTCCACCATACATTCTTTTGGTGTCTGGCATGTTGGAGAGACACATCCCTCCACCAGAATGCAGATACTTCTCCAGCTCTTGTCTGTTGCACTGGTTGAACACCTTGGGGAATGGGTGCCTGAAGAGAGACAGGGTAGAAGAACATGAAGACAGGTCTGGGCAATGGTTTAGAGAAGCAAAAAGGAGCACATGTTAATCCTGACAAGTGCCAAAGGACACAGGTCTCTCCCTGAAATTCCTGGAGCTGTGCTAAAGCAGGCTGTGATTTCCTGTGCCTGCACTACACAAGTGAGACTGCACTGCAAGATTGTTTAGTAATATAATTGCCTTACAGAATAAGCTTTATAGAACCAAAATATGTTGACTTATATTTGACTGTCCTTGCTGACAAGCATGGCTGTCCTCTCCTCCTCAATACTGGGGCTGTGGTTTATTCCCAAGTGCCTGAGCAACCCTGAGAATCCAGCACTCAGCCTGTGAGCCTAACTGCTAAAAAGAATATTTAATTTTTCCTATCTACAACCTCATTTTGAAGAATTTTGAATATTGTTTGTGACACGAGTTATTAATTTCTGTTGCTACAACACCTGTGCACTCCATGTGTGGCTGTGCATGTGTGGGGATGTTGTGTGCTCTGCTTGCGTGCCACTGTGCTTTCACTTCTCACCCAAATGGTTTTGGAGGAAATGATGCACATAAAAGAAGATGCTTATGAAAAAAAACAAAATCTGCTCAAACAGAGGAAGGCTTGAGAAAATGGTGAATGTGGCTTTAAGTGTATGGGTTCATCTGGCATGTTTCGTGACTGCGTGGTAGAAATTTTTATATTTCCTCATCCAAAATCAAATTTTGAATTCCTATGGGCTTCTATAGCCAAAATCTGTTCAAACAGAGGAAGGCTTGAGAAAATGGTGAATGTGGCTTTAAGTGTATGGGTTCATCTGGCATGTTTCGTGACTGCGTTGTAGATGTTTCCTCATCCAAAATCAAATTTTGAATTCCTATGGGCTTCTAGAGCCACTCTTGCTTCCCCTTTCTCTCAAAGACTTCTTTCCTGTTACACACAGGTTCTCAGAAACCAAGGAGTATTCTTAAGAAAAGGGAACAGGAAAATTTTCCTTTTACCAGACAGTTCAGAGCTCCACTTTCAAATGCTGCCATTACCTAAGGCCAGTCTCAGGCAGGAATCAGTTCCTTGGGAATCAGCAAACTGCTACTGCTCCATGCCCCAGGGTTTGCCCAGAAATTTTTTTATCTATAAACACTGACTCCAGCAGGCAGCAACAAACCCACTTTCACTCTACATTTCTAGTTCTTACTCCACCAAGGCTCTTGTAACAAAGCCCTTTATACTCCACCCTGAGCCCATGAGGATGAACTCACCCCGTTGCAGAAGCCATGATGCAGCCCCCATCTGCTGCAGGGGTGGTGCAGCAGCCAGCAGAATCGTGATTCATGCCAAAATTGTGTCCCATCTCGTGGGCAATGGTAGCAGCAACACCAATGGCATTATCAGAGTGGTCCTGTGCAAGGTCAAAGAGGCACGTCAGCATTTTACCTGTGCCTGTCCTGTGCACCTCTGGGTAGATGGGGTGAGGGGAACTTCTCATTTGTACATGTAGAAAATATCTACTGGAGGTATTCCTGCCTATAAGCAGGTGAGTGGAGAACTTCACAGGAAATATTTTCTCCCTGGGCTTTAGGAGGCATCTCTCCTATGTATTCACTGCTGGCAAGAAGCTTTATATTGGGGATTGGCAATTACTTACCATGTTTACTCCTCCTGACTGGAAATCAGAGCACATGGCCATCACGGGAGCCAAGCCTACTGTGGTACCTTTGAAGGGCACACCCCTAAAATCAACCCAGAAAAAGCATGAAATGGCACTGAGGCACTTGAGGAGGCAGGCAGAGAAATGCACCCTGCAGTGCACAGCTCCCTACACAGTGTCAGGGGGACACTTTGTCTTTTTAGTGTCTTCCAGAGCAGGACATCATAGCAGAGCTACAAAGCCTTTAGGTCTGTTTATCTTGGACTGCTACTCTGTTTTGTGGGCCAGCCAGACAATCCTATTTTTTATAATGGTTTGGTTCCAAAAAGTGTTCCTGCTGAGCTTTGCAACAAGCACAGAAAAGACTATTTCTGGATCCTTAGCTGAGTACTGTTTGTGAATAATTAATTTATCATAAGCCTGATATTTGCCAGCCTGGGATTTGGGGACTTGAGAGAGTAGTAGGTAACACCTCTGAGGTGCAGCCCCGCTCTGCTCCTGCCTCTGAGCTGGAATTCTGCAGCATCCTGACAGCATCTTTGAAATGGAAGTCCTGGAAATTGTGCTCAGGACATGACCAGATGGAGAGGAAATACAGTAATGTTAAAGGGAAAAAAACCCAACCAAAGAAAACAAGGGAAAGGCATTGTGTCTCTGCATTTCAACCCTACAGGTCCTCTGACTCATCCTGGTGGATGAATTTCCATGGAAGAGGTAAAGAGATATGGGAGCTGCTGCAAATTTTTCTTCCAATGCCATCTGCATTGCTGGCCAGGCTGCTGGCCCTGGTGGATCAGTGGCCCATCAGTCACAGGCCATCATCAGCTGGCTCCCAGCACCAGGGCTCTGTGTGTCAGTGGGCTGGGTTAGGAATTAATGCTTTCCACAAAGCCACTTTGAATCCTGGAAGGATATCGTGGTACACTCTGATTTCCCACCCACACAACCCACTTGTCAGAAACAGGAGGAGTGAACTCACGTGATTAGCTGGGCATTATCATGTTTTCTGTGCAGCCTCTCTTTGCTGCTCCAGGCCAGAAAGGACTTGAGGGTGGAGTAGGGATTCTCTGTTACATCACATTTATCCCCATAATTCCAGATCTCCAGCCCCACCAAGGCAATCCGGATATTCAAGGCCCTGTAAAACTAAGATACAGAAAAGAAAAAAGATGATAAAATGAGGACCACAAAGTTATTTTACTGCATTTTAAATCTCAAATATGTACTGCTAATTGCTGCTAGAGATCCACGTGTCCAGGTCCTCACCAAAGTTTGCATCTCTTCCTGGGCCAATGGTGGCTGCCAGGACAAAAGTGACCAAGTCAGAGCTCTCCCTGTCCACTGAGAACCATTGGGATTGCAAGAGAAAACTTGCTGAGCCCCAGCAGCCCTCCCTGCCCCAGGGGATGCTGCAGGTGGGATGCTCTGTGCCCAGTGCTCCTCGGGTATAAAAATCCCATTTCTTACCTCTGCATAATCTGCCACGAGCAGGAGCTCCACATACTTTGTAGCCTGCAGAGTGTCCCGTTTCACCTGCAGCAGCAGCAACACTGTGTTATTGGGTTACTTCCCCAACATTCCCCAAAAAACTCTTCACAAAATATATGTAGAGGTAATTTTTCCCAGTTTGTTTCTCACTGGCTGTTCACCCCACCCCATCACACACAGGGACCTCCAAATGTGATTAATTTAGGGCAACCAAGGTCAGCATGGCTACAGCAAGTGCCCACATTTACTGCATTTTAAATCTCAAATATGTACTGCTAATTGCTGCTAGAGATCCACGTGTCCAGAGAAGATGCTCCCTCTGGAAATGCATTTCAGCTTAGTGTTGAGCTCTGCAGACAGAAATGTGCAACCACCTAAACTCAAACTGAAACAGACATTGAGCTTTCATTTTTGAATGACTGGCAAAGACATAATCTGAAGAAACAAAGACTGAAGACTGACATCATGTTTTGTATTCCAATAGTCAAAATTCCTGAAAAGAGTAAGGAAATAATCTTCTGCCATGTCAAGTACAAACAGGAGAAGCATTCATGAGTAGTGGGGTGAAGGGAGAGCTGGAAGGGGTTTAAGGGGAGCAGGAGGGGAACAGATCTGAAAAGTAAGGAAGTTTTACTTCAGCAGCACTAGATACCACTGCAGGGATGACTTCTGAAAGCTCCTTCCAGTTCTACTTCTCAGGTTTTCTACCATTTCAAGTGAATACCTCAGTCCCTTTTCGAAAAGCATCACTTAAGTAACAGTTTTTACAGAGATGTAGGAAAACACAAGGTGCTCATGCTGGCTCCAAGGAATGGAGATCCCTCCACCCTGTTCTGGATTTGCAACAACACAATTGTTTGGCAGACACTCTCCCCAGGTCACAGGGGAGAATTGCCAAAATGTTATTCTCTCTCCCAAAAAGCCAGCCTTCCCCTGGCCTAATTAATTCTCATATTTTATGATCTGGGCCTTGCTTTCCTTCTTTCACACACACACAGTCTTACCTTATCTACATAATTAGCAGCCTCCACTAATTTCTGTCTTGTTGCTTCAATGCTGAAGTGATGTTTCTGAAACTGAACAAAATGGACATGTCAGGCAGCACAGAGGCAACTACAAAGAGCTGAAATGTGTTAAAATGAGCCACATTATTGTGGAAATAAGAAGACAACTATGAAGTGAAGTCTCCCTGCACTGCACATCTGTCTTTAAGCCCACCTGTACAGGTATACTCAGAATTTATCCCCAGCACACCATGGCAGTGATGTTATCAAGTGGTGGCACCAAACTTATCAGTGCCCCCAGAGCTGGGGGCTGACAAGGAACTGTCAAATGTGCCAGGTAAAATGTGTGATAACAGGACTTCATGCCTGAGGTCAAGGCTGCTGGACCTCTCATCACATCTCACTCATCCAACCAATTTTCCCTACTTAAATCACCTGGCAATGAACGAGTTAATTTTAGCAAACTGTTTGGCTCAAGAGTTAGAGTGGCAAAATGTTCAGATTTTTGTTTAACAGATGACAAAATCCTGGACTTTTCTCTTAGTGGGGGACACAGCAAAGAAAGGGCATTTAACAACAACACCGTGAGCCTCTGTCCTGGTTTCTCTGATCAAATGGTGAACAACATATGGCAGTTCCTGGGTATTATGTGTTTTCTCAGTTTCCCTGGTGTCCTGCTGCCTAACAGAGAAACCAAAATAGGTTCTGCCTCTTTAGCTTTGTTCAGAATAAATTATAGCCCAGAGCACTGTGTGGTTTTCCCTACTGGAGTTTCAAGTTGTAAATTATGGATAGGACCAGCCTGGCTCCCGTCTGTGCTGCAGATTAAACAATCAGTAAAACACTGTGTGGTTTGCACTGTCAGTGTGTCTGCCCTGTCCAGGCTGGGGATGGGGGAGGGATTGCTGACTTCACTCAGCTTCTCCCAGACCTATTCTGTGATCTGGAGCCTTAAAAATGTCTATTTATATATGTGCTAGCAGCTCAGAGCAGAGCACAGTCATGGTTATCTTCTCTAGAGATTAAGCGTACTGCAGTTAGAAGCACACCACTCCTGGAAACCCCCAAATTTCCCTATTCTGAAGGCAGACTCCCCCAGCCATAACTAGGACTGACCACTGCCACCCTGGGAGACCAGAACTGATTCTCACTCCTCACCCAAATTTGCATCTCTCCCCGGGCCAATGGTGGCTGCCAGGACAAAAGTGACCAAGTCAGAGCTCTCCCTGTCCACTGAGAACCATTGGGATTGCAAGAGAAAACTTGCTGAGCCCCAGCAGCCCTCCCTGCCCCAGGGGATGCTGCAGGTGGGATGCTCTGTGCCCAGTGCTCCTCGGGTATAAAAATCCCATTTCTTACCTCTGCATAATCTGCCACGAGCAGGAGCTCCACATACTTTGTAGCCTGCAGAGTGTCCCGTTTCACCTGCAGCAGCAGCAACACTGTGTTATTGGGTTACTTCCCCAACATTCCCCAAAAAACTCTTCACAGAATATATGTAGAGGTAATTTTTCCCAGTTTGTTTCTCACTGGCTGTTCACCCCACCCCATCACACACAGGGACCTCCAAATGTGATTAATTTAGGGCAACCAAGGTCAGCATGGCTACAGCAAGTGCCCACAAGCCTGTCCTCAGCCACCTTTTGTTCCTGTATGGGATGTAGGAACAGCTACAGCCCACCACAGTCCCCAGCACTCATTTACTTCCCTGCTGCAGCCACTATTTCACAACCAGCTTGCTGAAAACCCTCCTAACTGCTCTTCACTTCACTTTCTCAGCTATGCTCCTAGGGAACAGCAGGGCTGGGATCAGCCTGGGATATTTGGAGCATCGTGCATGGACTCAGCCTGAGCCCTGCTCACCCTCTGGCCGGGTGGTTGCATCCCAGCTGTGAAGTTCCTGAGCCAATCTTCAGCTGCATCCACAGTGCCCTGGTAGCCACAAGCTCCTCCCTGCAACCTCAGGTTGTCCACCCTGTAAATCAAGTGCTGGTTTGGGCTGTCAGGAGCTGGCTCCAAGATGTAGCTGGAATTGCTGCTCAATATGATAAGTCCTCTGTTGAAACGGGAAGCAATAAAAGGGAAAGTTGATTACTATCACAGCAACTGGAGACAAATCCTGCTGCTGCTGAGCTCCCATCTGACTCTGACAAGGCACTTATCCTTACCAGGCCAGGCAGTTCATTAATAAAAAGGGTGGGAATATTTTGAGTTCAGACGGGAAAATCCCTGACCTACCATATATTAAAATCCATTCAGTGGGCCTCAGACACTGAGAGGCTATTGGAGCATGTGCTGCAACCTGAGAAGTTTAACTTACAGCTTTTTCTTTAGGGGCAGTGGAAGCTTTTCTACCAGGAGAAGAAATTTGCCTTTAACAGACCTGACCTGAAAAATGTGAAGACTTTGTTTGTCAACAGGAAAAGCAGAATTGTCTCTGGGTCATGCACATACCCAGATGGTTCTAGATTTCTCAATGAGCATCTTACAGCCAGGAGAGCTGGAAATCTGTGTGTGGTGCCCTCTGGAAAATGTGTGGCTTTATGGGCACCACCCACACCATGCAGGCTCAGAGTGAGAGCAGCCACGTGTGCTCAGCTCCTGTGCCTCCCCAGCAGTCAGAAAAAGATATCAAGGAGATGCCAGCAGACACTGACAGCTCAGGGGTGCAGGAAGCCTCTGCACGGGCACGCTGAGCATCTCTGTCCCTCTGGGAAGCAGAGCCTAGGAAAACACAGGCTGAGAGAAGCAGGGCACACCTGCGACTGCTTTTGCTTTTGGAATGTTTATTGCAAGCCACAGGTGGCTGCACTGTCCTGGTTATCTCACTGGGCCCTTTGGCCTGTGTTACACTCACTAAAATGTCTCAGGTTTGCTTTGGCAGGGGCTGTTTCCTGGCTGGAGCCAGTCCCATCAGCACAGCTTCCAGCAGGGCTCCAGAGCAGATGACCACTAATGTCAATAAAGCCCGTGTGATGTTTTGGAAACAAACTCTGAGCTGGTGTAATGGATGCAGCTCCTTGGTCACAACAAACTGCTTCATTTACTCCTGGCTGAGGATACAGACCCCCTTTTCAAGCCAAAGACTCCATTACTCCCAAAATAAAGGTTTCACACACAGAGCCCTGGCACCTGGGGACAAAGCAGAAAGCAGGGCTCACAAGCCAGGAGGGAGCTCAGACTTGAAGACTTTGCCCCAAAACACACAGAAAATTGCCAGCTGTGAAAGAGTGGGAGAAAGTTTCTGCACAAGTGTAGAGCACTGAGCTGGGACGCGGTGAGTCCTGTCCCTGCCTGTGACAGATGCAGCCCTGAGCCACCACCAAGAGTCTTCTGCAGCAGTGGACCCAAACTCAGTCATTGCACCAGTCCACACCGGCAGCACACAGGGGGAAGGGTCCTGGAGCTGATTAGGAGGCCACGGCTACTAATGATACCCCAAATTCTGCATTTTCCCCAACACGCCCCTTTTTATACCCAGGCTGGGCGGCCTTTGAGAGCTCTCCATCCACTCAGAGAGAATCAGGGCAGGCAGGCTGCTGGGAGCTGAGCTGGGAGGCAGCAACACCTGAGCAGGGGCATTCCCAGGGCATTCCTGGGGGCATTTCCCAGGGCCATTCCCAGAGGCATTCCCAGGGGTATTTCCTGGGTCATTTCCAGGGGCATTCCTAGGAGATTCCCAAAGGCATTTCCATGGGCATTTCCAAGGGCATTCCTGGGGGATTCCCAAAGGCATTCCCAGGGGCATTTCCAAGGGCATTCCCAGGGGCATTTCCAAGGGCATTCCTAGGGGCATTCCCAGGGGTATTTCCAAGGGCATTCCCAGAGGCATTCCCAAGGGGCATTCCCAGATTCCAGCACGCCAGGCACTCACCGCAGCCCTCGGCAGGTGCTCAGGGTGACGCTGGAGCTCTCCCAGCCGCGCACGGCGCCATGGTAGAAGCAGTGCTCCTGCAAGGCAGAGGAGGCAGGTTAGAGGAATCCTGCAGGGCACAGGGGCTGGGTTAGAGGGATCCTGCAGGGCACAGGAGGCTGGGTTAGCGGTGCCCAAACAGGATGTGTAGCCACGATATTTTCTGAAAAATCCTTTTGCCAGGATTTTTCTCCTGAGAAGCTGAGGAGCCTCAGGAAAGAAATGTAAACAATAACTATCTGCTGCTGTGGAACTAAACAGGTGCATCTGTGATTGGTGAATGTTGGTCGGTTCTAATTAATGGCCAATCACAGTCAGCTGGCTCGGACTCTCTGAGAGTCACGAGCTTTTGTTATCATTCCTCTCCTGTCCTTTCTAGCCTTCTGATGCATCCTTTTCTCTCTATTCTTTTAGTATTGTTTTAATATAGCATTTTAATATAATATATATCATAATATAATAAATCAGCCTTCTGAAACATGGAGTCAAGATTCTCGTCTCTTCCCTCGTCCTGGCACCCTCGAACACAACCATTGGGATGGACACAGCACATGGGATTAAATTTAGGGGTCGCCGAGTCCCGTGCTGATGCTCCGGTCGTTGTTCCCTTTCCTCCGATTATCAGCGCTAAATCTCCGTGACTCCGCTGTGAAATTTGGCCTTCTGGCTGCCAAGCTCCGCCTGTGGCAGAGCATCAAACAGCATCAAACAGCTCCTTGTTGCCAGCAAAAATGGAGAGCTTTGAATCGGCCAGGGAAGGACTGGGCTGGCCGCAGCATTGGGGCAGACCCAAAGCTTTCTGCCTGTGACAGGAGCTGGCCCTGGGTCATGCCCCAGGGGATGCGGCTGCAGCCCCAGAGAGGGTGACACCGCGGGCAGTGGGGCTGCTGGGGGACAAAGGCAGCCTCTGGCAGGGACAAGGAGGCTTTGGGGCAGAAACGCCAACATATTCATTCTATCCCTTCCCCTCACCCCGGGGCAGCAGTAGGAAAGATGATCTCATGGGGATTTTATCTTTTATTTTTGCTTTGTGACCAATGCACATCTTTGTGCTGCTGCAGCAGAGGCAGCCAAGCCTGGCTGAGATCAGTAATTTGTGGGGTTTTTACTGAACGGGAGCTGGCTTATAGGGGCTGTTTTCCCCAAAGGTCCCCCAGTGTGGGGAACTCGGTGGCAAAACTAAAAGCAAGGGGGTGAGCAGTGTGAGGAATAAACAATTCCCCAGCACCCAGAGAGAGGGGAGCAATGCTGGCTGCTGACCTTGGCTCTCATAGCAGAGCTCAGGCAAAACAGAAAGATGTTTTTACCATTTTTGGGGGATGGAGCAGCTTTCCCACTGGAACCTCCCAGATCAGAAAGCTGGACTGCCCTCTCCTTCAGCTTTAAGCTGTGGGGATGTGTGCCCTTAAAAAAAAAGGCTCAGGAGGAAGAGGTTCACCTGCTTCTCCAAGCGCCAGCCTGGTGTCCCATGCAGGCACAGGAGGGAGGGGTCTCTGCACTCACCGTGTGGCTCAGGGGGGTGCTCTGGGCTTGGCCAGTGTGGCTGTAGTGGGTCTCAGTGTAGCCTGGTGCAAAGAGGTTTCTGCAGACACAGGGGAGGGGGTGAAAGAAAGGCAAATTTAAAAATCAAGATGGTAAGACCTTTGTTTTGACCTGGATTTCTGCTTCTTAGGGGTGCTGGAAAATCAGCTAGATCCAGCTCTTTCTGAAGCCAGTGTAAATATTCCTGCTGCTGTGAACCACTGCTGTGGATTTGGGGCAGTCATTGTTTTCTACCCATGGTGTGAAACCACCTACAACACCCGGAGAGGGCAGGGGAGAGACAGGGATTCACAGGACACCAGCTGTGCTCTGCTCTCTGTTCTCAGCGTGTCCCTCCCGCCAGGATTGTTCAGGGAGAAGCTCCTGGTGGCCCAGGAACAGAGATCCATGGCAGGACCATCACCATGGGCTGTGGGACCTGTGCAGAGCACGGTGTGATGGCAGAGGGTCAGAAGGTGGGAGCACAGCTGACCTGGCCACTTCCATCTCTCCTCTGCCCTGGCAGGAGCTGAGCACCTATCACGGAGCACATCCGCTCCTGGAAGGGCCCCACAAGCCATCTAAGTGCTCTTTCAAGCCATTTATTAAATTAAAACAATAACAGAGAGCCTGTCCCTGAGTTCAATTAGGCACCAAGATCCAATTCCAGCAGCTGCAAGTAAACAATTCAATTTTTACGTGAGGATTTTTAAAGACCCAGAATCCCAACCAAATAACTGACCCTAATGGGGTCAGTGTCTGCAGTTTTCTTTCTATTGCCAGATTATGCCCCAAATATACTGGGATTAAATTCAAAGCACCAAGTCCTGCATAGCAAACACAACACAGGCAACATCTGGGTGCTGGTGTGAGTCCTCAGCTCAAACCCAGCCTGTCTTCACTGCCCAAATCTGAGTACAATCATAAATTAATCTGTAACTGCATTTCAACTGCTGCCCAGAAGCTGGTTCACATATTTGTTGTAGGAAAATGCTGATTCCCCAATTTGAATTTGTTCATGTCATCCCCATGTACACAATATTCTCCCTGTCTTCAAACCAGGATCAGACTAAAAGTCTATAAAAGGAGCTCCTATGCTCCTTTAGAAAGAAAGAAGCATTTTGATTTTGTTCCAGAGGAAACAGCCTTCTTCTTTTTAAACATCTGCATTTGCTAAACAGTGATGTAAAATTACAGCAAGTCAAAATCTGGGCCAAACCAAGAAGGTCATATCCTGTGTCCATCTCAGCAGCCATAAAATGTAGGTTTAAAGCAGTTTTTAAAAACAATAGTTTGTCTTGCAAAAATTTGGAGAAGGATCACAGAACATGCCCTATTGATGAAACACTCCTGCAGCAACCCCAGGGTGCTGTCAGGCCACCAAAGTGCCACATTTGCCACCCATGAGGATGCCACATGCACCCTGGGCAATGTGTTGTCAGATGCAGCTGCAGCTCAATCCCTTTGCATCCCTGTTTAAAGCATGTCATGCACCAGATTTTAGAACTAAACTGCTAGAAAGTAGGGAAACAAGTTTTCTTCTTTTTTTTTTTTTTTTTTTTTGCCTGATTTCTTTAGGCTGGATGAAGAAAGCTGTACTACAAACAAACACAAAGATTTTTCCATCTTGGCTTTTTGTACCTGTCAGTCAGATCTTATCAACCTTGAAAGCATCTCTGTTTAAAAAAGGGACTGGGTGCCTGTGATATCTAATTAAATTACACCAGAACAACAGGAAACAAAACCTTTTATCAGTGTTTGAAATTGCTTCACCCACCTGGCATCCAAAGGCTCAGACAGCTGAGCAAGTACCCACAGTTTAACAACAGACAACTGTGCCACTGCTGTGTCTGATAGCATCTGATGTCAGGAAAACAGTGGCTTTTATCTCCACTTTTAAGGTTCAGCATGGCCCAGAAAAGCTCATTTTGTGTCTTTCTGATGTGTTAATTCTTATCACCAGATGCTGTCAGTGATCAGGAGGCCAGGTTGCTGCGTTCAGCAGCAGGTCTGTAAACCCAAGATAAGCAACATCCCACAGAACATAACTCCCTTCATCTCCCTGACTGCAGCAGCTTGCTCAGCAAGGGTGCAAGAAACAAATATTTAATCAACAGATTGCATTAAGTCGCAGGAAATTGCCTTGAGCAATGCTCTGGCAGGTATCTGGTCTGTGTCAGGGGCAGACAGTAAAGCAGTGTGATGTGCCCTGTGCTATTACAGCCAGACACCAGCCCGTGGATTTCCAGTAGCTGAGGCTTTGCACAGCCTGCTTGCTTCATTCCCAAACAAGCACTCTGTGTTTTCCTCCTGCTCCTTTATTCTTGGAAAGCATTAGCCATGAATAGCCACTTGATCTCCCCTTCAGCATCCCCGGGAGGCTCCTCAGAGCTGTGAGTTCTGCCCAGGGAGGGCAGAGGCCCCTCAGCACAAGGGGTGTGCACATCCCTTCCCACTCAGGCTCCAGCCCCTCCTAGAGTGGATTAAGGAGCTTTGCCTGAATTTTTAGGGACACTTAGGAAGCTGCTCAGCTGAAGCCTGTGTCATCTCCATGTTGCAACTTGAAAGACTCTCTGCACCAGTTGACTCCTACTCTACACCACAGGGTCCCTAAGAAAAGTCCAGTTCTTATTCCAAGCTTGAAACAGTCCTATTTTGAAGACAGTTCCCAGCCTTAATGCAGGGGGACCATGTGGCTCTTGCAGCACTGCCAGAAAGGGCTATCACAGGGGATTGCACAAGGTGTGGTGGGGAGGACAGTGAGGAAAGAGGAAAAACAACAGAACATCTTGCAACACCCTTGGTGTCTTATTTTGAGCCTGTAAAATTTCATTCCCAGCCTGACTCGCTTCTTTAGCAAGCACCAAGCTTTCCACCAAACTGTAAATAAGCAGCAAACAAACCTTCCTGTCACCAAGAGTGCAGCAGAGTTATCAGCCAGTCTTGACTCTCTTTTCCACGTGTACCAGCTGCTTGATAAACAGCAGAGAAACACCCATACCCCAAAACCTTCCCTGACAAGAGAAAGACAACATCCCTGCCAGGCTGAGCAGCTTATTCCAGGGGAATTAGCACTGGTGGAGGTCTCCAGAAAAACACAGAGTTCACCTCCTTGCTGGAGAGGGAAAGTCTGGAAAAAATGACACAATTTGGTTTTTTCTTCTCAGTTACATTACACGCCTCTGTAGTGACCACTTCTCCAGCAGCTCATGCTGAAGCTGCAAAAGTCTGGATGCAAAACAACATCACTTAAAGGCTTCTGAGATCCAGTCAGGCAGCTGGCAAATCGCTAACACACATCATCTTCCTAAAAGGCAGCACTGAGTCTCTCATTAGAGGAGTTATCAGCATGAAGAATTGGTGAAGTCAGACAAAAAGCTGGTTTGGGATGGGAGCACTCTCCTTTGCTAAAGCTGATAGCAGCTGCAGCTGGTTTGGAGCCAGGGGAAGCTGCACACGAGAGCTTGGGATGTTCTAGAGGAGCCTCACACCTTTCCAACAGGGACCAGCTTTCGGCAGGATCACTCAATCCCCAGCATGCAGCTCAGCCTCCAAGCTCAGGGTGGAATGGCCTGCTCTTGGCAGGGTTTGCTCCCTGGGAAGCCTTGGGAGCCAGGTTGAATGTCAGCGAGGAAGCCAGAGGAAGGGAGAGTGGCTCGGTGCCATCATGTACAGATGGCCCGAGCAGCTCCTGCTGATGGCTGTCCTGGAGCCGTCCTGGTCCCACTCCAGCCCCTCAATGATATCATTGTTTGACACAGAGCCCTCCTCCCTGTGCTGCTCCCTGCGTGCAGAGCTGGCAGCACAGGGCAGCCTGGCTCTGCTGGGACAGGGGGTCACATACTTCACTCATGAACCGAGATGGTTCTCAGCACCAGAGGTGGGATGAGGGCACGGGGCAAACCCAGCTCTCTTGGCAGGCAGCTGCCCTGTGGCACTTGGGGACAGGGAGAGGACGTGGCTTTCAGCTCATCTGGCCACTGCTGAGGAGCAGCTGGAGGAAGAGGGGATGCAAGGCACACCCAAACACTCCCAAAAACAGCAGAAGGAAAGCTGGGGCCCTGCTCGCATGGCCACGTCCTCTTGAGGGAGTGCACACTTCCCAGCTGCTCTAGAGAACCTCACCCCTATTTTCCTGATAAATGGGAGCAGTTTTGCCTATAAAACATCACTTGTCAGCACAAGCCTAAGAGGAGCTCAGGGCTGCCATGAACACACTCAGTTGCACCAGCCTGAGATCACCCACAGGCACCCACAGTGCCCCAGCAGCACTCTGATTTTCTTACTAATTACAGCAAGAAGGACTTTTAATATTTTGGTCCCATCAGCAACCTTGTTTGGGTTCATTTTACAGAGGGGCTAGTCTGCATGGACAGCTGCCAGCTTAGAAACACCCAGCAGTATCTAGGAGACGGACATGGTTTTTATTTCCTCCCAAAAAAACAAAAGCCAAATGGTCCATGAAGCTCTCATGAGAAACACTGACATTGATTTTTCAGTCATGGGACCAAGAAAAGTGGAGCCTGCAGTCTCTTACATCTCTTTCCCTGTCCCTTTCCTCAAATCACAATAAATCTGTCCAGCCAGGCTGACTGCATCTGGGGGTGGAGGGAATTGATTTTCCCAAGAAACCTTAGACATGAGATTTCCATCTACAATTTGTGGTCCCACTCCATTGCCTCTCAACAGGATCCAAGTAGGGTAAGAAGGGGAATGTGAACTCTTGCCTCTCAGTCACATAAATGTTCCCTAAAGCCAGAATTTATTATCAAAACCTGAAGTGGCCCCATCTTGAACACCACCAGCACATGACTCATGACAACACAAGCAGGCCTGCTTTCCATATCCACCACTAGTGGGAAATGGGAGATTTCAAGCCTCTGGAATATTGCAGTCAAAACCTGGCACTTCATAAAACCGATGAAATCCAATTTTTTTTTCTTCATGAGTTCCATCCAGATGAATCCTGGAGCTCTTAAGCTCCCTTCCTCTAGAGCTTTTGCTAAGAACATGTTTGTTGTGTAAACACAGCAGTTTGGAAGGAAAAAGTGGCTTTCCAACTATTGAGGTGGAACTAAACAAGCCATTTGTAAGGCCTGGGAAAGCATCACAGACTAAAGGCTCTCCATCCCCTTCTGCCACCCACATCATCTGTGACATTCACTGTGTAAATTGTGTTACAGGACTCAAGAAAGATTTATCACATAGACCCTTGACTTACCAATAGAAACCATAAAGGTTACCCAGAGAGGAAAAAGGAAATGAAATAAATGGAAAACTGGCTGATAATGAGTCAGTGCACAAAAGGTTTAAAAGGCTTCATTTCCAGGTCTCTTCCTCTCTGCCCCACACAGAGGAATCACTGTATATCCTGAGGGAATCAGGAAGCTGAAAAGCAGCTGTAGCTTTCCAGATCCCACCCCTGTTTCTCTGATGATTCCAAGAGACAGTAGAGCAGGATAAACTCAATTTCCCCTTTGCATAACCCTTAACCCCTGCCCATGAAGGAAGCCCATTAGACACTGATGATGTGTAGCCCACCAGTGGAATAATCTCATATATCCTTCCTGCTCAGAAATGGGCAGCAACTTCCTCACTCAGCTGGTAGGAGAGGCCCTGGAAATGTGCAAAAGCAGGAAACACAGGAATACAAGTGACAGATCTTTTACTGCACCACTGAGAGCACCAGGCTGGGTGGGAGCACTTGTCACCTACCCAGGTGGGGCCAGCAGAGCTTGGAAATGATGCTGCTTGCTATCGGAGTGGCCTAAAACCAACGTTCTGTTGGCTCCTGAGGTCAGACCAGGTGAGCTCTGGATGTCCTTTGCTGTGTCCTCAGGCAGTTCCTGCACATCTCCACTGGGGCTTTGCCACCCAGGGCAGTGCCCAGAATAAGGATCTCCCAGGGATTGATCCACAGGCAGGGACACCCCCTGGAGAAGCCTCCAATACCCTTGAGAAGCAGCTGAGAGGGCCTTTCCCAAGTGTGTTCTTCCCATGAGAGACACGAGAAAGACGAGAGACACGAGAAAGAGAGAAGAGAGAAGAGAGAAGAGAGAAGAGAGAAGAGAGAAGAGAGAAGAGAGAAGAGAGAAGAGAGAAGAGAGGTCTTTCTGCTCCCTGTTCTTCACAGAGGTGACAAGCCAAATTCCATGCAGGTTTCTGCTGTGCAAATGGGAGCTCTCCTCTTCACCAAGAAAAACCTCACCCCAGGCAGTGCTGCCACACACATTGAGAGGCTCTCAGTCTGTCCCTGCCTGGCTCAAAGCTGCTTTTTATTAACAAATGCAAATGCCTTTTTAAAAAGTCACTTTTCATCCAAAGTTTGCAACTCAGATTCTTCCGCTCCTAAGCCCCAGCCAAATTTAAAGCTGCTTTATAGGCAACTCTCCATATATTTGTTGTTTGTGCAGCTTTGAGCTTTCCAATCCCACAGCTGCAGGACATGGATTTGAGTCATTTAAAACAAGCCAGAGTCATTTGAGTGATATATTTTGTCATTATCCTGAAATGTTAGTGTGTCATGAACTCTGCTTGAAACTCCAGCGTGTTTCTGACTTCTTATCAAATTCCTGGACAGGAAATAATGCAATATGATGTTAAATGCTAATGCAATAATTGTATTCACAGATATATGAAGCCCAAATGCAGATGTGTGATGAGCTTATTACAAAACACTGGGTTGGGCACAGCTCTGAAGCAAGATATGCAATAATTTCTGTGTTTCACCTCTGTGGATGAACATGATGTCCTTTTCGTATGGAATATGAAATTGGATGGTGTGAACATTTCTTCCACATATTGAAACTAGAAAAGCTAGCATCCCTACTACAGTACAGATTATGACACTTCCTTCACTTTTCAAAGCAATTGTCTCTCCAGAAGGAGAGTAGGGAATGTGCAATAAGGCTGCCTAATCCACCAAGAACATCACGAGAAGCAGTTTCAGTGGATTGGCATATCTCCTTTCTAGTTTTGGGAACCACTGGGTAAATCATATCCCAACCAAACCCAAATTATGGCAATTTCATGCTTTCTTTGAATGATGGGAGTCTGGGATGTGGAAACAAGAGTGAAATGTGAGCCAGGTGAGTGCATTCACATCCCTGTGCTGACCCAGGGACAGAGGGGGAGCACAGCACCAACCTCAGCAGCAAAGCCCATTTCCAAATGCTCCTCTAAACTGGAGCAATTAAATGGCCCAGTTCTCTGAGGCTTATTTTAGTTTAAAAAAAGCCTCAAGTACCTTCCTTGAAGTTGCAGTTCTCTTATGCCCATCTTCATGTGAATTTGCAGCCTGGAGCTTACAGATTTTGTACAGCTTTGAAGGGACACTTCCCACTTGGGGGATTTCACTTTCTCTCCTGTTGCCTGGGCAACAAACTCTTCCCAGAAGGAGTCCTGGATGCTGCAGCTACTCAGCACCCCAAACCTCACCCAGAAACTCAGCTTCCCCTGTGAGACAAGCACGAGCAGTGATGAGCTCCTGGGTGCTGTGGAGCAACCCAGGCTGGGCTCTGCCTTGCCACACTTTTCAACAAGGAGAAGAGGTTTGTCTCCACTTAAAAGTGTTCTATGGGTGCTGATAAATACACAGTGCTCCATCATTCCTCTTTTAATTTAAGTCTGTCATCTACTTCAGCACTTTCACAAGTCTCTGAGAAGTGGAGCCCTTCCACTAATTGCATTTTGTGATTGCACCCTCACCTTTCTTGAGCAAGGACTTCAGGCCTAGCAAGACTCCCACGTGAAGCACTGCTATCTATGAATCACCTGCATTTTCCACTGAAAATAAAAATTAAAAGCTCCAAACCAGCTGGTTTTCAACCAAGTGCTATTTCATCAGCACTTGTAAAGGAGATCCATCCTGCAGTGGAAGTGTGTGCACACACTTCCAAGCCTGTCTGTATACATCTCAATGAATGAAAATGCACTTCAGGAAATAAACACAATAGGAACCTTCTATTATTATAACTCTGTTTACTAACACCAGCAAAGGGCTTTTCTGTGCTGGAAATAGCACGGCACCGCTCCCGCGAGCACCTGGAGCTTACATCACTGTGCTTGGAGCCCAAACACATCAACTCAGCAAGGATCCTTTCTCTGGCCAGCTTCTGCTGTGCCAGAAATATTCACCTTTGCATAGCAACTGCGGAATCAGCAAGGCCTGGCAGTCCTGGAAGGAGACCCCCAGCAGCATCAGAGGTTGTGCTGCTTCCAGGCTCAGATCAGACCTGGCATGGTGCCACTGTCATCAGCAGCAGCTATTCCTCCAGGCAGGACTGGCTTAGCAGTGCTCATGGTGCCTGGCCTCGTTTTCCCAGCTGAAACATGCTAAAATACACAGAATTTATAGCTGTTTCTGTTTAGTTCTACACAGGTCCATGACTGCCTATGAAAAGCATCCGGTTTTTGCAGCACTGGAACTCTCAGTAGGTTTTGTGACTTTTTACAGAAAACATCTCATACTCATCTTCCATCAGACATCACATTTCAGGCTTTACTGCAGAAAGTGACAAAAACCCACCTGGTTTTGCTCCAAAACACCCTGACTGCCATTTAGGTGTATGCACTGCCATCAGAACTAGTAAGATCTTCTAACATTTCACTCTTTTAGAAGGATAGCTGAGCCCTCAATCTTTGTGCTTGGATGTCCATAAAATACATGTAAAATATGAACAGGGTCATTATTCTGAGGTTATTATTCCTACTGATTCTAGGAGACAAACATTTGGCTGTCTTTCCATAGATAAATCTTCAAGCCCATTTAAAAACAAATAAAACACCAACAGTGCAAGTGGACTGCTGAGCAAAACAAACTTCTTGCAGCTAAATTCCCAGCTGCTACTGCACTGCTGGAAACTAATGTACTCACAGGGCAGAGAGGCTCTGGGGTGGCCTCCAGACCAGAATCCTTCTCCCTACCTTAATGTCCTGCAGCTTCAGCTGAATTCAGTATGCATCACCCCCTATGGAAGCACACAGCATTGCTCTCACATGCCTGAGAGGAGGCTGCATTTCAGTTAATGCAGAAACAATTTTTCAGTCTGCTTTAGCATGAAGGGCACTAATGGAATTGAAACTGTCAGATCATTTCTCCTAGGAAGCAGAGAAGGACCTCTTTGGATCACAGCAAATAAAATCCTCGTTAGAGTCACACTGACTCTAAAGCACTGAGCCATTTGGTAAATAGGGAGCTTCATATCAACAACATTTCCCAGTTAATGTAGGAAGAATTATGATGCAAAAATAAGTTTACACACTGAGGGCCAGGTCACCATCTGTTTTTTTTTGCTGACAAAGCTCTGCTATAATGTGCTCCTTGGCTGATTAACATTTGAGGGGACTCGGAATAACCTTGAAATCCAGTGAAGGACTTCCACATCCTGTCTTTATCAAAATCCTGCTGAAGTCAGTGGAGGTTTTCCTGTTGACCTCACTGTAATTCTTATTCATTATTGAAGTGGGGTCACAATGCAGGGCACAAGCACACTTACCTATTTTTCTCCAGTTCCAAGACGAGCTCCTGGCCTTCTGCCTCCACTGTAACTTCAGCTCGGGGTGGATGCTGCGTGCAGGGGAGAGGGTGCCTGTTACTCATACATCATCCTTATGAACACATCCACAAATACAAACTGGAAAAGGCAGCTGACCTTAAACCACCCCTTGCCTTCCTCCTACTTCAGACCTGGAGTGATGGGGCAGGGAGGGGATGCAGCACAGTGGCTCCCAGCTCCAGGCACACTGCTGCATCCCACAGCACAGCCATGCTGAGGCAGGAAGCAGTGCAGGCATCTGCTGGGATGCTGTACCTGAGCTAGACACACCACCTGGTGTCTCAGGAGAAATAAAGTGCTCAGGCAAGGCAACAGGTCCTTGTATTGGAGTGCTTGGAGGTGCAGTTGGATGGGAAGAGCTCCCTGCATGTCCCTCTGCTGCAGATTGTGCTCAGCACAACATCACAGGACATCCCAGCTTGCCCCAGAGACTGAAGAGTCAAATATCTGAGCTAGTTAACCAAAGATTCCTTTGTTGTCACAGCAGAAAGACATTTTTAGGAGCCTATTTCAGGACGAGAGGAATCACGCCTCTTCCAGAGATTCTCACTTCATTCCTTTACTTGCAGAAAGTGCCAGTGAAAGGCAGGGAACAAGGACCCTTCAGACCCCAGCCATTGCACAAACAGAATTTTGGGCATCCCCAGGGCCTGCTGCTTTGAACAGAATGCACCCCAATTTCTTAGTGCAATTCCAAATGCATACACTAACCCCAACATTAAAAAAAAAAAAAAAAAAAAAAAAAAAAAAAAAAAGGGAAAAGCGTAGAATGAGATTTTTAGAGGAGCAACTAGAAGAGGTTCTGGGGTCTGCAGTTTTACCTCCCTCAAAGCAAAACCACTATGTAAAGTCACTTTGGGGTTTCCAAGTCTGAATGCTTTCTCACAGAGAAAATGGATGAACAAATTCCCCAGAAGGGAAATAGCTCATATTAATATAACAGTGCACTTTATTCAGCTGGAAGAAAAAAGAAATCATGAAAATCATGAGAGTTGGTGAAATTATTAACCCAGAGTATTTTCTGAATCAGTGTTGGAGGAGACCTTGAGGAACAGAACATTGAAAGTGAAAGAAAGCAAGGTTGACTGAATGGGATGTTCTGCCAGCCCAGAGTTATGCTCACTTGCCATTTCAGCAAATACAAGTATCTCTTTTCATCAGCTCCCTGCTCATATTCTGGGTTTTGCTCATCCTTCCTTCAGTTTCCAGGATGTGGCATCAGGCCCACGCAGATGATGCAAAGCAAGTTAATACATTTAGGATATACAAAAAGGGATAATTGCAACAGGCAGAGCTTCTTTTACTAAATCACAGGTGCACAATTCATCTGAGGGCAGGTCTGTGCTTCAGTCACTAACATGAAAGCACTGTAAGGCTGCCTTGCCAATAGCTGAGGGTCTCCATCATCATAAAATCTCTTCACAAAGGTTGTGCTAACATCATTATTACTAATATCACCCTCCCTCCTCCTTCAGTAATCCCACTGCTTCAGTCCATCAATTGCTGTGTAAATGAAATATCCCAGCTGTATATAAGCTTTGCTAACACTCATTTCAGAGCCAATGGGAACTTGCCCGAAACAAACCAAGTGCGACCCCTGAGACCCAGCAAATTTATGTGAGGGGAAATGCTCTCCAGATGTATTTGCATGACTATCAATAACAGAACCAAAACCTGCAGGCAGCATCACAAGGGCATTTTGAAAAGAACTAAGATCACAAGAGAGTCGTTGTAGGGGTTTTTGTGTGTTATAGGACACAATGATAAGTTTTAGAAAGTCTCATATTATGGAAAAGACCCATTAGTAAATTCCCAAATAACACCACTATATTCAAGAAAAATGACATGTTTCCATAATGCTGAGCTTCCCCTTTTTTTGGTTCACAATATAAAAAACATCCTGTGGACTTTCCTCTTTCTCTCAGTCTCACAACTGCAATTACTTCTTGATTGCAACAACACCAAGCCTGGGAAGGGGAACTGTGGTTTGTGTTTGATGTTATCTGGACCTCAGTGATTGTCAGAGTCTGGACGCTGTTGAGACATCCCTTCATCCACCCATGGAAGAGCAGCAGGGGTGAGAGCTGTAGTAACACACAGTGTCTGAGACACAGCCAAACCCACCTGTGCTGCTGGTTGGCTTTTCTTACCTAGTGAAGCACCCTCACAGCTGGGATTCACAGAACCAGAGAACAGTTTGGGCTGGCAGGGATCTTAAAGATCCTCTTGTTCCATCCCCATGCCATTGGGCTGGAACACCTTCCCCTAGGAAAGATGGCTCCAAGCCCCATCCAGCCTGGCCTTGCACACATCCAGGGATGGGGCACCCACAGTTTCTCTGGGCAACCTCTTCCAGTGCCTTGTCACTTCACAGTCAAAAATTTCTGTCAAATATCTAATCTAAACCTGCCCTTTTTCAGCTTAAAGCCATTCTCCCTTGTTCTGTCAATCCACACCCTCGTAAAAAGTCCCTCTCCAGCTCTCTTGTAGCTCTTTTAGGTACTGAAAGATGCTACAAGGTCTTTCCAGAGAGTTCTCCAGGATGAACAACCCCAACTCTCAGTCTGTCTTCATAGGAGAGATGCTACAGCTCTTGGAGCATCTTCACTGCCCAGCCCTGGCCTGGCTCCAGCAGGTCGATATCATTCCTGTGCTGGGGATCCCAGACACAGCACTGCAGGTGGGGTCTCACCTGACCAGAGTACAGGGTCAGATCCTCTCCCTTGACCTGCTGGTCACACTTATTTTGGTGTAGTCCAGGACACAGATGGCTTTCTGGGCTTATGTTCTCCTACAGCGGATCCTTGTATCCAGCCGTTCCCTAAATGCCACCGATTGTACGGCCCCGCTCCCCTTTCACAGACACAGACCGAGGCTTTAAGGCATGGCAGAAGGCAGGCTGAATGCAGTTCCCAGATGCACCAGCCAGCTCACACAGCCTTTCCTGCGATCTGCAGGAGCTGTGGCAGCTCCTTGCTCATCCCCACAGCTTAGCAAACCCCAAACGCGCATCGCCAGGTGCTGCTCTACCCGCGACACCCCCCTGCTCCCGCAAAGGCAGGGCTGCGAACACAACAGAGACCAAGCGCTGGGCGCGACCTACCTTGGGGCTGCCGGGGCCACCCGGGGCTGCCCAGCGCGGCGCCACCACCTCGGGCTGGGGCCGCTCCTCTGCGGCCGCGGCTGCGGAGACAAGAGGAGCGGCTCAGCATCCCGGCCCCTCCGCAGCCCGGGGTCAAGGCAGCACGAAGCCGGGGCGGGAGAGGAGAGGGAGCTCTGCGCTGGTTGTAAGAAAAACAGGAGGATCTCCCCAACCCACCCACTCACCCATCCATCCTCCCAGCTTCCCTCCCCGGGCGCTCCCGCAGCCGGAGCGCTGGTGCGGGGCTGCCGCACAGCTCCAGGCCGGGCATCCCGCAATCGGCACGGGCACCCCGCACTCG
Organism: Pyrgilauda ruficollis; assembly: GCF_017590135.1. Taxonomy (NCBI): domain Eukaryota; kingdom Metazoa; phylum Chordata; class Aves; order Passeriformes; family Passeridae; genus Pyrgilauda; species Pyrgilauda ruficollis. Next base: position 6,463,367 of record NW_024527377.1, read on the forward strand.
GACCGGGAACCCCGCACTAGGACCGGGAACCCCGCACTCGGCACGGGCACCCCGCACTCGGCACGGGCACCCCGCACTCACGGGGCGGCGGCCGCAGCAGCAGCGAGAGGGCGATGCCGCAGAGCAGCCCCCGGCCCCGCATGGCTCCGGGCAGGGACCGCTCTCCGCCGCCGCCGCCGCCCTATAAACCCGCCCGGCGCCGCTTGTCCCCTCCCACCGCTCCAGGCTCGCGTCCGCCCCGCAGCCCCCTCCTCTCTTGCTCTCCCTCCGCACATCCCGGGATACTCCCGGTGGTCCAGCGGCTCTGCCCCGCGGGGCGCGGCTGAGCCGGGCTCTGTCCCCGCTCCGGGGCAGGGGGAAACCTGAGCACCTCCCTGGGGCTCCCCCTGCAAAACCTCCCCTCCAGCGCCTTCGCCAGCGCGGAAATCCATTGTGCCTCCAAAGCTAGGAAAAAGGGGAGAGCTGGGGGAAGGAAGGAGCTCAAGAGCTGTTTATTTATGTGTTTGCTATATTTATGTGCAATCTTATCATAGCTGATTCCGTGGTTCCAGAGACATCCTAAATTTCTCCATTCCTTAGAAATTCATTACTCCTGGACACCTGAAGGGATACAGCATAGAGTTTTATGTGTCTGTATAAAAGGGCAGAAGCAAAACTATGTTGTCTGCCTCTCTTCCCTTTATGGCCGATGGGAGGGCCAGGCTTAAAGAAGGACTTGGGAACATCCAGTGCTCGTATTCCCGGTGCTGCCCTTCAGGGATATCCATGAGGATATATCATGCCATGAGGCTCCCAAAGGAGCATCCCTGTCTTCTCCTGCATCCTTCAGGGCTGAGCCAAGGCTTGAAGTCCACACATCATCTCTTTGCTGGATCTCTGCCCTTCAGGGAGCTGAGCACCTGGGGGATGCACGGCTGCTGAATCAGCCCGTGGGGTCGGGGTCACAGCAGGACAGGAGAGCCCAGGTTAGTGGGGCCACACCGAGGTTAGCAGCTGCAAACACTGGGGGACTCCATGGTGCTGTAGGAGCTCCTTGCACACGCTGAGCCCACAGACTGCCTTTCCTGTGTCAGTGTGTGACAGCCAGCTCAGCTGCAGCCCCACTCAACGCTGCCAGGGTTGGCTGACACGGATTTTTATGGGGTCAGCTCCGAGTGGCAGGAAGAGCCATTACCTCTTTTAACCATGCTCTTCAGACAGACATTGATCTGCATGTTCCATTCAACCCTTTCTGTTCATCTCTGTGCTTCAATTGTCTGTGTAGGTGAACCACCAGGGAAATGAGAAATGGGGACAATTTGCATGTGGAGAGGTTATAAGTGTAGAGAGTATAAGTAAATCAGGCTGGTAGGAAGTGAATACTCCCTTCAAAATCAAGGTTTGCCAGATAACAGTAATGATTTTTTTCTCTTGTCCAGAGTATTATTTATGCCATTGAAAACTCTAATATATTTTATACTGAAGGTTTTTGCAGGCTCTGCCAGGGCTGCCCAAAGGAAAGGTGACTGTTCCCTTTTGCAGATACCATTTTGGTTTATATCTCACATATGTCCCCTTTGTCCCCCAGCACTTCACAAACTGAATCTCTCTGATCTTGTGAAGGTCAGATTATTCCTGGTATCACTCTGGCAGAGGAAAGTCAGGCACTGTAAGGACACCTAGAGGGAATAATCAGGGTGAGAGGGCTATAAGTGACATTTTAGCTGACCCATAGAGAGGTCATAAATTTTCATGGCACAACTAAATCCTCTTGTTTTGAAGAGCAAAAAATACAGGGGGAAAATTTCAGCTCTTTTCTAATCATATGGAATATCCTGAAGGGAAATCTTGATTTTTTTTTTTTCCCCGTGAATTCCCCTAGTTATTTATAGCTGCCTGTAATATAGAAGAAAACAATGGCACTATTGTGCATGTCTATATTATAAATAAGTAAAAATGCAAGCCAAATTTAGACTCAAATTTAGCTATATATTTCTCTAAAAGAAGATCAGCTCAAAAAAGCACAAAATGGAAAAAAATGAGCCTTATGTTAAGATTATTAAAATATTTAGGCCAACAACTATCTGCTTGTGATTGTTTTCAGTGGTCAAATATCATAAAAATAAAATATGTGTAATATTTACATTCGTTATATAGTGATATTTTTACCTTTGGATCTTAGTAATATGAGAATGGATATCTCACTTTAAAACCACCAGAAACTCCCTGTATATAAAAATATAATGACAGGCTGTGCAGTGGTTATATATAGGTTTTATTTATATATATATATATTTATAATTTTATATATATTTATATTATATTTATAATTTTATAAATATAATAAATATTTATTATAAATAAATAAATTTATTTATTATAAATAAATATTTGGTTTATATTTATATTATATTTATAACTTTATATAGTATATATATATAATTTACATTACTGAGACATTGTTGCATAGAAAAATTCTGGGTATTTTAGCCTTATTAACAGTGCTCAGGTGCTGTAATGCTGTTTCTGGCACAGGGTGAGTCAGATCCTGCCTGTGCCCACCTCTTCAAAAGCTCTTCCCCAAAACCTTGCTGGATTTCACAGAACAAGGTCAGACTCCTGGTTATCTAAGAATTACACAGGCTCAGACTCATTTCCTCCAGGATCCAAACAGCCTGATTAGGAGTATCAGCTGGGAATTTCAAATCTGCTTTGTTCTCTCATCTGTTACATCCCCATGGCCAAGGCATGGAGCAGCAGCCCCCGTGCAGCCCCCGGAGCAAGGGTGAGGTGTTTCAGCCTCCCCAGGGCAAAGCTGATGACAGAGCTTTTGCAGAGGGGGTTCTGCACTTGCTTGACAATTTTCAAGATGATTTAATGCTATTGTTGATAGCTGGGGTGCAAAAGATGAGGATTTTCCCTTTATGTTCATAGTAAATCAGGAATTAGGCCTGTCCAAGAAATGGACCCAGGGAGAGGAAAATGCCTGTTCAAGAACCAGACTTGAGCAGAGAATGACTGAGACATGTACCACAGCTCAGTAACATTTCATGTGAACTCTCTTAGGAAAGGCTGTGGAACAAAGTGCTCTGAGAAGACTCCTGCTGACACTGAAGGAAACTTTACCCAGAGTCAAAGTCTTAGCAGGAGAAGGGAGAAGGGAGAGGACTGTCCTGCCTAACCTCTGCATTAGACACACTCACTGAAGAGAGAAATGTTACAGCTTTGGCTGACTCGAGTGGAATGTGAAATCTCCCATTTTACAGAACATTCTTCTGGTTCAGATCATTTGAAATGATCAAAGGAAGGAGGCTGTGAATCTGTGAAGGAAACTGGGAGATTCAAGAATTAACTCCTTCATCCAGTGTCTTGACAGTTGAGAGCAGCTTCAGCTGACCCAGAATATTCTGTTCAGCTCTGCTTTTCCACCACCCATGTAGGACAGCAGGAATATTTGGAAGGGCCCTGGAGCAGCTGTCCTGCCAAAGAGGGAGAAGTGCTGTAAGATGATCAGGAGCTAGACAAGGGCTTGTCCTGATGTGCTGATAGCAGAAGGGTATCAAAGCACTCCCTGTGCTTCTTTTAAAGGGTGGGTCAGTGCTACCACTTTCTACTATGACTTTTGCTTCATTCCAACAGGCAAGTGAACTTGAAGATGATTATATTTGTAGACACATCTTTTAACTCTATTTCCACATGTGAAACACTTATAATCCTCTCTGTGCTGCCTGCAACCTTCTCCAACACAACAGTGCCTATACTGAAATTGTTAATTCTAATAAGAAAAGGGAAACAGGCATAACAGCACAAGGGCTTTTAATAACATCCACTCCATAAAACTGTCCAGTAATTTTGGAGAAGAAAGTTGTCTCTGTAAATGAATAGCAGTGATGTACTGGAAAGCACCAAGTGTCTTTAGACTTTTACAGTAGCAGGAGGAAAACAAACTTTGTACAGAAAATCTTCATCTGTTTTTCAAGCTGCAAAGGAAGCAAGGTGGCTTTTAGTTTACATTAAGGTGAACAGTAAGGAAGAAAATAATTATAAGAGAGTAGAACACGTCCCTCTTATGTCCCAATTACCCTCTGCACTGCCATGAAGACTTGCAGGAGGACACAGAGCCACCAAGGCACTGGCCCTGCCAACACTGGCCACTCCCCACATTTCAGGAGGAGAAGTAACAGCACATATACTTGGCACTTCAGGAATCTGCATTATGGGAAAATTTGTGGGTGAGCTGAAAATCACCTAGAAATGGGAACTAAAAACCTCTTCTATCACATTTTCCCAGCTGCAGGGCTGCCAGACATGCTGAGGGATGATGCAGAGGAAGCCAGGTTTGAGTGGGTTGTTTGTGTAATTTTCACTTCTGTGTAGACAAGACAGAAGAGCCTTCAAGAGAGCTCATCTGAGGGCTGGCTGCAGTGACACAGACCTGCAGACACAGATCCCTAACAACCACTCCAGGACATCAGCTCTAGCTGGGAGGGAAGAAGGGGTCACCCTCACAAGTAGTTTCCCATTAGAATATCCAGCATATGTTAAACCAGTCTTCCCTTTCTCTGGCCTTGGTAGAATAAACCACAACAGTTGTGTACCATTCTGGATTCTGGTGCATTGAAGTATGTCTGATATCCTACTCCACAGGGTATAAAAAGAAAGATGGGAGAAGAGGGAAGTTAGATCTGGAGAATAATCTCACAAACAGCTGTTTTATACCCCAAAACATACTTGTGGAGGGATTTGTACATTTGGCCACATGCATTCCTGCAGGCCATATCAGCTTTCAGTGAGAATTTAGACATGAACAGGCATTTTATGCTATTTATAAGACTTTCCTCTTATACAAACAGCTCATCAGACTCTTCAAAAGATGAGGACCAGTGCAACTTACTAAAGCTACCTGGGTTTCCCATTGAACACACTGACTGAAAAAGTGGTGTCGAGGAAAACATTTATTTCCCATTCTATAATATCTCTTTGGATTATAATAAGTTTTAAAAATTACAATACTTGAAAAAACTTTACTTCCTCTTCCTCATCACTGTCAGTTACATTGACAATATAAGTGCTGGAGGGAGTAGATGGGGGGGATGGCAAAACCTCCTCTACCACTTCCACGTCCAGCTGCGGCAGGGGGCTCAGAACTCGCTCCTCGCTGCAGGTGCTCTGACAGGACACGACTTCAGGGCTCCCACAGACAGGCTGGTTCTCACACAGCCTCTCTTCTGAGTATGCCCTGAAACGATAGTCTTCATCCAGAGTGGAAAATATCACCTCCTGCCTCTGGTTCCTCTCCTCATAAAAGCCAAAGCACTGAGGCACCGAGCTGGAGAAATTCCCGTAGCCAAACGGAGCTCTGAGTGGGAATGTGCTGCAAGGGAAGAGATTCAAGGTTGGCTTTCAGAAATGCAGGGCTGCACAAGGACACTGATGTTCTGTGCTACTCAGCTTATCCTGTTTTGAAAACATACAAATTTAAAACCATGCCTAGTTTCAGCACTAGGGCCAGAACAAGAGTAACTCAGATTCCATTTCTGTGCATAAGCATCTCTTCAACCTCACGCACACACAAGGTTGCTCTGAGAACAAACATAAACCCCACTGTATTTATTAATCAAATAATACTATAGATAAACCAGCATACAATGAGTTAACCAACATACTCAGATTAATTTCAAAAAGCATCAAAAGTCACTTTGTGTAATTTCTGTATGCCAAATTTTGTGACAGACCTGGGGTAAAATGCTCTTATTTGTAATTTTTAGTGAGATCTTACATCTGTTACACTGTTATCAAACAGGACAGGAAGTCCTTGTGCCCAATATGTGGTTGTCAATGTTAATATTTAAAGAATGTACAGTAATAAATTTTTAAAAAGTAACCACATAGTAAATTGCAGGAAGTTACTGTATTCCTCCAGTGGCAGATGCCTGAATTTTTATTCTGATGCAGAAAGACACAGGCATTGTAATTTACAGTGTTTTAGAGCAATTCACTACATGTGAAGAAAAAAAAATATGTGAAGAAGTAATAGAGCTCCACAGTGCAGGCATTGTAAAGACATTGATACAATATCTCTTGAGGTTTCAAAGGGACTAATCAACATTCCAATCTAATATTTAAATTTTTAGTGCATACATCTGCACTTTCAGTTCAGAAATCATGAGTCTTGTATGCAAGAAATTAGTTTATAGGACAGAGAACTTATAAATCATTGTGTTAGAAAGACCCTGGCATTAGCAAAGCTGGTATTCAGCTGGCATGAATGGACTTCAGAAGTCCATTACTGTGTGAAATCAGAACAGTCTTTTATGCTACAAGAACTCTTCTCTCTCACAGGTCTCACAAAACCATCTCATTTCATTCACCAAGGGCTGAGCAAAGATCATTTTTTGCAATTTTGGGAATATGTGTTCTGTGTTTCCTTAAAGGACCTCAAAAATAGAAATGTCTTGTATTGCAGTTGTCAGCTCATTAAGTTCTTCTGAGTTTGATGGGTCATCATGAGCCCTAATTAAAGAAGACCAGGTGATCTTATTGCCACAGGAACATATTGGTTGCTGCCGCTAGTGAGAACAACAGTGCATAAACAGGCAAAATTTACGTCTAAAAATCATAATAATTTGTTAGGTTTGCTCCTGCAGAGTCATGAAAGCAAAATGATGCCCTGTAAAGAATAAGCATCAGATGCCTGGTGTCTGAGCTGCCACCTGCACCAGGGCACTGCTGCGTCCTGTGCGTGCTCACACACAAACACCCACAGGACGCTACATCTGTTAGCCTGGAAATTCTTTGATTAGAGGACCTCTGATTGACTGAAAAGGAAGAACTAGGAATTACTACTTACACAGGAATTCTGCAGACACTTCCCACCAGGCTGGGTTTCAGAAATATTAGTACTTATGGCAATCACAGTGTACCCAGGAGACACCTCCAGGACACACCCACGCTAATTCTATCTGACCATTTTCAAACTATATTTACATTATCTCTACCTAATGCTCTTCTGCTGAAATCAACTGCACTTAGACCCATAAAGGAAAGAAGATACTTCTGTTTTCCATGGCCTTGGGGGTGCCAATTACTGCAACAGTTCTATGGAGCCTTCAGTAACTGGGCACGTATTACGAGCAGGCTGAGGCCAGGGGGTCCCAGCACACAGCAGCTACAGAAAGGTCAGAGCTTCTTTCCCTCTGAATGCTCCACCTGCTGTCTGCAAGTGAAAACATTCTCTGCCTTTCAGCATTTTTTCTTACTGGTATTGAAATGGTTTCATTACCTTGAGGGGAAACAGCGAGGTCCAGGTATAAAGGAAGGGTGGCAAAATGGAAACTGAGGCGTTCCTCCAAACAAACTGGCTGGTTGTCCAATGGGAGCAGACACGTAGGCAGGTGAGGGAATAAAAGAGGTAGCCTGGGGAAGAGCTATGCCTCTAGGAAAAACAGAAATCCCTGGGATCTCACTGTTAGAGACAGAAAACCTGCCACTAGTGCTGCTGATGTTACTTGGGTTTCTGTTGCTGAAGCTCTCAGCAAAAACGGGTGCAGGTCTCTTCAGGGAGAAATTGAGCCCAGGTGATACAAAAGCTTCTGTCTGAGCAGGTTCAGCAAAGTGCTGTGATGAAACCACAGAGCGCAGGGGCAGGGTTGGAACTGCAACAGCCACTGAGGTGGTGCTTGCAGCCGTGGTCTGGAAAAGGGTCATGGGCACAGCGTGCTGGATGGAAGAAGCCGGCAGACGGATTGCGGGAGACTCACCTTCAGGAAATAAAACAGTTACTTATCAGACAGGAACAGAGAGTTCTGACAAACAGCATCACAGCAAACCACAGCATTTCTGGGTATAGAATAATTCCCCCTGAAACATTTCCCAGCAACTCATGTCATACACCTAATGTGGCACCATTCTGAGATGGTTTTGGAGCCCACACACGAAAGCTTCGTTGCACAGAAACCCACAGGCGGAAGGAAGTGGCTGATGTGGGTCCATTGCTCTGTCTTGTCCTAGCAAGGCCCCACCAATGGGATGGAGTGTGCCTTCAGCTCAGAAGACCTCACAAGTCTACTGATGTGAAGTGAGCCAAATTTATAACAAATCTGTGTGCTGAGGAGCCTAAAACACCCCAATCCCCAATATGTTTTCTTATTTCATCAATGAATGTACCCACTAGACACTTTTACTTTGAAATGTTTTGCAGAGCACAAACTTCAATGTACACTTTGAAATCACACCTCATCAACAGGATTGCCTTTATAGGGAAAGATTTCACAACACATTGCATAGCAATTTTCAGACATCACTAACTCAGAACTTCATAAGAACAAAGCTGAGCATTCTTTTGTTTTAGTATCTCCAAGTATTACCACACAGAATAATCAGGCATTTCATTTTCTTGTCTCATTGCAAAGAAAGCAGTCCTTTCCAGTATGCTTAAAGAGGAAAATGCCATTGCCTGGATCTGAGCTGTTTGCTCAGTTGAAATCCACTATCCCTTCACTGACAGAGCCAGAGCTCTTTCTCTAAGGAATATGCAGATCAGCTCTTGCACTGGTCTGGGGGCTCTTACACTATTTCACTGCCAGTGTGGACTTTTTGTAAAAAAGAAGGATCCTTCCAGGGTATCTGTGAGGTGGAGACCAAACAAGGGAAAGAAGCAGCTGTAGCTTAGCATCTTAAGTAGAAAGAAGTGTTGGCAAATAATCACACCTTCTCTGAGCAACCTGTGCCAGGGCCTCACACTCACAGCAAAGTTTCTTCCCAACATCTAATCTAAACCTACTCTCTTTCAGTTTGAAGCCATTCCCCCTTGCCTTGTCACTACTGGAACAGGTAAATTCTGAATTTTTAAAATAATTCACTACTGAAAACTCACAGACTGGACGTCCAATACTGTTCTTAACACTGGTGTTGACAAAAGAATAAGTAGGTGATGAGAAGGGAAGGGTGCCAGCTGGATTTGTAGTGATGGTACTCTGGGAAGTGCCCGAAAATACAGCAGAGCCAGGTGGTGGAGAACACTTCTTTTTGTTTGGCTGATAAACCCAACCTGTCAGAGATGAAAAAAAGATGCAGACATCCAATATTTTGGATGGTTTAATTATTTATCTAAAGCTATGTTATCTGTAATTCTGAAGGATCTGATAAGACAAATCCAAAACCTGCTCCTTGAGGCAATGGCAATGCTCCATTTGTTTCTGTGAGCTAGAAATGGGGAATTTTACTGGAGATGGAAATGAAACAGAAATATTTGGGTATTGTTTAGAAGTTACCAAGTAGTAGCTGCTTGTGAGACAAAAAAATACCAAACACTGGGGAATTATGTGGCCCAGCTGAGGAAACCACATTAAGAAGAACATGACACTCACTGTACTGTGGGCAGTGTGGAGGAAAACCATGGCTACTCAAAATGTGGTCTTTCCTTATGGTTACATAAGACCCCTTAAGTCTTACATATATCTGCAAGTTACAAGACATAACTGAAAATATCCACTGGGAACCCTGGACAGATTGTGGAAGAGCAGGTTTGCCTTTGCCTGACAACATTAACCAAACACTAACAGTCATAAGAATATATTATGAATTTACACTGAGCTATTTGGTTTCTTACACAGGTTAACTCTTAATACAACTTTAAAGAAACTTTTTTTTTTTTTTGAAACAAGCAAGGAGAGAGGGAGAGTGATGCTCTTTTCTTTATGACAGATTAGGAAGGATCATGAACAAGCAGCATTATGACAACAGAGAGAGAAAGGATCACAATACCTGGCATCTCAACAGCTTTTTAAAAAGTGTTTTACATTCTGTTATATTCTGGATAAATGAAATTGTTAAGGGTACAAATTTTAACACTTGACAAAAGGCTGTGAAACATTTTCTACACCATTATGTGGGAACCTGAAGTCTACATGTTGAAGAATCCCACAGAATACAATGCTGTTTGTGTTTCCTGTGACATTTCCCTTTCCTGCTTTTAAGAAACGGACACATGTGTCACCACAGGCCACCTGGGCAGCTGTTTCTGGAGCTGCCCAGATGCAGCAGGCCACACAAACTCACTCTCTGGCCATTAGACTATTAAAGCATTCAAAAAAGCTTCTGCATCTGCAGTGTTCTAAGCACCAGCATTTTGGATGCTTTAAAAAATTCATCATTTCAAGCACCCAGAAGGATTGTGTGCTTGAAATATCTGTACTTTTTTTCTATCTCTATTAACTGCCTTAATCCAAGAGATCAATTTTCCAAAAAGCCCTGCACTTCTAAATCATTCAGGTAAATAACTAAGATGATTACCAGGAAATTCCTCCCTGTGCCTCAGTTTTATTTTGTTAGCTTCCTCGTAATAGGGCTGCTTCTGCTCTTCAGTGAGTTTGCTCCACTCCAGGCCGAGCTGAACGCTGATCTCTGCGTTGTTGGCCCCGGGGTTGGCTTTGGCCACAGCAGCCCTGTGGATCCTGGCCCACACCATGAATGCGTTCATGGGACGCTTCACACGGCCACTTTTGGTCTTGCTGAATGGAGTGTCTGGCATCCCTGTGCAACAAGGCAAGGAAAGATCATCACCTTCCAGGGGAGACAGCAGCTCACACTCAGTATCACACCCGCAGGGTGTTTGGTAACAGCATCACCGGAGCTTTGGAACAGATGAAACTCAGTGCACATCTGGAGAGCAGCTCCTACAAAATCCTGCACTGCCCTTTGCTGAGTCACTGCACAAGGAATCAGTTACCTGGCTTTAGCAATGTATAATTTAAAAAAAAAGGATATAAACAGGGACTGCTAATACTAGATTAACGCTCCTTGGATTTCAGTTGGCTTGTTTTCTTATGAAATGATAAACTAATCGTTGCATAGCACAGACCACACCACTGCAAATTTATTATCACCACCAGAACTACGTAACCAAAACCCTAAGGATGCAGGGACTAGCACTAAGGATGGGGAGGCTGCTTAGTCCCACACCTGTGCAGTCCCTGCCTTCTCAATCGTGGCTGTTGCTGTTTTGGGTTTCTGCTTGGGTTTTGTTGAATTGGGGTTTTTTTTGAGATATATATTTTTTTCCTGTTTTTAGATTTGGGCACTCATTTTGTTGGAGGCACATGTGTTCCCAAATGATTGTTATGTGATACCTGGCTTTGGCTCTTTGTAAACACAGGCTGCATTTAAACTGAGCTGGCAACATGATGAATCCACAGGCCCTTAAAACTGATCCCTGAGCAAGCAATTTACTCCTGGAAAAGGTTTAAAAATTAACTCTTTCACATCACTGATAAAAGGAAAAAGTCTTTAAGACCTTGCTTAAGTAATTAATTTTGAATGTCTAGATATTAAAAAAACCCAAAACTTCTAATATAGATGTTTCAAAATGCTCTTAATTTAACCAGTCCAGAGCTTTTCAGATAGATATATGACTACTTTATAGCTTTAAAAATCAAGCAGATTCCTGACCTTAAAACTGCAATCACAACTCAGTGTAATTCTGAATGCTGTCCTAAGGGGTTTCATGCAGACAGGGAGGAATGTGACAAAACTGCCTTGATTGTAACAAACCACTACAGAACTCTGTTCTCCCATGCTTTTGTGTCTTATGCTGTGCAAGAGTTGTGCTAAACCCAGCTTATGCAAAGGGATGTTTTTCGAACATGACCTTTCCACTTGTGTTCTCCTGCCTGATAACCAGTCACCCTGCAAGCTCTCTCTGACCATAATACCTGAATCCGAGGGCAGGACTGTGAGGGGAACATTTTTTGTTTCAATCTTTGGCCGCTGCAGTAGAGGCTGCAATTGAACTGGCACTTGTTTTACCGGCACTGGAGTCACATGCATCAGCTGCGAGGAAAGAGGGCCCTGAAGCTGTACGTGGGACCTGGGAGGTAAGGACTGAAACAAGACCGGGATATTCTGATCTTGAGGAGGGTTCCCAAGCTCGCACAGGGATCCAGCCGGGGCATCGTTCTTCTCCACCTTCACTGGGCGGGCCTCATAGGTCACGTTGGGTCGCTCCGTTTGGACGGCAGCTCTTTTCCAGGACTTATTCCCAGTTTGCTCCAGGACCTTCTCCTCGTTCTGGCGGTCACCGCTGCCCCTTTCATGGTCCCTTTCTCTCCTGATAGCACTCCGGGCCTCTTTCTCAACCGCCGCCGGAGCCGAGATGCACCTGCTCTTCTTCGCCGCTCCCTCGCTGTGCCCGGGCCGGCTCGGGTGCTCCTGCACTTGGACGCGCAGCCCTCCGAGGGGGCCCATGACCTCCCTGTGCCTGGGGGGCGAGGCGGGGCTCGCCCGGGCGCGGAAGCGGCAGTGCCTGACCCTGCGCTCCATCGCTCCGCCGCCGCTCCTCGGCCGCCGCCACCGTTGCGCCAACGCTCCCCGCGGCCCCGCGCCGCCGGCGCGCACCGAACCCGCATCCCGCACCAACCGCGGGGCGCGCACCGAGCCCCAGCCCCGCCGGCTCGGTCGCGCTGTCCCCCCGTCCCGCGCCCACCGGTGGGGCCGCCCCGACCGCCCATCCCGTGCTCGTTGCTCGGCGCGCTCGGACCGGAGCGCACGAGTCCCCGGCCCCGGCTCCGCCCGCCGGCTCCGCCCGCCCTCCTCCGGCACCACCGAGCGCTGCTCCGGGCCGCCCAGAAGGGCTGGGCGCCGCTCTTTCCGCTTCCGTGCCGGTCATGCTGCGCCGCTGCCGGGCGGCCGCGGCCATCGCTGCCGGCTGCGCTCCGGGCTCCCCGCGCGGCTGCCGCGGCCTCGCCATGGCCAAGAGCAAGTTCGAGTACGTGCGGGACTTCGAGGCGGACGACACGGTGCTGCCCAACTGCTGGATCGTGGTGCGGCTGGACGGCCGCAACTTCCACAGGTGCGGGCAGGGCCGGGCGGGCGTGCGGGGACCCCGCGGGTGCGGGCTGAGCAGGTCCTGCTGGTGCCCGGGCTGCGCTGGGCTGTTCCGGTCCGGCCTGTGTCAGTCGGCAGGTGCGGGGTTAGGCATCCTCGTGTCCCCCACTCGGCCTCTCCAGGGCACGGAATTCCACCGGGATTTTGTTTTCATGGGCGGCTTCAGAGCCGGATGGTGGGGAATGGTCCTTGGGTGTGCTAGGGAGGGACAGCAGCTGCTGTCCAGGGATGTGTACTGGTGTTTGGAGTCAGTGGCTGTGTGGCATTTGCCTTCCCTCGGCATAAATGGGGCACAGTTCCCTCGGCTGGTAGATAACATAGGTTTTTGTTGGGATATTATCTCTGGTTTTGGTAAAGCTCTTGAGTTTTGACAAGTTTATTGATAATGTTACCATTACTCGACTCTATATTAAAGACACCCCGTGAGAAAGAGAGTTTACAGAGTAGCATTTGTTATCAATTTCCAATTAAAATACATAAACCAGCTGCTTTGAAAGACTGGTTAGGGTCAGATACTGGTGGGAAAGAGAATGAGTTATCCAGAGTGGATAATGAGGATTTTTGTTCTTGCTTTTCAGACCTGGAGAGAATTCTTTTGTCAGTATTGACAGAATACTGGAAATCAATATTCATATAAAGCAAATATGAGGAAAATGAATATGTTAGCATTTTTTACTAGCTTTTTAAGGGACTCTTATGCAACCATTTTTGCTTTGAAGGTTTTCTGAACAGCATGAATTCAAAAAGCCGAATGATGACCGTGCTCTGCACCTGATGACCAAGTGTGCCCAGACAGTGATGCAAGAACTGGAGGATATTGCTATTGCTTATGGACAGAGTGATGAATATAGTTTTGTTTTCAAAAAGAAGAGCAGGTGGTTTAAAAGAAGAGCAAGGTAATAGCTGCTTTGATACTTAAGTGAACTTCTTTTTAATATCTCTTCATAATTCTTCAGATTTGCCTTTACTTGCACACAGAGGTTAGGAGGAGGGCTGGTGCTTACACTGCAGTTAATCCAAGTTTTTAATGTGGATTCTTTACATGTGATCTTTCAGGAAAATATGTTCAGTAATACAGAGCTTGTAAAAAAAGTTATATAAACAATCAAAACATTATAAACAGCCATTCTTTAAGAAAATGTTGCAATTTTCAGTACCTCTGTTGTTCAAAAGTCTCTGTGCCATTCCTCCACTAGAATTATCACTACTGATACCTCAGATAAGCACAGATATATAATGACACTAATGTATTTCTTTCTTTTTTCCTCTTGTTCTGTGTTTGCAAGTAAGTTCATGACTCATGTGGTCTCCCAGTTTTCCTCAAGTTACGTGTTCTATTGGAAGGATTACTTTAAGGACCAGCAGCTTCTGTACCCACCAGGATTTGATGGACGAATTGTGTTGTATCCCAGCAACCAGAATTTGAAGGACTACCTCAGCTGGAGGCAAGCAGATTGTAAGTGTTCCTAAAAAAGAGAGATTTGTGCAGTTGAATTCATTTCTCTGAACAGAAATGTCTTTTCTGCCAGTGTATTTGTATATACAGTTGTCAGTGAAAGAACAGGTAGGGTCATAGTTTTCAATAGTATTACACTTGTTCTGGGCTTTGTATGGGTACTGGCTGAAATTTGGAGTGTTCAGGCTACAACTAAATTTATTGTATCCTGAGAGTGAATTCAGCACAAGAAATATTAGAACTGCTAATAGAATTAATAAATTAATTTTGATGTTCAGATTTGGCTTAGCTTAGGTAATCTTTAATGAAGAGATGTGAATATTCAGTTTCACAGCAGGTAGGAATCAAAAGTGCTGAATATTCCATGTTAGAACAGACCACTGGATTTGTCTCTAGACCTTTGTCAGTACCTAGTCCCTACTGTCAAATGAAAATAATTTACATTATACATAAACATCCTTCAGCCTCTGCTGTGCCTTTTTCATTTATGAAATCTGTCTTCTAGTCATGATATACAGTATCTTAAAAATGTATTATAAGCATTGTGTCATCTTTAGAAACGGATTATGTTAATGCCCCATTACTCTTGGCTGTTTCTTGGCTACAGCTCTGGAAATAAAGCTGTTTTTTCCTAAGCAGTCACTCAGATTTGTTAAAGAACCATCCTCACACTCATTTCTCTGTTTTCTCTAGGCCATATTAATAACCTTTATAATACAGTGTTCTGGATGCTTGTGCAGCGAGGTGGTTTGACACCAGGGCAAGCACAGGAGAGGCTCCGGGTAAGAGTCTGCTCAAGTCATGGTTTTTTTACAGCTAAAAATGAAATCATAAGATTTGCAAAGTGTCTTGTCTGCCCAGCAGCCCTGGCTTGTCTGTTCTTACCGTAATAATTTTGTGGGTGTAGTCAACAACTTCTTCAGTTGTGCAGGTATTAATACCACTAGGAAATAATGTCATTTGGTCAAGTATTAGCAGGGTTTAAGTTCTTAGTTAGCAATTTCAGAAGTCTTAGAAATGTCATAAAATGTTCAGTATCCAGACACATTAGGAACAGTGGCAGAATTCAGATTCTGTTGATTGCCTGTCCCTTCTGTGGTGTTTTGTCTTCTTGTGCAGACTTTAGCAGATTATTCCTGTTTTCTTCTGGAATCTGTTGACTGTCTTCCATTTGTCTTGATAATGTAATAAAAACCCTCTTTGAATTAACTCCTCTGTTGAGAGAAGTAATTAAATCTCATGACTTGAAGGTGAAAAACCTTTACAAATGTCTGTCTGGCTTCCAATATTCACCCCTCCTCTATCCTAGAGATATAATTTATTTGTTTTCTCTAAGAGTATTTTTCTTTTTCTTTCCTCTCAGGGAACTTTGGCTGGAGATAAGAATGAAATCTTGTTTTCTGAATTCAACATCAACTACAACAATGAACCTTTGATGTATAGAAAAGGAACTGTGCTAATATGGCAGAAGGTAAAAAAAACCCTATTGCCACTTGCTTTGGGCTGATATTTTAAACAGTTACAGTGTGGCAGACAGACTACGCTGTAAGAGCACCACATGTATCTCCAGTGTATGTATAGGAATAAATATATCTTAAAATTAACTATATTTGCCATATCAGTGTGTGTAAGATGACTCATTGTTTTGGAGATGTTTTTCAGAGCTGTTTCTATGAGCATAATATAAAAAACAGTCTCTGCAGTCTGGCTTAGATACAAATTATGACTATTGAGATGAAACATGTATCAGCAGATGACAATGTGTGTATCACTGGGGCCAGGGCCTTCCCAGGATTAGATCCCAAGTATATCCATGGCAAAGGAATTACAAACTTCTGTTCAATAAGGTGGCTCAGCTCATAGTTGGCTTAGTCCTTTTCTGCTTTAAGATAACTTGTAAATGTTCATTATTTTACAATTGCATCATTGATTTAGTGGGAGAAATTCCTGTCCTTTGTTTTTTTATTAAAATTATTTAATCCACTCTGGAGCCTTTTATATCTGCTAATGTGTCATTTTCAGATTAATGAAGTCATCACTAAGAAAATAAAACTGCCAAAGGAAGAAGAAGAAAAAGAAGTGGAAGTGACCCGGACTAAGACTAAAGTTGTTCCCCTGCACTGTGACATCATTGGGGACCAGTTCTGGGAGGAATATCCTGAGATTCTGGCTGAGGATAGTTGATATCTGATGAGCATAACTGGTAGTTTACATTTTGCTCTGCTTGGGTTGTTGGCAAGTGAGGAATACAAAGGGTGGCTGGCAGAGTTCTGGAACCCTCTTCAGCAACTACAGAAGGGTTTAGCACTGTTGCTGCCTAAAAAGAAGACACTGGTGCTGTCTGACATACAAGGATATGCCCACATGGAAGGCTAAAATCATACTATATTTTGAATGTTAAGAACTCATCATGAATTAAGACTGTTCCTGCCTTGTACATGTGTATTTGTAAAAACAGTATGTAGAAATTTCCTGTATTTCTATAGCATTTAAACAATGAGGTATTTTATTGTACTGCTGAACTATAAAAAAGCCTGAATATTTGAACAGAAAATTATTAGTTTGATTTTTGTTTTAACTGAGATGGACCAGAATACTTCATTTGGGATTTAGTATTAAATTTCAAGACTGGTGTGTTTAGTCAAATGAGTGACAAACAGTTCAGCTGCCTGATGTCTGATTCTTATTGAAATGCAATGGAGTAGCCTAGCAGGTTTCTATGCTTGATTTTAAGAGTATTTGTCAAATGTACAGGATTTTTATACTTTTAAAAAATATAAATAATAGTACCTTCCCTGCTGTATTTTATTATGTGGCCTTTCTCATTCCTGGGACTTGAACTAGTAAGTGGTGACAGTTCCAAGCAGTGAAGTTAATAAAGATACTGCACAGGCTGGAATTCTGTTAGGACATGGGTGGATATCTTTCCTCATATTCCATGGCCTGGGAATTCACCTGTCTCCTGTTGTGCACAACACAACATATTTAAAAAAAAATACAGCACAACACAGCAGAACATTCCAGGTGCCTGGAAAGAGGGAGCCAACAAAAATTTGTGCTGCTGCTTTCTGATCTGCCTGGGAATGACACAGACAGAGCAGTGCTGCCAATTCACGTTTGTTAGAGGGAAGGGAGGAGTGTGTGTTGCCTGCTCCATGCACAGTTCTGTTCTGGTTTAACTGTCACTTAAGACCCTTTGTCAAAATTGACCTCTCAGAGCAGAAATATTTCTGCTCATGGAGAGGGGTTTTTCCCAGTGTAATTGGAATTTGAGGGAAATAACCGATTTTAGTGTAGAAATACAGCTATAATGATAGGTGCTTATACGGCTATTACTGCCTTTAAAGAAGCTGGTTGCAAAAACATCCAGAACAGTAACTGGGCCAGTTGTTGCTAACAAAGACATGGTCAGCAGTTGGGACTGGCCATAAAATTAGAAAGAAAGAATCAAGTGTGACTGAAGAAGACCACAGTACTGAGTTAGATTCCTGTGAATTCTCTTATCGGCCTACTCTGTTTCCCCTTCTTGAAGAAGAACTTACACATTTAAGGCAATATGGTTTTGGTGGTTTTTAAAAAAAAAACAAACCCTGACCAGGTGCTGATGTAAACTTCAACTTTGTGAGTTGTTCCTGAGATTAGGCAATGAGTCTGTGAGTTTATAATAGCACAGGGCTTCCCCCCTACTTCTCTGTACTGGTTAAGTACATGCAATGAGAGAATGTATTTTGGTTTTAGTTTGTAGAATGGGCTGCGTGATTCCTAGGAAGAGGATGTGGCTCGATGGTAAGATAATGATTCAGAATGAATCATTGCACCAGTTATTTGCTCATAAGAACTTTGTTGGTTTTTTATCTTCTAACATAAATGCAATTTACTTGACTTTGAAATTTTGTGTTACTGCTTGGTGCCTGACTTTGGACATTACATACGAAGCAGCTGTTCCAGAACTGGTAACAGCTGAATTTACTCAGCCTGGTAACAAATGAAAGATTAAAAAAATAATTTGGCAGCCATGAGTTATGTTTGGAAAGTATTATATAGGTTTTTTAATGTTATATATTATGGCTGCCTGATACATCCTACAGTATATTTATGTATGTACATTGTGTGTGTATATAAAAAACAGGTCTGTATTAGGTCATAGTGTTTTCTAATTAACTCATTCTTACAATAATATGTAACAAGTCAACATAGCTGTTCACGTATGGATGCAGACTTTGGAACCATGATCAGGATTATCTGTACAACCATGGCCTTTAATTTGTATTAAGATAAATGCTAGAAAAAGAAACTCTCTGTGGTATCTTCATGTGTATGATGTGCATTTATATGACTCTGCAGCTGTAGGGGAAAATAGCTATTCCCAAGGCTCAAGCAGCAGCCTGGTGTTGGTGGCACACACAACACACGGGTATTTCTGTAGCTGCAGGAGTCCTGTACTGGGACCCAGTGAAGAAAGAAGTGTTTCTTCTGAAGTTGGTGAACAACTTGTGGCTGATGTATTGCCGTAACAAGAAGCATTAAAGATACAGGAACCTGTTACGAAACATTAATGGAGATGGTGAATCATTATAGTAAAACCTATAAAAAAGCATTTCCTTGCTGTTCCTCAGTGAAATTACTGTGCCCTGTGTATCCTTTTGCACATTAAATTACATTGCAACTGCCAGTTGCCCAGGTGGATTTCATGGCCTGGGGCAGGGGGGTTTGGTCCCCCATCCAGGGACGGTCCCCAGATTGGGCTGCAGGGGAGGGTTGCACCAGTGAAGGGTAACTGCAAATAATCACAGATTTGTCAGGGTTGGAAGGGACGTCTGGAGACCATCCAGCCCAGCTGCCCTGCCAGGGCAGGGACACCTGGAGCGGGTTATCCAGGACACGTGGGTCTGGGATGTCTCCAGAGAGGGAGACTCCACTCCCAGGCAGCTGTTCCAGTGCTCTGCCACCCTCAACGTAAAGTTCTTCCTCATTCTGAGGTGAAATTTCTTATGTTTTAATTTGTGTGCGCTGCTCCTCGTCCTGTCACCCCGAAGAGTTTGCCACATCCTTTTGAAACCCCTCTTTGAGTCTTTTCGGCCAAACAGGCCCAACTCCCGCAGTGTCTCTTACAAAAGAGAGATGCTCCAGACCCTTCACCATCTTTGCGGCTTTTGCTGGACGCTCCCCGGTGCCGGATGCAGCAGGGAGGTTCCGTGCTCCCCGCGGTCCCTCCCGGGTCCCTCCCGGGTCCCTCCCGCCCATGGCGGCCGCTCCGCCCTCAGGCCCACGGCGCTGAGCGGCAGCGCCCCCTGGCGGCGGCCCTGGGCGCTGCGGCCGCCCGCAGCCCGGCATGGAGGAGGACGAGGCGGGCGCGGCGAGCGCGGAGCCGCGAGGCTCCCGCCGCCGCTCGCCCAGCCCTGGCCGCCTGGATGTGAGCTCCAGCCGCTTCGACCCGCTGCTGGCGCTCTACTCGCCGCGCACGCCGCTGCCCTTCCCCGCCGCGCCCTGCTTCAACAACCTCGCCGAGTCCGAGCGCATCCAGCGCCTCCGCAGCCTCATGGTCAACGCGGGCCCCGAGCAGGAGGCGGCTGAAGGCGGAACGGCGACGCGGCGGCGGCGGGCACCGCGCAATGTCCTCACCAGGATGCCCCGTAAGGGCGCGGGCAGCGCGGCCCCGGGCTGGGCGGGCGCAGGGAGCCGGGGCTGAGGGGAGGCGGAGGCTGTGAGCGCCGGGGTCATGCTGAGCTGCGTCGAGGATTGCGGCTGGGCCGGCGTGGAGTTGCGGTGGAGTTTGGGGGAGTTTGGGGGTGAGGAGGGAGCGGTGGCTGGCGGAAGCGGTTGGGTGACAGGTGTGGGTGGTGTGGGGGGAATGATTTCGTTTGATGGGAAATGACACTTGAGTGCTGAGGCCCTGGCACAGGTTGCTCAGAGAAGCTGTGGCTGCCCCATCCCTGGAAGTGTCCAAGGCCACGTTGGATGAGGCTTGGAGCAACCTGGGATAGTGGAAGGTGTCCCTGCCCATGGCAGGGGGATTGGAACAAGATGGGCTTTTAGGTTCCTCCCAACCGAGACCATTCCGTGATTCTCTGAAATGGTGTGCGGGAATGAGGAACAGCTTTTCACAGAGCTGCTTACACAGAGATGATACTGACTTGTTGTAGTGATGTTCTGCTCTGTTAATTGGTGAATTACATACATCCTCTTGGTTTTAAGGAGAAAAAGGATGAGACACTGCTATATTCTCAAAAGTACTGTTTTAGACCATGACTGATGCTTGGGTCAGTCCGGGATGTAGTTTAACCATAACCACAGGGAAAGTCTGTAACACACTGCTGTTACTTGGTTGCTAACCAAACATCCTGCAGGCAGAAATACTGGCATTTCTGGTAACAGGATGGCAGAGCAGTGGATTGAGGTGAGAGGCAGCTGTGATGTAAATTTAAATTCATCAGCTGTGATGATGAGACATATTTCTTGTAAAATTGTTGTGTGTGCGGTCAGGGTAAACATCCCCTAAATATGAAGAGGTGCTTCTTGTGCCAAGAGTCAAATGGCATTGCTGCCAGGTGAGATGTAACTTTAGTGCACTTAATTAAAAATACTGGGGTTCATTGTGGAATCAAATTATCTTTGCACCATCACCTTAAATTTTTTTTTTTCTAAAAAGGCAAAGCCCAAAATGTTCAATTCTGAATGCCCAAGGCAAAACCTTTTTCTTGCTTAGACATTAGAACACAATGTGTTCATTGCTATAGATGCTGTGTGATCTTAAGTATCACGCTTAGTGTTCTGCACAAATGCAGACGTTCTGTTGGCCCAGGATTTCCAGAAAACTGACCTTAAATGTTGATTTCAGATCTTAATAAAAAATATCTCAGTTTGCACTGGTAATGAAAATTGAAAAAAAAAAAACCTGTAAAAAATAAGAACAATTAAGAACACCTCCTTAATATCCGATGTAATATCCGTACATCCATATCTGGACTTCAAAGAAGTCTGGCACAACTGATACAGAAAGTGCTATTCAGCAGCCTGGGGTGTTTTAAGAGTGATTTATAGCCAAAGTTGTGTGCTTTTCCTGTAACTGGGGGAATGTCTGCACCACAGATGTTTGGAACTTGGACTGTGTGGATCAGTTCAGGAGGAGCTACTTATCATCAATTTGCATTCGCCAAGGGGCAGAGAATTCATGTGCAGGGCAGGTGGAAAGGTGTTTGACAATGTTCTGAATTATTTCAGCTTTTCTCTTGAGGTTTTTCTAATCTTGCCTCTTAATAGAGTCTGCCCTGAGGACAAGGACTTGAACTTAACCGGAGTTTAGATCTTTATTTTCACATTTTTGAGGTGCTTGCCCTCTACTTATAGTAGTTTTGGAGTAATTTTTCAGAGTTCTGGTATTAAGCACGTGCTTTTTTTATCCAGGTTAGGGTTGGATTTTGAGTACCAACTGGGTAACTTTTTTCCCTGTCTATTGAAACATTGTTCATGCTGGTCTGTACCAAAGCAGATGGCACAGGCAGATTTAGTTGTGTGCAGAGCCTGCTCGTTACAGCCCTTGGTGCTTGCAGAGGAGGTGTGTTCCAAAAATAAACGCCTTGCCTTGCTGGTTTTATTTTTTCTGAGAATATCAAGTTGTTGAGAGGTTTTTGGATAATGTGTTCTGCCCTTTTGCTCAGATGAAGCTGGAAGTTTGCCATGGAGGAGCCAGAACCTTACACAGCAAGGAAAGGTGGGCAGAGTGTAGATTTGGTGGAGCTGTGTAGTGTTTTCCTGGGTGCTGAGAGACAGAGGCATAGTTGAAAATAAGGGTTGGATGTAGAATTCTGTAAAAAGTTGTAGACAGAGTTCCTACTTAAAAGGAAATATTGGAACTTAAAATCTAAAAATAAGTCTGCATTTTAAATTATTATGTAAGTTGTCATGGTTGGTTAGAAAAAATACTGTTTCTTGATTGGAAGCATCAATTTGATATTGTGGTGGTGTCATCTGTGGTTCCTGTGATGGATCTGTCAATCCAGAACATGTTTGTTATCAGTTCAGCTGAAGGAGACAGAGGCTCATGGAAAGACCCCCTAAGCAAGGCTGGGAGGTGCTGAGACAGATTATGCTCTGTGTGAAACCAATTTCCTGCAGTCATCCAGCTGGAGAGGGCTGGCAAGAAGACAATGGATCTCAAAAAATAAATGTGATTAGGTTAATTCAGAGGAAACTGATTTAGATTTCCCTGCTGTGGCCATGAATTACCCTGCAGCCCAGTCCTGCAGATCAGCTGTTTTACATAGTCACTTTACACTCACAGGAAGCATTTTCTGGTGTGCAAATCAAACCTTGAATGTACAGTCCCTAAAGTGCAAGGTGAGAGGTCATCTCTGGCTCACATATTTTATTAATGTGGAGAACCGTGTGAGATTTTAGACCAAGTCTAACTCTTAGTAGGAATTGTACAGCAATCCTGGGGCTGTGTTTGCAAATGGGTATCAAGGCATGGGTGGAAGTTGTAAATAATATCTACTCCTCTAGATAAATTACACTTGCAAAGATTTCTGGTGTGAAGACAAGACTTGTGTGAGACAGGCAAGCTGTATGTTTTACTGAATTCCTTCACTTTTGCTCTGGTTAAAGCATTATTGTCCTGGGCTTTAGCATGGTTTAATTGCTGGCTGCTCCTTAGAGTAATTTTATTTCCTTGCCAGAGACTTGTAGGACTTTGAAGGATGTTCAGCTGGCTGCTGAAATCTTGACTGAAACAATGCATTTTCATCAGTTTAAACTGGTCCAGTTTAGTAAGTTGAAGGATCTTGGTCATTCATTGTTTCAGAAATATCCTTGTAAAGAAAAGGAACAAATCTGCTACAATTCTTTATTCACAGCTCATAACTAATTTGAGGTAGCCTTAACCAGGCATTTTTCTTTTCTGTGGAACTAACTCTGCCCCTGTGAGCTTTCTGTTCCCTCTCAACCACTTTTATTTACAGTTTGGATTACTTGGCATGTTTTTGAACTGTAGCAAAAAGATTTCCAGCTAAGGCTGATTTGGCTGTGGGCTATGTAAAGCAAAACCTTCATATTTTCTGGTCTTGGCTCTACCCATTGTAAGAAGAATTTTGGTGGTCTGGTAATGGCAGCCACAGTGTGCTACAGTGCTTGGGGCTTCATTGCTATTGTTGTGAGCACTAGTGTTGTGCCAAGCCATACTTGTACATAGAGTGGATTTCTATGTGGTTTTTAGATAGGTAGATACTGAAGAGAGAGTTTTTACAAAAATATGTAGTGACAGGAAAAGCGGGAGTGGCTTCAAACTGAAAAAAAAAAAGTGGGTTTAGATTAGATATTAGGGAGAAATTCTTGGCTGTGGCACAGATTGTCCAGAGGAGCTGTGGCTGCGCCAGCCCTGGAAGTGTTCAAGGCCAGGGTGGATGGGGCTCTGAGCAACCTTAGTCTAGTGGAAGCTGTCCCTGCCTGTGGGAGGGAGTTGAAAGAAGATGATCTTTAATCAATCCTTCCAACTCAGGCCATTCTATGATTTTGTTCTGTGATTCTGTGTATTTTGATGGAGACTGGTGATGTTCTCTTTCTGTTCTAGTCCATGAAGGCAGCCCACTGGGGGAGCTCCATCGCTGTGTCCGAGATGGTGTCAGAATTAATGTCCACATCCGCACTTTCAAAGGGCTTCGTGGAGTCTGCACAGGCTTTTTGGTTGCATTTGACAAATTCTGGAATATGGTAATTATTGCTCCAGCCCTTGATTTGTAACTGTTATATTGAAAACTTGAAATTTGCAACAGGTTTAAGCAAACGACATGCAGGGAATGTTAATGTGGTTTTGTGGTTCACAAACTAATTTGCTCCAGTACCAAGTGCTGGGTTTCAGACTTAAGTGGAACTTGGTGTTGGACTGGTACATCTGGGAGGTGCTCAACCATCTTAGAGAGATTTTAGGTGAGAGAGAAACTTTGAAGAGTTCCCAACATCTTCATAGTTTTGTATAAGAACAGAGAAAGATGGAATATGAGGAATATCAGAAGCTTCCAGAGCTTTCTTTCTCTGCAAAACCCAATCTTTCTGTAGTGGTGGGTGCTTCCATGTTTTCTCTCACTAACATCACTGAGCTGCCAGTGACAAAAGCTTTTCCCTGTTTTCTACCTTGTGAAGATCTTAAAGACAGTAGATGGAAAAGCAGCTATTAAATATTCCCGAGCCTGGAGGTGCGAGAAGTTTGGAAGTGGGGAGGAGGGAAGGATTTTGCAAGCAAAGATCACAGATTTTGCAAGTAATGCAGAATGAACTTCACTGCTGCTTTTATACCTCAGTACAATTTAGATGATTAACAAACCAGCTCCAAAGCACAGCTTGTTCCTGGGACGGATTTTCTCTCAGAACATAATTTCATAATGCTTTGACACAAAGCTGGTCCAAAGCTGCTTCGTGTTTTATTTTAATTTCAATCTTTCCGTTTCTTTCATCTTTTTTAGGCCCTGACAGATGTGGATGAGACTTACAGGAAACCAGTAATGGGCAAAGCCTTCTATGCAGAGCCTCAGCTCTCACTGACCCGAGTAGGTGACATCTGCTGTTTTCTTTCTTATTAGGATCTCCTTTTTCAAAGAAAAGGGGAGCATTGATTTGGAACCTGTGATTAAATTTGAAATATTTTACCTCCTTTTATTACAGATGACTCTAAAATAACTTGAACTGAGAAAAAAAATACCCAAAATGTTTTCTGATCTTTCTGAAAGTACTTTAGTTGTTCAGTGTTACTAAAGCTCCACTTTAGAATCAGATCAGAATTGTTGCCACTGCTTAATGTAGCATGCTGAACTTCTAGAAGCTCACTGTGTGGGTTTTGATGTGGGATTTATTCTGTGTGTTTTTTGCACCATGGACTGATCAGGTCCGTGTTTGTCTTGCCAGGGAATGTGGCAGAGCATCCCTCTGGTGCTGAAGTTCCTCATGGCACAGTCTATGTCTGCAGCCAGAGGAACAACACACTTGGTCACTTGAGCTTCCAGCCTGGGTACTGTGAAGCCCAAGATCTCCAAAGCTCTCCACTCTCTAGGATCCAGCTGCAAATAGAGTTGTTTACCACGCTGACAACTGAAGAGATGATAGATGAGCTTCTGAACAATGAAGGGAAAAAAATGTGGCAG
Source organism: Pyrgilauda ruficollis (assembly GCF_017590135.1). NCBI lineage: Eukaryota > Metazoa > Chordata > Aves > Passeriformes > Passeridae > Pyrgilauda > Pyrgilauda ruficollis. The sequence continues at coordinate 6,488,813 of NW_024527377.1, forward strand.
GGCAGTGCCCATTGAATGGCAACAGCTCCAGGCCTTTTGAACATCAGAGAAGCATCACAAAAGCATTTAAAATGTTTCGTTGTGAGGAGTTTGCTTTCAAATTCCTGCCATTTAAATCTGTTTTCTGGTAGATCCCACCCTTCCTTCTTTTAAAGATTAGTTAAAAATAATCAAGTTGTCATTGTTCCTTTAGCTCACTCTCATAGGCATTGGCTTTCCAGCCTGTTGCTGGGAAGAGAGAGGCTAACCAAAAACCTCATTTGTCATTATTTCATAAAAGCTTGTCTGCTGCCAGAGTAAAAGCAATTTCTTTTCCTGTTTCAGCACCATGTGTTCTTAGATTAATGAGTTCATACAGTGCTTTGGGTCTGCTGATGTAGCTTTTATTATTTTTCTGTTATTTGTGATCTGCTCATCTCCCAGAATACCCACATGTCATCTTTTAGTTTATTTTGGGGAACACAAAAAATCCCTGTTTTTCAGTGTACGGACTTTGCTAATGGAGGCCCCTTATCTTAGGGATTCATGATACAGGGATGGAAATCTCTCTAAAACTGTCTGACAACATTAAAAGAACATGGGGAAGAGTGAGCTGTAGGAGCAACTTGGTATCTCTGTTTCTCCTGACCAAAGTTAAAGGCACAAAGTTAAAAACACAGCAGTGTTGCTCCCAAAATTAAATTCCTTGGTGCTCACATTAAGACAGTCATGACCATGCAAGAGACTCATTCACCTTCTGTCACTGTTTGACTTTGGTAAGCAAACATGGTCTTTATTCCTGGTGGAGATTTGTCACTGTGTCTTGTGAGCTGATTTGTGATTGTACATGAAAATGCATTGTAGAAGTGTGAAACAAGCGGCCTCTCTTGTTTTACGAGTGTGGTCATAGATATAACTGTCCTTTTGCAGCTGTTTGACAGACTCAAGCTGCAGGAATCCTCGGGGAAGAAGGGAGCTGACTCAAAGACTGTCTCACAGGAGCTGGCCCTGACAAATGACTCTCATATGCTGAGTTTGAAGGCTGGATCTGGAAGAGGGAGAGGAGCAGAAGAGGAGCGTGAGAGGCAGAAACACTTGGGCAGAGCTGGAGAGAAGAAGACCCCAGGTGACAGAAGTGAAGCTGATGTGGGCAGCAGGACTGCCCACACAGAGGGGGCCAGCGCTGGTGGGGCCCGAGCGAAGAGCCAGCCCCGGAGGAGGAGGCGGCCCAAGGTGGATTATCAGCAGGTGTTCACACGCCACATAAACCAGATCTTTATTCGAGGAGAGAATGTCTTGCTTGTCCATTTAGCACATTGACTTGGCTGAGCCTTTGTCAGCGTATTTATTTGATAGCATGACTTGCTGCTGCAGCTCCCATTGCTATTTAGAGTTGTCATTGAGTAGGATGGTACCGTGGCTGGTTTCCCATTGCCACCTCAAGGCAGGGGAAAGAATTGTAACTTGAGCATCCTGGGCTTGATGCCAAAGCAGCCTCCTTAGATCCCTGTTGGGGATCTCAGGAGAAGGTCAGCAACACAGTTGTTTCTGTGATATGTTTTAAGAAACAGATCCCACTGTTTCTTAAAAAGAAGCTAAATGGAGAGGGTTGTAAGAGAATTTTGGTGTACTCTGTTACAGGAACTACTTGTGGCACACATTTACGGATAAGATCTGGACCTGCAATAAATCAGAAATGCTCTTTTGCACATTCTGAGTAGTATCAAGAGGAAATTGCTAATGAGACCAACAGTTTATCTGCTGCTGTTACATGGATGTCCTCTTTTCCAGACATAATTCTGATGGTAATTTTGAAACAGTTTATAAAACATTGGAGTCACATCCTGCTGATGGCTACTGGCCTCTTTGCCATAGTTAGCTCTGTAATGCTCTGTGTTATAGAAAACCTCTTAATTGTAAAGTAGTCTTTTAATGTGGGTGATGGCAAGACTGTAACTTGTTTCTATCAAAGCTTAGTCTCTCTTTGTAATGCTGTGCTTTGGCCCTGTTACCAGCAAGCAGATGATGTAGCTGGCTCACAGACGTCCCTGTTTGGAGTTTATCTGTGGGTGAAGATGGAAAACTATCCTTTTATATTTCACCCACTTGCTACTAAGTGTAAGAGTGAAGCTGGCAAAGATTGGGTTTTTCTCAGGTGTGTTTGTGTTTAGCACACCTGTCCTGTATTTAAACACCTTTCAGGCTCCCTCTATTGAAACCAGAGTTGCTGTGTCTCCAGCAGTTCTCATGGAGCAGGAATCTTCATGGGTCTTTCCTGTCCACGTGAGGGATGCATCATCTAATTCCAGTTGAGCTTTGGAGATGTGCCTGAAAAGGTTTTGAAGTATAGAAGTCAACTCATCAGTGTTTCATTTTAGCAGGGCTGTTGAATTACTGCAGGTCAGGCCAGGGTTCTGCAGGTATGAACTGCTTTCCAAAAAACCTACCTGCAGAAGTTTGAGGGTAAATGAAGCTGTTTCATTATGTAGCCTGTTCCCTTTGTTGTCAAAGGAGATTTCATGCTGCTATTCTGTATTCATATCAACTGCCTTGTGCTTTGCAGCAGCTCTGTGTGTTTAAGCTGAAGTTGGGAAATTGCTTTATAGCAGGATTTACATTGCATATAGATGCCCTGAGTTCTCAAATTGAGTGGTTGTACTGTGGGTGACATGGAATTCTGTTGCTGCAGATGCAGCATTCTGCTTGCTTGGTCGTTAGGGATATGTCTGGTGTTTGGGTGAATCACAGAAATCATTTAGCAGGCATTCTGGACACACAAAGCAGCTGTTTGCCTCTGGGGGAACTTGAAACTTATGTCAACATTTCATATGACATGGGGCTTGATGAGCTCAGCCACTGAGCTCAAAGCCAAGTTCAGCCTGGGACAGAATAAAAAGTACTGTTGAGGCAAAATAGTTTCATCAAGGGAGAAAAAGAGAAGAAAAAAATTAAATACTCTCTGCAGCTTCTTCTGAAACATTGCTTTACTACTGTAATCCCATCCCTCTGTGAACTGAGACTAGGCACTGAAAAGATTCTTCTCATGGAGGTTCTTGTTTGCCCTTCCTGCTTTACTGTTCATGTTTGTGTTCATATGCTCTGCAGTTTTTCCCTTTTTTCTTCTTTTTTTTTTTTTTTTTTTTTTTTCTCCTGTCAGTACTTTGTCTCCTCAGGACATTCTAAACTCTGGTTTACAAAGACTGTTCTTGTTGTCCTGGCTTTCTGCACCCTTTCCTGGTTGGCTTTCTATGTACTAACCAGAAACCTCACAAATTACTAGAAACATGTGAAGCTAGAAAAAAGGTGCTTATATCTGCTCCTGATTTCCCAGCAGCTTTTATTGCAAATGAATATTTTCTTCCTTATGGTTGTGGGGATTTTCCTCTCTGTTTTCTGGCAGCTTTGTTCTTATTTCAGCTGCTTGGGATGACTCCTCTCTTCCTTTTCTATTAGTACCAAAGGCCACTGGTTCTGACCTCTCCTCTTTCTTTCATATTTGACCAAAGGTTGTCAGATCACCCTCAGGCTGGCATACAGTGACAGTTCATTGAATTCTTGCTTTTCTTCACCTCATATTTTTAAATCTGTTTGTCTGCCTAGTTTATGCCATGTGCATTAACTTAAGATACAACTACCATGAATGTCTTTGTGGCTGTGCTGCCTTTCCTGTTGATTGACGCTTCCCCAAGTTCTCAGTTGCTGCTGGAAGTCTCAATGTTTCCTTTCATAATGGATTTTTCCCTGAAACCTTACAGATGTTTGTTGCTTCACATCTACGAGTTTTTTTGTTTACATTTTATGAAAAATGCTGGTGCTTAGACTTAAGTTTGTGCCTTGATTTTTATATCATCCCTAACCTGTTCTTCCAGAATCATCACCTTGGTGAGCAAACCTGGTTAAGGATTATCAACTATCTACTTTTTTTGCACTACCTCATTGTTAAAATGTTCCTCCTCTCATCTGTGAAGTTGGTTAAACTGCTCTCTTCCAATTTAGATTCAATGAATTCTTTGTTGGTTCTTCATTTGTATCCTACTTTCCTGTCCGCTTTTCTCATTATTTCCAAGCTGCTTCCTAAATACTGCTGCTTCCTCTTCTACAACTTCAGATTTTCCAAAATGTCTTCCTTTTCCCACTTTTTCTGGCATTGTGTATTTTTAAAATGCATTATTAAAATGCTGTCTTACGGATTTTGTCTCTTTCAAGCATCGTGATTGTGATGAAGCAAGTGATCCTGTAGGTGTGTTGTCACTTGCTTGTTCAATACTTCAGATAACATTGCTCTTTAAATAAAATTGAATGTCATGTTCTGAAATGGGTTCTTCTACCTCACTGAAATATTCTCCTAAATCTATTTTAAAAAAGAAGAAAACAACCTTTGGAACCAAATGAGCTTTGGGTTTCAGTGTTTTTTTTAATTGTTTCTGGTTGCTTTTTTCTGTGGTTTTCCTTTTCCAAACTCAACATAAAATTTTTTGTTCAAAAAGTTTTTTGCTCTCAGCCCTTCATCTCTTGCTGCAGTGATGCTGTGAGCACAAACACACCAAAGCCTTTGTGCTAAGGAATGAAGAGTGAGAAACAGAGCAACGTGAGAGTGAAAAAGCTTTGGGCAAATATGAAAAGCTCCCTAGAAAGGATCCTCTTTGTGTTAAGGAATGAAGAGTGAGAAACAGAGAGCAACATGAGAGTGAAAAAGCTTTGGGCAAATATGAAAAGCTCCCTAGAAAGGATCCACAGGTGCCACCTGTCCTGTGTTTCTAGGACTTTGCTCAGCCTGGTGCTCAGCAGTGGTTCTTCAAGTGTGTTTGGGGTGAGGCACCCAGTTACTGCAGGGAGCAGTTTTCTGCAATAACTTCAAAGAAGAGTTGGGATAATTTGAGAAAGTTTTAAAATAATTTCTAATTTCTGGGATTGTTTCTTAGGAAATGTTTTTGCAGAGGTGCTTTGTTTTTATCAAACACTCATTGGGCTGTGGTTGTAGAAAAGGTAAGGCCAAAAGGGAAAAAAATCTTATGTGGGTTTGGTTCCTTCTCTCCATTGACTCATCCAGCTTGTTAATTGCCTGGAAGGGTTTTTTCTGACCTAGAGTGAAGTAGTTAGCATGTCCTCTGCAGGTGATTACTGAATTAATCAGTGAGTGCTGTTTTCCATCTGCTTCTTCTCCTTCAGTGTTTGGATTCATTGTTTCTTCTGCAGCATTCCCTCAGCAGGGCAGTGTCTCAGCAGGAACAGGCCTGAGTACCCACTGGTTTTTACCCTTCCCTAAGGAATGTTACCCCATCCAGTTTTGAATTCAAAGAGCCTTTGGCTGTTCTTCATTTTCATACTGTTCTCTTTAGATTTTTGGAATTATTTGGTCAGAAGAATTATTTATCTTGGTTAATATTACTTTTCGGAGTAAACTGATTTTTTGAAACTTTTTTAAAAAAAAATTTTTTTACTTATTTTCCTTCACAAAGTGCTAGGTTTTCCTAGTTTGTTGTTGCAGTCACCCACTTGCACCTGTGAATCACTGGGTGAAGAGGTGTGCAGGACAAAAAGAGGCAGAGTAAAAAGGTGTGTAATTTTTATTGAATTTGACATTCTGTCTGACATTCTGCCCACACTCAGCCTTTCTGTTTCTTACTGGCACTGACCTAAGTGAGACAGGTGTAAATGATTTGATCCAGAGTCTTGAAGGAAAATGGAGCAGGGACAGCAGACTGAAAACACTGAGTTTATGAAGATGTTTATGGTAAACTTCCTGTCTTTGATTAAACAGATCAGAGTTATAAACACCAACTTACACCACAAGCTCTGCCACTGGATGAAGCTGGAAGGCAGAGTCTGCAGCTTTTCAGAGGTGATGCAGTGATTCCCTCAGCCAGGACAGCTCTTGCCTGAGAAGCTGCTCTGGTATATTCCAGTGTCTGCCTCAGAGCATAACTGCAAATACTGCCAATTAATATGAGGATGTTTTCTCTCCTGCCTGCACTGCCAAGTGTAAAATATGAATGCTGAGGTCTGCAGCATCTGCAGCCCAGAACTACTTCTGTTCATGCTTTTGCTTCTTGATGTTGGCTTAAAAAATTCAAGTTTGTGCTAATAGCAATGCTAAGACAGTCTGTTAGAACATTAGGAAAGGCTGCTGCTGACTAGAAATAATATTGGAAAAGTAAGTTTTTACAGAATTTTTGAAATTCTGATTGTAATTAAAGTATTGCAAACCAGGAAAGACTTGAGAGAGTTGGGATTGTTCAGCCTGGAGAAGAGAAGCTTTGGGGTGACCTAATTGCAGCCTTCGAGTACCTGAAGGGAGCTTAAAAGAAAGATGGAGAGAGACTATTGACAAGGGCCTGGAGTGCCAGGACAAGGGGGAATGGCTTCCCACTGACAGAGAGTAGTGTTAAATGGAATATTAGGCAAAGACAAAGGAGGGGAAAGGAATTACTCAGGTGGTGGTAACTCCTTGACATGGGAAGTGGCTTTCTAACCTGTGCCTTGGGCACAATCCTGCCAGCACTGGGCAGTTGAGCTCTGCAGATGAAGGGGAGGATGCTGAGCCAGCTCTTGAGTGCAGCCTCCCTTATGCTGTGAGCCTTTCACAGCACCTGAACTGCCCCTGGAATCTCTGCCAGGCTCCAGCCCTAATGACTGACATGCTTGATCCTGCCTCCTAACATTTTGCAGAGGAAACCCAGTAGGAGAAGGAACTAAGCAAATTTGCCCTTTTGAGGTGGGGATGGAGAAGGCTTGATTTTCCTTGGCTTCCTGGGGTGCAGGAGAAAGGACTATTTTAATGGGGAAATAGCAGAGATGCTTGTCTCATGATGTTTACAAGTCCTTTCAGGTGTCACTGTAAGTGCTCTTGCTCTTAGCTGGTGGAAGTGAAGGCCTGTCAGGGAAGGAAAATGCCTCCTGATGTTCCTGGATAACTATCTTATTAGCTTCTAGCTTTCTGGTGTGCACCTGGATGACTTTGTTGAAAAAAAATTAGTACACCTGAGACTCTCAGTCAGTCTTGTATTCGTTTAGAATGAAAAGTAGTTTGATCAGTTTGTGTGAAAACATATCCATCCTTTTTTCCTCTCAAAAGATCAGTGCTCTCCCTCAGGAAAGAAATGAAAGCTGCTCCTATAGCGATTGCTTCTGATTTCCACTGCTTCAGAGCAAAGTGCAGCTGTGCCAAGATGTCTTCAGCTGACATTCTGAGAGGATGAGATGAGAAAAAGGTTTGGTTTCTCTAAAACTAAAATGGGCATTACAAGGGGAACAGGTGGGTTGACCTCTTTTCAATGGTGCACACACCCGCTGTAGTTGCAGGGCTGGGGCTTGTTAAGCAATGAGTCACCTGTAAAACTTCCTTAGGGAGCCACAGAGGAGCAGCATGAGCCACCAGACCGACGTGGGATTGGAAGTCAGGGGCTGACAAATTCCACTCTCTTCACTGCCTCTTGTTCACTGAATGGCCTTGGCAGGTCATTTCCATCCCTCTCCCTGATGCTCCACAGCTGTAGCACATCCAAGAGCACTCCTTGCCTGTCTTGTGAGGAGCTGGGGAAGTGGTAAATGCTACACAAGTGCCAAGTGATGTTATCAAAACTCTCTGTCAGGTAATGCAGATACATCAACCCTCTGCCCTCTCCAGGCTCGTGACTGTTAGTTAACCTCACCTTGGCACACGAAAACCATGTGGGGAATCAGGTACAAAAACACTCTTCAGTCTTGAAATCACTGACGTCTTCAAGGTCACATTTGGTGACTTCAATATCTGTTTCACAGCTGCAGTTCCATGTTTGGGTCAGATGGTGATAAATGAGGGTGTAACTTGTTTGTAATTCCTTCTCTGTCTTCCTAAACATTTTGTTTCTTAGGAAGCTGATGCTGCTATGAACATATTGGATAATACTGAATTTGCAATATTCTGCTTTCCAGGTATAAATGTTTATATTTAAAATTGCTAAGACTGCAATGCAATAAATATATCCATGTAACAGTTTGCCTCAAAGCATGATTTTTTTGTGCTCTACCAATACAGTGATGTGTATTGTGTCGGTGAAGGACTGCCATGGTTAGGACAGATGCTGGAGGTGGAGACCCCCAGGTGTGATTAAAGCACTGCTCTCTAGTCACATAACTGGGGACAAACCTGTCATTTGTGTGTTCAAAAGGGTATTAATCCACAGAGTAACAATACCATGATACTTGTTTTTTAGAGATGCAGAAGGGAAGTGAACTTCATGTTGATAAATGTAACCACCAGTGGCCTGATCACTCAAAGGTCTGTTGCCTTAGTGTGTGGTCTTCCACAATGCCAGCAGGAGATGGTTTTCCAGGAGCTGGGGAGGTCCAGAGCCAGCATCCAAGCTGCTCCAGAGCGTCCATAGCCAGTGACTTCCAGGAACCTTTCTAATCCCATGGTAAGTGATGCTGATGCATTTGGATCAGAAATGTCTTTTTAGAGAGAAATTCTTTCTTCTGAGAAACCTGTCACAGGTTGTCCAGAGAAGCTGTGGCTGCCCCATCCCTGGGAGTGTCCAAGGCCAGGTTGGATAGGTCTTGACCAACCTGGGATGTGGAAGGTGTCCCTGCCCTTGGCTAGAAGGAGTAATTCCCATTGCAACCTGGGAACTGTGGGATCAACAGGCGCTCCCTTTCTGTGCAGGGACCTGCTCCCGGGATCCCCATCCCAGGTGGGAGGCGGAGGCTGGAGGGATGCTCCCACTCTGTGGAGGAGCCCCCTCTCTGGGAAAGATAGGGGAGGTTTTCGGGGCTCTGGATTTCTCCCTTCCGTGGGCACTAAATGGTCCAGAAATGTTGTCCAAACACTCCCGTGTGCACTACAGCCCTTCGGGTTTCTCTTTATTCCACTGGGAATCTCAGCCCGAGCCTCTCCCTAGGTCCGGGCGGCGCAGCCATTGAATTGCCAGGCGGGCTCTACCGAGCAGGAATCCGCTGATGGGGAAAAACGGGAGATTCGGGCTCACCGGAGGTACCCCCAGCCGTGCGGTGTGGAGGCTGCGGGGACGGGCCGGGCCCTTCCCGGTCACTCTCCCGATCCCGATCCCGCTCCCGGCCTGGAACGGCCGCGGCGCCGCCGGGCCCGCGCCCCGCCAGGGGGCAGCAGCGGGCAGGGAAACCCCGCGGCGGCCGTGAGGGGACGGAGGGGACGGAGAGGGAGAGCTCGGGGCAGGGGGGCCGCAAACACCGCCCCGAGAGCCGCTCCTGGAGGAACCGAGTGTGCCTGAGGGTGTCCGTGTGTGCCTGAGGGTGTCTGTGTCTGTCTGTCTGTGCCTGTGCTCCCCATGCTTCACACGGCCCAGGTCAGGCCCCGGGCGCTGCGTCTCTCAGCCTTGTGAGCAGTGTTTGCACAGCATCTTCTCTCCCTTTGCACCAGGCCAAAGTTTCCCCCTAAAAACAGCCGTCCTGGAGTGGTAGCATGGCTGGAGTCACGGGGACAGAGTCCTCACAACAGTCACAGAATCACTGAGGTTGGAAAAGACCTTCGGATAATCGAGCCCTACCTGTGACTGATCCCCACCTTGTCAGCTGACCAGAGAATGGAGTGCCATATCCATCATTCCTTGAACACCTCCTTGGACAGTGACACCTCCCTGGGCAGCCCTCACCTCCAGGTCAGGGCTGACAACAGCGGGTGATGGCATGCATTGGCCAAAACTTAGTCCCTGTGCATTGGCTTAGGTGCATCTCATCAAGTTAACTTCTGGTTTGCACCAGAGCCTACAAAAGGAACTCCATGATGGGCAAAACATCACAGGGAATGTGCAGACACAAATCTGAAGCCCTTGCAGGGAGGCAGCACTTGGTGCAGGAAATCAAAACCATGGCCAGGCCAGGCAGGAGTGACAGCACGGTTCTGCCAAGAACTCCTGTGCGTGCTTTGTGTGTAGGAGCAGAGGAGTCCTGTAGCTGTCCAGCAGGGATGAGGCCGTGGCTGGAGGAAACACTGGCTGTGTGAGGAGTGCAGGAGCTGGTGCTGGGTCTGCTGGAACACATCGGGAAACAGCGACTGCTGGCACTGCTGCCCAGGCTGTAAAACAGGACTCTGTGGGTATCCTTACCTTGTCACATATTTACAGGCAGAAATCACAAATCATTTATACACCTTTATCATTCACTGAAGTAAATCCTATAAAATACTGTTGTTTGAGAATGTGGGTGCTGTGGTAGAGTTACGTGTAAATGCACCAGAGCAGGCTGGAAGAAGGAAACAAGCCCCTTGCTGTCCTGCCCTCCGGGGGACGAGGCTCAAGCTCAGTACGTTTTTTCCATCAGAGCGTGGTCAATGGAACAATTGTACAACGTGTTGATCAGGAAAAGGATGTGGGAGCTTAAGTGGAAAACCTGATGCTATCGTGCTAATGGCAGAGAGCAGCAGGAAGGATGGCAAACAGGATACTCACCACGCTCAGAGGAAAGAGCTCAAAGTGATGCTGGGGCTGCAGGGCTGGAGTCAGCCAGGGTCCGTTCTGTGAGCTGGAACAAGCTGGACCAGAAAGCAGAACGTTCCTGATCTTGTACTCCTCTGCTGGGAACAAGGGCTCCTTGCTGATTCTTTTGGGGAAAAGTTAGGCAACATCCCAAAGTTGGTGGAAAAAACAACTGGAGGAAAACTTTCTTATAGTTGCCTTGGAGGCTTGGAAATGAGAGCAGTGGGAAGCTGAACAAAGGGGTGGGGGATACTCTTGGCAGTTCCTCCTTGCATCCAGAGTGTAAATGTGAGAGCAGGGAAATGGCTTTTAGTTGTATTCTTTTGGAAGAGTGTCTCACAGGGAAGGGATCCCATGTGGAATAAAGAGTACGTGGGACAGTGACTGACTGTGTGTCAGGAAAGGGTGTTTGGGTGAGGGGCACCAGCTGTGTTTGGTTCTGAAATTGCCTGGTTTTGTAGTGTTTTGAAAGCCAGGTGTTTAAAAAGTTAGTATCTCGACTGGGCAGAGTATGGGGATTTGTCACCCCAGGTGAGCTCTGGTCCCCTTCCTGTGTTGTGAGGGCTGGCAGGTGATGCTGCAACGTTGAAGTGATACTGGTGGTGGAGTCAAGGTGCACTGAAACAGATTGTTGATGTAACTTTCCCTAAAATCAGCCCAGAGGTGTGAATTGGAATCAGCTCCAGACCCCTCCTGCTTGCCTTTGCAGCTGGATGTTTCAAAGTGTGTTTCTTGGTGTGTTGCTGATACTGCAGTAACATTTGTGTGTGTGCGTAGCCTCATTTACAAATTATTTGCATCTGGGTTTGCCCACCCTCCTCATGTGCTGACAGTTTTACACTGATAAGATAGTGGCTATTAATTAGTTTATTTTAAAGGCAGCCACATGCTTGTCATTCCTTGTCAGGTCAAAATGCTCTGAAGTCACCCATTGCTCAGCTTGGTGTTTTAATTAAAAAGACCCTTAAAAGAGGGTGGTTCTGTCTCCCTCTATTGCAGTCATGGCAAGTGTTAGTGCAGCAGTGTGCATCACTGCTGAGAGCATCCTCCCCCCTGGCCTCACATCTATTAGCAAGAGTAAACTAATGAGCAAAGAGCTGGTGGTGCTCACAATATCCAGCGTGAGGGCTTCCCAAAACTGCTGTAGGCTGACATGGAGAGAGTACAAAAGGCTGCAGCCCCTGACCTCAATAAAGGCTTCAAAAGAAACTCCTGAAAAGTTTTTGCTGCCCAAAAAGGAAATTCTTCTGGTAATGTAGCACTTTAATAGCCAAAATTACACCAAGGCTTCTGCTGACTGGGTGAAACAGAGTCTTTGTTTCACATGTGAATGCTGTTCTGTAAAGCCTTTTTTTGCTCCATTTATATATATTGTGAGGATGTTGAAGCCTTGGCACAGGTTGCCCAGAGAAATTGTCTGCCCCATCCCTGGAAGGGTTCAAGGCCAGGCTGGATGGGACTCTGAAGAATCTGGTCTAGTGGAAAGTTGGTTGGGTGGCAGCAGGGTTGGAATTCGATTATATTTATGGTCCCTTCCAACCCAAACCATTCTGGATTCTGTGATTCTGTTAAGACCGTGCCTCACAGAAAATGGTGGGGAAATCAGCAACTGCTCAGGCACCGACATTTGCTGCGAGTCTGGCCCTGGAACAGGAGCAGAGACTCCGTTCCGGGGAGCCCGGGCAGGAGGTGACAGAGCGATCCGACGCACAGGGCGCTCCGGGGAGCGGCTGCGGACCGGGCACCGCGGCTGCGCTGGGGCTCCGGCCGCTCCCCTCCCCGCAGCTCTCGCCGCTCCGGCGCGGAGCTGCCGCTGCCGGGCTGTGCTCCGTCGCACACCAGGTCGTGCCCTTTGCCCCAGCAGCGTTTGCCTCTGTCAGGCTGCGAGTGCTGAAGGCAGAGACCTGCGCTCTGCCTGTGCGCTGGACCGTGCTCGGCTGGCCGTCATTCCCGAGGCCGGGAGCCGCCGCTGCGGAGATGCTGAATGCTGGGGAGAGGGGAGACCGGGACAGCTCATCCGGCCAGTGCAGTTCGTGTCTAATTAAGTTGAAAACTGTCATCCTGTCTCTCGTCCCGCCTGCAGCCAGCCCGAGGCCTCGGCCAGGGGCCGTGGGCAGGTGACCCTCATTGCCACGGCCGCGCCATGGTGCAGGGCAGGAAGCTCCCATCATTTTTCCAACTCTTTTTTTGTTTGCATATATTTGAGATTTCCTATGAACTGCAAGCTCCAGCACAGAGAATGGAAGGTGATGAGCACTTGGTGTGGTTCTCCCACATCCCAAAGGCAATGTCCATGGGACAAAGCTCAGGTGTGACTGCTGGCAGTCATCAACTCCCTTTGTCTGCCCCATTTTCCTGGGAAGGGAAGTGGCTCTATGACAGTTGTGTGTGCATAAGAGAAAGATGGAAAATGGCCCAGCACCAGGTAGGGAAATTTATACACATTGGACTGAGCTGGAAAACCACTTGGAGGCCAGTTCAGGAAGCTCAAGGTGGGAGCAGACACTTCCTCATCTCCTTTACGCACCTTGGGTGGATTTGGGAAGATGTGTTCTCCTGTCTGGAAGGAGGGCAAGGGGCAAAGGCAGGTGGAGAGAAAAGTAAAAGAATCAAATCTCCTGGCTTTTAGGAATTTAACCCTTAGTGCTCTCCAATCCTGGATTTTGTTTGCAAATCAAAAATGGGGAAAGATTTTGGTAACCTTATAGTATCACCAACAGTTTGTTAAAAGACTAATTGCCAAGTAGCTTATGCATGTGGGACCATTAGTAATTCTGTAGCTATGCAAATTAAAACAGTGATGTATGATTTATAGCTTTAATAATGTTCTGAAGGCTCTTAAATTTTAATCACTTGCAACATCCTTTTTAATATTCAATTACTTTATTAACTAATTAGGTCACTTGCTGAAAAAGCACATAAGGCTGGTGCTATTTTAATATCAGCTGAACATCACAAAATACCTTTGAAATGGTGTAAATGGTTTATTTATTTTAAATAGATCATTAAGATGCTGTAATTAATAAATCAATTACAGAAAAAAAAGAGAAGAAATTGATAGATGCCAAATCACAATGGTAGTAGCTTCTCTGCTTACTTTATAAATGTTCACAGAGATGCTGAACTTGGTGAACATGGCCACTGAAGCACCTTCCTGGATAATTCGTATTCAGCTGAAGGGATAAGGTTTGAGATATGCTTGGTTCATTATAGATGCTTTTTGTATGGATTTAGCTTTCTGATTGATAAAAGCTCCACAAATGACCTTGAAAAGTGAAAGCACTTAAAAGGACAGCCCTCCTTTGCCTCGTGCTCTTTTGTCTGCCTCAAAAAAGATAAACCCGTGGCAATCTGAGAGCGCTGCCGGTGCTGGGCTGAAGGGAGAGCTCCGGGAGGGCCGTGGGTGGCTCTCACTGACCAACCTGCTCCCCTCACCGTGCACAGCCCTCGCTGCTGCCCGGGGGCTGCGGCAGCGCAGCAGCGAAGCGAGGAGAGAAAATTCCAGCGCGGCTGTAGTGCAGTTTTACACCTCCCCTTTACACCTTGAAAACTTCAAGGCTCAGAAGTTAAACTTGTCACCAGGGTGGCTGCAGCTCTGAAAGAGACTTTGAGTAATCTACTGTCTTAAAACTAAGGGTAAGACAAACACTGTTCTAGGAATTAAGTCAATCTTATTAACAGATTTTCATTTAAATTATATTGATGTGATGATACAGAGTGCAAATTTTCTCTCTTGAGAAGCTGCTAGTAAGATCTGCAGTAATTACAGAGCACTCATCTTCCCATTTTAACTTCTCTTGCTTCTATTTTCTTGCAACAAAAACCCGTAAATCCGGGGGCAAAAAACTTTGGTACAATTTCTGCTAAACTGAAGACTGCTCTTTACGATTGAGCTGCCCAGAAAACTACTCCAAATCTCAATTTATAGTTTCCTGGGAACTGAAACATACATGGTGTGAGTCTGGCTCTAAAGCAGAGTCCAGGGGAGGTACCAGACTGTTACTCCAGGTCCCCAAAACCAAAAAGAAATGCTGCTCCCATCCCAGGGGTGCCTGCAGCATAGCTGTACTGCAGCTGACAGTGCCCTGTTCCAGTAGTGGGGCTTGAGCTGAAATAATGGACTTTCTCTTAGGAAAATGCCACCTGGGTACCATTCCTGAACTGCTGTGAGAGGTCACTGCCTGGAATGACCATCCCTGGAAAGGAAGGACACACACTGCACTAACACAGGCTGTGCAGAAAGGATAGAGACCTAAAATAAATTCAATTCACATTTTATGGGAGCTGCCACAGGAAACAAAGGCGCAGAACAACGGTAAGGTACCAAATGCTGGTACAGCCTGGGACAACATATGAGCTTCTCACCTTGGAACAAGCACAGATACAGCTCTGGAGGGGTCAGAGATACCCATACAGTCACATGAAGTCACTGTCACTATTTTGAGGGGATTTATTTCACCCTACAACGCTCCTGTTGTACAACACGGCTCAGGGGCTGTTCTGAACCTCTTTACAAAGCCCCAGGTCTCAGTCAAATAGGTGCATTTTTATCACATTCCTGTAACTTCTCCCCAGCCGTTTATTCACGTGAGCGATTCCTGCGTCGCTCCAACCGTGTGGGAAACCCCACATCCTCCTGTGTCAGACCCAAAAGGACACAACTGCTGCAGTGGCAAACGAAAGGGCACCGGTGCCTCACGCCCAGCCGGTACCAGGAGAAATGAGCAGGCACAGGCGGCAGCAGAGCTCGGCGGGCCCAGCCCCGGCCCTGCCCCGGCGCTGGAGCCGCTTTCAGCCTTCGCCGCCGCCGTTAACCTCCCCGGCTCGATTCAATGTGACAGTGACACTTCACAGCACATTGCATCCAATCTCATTTGAAGCTGACAAAGATTGTTTCTGTTTTATATCTATTGGTTTATTAATGGCCTACAGCCTCTTAAGCAGATGCATATTCATTAGATAGCCAGCTGTTAGGAGGTTCCCAGATGTCGAAAGTAGCTCTGTCTTGGTATACATTCTTTTTTTTCCCCTTCTCATGAAACAAAGTAATTGTAGCTCGATTAAAGAACCAGTTAATTACTGAGCCAGAGCCTTATGGCACGATTTAAAAAAAAAAAAACCAACTGGAAATTTGTGAGGAGTAAAGACATTTTTAAAAATAAAGATGAACTGAGCCTTTGCTCAGCTGTGGTACACAAGCAGGATTTATGTAGAAATAGAGAGGCTGGATTACTCCATGTAAAGAACCCCCAGCTGCAGAATCCAGGGATACACTGAGTTTTGCAAAGGCACCTTTCTTAATTTTCCCCATTCTGCAGATTTTTCTCTTATCTCTTATTATTCCTTAAGTGAATAGTGGATGCAGAAACACATAAGAAATGAAAATGAGACACATCTCAGTTTTTAAAGGTCATTTTACATGGAGAAGAAAAATTCCACGGCACCCCAGCTAGATAAAACTGTGACCAGATCATTGAACAAGCTGTAGAGATTGACCTACAAATTCCAGGGACCATCCTTCTGAGTCTCACAACATTAATCCAGGTCACTGAGATGTCTTTGCAACTCCTTTGCTCAGAGCTCTAAAAGCAGCTCCCAGAAGCAGGGCTATCACCACCACCCCTCAGGAAGCCCTTTGCCCATGGAAATGTTTAAAACATTAAAGTCAGCTCGAAGTCCATGGGATCTGGGCAAAAAAGGTTCCTGGGGATTGTGGTTCTGGCTGTTGCACACAGCAACAGCCCCAATCCACTCCAGGAAGGAGCTGCACTTCCATCACCGGGAGAGGAAGAAGCGCTTGAAACCCTGTAAAAATGGAAAATCTGAAACAATTCTAAATTTTAGTCAGTGACACCTTGGAATAAAACTTCTGAGGAAGGAAAAAAATTAAAACCAGAAGTACCCTCAGCATTGAAAGCCTTAATCAGAAGCCAGCGATGGCAGTATAAAATGTCATCTGCTCTGAGTGTGTTTACAGTCGAGCACAGAGGAACATGGAGGCAATTTTGTAGAGTGACTCCTGGAGCAAAGGCCTCTGAGAATAAAAGTGTCTTTAGATATTTGTTATCCTGTTATAGCTGGTATCACCTTGAGTATACAATGCCTGCCTGCATTATGTAAACACTTCATTGATAAATCCCTCCCCCACCTCCCCTAAGCTGTGTCAGACTGTTCTTAGCTGACAGATAGAGCTGAAACAGATGCTGCTATAAATACCCTTGTTTGGCTGTTTTGAATATAATTTCTTTTGTAGAACATGGTGGATGCTCTAGTTATCATTGAACTTGCACCTGTGCTGGAATTTATTACTCCTTTGTACACATCAAGATGCATTTTTTTTAACGATTCTATAAAAAAACCAAACACAGGGTTGGGTTCTGCTGCCCTTTTCTTCCCTTCTGAAGCAGAGACAAACTTTACTAAGGATTGCACTCATTTTAATTGAACTCTTTTAAAGTTTAGAAGCTACAGAATCCAGAGGTGATAAAAGTTTTAACTCTCAGGACCAAACACACAGGTAATTTACAGAACAATGAAATTCTATATATTGAATTCTATGTTTCTGTATACAGATATACAACACCCAGCCAGTCAAACTCTTCTGGAAAAATCACACGTACAGCTGGACCTGGCTTCAAAAATGAAGAGAGGAGCTGTGCTAACACATCAGCATGATTTTGAATTCTGTAATGCAGCAGTTGATAACTGGTAGATCTGTCCCCATTCACACAGTAGCTCATTTGTATTTTCACCCAGAAAGGTAATTTCTAGCCTAGTGATATTATTTTGTTCATACCTCAACTATCAGAGATGGAAACATTTTATGGTATTTATCTTAAGCAAGTTCAATATTGTTTTAAGCAAATATCCATTTTATATTCAATCTTTAAATAAAGATGTAAACCACATTCTGCTAAGCACTGCTACCTGTGATCCACACGCTTGAGCTGGGGAGAAAACTTGCAGGCTCTCATCACTGCAGAAAAGATGCACAGGGATGCACCTGGCCCACGTTCTCAAGGAATCTTTCCAGGCTTTCTTTTCTGATGTTTGTTTTGGTTTGAAGGACTTGGTTCTCACCTGCAGAGGACCTGGCTGGCTGACAAAGCTGCTTCTCACACTCCACACACTCCCTGCTTCGTAAGGAGGATATTGACCCATGGGAGGAACAGAGATCAGGTCACCCCTACGGCTGTTCCCTGGGCCAGGGCACCCTTGACTGAGGTGTAATTGGCACAACCACAAAGGCCCATCCAAAGGGACCACGCTTTCCACTGGAGTTACTCCAGCCCCTGACAAATCTGCTTCATTATCACCAATGTTAATTAGCAGCAAAACCAAGGGTTCCTCTGAAGAGATGTGAACAACCTGAACAGGGACACAGTCCTTCAACTCAGAGCTGACTATTTCACTGGCCAAACCCACCTCAGAAGGACAGCATGAGGAACAGACTCATCCTATTCATCCCTGAACCTTCCAAGGAGGATTGAGAAGCACTGCACCCTCCAGCACGACAGGGTAGCACTGACTCCAGGTTTAGCTCTCCCCAGTCCCATCTCCCAGCCCTGGAAGGAGTTTCCTTGCCACCACAATTCTGCAGACATTGAACCAGTCTGAGCCTTCCCATCTGTTCCAACGAGAGGGTTTGAAGATGATTATTCCAAATAAGTGTAAAGGTTTCAGAACAGGAACCAGAGCCATCTCTCCTACTCAGCCATTGAAGGCTGCCTTGATTACTTTGATGTAACAACACTTGAAAGCTCCTATTCTTTGAAACTAATTTAAACACATTGAATTGTTGAAAGATTAAAAACCGCAGTCAGCTAATTACACTCACTCTCATCTCTTATTCAGCAAATGAATCACTTTTCATTACCACTTAGCTGAAGTACATGAATTTCTGCCTAATTAGAAATGTTGTAGATGGAGCATTAGCAAGGCTGGAGCGGGTCAGGATATCTTGCCTGCTTCATTTTTAATTCCTAACGGTAGAGCCAGATAGGAAAGGCTTCAGATAAGAAGTCATTAAACAATTTTAAATTATTTATAAAAATTACTTTGCCCAAATTATAATTATTTTTTTTTCCCAAATGCTCTCATAAACGTCAAATGGAATGAAAGGAAAAGCAGCCCAACATTGATTTTAATGAACATTTTAATGTTATGTATAACAGAACATTATGAATACAATGGAAACAAAGTTTTATCAATTTAATAATAAAAAAGAAATTCAACATAAGAAAAGGGAGGCAATAAATTTCATACCTATAGTATAGTGCTTATTCTTAACAATATTCCCAGCTTGTGAATATAACAATGTCTTTGTGTTCCAGATTCTAAAATCTTGATTCATGTGAACTTAAATGCAGAATTACAGAAGGAAAAACAAAACTCCCCAAAACCTTAATTCATTCTTTTGCTTTCAGTAAATCAGTAAAATCTTTGACTGCTACAGGTCTCCTTTATTAATATATATATTTTTTTACTCCTCTATTGGATTCCACAGCTGCTAATGCCATATTTACACAAAAGAATCACCAAGTGTTGTACAAAAGTCAGGATCCAATGCCATTGGATTAAGTCAGGTTCTAGATTTACATCACTGAAGTGTGATTCACCTGCTGCTGATGCCCTAAACCAGTGGCTCCTTAGGGACATGGGTGCTACAAAGGATGCCAAGTGCCACTGGAAAAGAACTCCAAGAAAGTGCATTTTCTGGAGTTTCTGAAAGGAAACCTTCCAGCAGTCTTGGATAAAGCTTCTCCCAGACTTGCAGGGGATATCAGTTGTAACATTAGAAGCACGTTAAGACCCCAAAAATCTGTTGATCACCAAATTGCTGAGAGAGGATCTTTACAATAAAAATTTGGGTAATATAGCAGTGTGGCTGGAACATTAGCAAAAGTATATATACATTCCAGGTCCCTTTGAATTAGCCATAGTCACATATGTAAGCCATTTCTGGACAAAAATATATATTCTTATAAAAAACTGATCATAGTACTTGAGTGACTTCACAATTGTGGACTCAGTGGTAGTAAAAGGAATGATCCAATTATGACAAAGCGATCAGGGAGAGGGGGAAAAGAAAGTCAAAGCTCTTCAAGAAAAAGAAAAGTATAAAATTAGATTCAAACATTTTTACCCAGTCCCCGATCCAGTCTTCCATCAAGTCTCAAAGTTAAAATTGGTTCTTCTACGTAGGAAAGGTTTTTTGATGGTCTTAATACAAATTATTTTGCAAAATCATCCAACACATTCCTTAGAAGAATCTCTGACCTCTCCAGAATTTGAACACTAGTTATTTCAACACTTAGAAAATAGCTTTTGGTTCTTTATGTAGACACTTTAACTGATAAAGAAAAAAAAAATTGATCAGTGTTTCCCATCCCTTCCCCAGCTATATTTGTGCAGCTAAAAATCCTTCATTCAGTCTGCCCATTTATTTTTATTTTAATCTCATTTTATTTATTTATTTTACAATCTTTATTTGCTAAAATTGGCAAAATTTGCAAAGGCATCTTGCTTGGGTTGTACAGTCCCAGGAGTCAGAGAGGTCATAGCCATGTTGGGTACCCCCATTCCTATTGAGCCCATTCCTGTGGCCGGCACTCCCATGTTGATGCCCATCATTCCCTGGTTCATCATGGGCGCGGGGCTCATGGAGGCCATGCCCATCGTCCCCGACATCACCCCGGGCACTGCCAGCCCCATGGGCCCCCCCAGCAGCGCGCTGCTCTGCGGTCGCACTGGCATCATGTTGGGCTGGGGGCTGAGGTTCACAGCTGCAAAGTTCTGGGTTATGACATTCATCGGTTGTTGCATATCTGCAGCGAAGAGAAAGAGCACAAAAATCACTGAGTGCAACCTGCTCATATTGAAGGAGCTCGTGTGTTTTAAGGAACTCGTGTGGTCACTGCTGTGAACATGAACACCATGGCCAGGCCTGCAGCTGTTTCCTGATTTGGACATCAGGAGGAATTTCTTTACAGGAACAGTGGTCAGACACTGGAAGGGGCTGCCCAGGGATGTCTGGAGTCCCCATCCCTGGAGGTGTCCAAGGAAGGACTGGACGTGGCACTCAGGGCTCTGGGTTGGGTGACAAAGTGGGGATGGGTCACAGCGATCCCTGAGGTCTCTTCTAACCTTAATGATTCTATGATTCTGTTGCACTCATTTCCCTGTTTTCTGCATGAAGACTCAGAAAACTTCTATAGAAGCTATGAATATCATTTTATACCAATAAATATTCAAGAGAAGTTCTAAAGATTAGGAAGCCCAAAGTCAAGATACAGCCACGGTGTAAGCTCTGCAGCAGAACCTGCACAGACACAGCCTCCTGACACACCAATCTCCATTTAGAGAACACTTGTGTCACAATGGCACAGTGGTTTATGAAACAAGTGTGACTGAAGGAAGGAAAACAGTAATGGACAGAAGATTTGGATCTCAGGGACAGCCTATGGAACACAGACAGTGCTCAGTGTGCATAACAGTGCAATGATCACTTACTCTGTTGCTGCATCATGGTATTAAGCGATGGCTGTTGGGGTTTGGAAGGCTGCATCCCAGGTACTAAATTGTCCAAACTGATATTTACACTGGGATCTGACCAAGTGGAGGGTAGAGTTTTGCTTGCATTTTTCTGGACCATCTCTGTCCTTGCATTATAAAGTGAGTTAGGCTTCGGCATCATTGGGTTCACGCTTTGCAGAGGCTAAAAAAGAAAAGTTTGTTGGGATTCACTTGAAACAATTTATTGGTAGGAAATAGGACTGAACAACAAGTATTTAGTTCTCCACAGAAGATAACAGAACCCACAAAGCAATGAACTTTAGCTCTTCCAAAGCAGGGCTGCCACGTGCTGTTCCACAGTTAGAAGAGTATTTGTAAGCAGAGGTCAAGTCCCACATCAATGTGGAGTGACAGTGACCAGCAGCAGCCAAGTTTTGAACTCAGACGTGCTGATTCTTTCCTCCTAATACCAAGTTGATCCACTACAGTTTCCAAACCGCTCTCCACAGCAGCAGGCACTTCTGTCTTTTGGAGAACAGACCAGTCCCCACCTCCACCTACTTGAGGCTGGGAACCTGTAACATTCTGTGGAGAATGGCCTTACACTACCAAATTCAACTGCTCCAAAAAAGCAGCTACACTTCCTGCAGGAATGAAGCCCATCTTCAAGAAGAGACTTTTCTGTTTAGGAAGCAATTGAAACATTTTTGACAAAATGCTGATCCCATCAGAGTGACCAGGTCTAATGCATTCCAGGAGAGGAATGGATTCATTTTCAAAGCTGTGATTAAGGAGAAGGTCATTAGCAAACTAGCAATAGCGGCATACCTGTGACCTGGACATGGGTAAACTGACACCCATAGAACTGGAACTCATCATGGAGAAATTCATGCTTTGTGAGGAGGTCATGGTTGTCTGAGAGGGTCCCATCAAATCAAACAGATCCATAGAATTGGAAGCAGCTGAAGGCTGGCCCGGAGCTGGCTGTGAGCCACTGAAGAGCTCTAGAGCTGGCTGCTGTGCTGTGCTGCTGAAGAGCTCTCCAGATGAAGCACTGGCACAAGGAGAAGCTTGGTTGAAGGCACTCCAGTCACCAAAGTCTCCATTTCCGCTTGTTGCTGTACCTGAAGAAAAGACAACAGTGTGGGAGGAAGGAAGACAGAGAAGAAAGACAAGACTTAGAGAAAGGCACTGAGCAAATGCCATATTCCATGAACTGAAACAAATGAGAGCTGATCTGTGTCCGTCTAGATTAACATCTGCAGGTAGAACCTCCATCTGGACATCACTCCCTCTCATGAATATTCCAACAATTTTAACAAGGTACGAAAGGAAACATGAAACACCCGTACACAGAAAGTAGAGGATGTTTGATAAGATGTCACCTGTGGATGCCAGGCAAGCAGGGACAGGTTTGTTTCAGTTGAAGTACAACTGGAAGATAACTTGGGGTAGACTGGAGACTACAGTCAGAACAACACTGAGAACTTGGATAATATTTATCAACCTCTTATCTTGGCATTCTGGTATTTGCAGAGGGAGCAGTTGTCAGGAACAAGCTACTGGATAAAGCAAATTCCATCATAATAAAGACAACTACATTCAAATGTGGTTGTATGCAACTGTAACTTTTTGTATAAAACCACACTGAGGGGAATAAAACACAGAACTTTGAGAGCAGGTTGTCAGGAAAAGCTTATTTGAGGTGATAAGGAATAAGCACTTCCATGAAGTGCTCAAATAAAACACATTTGTTTTTTAAAATTTGATTCCTGAACTAAATGCCTTGATTTGAAGCAGAAATTCAGTCTTGAATCAATCATTTCTCTCAGCAGCAGCTTTACTGAACTCTTGTAGTTCATCACTTAAACACTATTCCATTTCAATAGTTGGGGTTTTTGGAGACAAGTGTTTAAATCAGAACACAGAAGTCAGAGCTCTCTCTCTGTATTTCTCTGTGAAGGCAGAGCCAACAGCACGAGCTGTTTGCAGACACCTGCAAGGTCACCTCTTCAGCATCACAGATGTTGTGACACAAACCAGTGAACCGAGAGCGTGTCAAACCCTGGAGTCAAACAGGAGGAGATGTTCCCTCCCTCAAAACACGTGTTTCCCTATTAACAGGGAAACTGTTGATTCAAACACTGATGGGGGAAGAAAAGCTTAAAACAGCATTTGCAGAAGATGCTGAATATAAAGCAACACCATTTAAACAGCTCACAGGCTACACAGTGAATCACACTCCGAGCTTGGGCCACTGGCCAGCTCAGCTTTTTGCTTCTCCCACTGATTCACTTTTGGTACCTCAGCTACATCACAAACAACACTGCTGCCATAGGAAACGAGCTTTGAATGCTGGTGAACATTTAAATCATCTCTTGGATTCCTTAGCTGACTGAACAAAGACTCAAACATGTAGAGCTGGGGCAGATGAAACCAGTGCCAGTTTCTATTTCCTGCCCTATGCAATGGCTGCTTCCATAATGTATTCTACCCACTCATGGGTAACTGCAGCAGACTTTAACACTTTGTGTAAATATTTATCAACATACACCTTCAACCTTTAGTCATAATTCTTTACCAACACATTACAATTTAAAGAAAAGCAGAAGAGTAAATTTGTTCACAAAATCCAAGTATTGCCAACAACTCCAGTGCATGAAGTGGGCTAATATTCATTAGCTCAGGGCCTTACTAGAACATTTGCTTTGATCTTCCTCACAAAGAGGCACTATATTAGAATGTTTCAATTAGTATTACATATTAAAAATTAAAACCTACTTTAAATATTCCTGATAGATAAGTAAATGCTGAATGTGCTCCTTCTGTGTTCAGACCTGTGCATTGAGCACCAATAATGGAAGAGGGGGTAAAAGGGAGGAGGTTTTGCCCCTTCAGTAGGACTTCAAAGATGATTAATCAAGAAGGAAAAGATTTCTAGAGGGGCTTACACTGTTCAGGAATGATTAATAATTTCACAGGACTCCTTGTCCCTTGCATAATGGTGATTGGAATAGATTAATCATGTTAATGCAGATAAAGGATTATATCAATTTAGACTGTATTAACACAGGAGTTATTTGCATAGTAGGCAGCTCTGTGTTTGCAAAACAACTTGGGTTTGACTGTGAAAGCTTGTAAAAAACCAGAGCAGTTCTTTCCTACCAAGTACACTGAAGGTTTATTAACTAACCCAGGCCCAGCAGAGCCTTCCCAATACAGCAAAATAAAGGAGGAGATGGAAACATGCTGACTAAAGCTGGCTCCCAGGTAGATTGGCTGCTCAGCCTCTTTGCTGTTCTTTTCTCATTTTGTACCTGATCCTATACTCTGGCTGAGAACCTCTCATCACAAACATCACTCCTGCTCAAATTAACTTCACAAAGGACAGCCAGCCAGCTCTCCCCACTCCAGGGTTTTCTGCATCCCTTTGTAGATCCCACAAAGATTCCACCAAAGGAAAATGGATCACTTTAGGAGGTTTCCAAGCATATTTTATTGATTTCCAGTCCAATTTTAAGGGAAACCTTTTCAGATGGTGGCCATGTCTCCTGATAAGCTTGTCCTGTCTGCAGGTAAAATGTCTGCACATGCACTGAGCCAGGCTGCATCTTCCTTCCTCCCAGAGCACTTGTGGTCCAGTTACACACACACTTTACCCTGGAAAGGGAAGGGACTTTCAATAATGCCACATGGCATCTCTTGCCCTCCTTCCACCCTTCAGCAGCACTGCAATCCCTAAATCAATCCTACCTTGTGATGATGGGAAACTCGCTGAAGCAGCAGGTGAACTAAAATCAGCAAATCCTCCAAATGGGTCACTTGATCCACCTAGGAACAGAGGGAAGCCAAAAGCTGTTACAGGACTGTGCAAAGATCCATTGCAACGACTGCATGTGGGATTTATGAAGAAAAGGTGTTCTGCACTTGACATGATGCATTTATTGATTCTGCTCCCTAAGTCAGCTCTGCTTTCCTGCTCATCCCCACACTATGTTTATACAAGGCTGAGCAACAATAAACTCGATTATTTCCAATAATAATAGTTTTGTTTTCCATGGGAAGAACTAAAACACGCAAGTTTTACACCTCTAAAAATAAATTCAGAGATATTAAAAAGATTAACAAGTTTTTAACTGGGGAGTGATGCTACCAGCTTGGCACTTTGTAAAATTAAAAATTTGGAAGCATAATATAAACCAACCATTCCTGTTGTATAAAAGTTAATTTATTATGCTTCCTTATGAAAAATTACATGTCACCTTATATTTAGTTTTTGTGTTACTTAAAGCATGAATGATTCTCCAATGATCTTGAATTAGGATTTCAGGGACAGAGCTTCCATGTGTGTTCATTTTTTTATAAGTTTGCTTCCTTTCTACAGCAAGAACATTAAGTTTTCCAACTAGACATTTGTATACAGCATATAAATTATTGACTTCTGAATACAGCACAGCAACAATTTTTCACTAAAAAAGATATGGCCAAGGTATAAAAGCAGAAGATTTAAGAACCATATTGTAAAGCTGATTTTAAAAATAAACTCAGAAAAGTTATAAAAATCACCTAGTTATGGTTGGTACTGCTTTTAAGCAGGGATTCCACTGACCAGAGGAAGGCAAGAAGTTGATCTTATTTGTTTGTCCTTAAAGATTTCACCTCCAAGCAGTCCCACCCTCGGAAGATGCTGCAGCAGTTCAATTACTGCTTTTAGTGTTCTGCGTACATTATATAGGTTACATCACAGCTGCTTAGCCTGCAGTGCTTAGGAGGCAGCCAGGTGGGACTGGAACATCTGTGCTGCACTCAAACACCACCAGGGACAGCTTCCAACATCTGGTGCCATTTCGGAATTGTCTTATCGCTGCAAGACATTCTGCCCCATCTGCTACTCTCAACTGGGTTAATTAAACCAGAACCATCTCCTTTTTAATAAATGGCCAGCAGTAATAAAAGGAACCATTCACTTCCTAATACATGTGTACTTGTATTTCTTTTTAATGTTATTTTACTGTAGACATTGCCAGGAAGGCGACTGTTCTTCCAAGGGGAAATGTCTTCTTGCTGAGCGCGTAGTGCGGGATATAAAACATGAGCAGAGAATGAAAGGATGGTCTCTGAATTTTCAGACACAGCACTACAGAAACTCTTTCAATACCTTTTCAAGAGGGAAACAACTTCACATGAAGTTAAGGAACTTCTTCAACACAAATTCCGAAGTGATCTAATAAACATCTCCTGTGTGTTTGTAGACGTTTTATTCTGACACCCGAGAATGAAAAAGGGACAGTGAAATAGCAAACTAAAAACCTGAGCTGATCCTGTTTACCCTGTCACATTTTCAAGTGATTTTTTTCCCCACATATGTGCCTACAGAGTTCAGAACAGGTTAATGGTTTGAGAGTGTATATGCTGAATGAGAAACACAGATGACACACTCCTGACCACTTGCTTGAAGGAAAAAATAAAAATCAATGCTCCCTGCTACACCCATTATCCTTGGGCTGCCTGACAGTGCCTAGGGATTAATTTAATTTTAAAAACAGAACTAGGTTCAAACCTAAAATAACCCTTTAACATCTTCAGTCAAGTTTAACTTCTCCTCCCCATCTCTTCCCTGTTTTCAAGTGAAACAGAGTTTCAGAGAGAGATGACAGAGATTAAGCTGGATGCAGCAATTCTCTAAAGAAAGGTTAAAGAACTTCAGCTCAGTAACACCAAAAAATCCTCCCAGCAGGTCTAACCAGGGATTTTACATCTTCTCTTTTATGGCAAACAAGCACCCCTATACAAACTGTGTTGCTCCAGTAAAGAGTAACACTGAGCCCGATCAACCCTTTCACATCTCTGCACCTGAAAATACACAGATAAGCAAACCCTAAGTTGCCTGAACTGACATCACTTCCCTGCCAGCTCCTTCACAGGACACATCAAAGGCTGCATGTGACCCTTTCCCTCTGCCTTGCCTGACACTGGGGATGCTCCCACAGCCTGTGCTGCAAGGAGCAGTGGTCATAACAAGTGACCTGCATGTGAAGGACAGTGCTAATCCTCTCAACATGAGCAAGCCTCAAAGATTCCCACATGAGATCTGTCACTACAAATGAACCCTTTCCATCTGCCTGCTCAGGTCAGCAGAGGTTATTTAGTAGGACAGCTGGTAATGTGCCTCTTCCCAGCACCATTTCTAAATGCTGCTTTAGGAAAAAGGAGAAAAAAAGATTAAAAAAAGAGAAAAAAGGCTGACTACAGCAACGAGCCATCTGATGAAAGATTTAAATACACTGTAATACAGAAGCTGCCATAGTTCTGTTTGAAATATGGGCAGGTTCATTTTGAAGTGGAAACATCTATTCTCAATGAGATCTTTTTATAAAAATAAAAACATACACACTGTATATAAAAAGGTTCCAAACCTTTCTGCCGTAAGAATTAGGCAGAAAAAAATTCAGTATTCACTTGGGATAGTGGTTCTGATCCAGGACCTTAACTTTCATGGAAATGTGGTAACTCTGGTGTAAAAAATCCTCTGTACTCTTACTGATCCCATAGGAATGCTCTGAAATTTAACACACTCCTAAAAAGGATCTGCATTTTGGGAGCATAAGGTAAGTCCATGTGAAGATTAATAGATTTGCTACACATTTAGAGAGTGAAGGATGTGTTTTAAATGAGTAATTTAATTTATAGATAGCAATTTCTTTTTGGTTCTAGAGTTTGGATCAACCAAGTGACAAGAGAAAATAAGACAAAGAAACAAATTTGCCATATACCTCAGATGAAAGCTTCCATGAAGATTATCCATCTCCACCTGCCCAGCCTCTGAACTGCACTTTGAGAAATGCTTGAATATGAATGGATTGCACTTGCTTTTAGAGTTAATTATAAATAACTGTGTTACATACACAGTTTCTGACAGACTGATCTAGCAGTTAATCTTTGTGTTTCTAACATTTATTAGTCTCATGCAATAGCACACACAGTACCTTGCTACAGAGCGTTCTTTCTAGGCAGTTTTACATTTTTTCAAGTATTCATTTCTCAATTTATCTACTTTATTCCAGCAACAAACTTCTCCTCAGAACTGGAAGAGACCCCAAACCTACCTGTGGAAGCTGGCTGGCTGGCTCCATCAAACAACAGGTCCACCAGGTCGTTAGAGGACTTGCTGCCAGAGGGGACAGCAGCCTGAAGAAGAAATGACACCAGATGTCAACTCATGATGTCGTTAATCAATCAAATGACATGAAGTTTTCTGGGGTTTTGAAGGATTTTGTTTGCTTTTGCTTTGAAGATTTGGCTTTAAAGTCAACAATTATGTGGCTAAATGTGAAATCAAATACTAAAGGTTCATAGTTTTTTATAACTGAAGAACTTGGTAAGTTTTCAGTAAGTGTGCAGCTTCATAGAATTTTTAACACTTCATGCCAAAATTCTTTTGCTGTCCTGAAGGGAGCAAAACATGCTAATGACTATATTTAAAAAATTCTACACTTTTAAACAATCATAACTAATTACAATTATACTGTTCCACAGACTGAGATAAACAAAACATTTTTGATAAAACAGCTCCCTTGAAGGCTGCATCACAAAACCTACCCTAAATCAGAAATTGTCTTAGATAGAAGGAAACAGCTTCCAAAATGATGTGCTGTCCTGCTGCCTCACCTTTGTTGTAGGCTGTGCAGGATGAGCAGCAGAGTTCTGCTCTGGACTTGCTTTATCTCCTGTGTAATGAGCTGCTGCTCCCAAGTCAATGGTTTTTGAGGGATTTGCTGAGCGTTTCTGTCTGATGGTGGTAATTTCTGTAGCTTGTGCAATATGAATGTGTTTTGTTGTCACAGTCTCCTCTTCATCTTTAAATTCAGCTTTGGGAGATTTGCCTCTTCTAGATTTTTCCTCATCACTGTCACTAGAAAAACAAAAGTGATAGCACAGCATTCGTGATGGACTTCTCAGTTCCTTGAGTGGACATCTGGCTTAAGCTACAGGAGTTTTGGTTACTGCAGTTTCTTGTAGCAACAGTTCATGATAAAAATGCTGCTTTTTCCTACATTTGAGAGAGGAACTGTTCCACCCTTACATAACACATCACACCACACAGCATTGCACCTGTTGTACAGGAGCAGTGGAGAAAAGCAGGTTATTTTGTTAAGCATGAACTGCAAGTCCACGACAGAGGATAATAGGAAATCAGTGTTTAAACCCAGTACATTGAATCACCTTCTGACAGGAACTCCCCCACACATTATGTAACACTTCAGCAACAGAAAGTTAAGTTGGCAGGTGTGCTCAGTACTTACACCAAGAGACAGAAAGCAATGAACCACATTCTGTACTGTCTTTCGGGTTTGCACAACTCCATTTGTATTTCAGCTCATTTCCTTTTCCAGGGAAACAGGCTTTCACATTCTTTAAGATGTTTGTGGGAAGAGACTGCTTACAGAATTATGCAATGCAATGTTACCATTATCAGAGCACACACAGTTGTTCTCAAAATGTAAAAGCATAAAAATACCATCCTTTTAGACAAAAACTTTTTAGTTGTTGTTGCACACTATTTGATTAATTTGTCACATTTTCTACTTTTGTATTTTAAGTCTTTCACAAAGAAGGTAATTGGCCCCCACCACCAGTCATGTTGCCTGTTACCATCAGGATTTGTACATAATAGTGAGAACTGCTGTAGAGAAAGCTTAAATACATTGGAATGTATTTTGAAATCATAATTCCCTTAGCAACAGAGTTGAAAGTGGAAGGGTTTTATGTTTTAATAATGCATTAGAATACTAAAACTGAAAAATTTAAGAAAGGCTGTCCCTTTGTCAGAGGGAATGTGACAGTAACTGCAATATACTCTGGGGGGGAGCCTTTGTTCTCTGCTAACAATGGTGGCTTTTTGGGAACACACTGCATGTACCATTTCCTCTGTGCATGTTACCTGCTCACCACTGGGGATGGCTCAGTTCAGTAACATCACTCAACACAAATGCTCACTCCCTTCTGCAATTCTTCTACTGTTAAAAAGACAAATTCCACAGCTGCTGACCAACCAGCAGCCCCTGGCATTAGCTTGAGCCAGCCTGTCACAGAAAAGGGAGCTCAAATGGCATCATTTAACTTTATTTTTCCAAAGCACTTCAACCTTGCAGTGTGAGCCCAGCCCTGCTGCCCCACCTGTGTGTACAGAGGGGACCCCAGAGGACACCACAGCCACACCTCCACTTGTGACATCAGGATTTTAACAGGAGCCCCCAGAGCAGAGGGATCTGCACATTACCATGGTGTACACAGGGCATCCAGCCCTGGAGGAGGCTGGAGGATGCTGCTGGAAACATCTAAGACCAGACAACAAAACTAAGGTTCAGTCTGTTCATGTATTGTATTTAATACCAGCAATGCATTTCTTGTCCACACTACAGAGTCCAACAATGTTCTGTGGGCTGAGGAAACAAGTGACAAGCAAAGTGTGATTGATACAGAACTGCTATAGATCAATCTCACAAATGCAAGAATGAAAAAAGTCAGTCTTTGGTGATATACAGCAAAATAAATGACTAAAGGCTTTGAGGAAAGACATTAAACATATATGCCAGAAAGGAGAATAAATATTACAAGATTCAATTTTCTATGACAACCTGTACTTCTTCCAAACTCTCTCAGGAGATCCACTTTTTATTTTTCTTTAATGGTCACATTAACAACAACAAAAAAAAAATTACAGATTAATGCTCGCTCTAAGTGTGTTTACTGTGCTCAGTAAAATTGCAGTGAGAATCTGAGAATTGCACAGAGAACTTAAAAATAAAATTACAGCAATGTACCAAATAATTAAAAAACTTCTGCACAGAAAGTATATAATTACAACTTTGATTTCTTGAAGTATGGACAGATGTTCTTTTCCTGAAGTTTTTTGTAATGAGGTGCTTTTTTTAAACAACCTTTAAGAAAACAAAATCAGTTTACTGAGACTTTAAGTATACCTAAATTACACCCCAATATAAAAGTCATTCTTTACATACAAGTTGTCCTTGAACATGGCTGTTGCCTCCTGTCAGAGGAGTACTGGAAGCTTTGCTTCCTTTCTCTTCTGTTACCTGCATCAACCTTTCTCAGTACTGGAGAAACAACGATTAACAGTTTTAAGAATTCTTAGGAAAAAAAATGCAGTGTTTCAGAAGCACCTCTGTGAGTGTGCAGGTAATTCAGAAACAAGAATTTCAGTGTGCAGTGCTGGACTCAGGACAGCAGCTGGTTTATTCACCTAAGAACTAACAAGCACTACGAAAGAAAACCAGAGGCTTTCCCACCCCATGGGGTATTGCCTGAGGTTTTCACTACTTGCACAGGGATATATTACTGGAAAAAATAATCCATTTCCCCCATAACACTGTTAGAATTTTTCATCTAAATTAAAAAAAAAAAAAGGCAGCTGACTTGGCTTCTCTAAATCTCACTGTGTAAAGCAGTTCCACTGAAATCTACTGTACACTCATCATCTTGCATCATTTAGCTCTCTAGTAAAGTTCTTATTTCCTTCAAGTATTTTTTTCCATCTGTGCAAACCACTGGCTTTGCAAGTAAAGTCAGAAATCCACAAGTTTGGCCAAGTTCTTCTGGTGTGTAAAGACCATGGCTTCCAAGTTTTATTGGCCACAGGTAAGATGTGTAAGACACATTTATTCTTTGTGCTTCAAGGCTTTTATTGGCTTTACAGTACTCAAGCAATAATGGTTTATAAAGTTATTAAGGCTGAAACAATAGAACATAACAGCACGTTTGCCAGCTGAGTGAGTATCACCATTTAGTCACTTTTCCAAGTGAAATGGCAACTTAATTGTTATTATATAGCAGCAGGCTACAAATAAGCCAGTACATTTTTGGCACTTTTTTCTACAAAAAAATTGCTGAAGTGTGAAAACACAAATGCAGAGATTTCACGAGGCATTTACAAAAGAATGTTATTTTGAGCCTAAGTTATATGATAATTAAAATTTTATGCCACCTTCAGCTTTCATATTTAAATATAGTTTTTTGCTAATAGAGCATGCACTAAGGCATGTATTTACAGTATCCTTAAGGATAAATACAGACATTCTATAACCATCTGCTCAGTCTTCTTAGGTCCTCTGATGGCTTCTGTAGAAACAAACCTCTTCACTCAAACCCTGGGATAAACTCCCTTCCACGGTATTTGATCCCCATGCCAAGAGAAGAGAAAATGAAATTCCAGGCTGGGATTTGAAGCAATGTCAGAGGAATGAAATGCTGAAATGCTGCAGCCTGAATTCCTTCTTATAGGAGAATAACCTGCAAGCACCAAACTGCCTTTGCTCATGTACGTCCCAAAAATTCCTCCTTTTATTCCCAGTCCCAAGTTTATCACTTTCATAAATTTTGAGACAAACAAAACCTGACATAGACCAACAAATCAGGAGAAAAATCAAATAGAAGAGACAAGGGTTACAAGAGCAAAGCAAAAATGTAAAATGTAATATTAGCCAGAGAAAAAGAGCAGCGTTACTTGGGGCAGAGATGTACAGTGGAGAAGTTATCAAAATACACTGCTTTTGCTGAAGATCAGACTTCAGAAAGGACTGTCTACACCACTGAAAAGTACAAGACTTCATCCAGCACAAGAGACAGTTTTTATTCAGAAATAAAACAAAGGAAGTAAGACAAAAAAAATGTTTACTGTACATTCCCTATGTGAAACATGGCTGATGAGGTCTGCAGACATCATGGGACAAGTTGCTTTTGAAAGGTAAGTACAGAAATGCACACAGAAATGTACCATTGTTACATGTGAAATTGTTTACTTTTCTTCTGATCCCTTCTCTTTGTAGTCCATTGATATTAGGTTCTAAGAGGGAACCCTGATGTGTGCAAAGAACACCAGTTTTATGATTTATTAATGCCCCAGCAAGAGGACCACATGGGCTTTCACCCAGAAATGCTGCCATTATTATTATTTTTTGTTTCCGTGCAAAATTGCTTTAGTTTTCCATCACACAGATGTGTGCATGTGGGTTTTTATGTTCATATACATGTGTGACTATCTAAAGATATTCTTGTAAAAAATATTAAATCAAATCTCAGTGAAAATTTGATTTTTCAGTTGTTTCCCAAAAGGGAATTATTTCAATATACTTGAGCACTTTCTCTACAGCAATTTCAGATTCTGTTAAGCACAAACTTGATCTCCAGATAATTAAATTCAATGCACCTGTTGAAGTGTGACAGATGTTAAGTTCTTTCTGTAGCCAAAGCAGGGTAAACTTTATCCCTTACTGAAGGAATTTAATGACCAGATGTAAAATACAAGAATTTTCCTGAAAAGCTTCAACTGAAATTGCCTCTTTTTTTTTAAAGAAATCACCTGCAGGCTGTTCTTCCTGAGATCAGCTCAGGGAAGCAGCACTGTGTCAAAGCAATTTCAGTTTTCTTCCCTGGCACTCCAGCATTCAGAGTGTGTGCAGCATTAAGTGGCAGCCTTCAGTACACTGGCACATGAGCACTGAATTGCTGACAAGGAAAAGCTTTGGATATTTCAGCCAAATTCCCTGCTTTGCCAGCAGCTGGGCCAGTAACGGAAGGCAGCCAAGAGCAGTTAACTACTGCCAGAGCCACACTGTTCCCCAAGGCCAGGGGGAGCTGCAGAAGCCCAGGAAGCAGGTACTGAACCCAAATATGCTTCCTCCTACAGAAAAAAGAATGGCAGGGGATTGTAGCTTATATCCAGCAATGTCAAGCTGCTTCCTAAGAGCAATCTCACAGATAAATTCAGGGTAAAACAACTCCAGTACCTGCACCTTTCTGGAGAGTCTTCTCTATCTTTCCTTCTGAACTTGCTGATGGTGTCATCGATGGTGCTGCCGATCTTGTCACTGAGCTCCCCTAACTTGTCACTGAAAGGAAAAGTTGACTTTTTATCCCATTCTTCATCCCATTTGGACTTGGGCTCAGGATCGTATCTTTCACCTGGTAAGACAAAGACAAGAACTATTAAAGGTATCAAAAAAACCCCCATGTTTTGAATCCTTTCTGGAATCCCTCTCAAGCCCCCCACCCTACACACCTGAGCTGCACAAGTTTACAGAGCGAACAAAGCTCCCTCAGCTGAATCAACTCTATTACAGCAAGGCACAGCATGGAATGCCCATCATTAAGGGCAGGAATGAAGGCTCAAAGACTTTTGTTTATGGCAATGACACAAGCTCAATGCCCAGTACATCAGGATGCTGTTGGGCTCTGCTGGAGAAGCACCAGAGGCACGAGCAGCCCTGGCTGCCGACGCAGCTGATCTGGAAGGGCACATGGCACTTCTGGCACAGCCCCTTAGTGCAGGATATTCCATTCCTGGCTGAGCTGTGTGATCACTGTGGGTTTTATACACTGACATGAACACACAAAAACACAGTCCCAGAATACTGAAACAATGTGCATAATAACTTTTCATTTTCCACACTTAGCAATTTAAAAAAATTTTTAAGAGAGATGAAAAAAGAAAAGGCAGTAAACTCACCTTTTCAGGGGCCACTGGATACCCTGAACATCTTTCCTGAACACTATTATCAAGAAATCAAAACCTTTTTCTTCCAATTTAGTATTCCAGACCTCTATACTGGTATTTTAGATTACAAACAGCTGACAGTTTTACTTGAAATTAGCACATTTGTTATACAATCCCATCAAGGAAGTCTAAAACACTGAAGTCTTGTTTGTACACCCAGAGCCAACTTGAGTTTAATTCAAATTAAAAAACCATTTTGACAAAGACTTGACTATCAGAAGCACTGCACACTTCATCTTGTATTGTGATCTTTTATCAGATCTGCTCAAAATATAGGTGTATAAAGCAAACCAAACCAGCTCAGTTTCTAGACAACATTTGTAGGCAAACATTTTATATTCTGGGCTATCTTACACATGAAATAAGCCATTTTTTGTGCATCTTTTAAAAAATGTGAAACAATAGTGAATTTTTTTTTTAACTCAGGCTAAGTAAAATTGAGTAGCAGAAAGGAAGGACAGTGAAATAATCCCTATGTCAAGTTACATACAAATGATTTTGCAGCTCTTGTGATGTTCAAGGTGTATTCAATTAATACATTTTCTTTTAACAAAAAGAAAATGATGATTCCAGCACTACAAGGTGCAATATGTTCAAGGTGTATTCAATTAAGCCATTTTAACAAAAAGAAAATGATGATTCCAGCACTACAAGGTGCAAAATTTGAATTATACCTGTCTGATAACTTCATATCACATAGGGTGTGTATTCTTAGTAAAGACATAGGTGCAAATCTCCAATGACATTTGTTTAGATCCATAAAATTTTCCAGTAGAAAACCTGCTACAAATCCATGAAATACTCAAGTGAGATCATCATTGGAAAAGGAGACACTGCTCAGAAATGTACTGCTGTTAAATTTTGCAGGAGAATTAAAATGGCCTTATTTCAGTTTATGTCAGGCTCTCAAGCATTTTAACACAGATTCCTTTAGAGGGGTTTTCCTGTGCAATAGTAATTTTATAATTAAAACAGACACCAACTAGAAGCTCAGTATTTTCAGGACAAAATAAACTAATGAAAAATCTTAATACAAGCATTTTGCATTCAAATAACTAGAATCTTTTTGATTAGAAATCTCACCTGGGAAAGGGTTTGCTTTGTGCTGCTAGAAAGACTTTTTAAAAATCTTTACTCAACAAATAAAGGAATAATTCAAAACCCTTTACCACAAAAAGTAAATACAAGACAAAGAAATTAGTCCTTTAAATTAAAAAACCTGAATGATACCTAAAGAGCACATGGAGAAATGATTCTACCCAGCCTACAAGGATAGATCACGACTCTGCACAGAGAAGTCAAAAGATAAGCTCAGTGAAAGAACAAAGGGACACGTACTCAAAGTACAAATACAGTGACTCATAAGTATTTCCTAAAAAGAGAATTATCACAATTCCAAGCAGGTAGTAAAAGCCTAAAGGAATGTAATAAAACAAGGAATATCCTGCTTTGGACATTTTTAACTACTCTACATATGAGGAAAAGGGAGAATGGAGAAGCAACCTGTCAAAACCAGGATGGGAGGGATCAAATCTAAGTGGAAGGCTCACAGAGAAGAAAAGTAAAAAAACCAGAAAGCATCAGACACAAACAGGTGAAATTTAAGCCCTGCACAGCTACTACTGAGCTCCTACAGCAAACCCTTCTCTCAAAGAAATCACCAATTCTAGCAAATCAGAGCCTTGTGCCATGGGGACTTTGGTATTCATCCCTTACTAAAAGCAGCCAAGGATTTACTCAGGCCAAAGAAAACACAGACTGGCAGCTGGACCATGGATGGCATGCTGGGATACATCAGATGGAAGCCCCAGTGAAAGCTCAGATCCCTGCTACACACTATTGCAGGGACTGGGAGCAAGGAGTAACGTGCTTGGTGCCTGTAAAGTCAACTCTTACAGACCCCAGGAAACTCACACAAAATCCACAGATGTATTTCAAGGCTCCAAAGAGTATTATCTGGGAAAGCAAAAGTGGATTGGCAATCCTTGCCAAGGCAGCCCAGTACTCACTGTATCTGAACCCTCCGACACTGTCTGAGGACACCCCAATGTATTTGTCTTTGTTCTTCTTCGCTTTCTTCCTCTCCTCCCGAAGCCGATCGTCATCTTGAGCAAACTCAACCATTTCTTTCACCTTCTGGCGGATGTTTATCCCCTGGTCTTTGCCATTCTCATCTGTGCAGGTAATGCAGGACAGAGATGATGGATGGAAGATGGGAGGAAAAAAGGAAAATAGTAAGTAAGAGGCAGCAATACTGAACACCAAATTGATAGAACAATTTGAATCATAAACACAATGGTCAAAGACTTCGTGACTACTGCATGAGGTCCACTGCATCTCTTTAAAAGGGACTAATTAACATAAAATTTAGATAAATGAGTTTGCACTGAATGGTGTACTTAAATATAGGAGAGATTAATAAACACTGAGACAGAACTAGTATTCTCCACTTGAACAATTTTAACCCCTCAGAACATCACCCTTTTTCCTCAGTCATTTTAGCACAGTTTTTGCAAGTTTCACTGCAAGAACTCAGTCTCATGGCATAACCGATTTTTTGAAAAATTGCTTTCAGTTGGGAAGTACTATAAGCTAAATGTGCTCCTTTCCAGCCTTTTTCACATTCAAAACACACACTGGCCTTGCTGCCTTTGCACTGTAAATATTATTTGGTGGGAGGAAAAAACCCCAGCTTCAAACAGATGTGTGTGTTTTGGAGCTCTAACCTTTTCTTCCCATATGATTAAAGCTATTCCTTTACGGACACCACAGGGGACCAGTCTCTAGTGCATATTTTAATATAAACCCCAACACTCATGTTGTGTTGGTTCTGTTGTTATTAGCCAGTCTTTTCTGCAAGTTCTTGTCTTCACTAATTAATACTCTAGGGCCCCACGTCTTGGATTCTGCACTCTTCACACAACTGGCAACAGTCACATTTTAATTAGACTGGGGAAGCTTCTAAGCTGGTTCAGGTGACTGACAACTCCAACTACTGTTTTAATTTGCTTATAAGATTTTTCTATTGCTCACCTACAAAGTGGTAATTTTCCAGGGATCGCAAATCATAAATGTGTTCTCTGGCA
The DNA here is from genome assembly GCF_017590135.1 of Pyrgilauda ruficollis. NCBI lineage: Eukaryota > Metazoa > Chordata > Aves > Passeriformes > Passeridae > Pyrgilauda > Pyrgilauda ruficollis. The sequence continues at coordinate 6,526,396 of NW_024527377.1, forward strand.
CTTGTAACAACACGCTCTGATCCATTCCTTATGAGGTAAGCTAGGAGCAGCAAAGACTATAAAAATACAAAGCACCTTATGATTGCATGAACAAAAACTCTACCTTTTTCTTTTTTTGTAAAAACCCCAAACCTACCCCCCTCCCCAAATTAGTAAATACTAACCTTCCCTTTTTAAATACATGCTTATTATATGAATCCCATGGAAACATTTTTTTTCCTCACATGAATCTTTTGCTCTTTAGACTATCAAAACTCTATTTTAAAAACTTTAGCTTGTTACTACTAAATCACAAGTAGTTACCTTTATCAGCTACTGCTTGTTTTAAGATAAAGCAGTAGCAATTAAGGAGAAAAATTTAACCTGTGAAATGAGGCATTTTCTTTTGCCTCTTTTGTTCACAATTTTCCAATGGCTTTCACTGAAAGGTAACTCGTACAGGAATTTAAGAAGCATTCTGCAGGATTCAATGGATATACAAAACTGCATTTCAGGATGACTTTAGATAAGTGACAAAACAAATTAAGTTTAAATAATACTTTCTTTTCAGTTCTCTGAAGTGTTGAGCATTTATATCTGAAAAGAAATAAGGCACTTTCTCTGAAACAAGTAGTTACCTTTATCAGCTAAAAACTATCATTTTATTTCAACCAATCCAAACCTGATAAGCAGTTCCAAGAAGTCTTTATAACATTAAGTAGCTATGTGTGATAGCATTAAATATTAATTTCTATTGTACTTCAGGGAAAACAATTACTATGACTACAAAACACCAAGCACCTGTGAAAAGCACAAACCATGCTATAGAATTAATTGGGTCTTGCTACAATCCTGGCATCAAGAAAAACAAAATATAACCTAGTCTAATACATCAATTCTAAAAAAGGAGGTTATATTTGCATAATTCAGTGAACATTGAACACCACTTTAAGTGCAGCACAACACAATCTCAAGCAAAAAGTTTCTGTACCAAAGACAAGAAAAATGCAAATAACTCTGATCTTTTCCAAAACACAATTAGGGCATAAAAGCGTCATGTAAGATCTGCAAGGAAATTTGGCCCACTCACAGGTAAACTATAACTTTTAAAGCATTACAAATTGGCAGAAAATTAAGATTAGTTTGCATTTTATTTCAGGTATTCCTGAATTCCTTCAAAAAATGTTTTCCTGATAGCACAGTAACTTAACATCTTCTCATGGAGCTCATAGCAATTCCTTTGGGTAAATTGAGCCTGTGAGTGCTACTCTAATACCTGAATAGCAGCAAAACAGAATTGCTCTGTTGTGTTCATTAAGTAACATCTTAACGTGCTTCTAAAACCAGAAATTCTGTGGGTTTTTTCATATACAGCATTTGAAAAACACCTTTGACTTCAGCAACAGAATTATAAAACATTTAGGGAAGAAATTCTATATTGCTAGAGGAGAAAGTGCTGTAGGATTATCAAAACAAGAACTCCACCAGGACAGTGCATGAGCACCAAACCCTGATCCTTACACACCTTATAAACTCTCCTCCAGTTCTTTTTGTTGTCTTTCAGCATCCGAGTCCACAGCATGTTCATGAGCTCTGGAAACTGCTCGTACATAAACGTAGCCCTAAGGAATGGAACAAAAGCAGCACAGAAATGTCGTTTGCCCGGGTTGGCCACAAGAGCTTGTTCACACTCGGGGCTGGCAGTAGATGGCAGGAGTGATCTAAGCCCAACCACATCGGGTGACATTAAAGGGAAAAAGCTGTCCCTGTTTTAACTCCCAGATCAGTCATTTACATCCCAGGACTAGGAAAGAAAAGAGTAATTCTAAATATCTGAGGCAGTAAAAGAACCTTCACTAATTTGTAATGAAAATAATGCTGAATATGAATACCCTAATAACCACTGCAACTGATCAAATGTGCAACTTCCAAACTGATTTAAACACCAAAAAAAACCAAAACAAAAAACAAAACAAAACAAAAAAAAAAAACCAAAAAAAACCCCCAAAAAACTCAAGGAAGAATTCAACATGTTTTGCTGTTTTTGTAGAAGTTACAAGAAAGTGCTTTGAAAATAAATACTCCAAAAAAATCAGCTATATTGAAAGAATTCTGAGGATACATAAATAAAAAAATCAAGAATTTAGAAAATACCCAGGCTTCATTTTTTGTTTGACAGTTTTCAATACATTCTGTGATGACGCATTAAAAAAACTTAATACTTTATTTACAGCAACTTTTGGGCACTATCAGTCTGAATACCACAGAGTTGATTTAGCATCAAATTTCACATTCTTATATAAAATGTACCTTTCTTTTCTTCATCACTGAGTCAAATTATCACTTACTTGGCAATCTCTCCCATGAGTTGCCCTGAAGGTCCCCATGGATCATCATTGGTTGCTTCTCGAACCTTAGACTCTATTTCTGAATAATTCATAACCACATTGGTGCTGCAAAGGAAAAAAAATTCACACACATGAAGATTAGCATCAAAACTGAGAAACACATGAAAACTTAATAATGACACTAGTGCAGATCTCACTTAATGAGATACCTCTACTGAGTGGGAAAGAAAACAGCTTTAGTGCACAAGTTACCCTGAGGACACTATACACCACATTTAAGTTATCTTTAAGAAGGTTTTACTATTCTATTAGTCTTCAAGAATACAGATGAGAAACTGGGGATTACATTGCAGCTGGATTCAGTCCAGTAAAAATGGCTTTGGGTCAAATTAAAATGCAAACCAAATCACCAGAGTCAAAGCTGATGGCTTCTGCAGCTAGGTATGGCTTGCTTACAGGTTTGTAATGGTACAGAGTTATTTGTAAGAGGCTTCTTTTTTTAATGATGTTACAAGAGAAAATTAAGAACATCGGTAACAAACAGGTGTTAGGGAAAAACTAACAAATAAAAAAATCACATGGAAGACTAAAGTAAGCGAGATGAGATTCACTAGAAAGTCTGTTTCTTAGCTTGAATTTAATTAATTAAGGGAAAACAGCAAAAGAGAAGCTGCAGAGCACTCAGTTACAATTACAGCAATGCAAATACTGCAAGGAGCTCGGGCTGTCTCTTCAAGAGGTCACAGAAAAACCTTACTTGGAAAAGATTTTTTTCTGTGATGTTAATATTGAAATAGTAAATATGTGACTTCTTAATTAATCCTTAAAACAGGATTTTGGTATTAACATGATTAACATATGAGCCCAGCAACCTCCTTTGTGCCCCTAAAAGCATCCAGATGTGTTTGATAACACGATCATTTCCCTCATCTTTTAAGGTGAGTGAGCAGCCCTAAAACCTCACTCATAGTGAGAACACTTGAAAACTGCTCTCTGCTTCTGGAGCACCAGGACTCATCCCAACAATGAAATCAGCAGTGGAAGGAGACCTGCTGGTCTCTGCTTTCCCTTCTTACCTGGACTGTACTCAAACAACACATTTACACCTAGCATGTCAGAAGTTTGAAAGTTTACTTAAAAGTACATCATAACTGATTCAGAAGCTAAGAAAAACCCCTGTGAGTACTTTCAACAGAAACCAACCCACAACAACAAATTAATTAAACTGTAGGAAAGATCTAATGATTTATAATGCAATGTGGAGAAAGCATTTGCTGCTTAAGAACTTCTGAACCTGAATGACCTAAAAGGAGAAAAAAAACCCCAAGATGCTCAGTAGTGATCCCAACAGTTATCCCTCTGTCCATATAGGAGTTTGCACAAAGCAGCATTCAAGCAACTCCTGCTCAATTTTATTTGGCATAAGGATAGCAAAGATCTTGGAACAGGGAGATATAAACAGCAGAAACAAGAATGAAATCCCCTTAAGTCTGAAAGGGGACACAGAAGGTAATTGTTAAAACAGAATAAAATTTCTGGACTTAATCTTGGATTCTCAGCATGAAAATTCCTGCTGTCAGATCCTGATGTATGATTTTATTCAACTTTGTGTCTAAAGAGAGCATAAGCTACATGACTGAATAAATAATCAGCAAGCTCCCAGAACCTATCTGTATTACAGCAAGCATGTAAGAACACAGCAGCAGTTTGGAACAACAGCAATTAAGGTTTTACAAATTCATTTATGCTGAATACACCTCAAGCTTCTGTTTCTGCTATTTTCTTTACTGTACATACAAATGCAAACCAAGCCCATCTTTATTTCCCACATGTATGGAAAAAACAACCCCAAAGCTCCAGGATTTGCAGCTTCCAGCACACTGGGTCCCTTGTCCAAAGCAAGGAAGGCAGGGAACTGAATGGAAAGGTTCTGCTTGTTTTTATAACCCCTCCTTCAGCATTTGTTTGAGAGACTTGATGGAGACTTGGGAGGGGGAAGCATAAAATGAAGTATTTCCTTAATTTCTTAGAGCAAAGAATTTAAGAATGGAAAATGCTTGAAGAGATGCAAACTTAGTGTACAAAAATAAATGGCAGCATTGGCTATGCAAGAGCTCAGGGCACGTGGCTAAGGCAGCAGCAGGGCTGGAAGGGGGAAACGGAAGGAAAACAAAGGAAATTAAGTAATGCCAAGAGAAAAAAGGTGCAGTTAAGCCTCTCTAAGTACAGAAACATGCTTGACTTCTAAACCCCTCCTGCAGAACAGTTATTGTTCTCAGCAACTAGGAGAAAGCTCTTTTACAAATGCCAAGCTGAGATCTAATGGAATGAACCACTCCAAACCAAAGCATCTTAGAGCCACATTTAATTCAGGAACAAATGTAAACTTGAAGGAGAAAAAAACCCTTCACTGTTGTATAGTTTGGCATCATTCCAGGTCACTTAAAAATAACCATTTCTAAAAAGGTGGAAATACAGTTTTATTCTTCCTTTCCCATGTTTTCTATGGCCCTCATTCCTTGCCCTACCCATGATTCCTGTGACCTTTGCAGCAAAAAAATAATTTATGTCCAGATGTGAAGGGAAAAAGTGACTAGCTTGATTGCCAAGACTTCCTGTGATTGATATAAATTTAATATCCGAGGACACTTTCCGACACCAGGGGGGGCTCTCTGATTAGTTTATCCTGGGCAGCTTCCAGGGAATCGTGCTGGATCGCATGGACAGGCTGCTCTGCAAACAAACGGCCGTGCAACGCTCGGGGCTGACAGAAAGGAACTTCTCCGGCAGGGCTGAGAACCCCCTCATCTGCCAAACTACATCTGGTTCACCCCAAATCGTTCACTGAGACCCTGCACCACCGGAATCTCGTGACAAGAACATCTACAGAAACTTCTGACACGGACATAGATACTAAGCAGGAAAGTGTATTTTGAAAGTTACATCCAAAATAAGGGTACAGCAATGAAGGGGTGGACATGAACATCACAAACTGTTACAGTCTTCTGTGTCTTACATTTAAGACTATTAAAACAGATTAATGACAACAGATTATTTTTATTCTTTATTGTACCCCTCCCAAGTGATTTCAGTATAAATTTACTTTTTAAAAAAACAAAATTGCTTTCAAAAGCCAAGAGAGGGCACTGTCACATCTCTATGGAACAAGCAACACTGCAACAGCGAGCAAAAAGCTTTTAATTTTCTTGCAACTTTAAATGTTTGCATCTGCAATTTACAGCAACACTGAACAGGTAGCTCAAGTATGAGACTGAATTCCTCTTAAGTGAATAAATGGACATTGCTAATAAAGTCACTGGGTAATAGCTGTAAATACTTAACCATCTCCAACTGCAGCAGAAAAAAACCCATTTCCCCTTAAATGTTTTACATGCATTTTATTAACTATCATATGACATATATTGAAAACTAATTGTTGTAGCATGTACCCTGAAAACCTACTTTGTCCACAATTTTGTCTGCATTTTTCAAGTAATTTAATAAATGGTAAATAACTTCAATTTTTTTTTTAAGTTACATTTTGAGATTTGTACATTTGAGGTAAAGATATCATCTGGGTGCAGGTGGCATACCCTACAGTGTGCTAAAAAAAAAAAAAAAAAAAAAAGCAAGGGGAGGGAGAGCAGTATTGAACATATCTCACTTGTGTGATTTTGAGGTAAGAATGATGTCTAGCTGGTATTAGGGAGAATAGGCAGCAAGAGAGGACAAGAAGTTCTGTACCTCCTCATATAAAAGTCAGATCAGAGAATCTGCGAAGGTACAGCCAAAACACCCATCAGTATGTGCCACTTCAACATTTACAGTTGCAACAGTCTGAGAGCGCTTGAACTTTCAGGCATGAAGAGGATAAAAATCCTATGGATCTGAGATTGTCCTCATCACTTTGCTTTGAAACAGAGAAATGAAAGGCAGCTTGTGGACGGCCTGCATGAAAATAAAACCTTACAGACTGCAGGAACCCTTCAAAGATGAACCCTCCACACACAAACCAGGCAGACTAAGAGCAGCCCTGTCTTCCTCCTCTCTATCAGCAGATACTGAACGTAACCGACAATGTGGACATAAATACACATGACCACTAGTAAGTGATAAATGTATCTGCAGAAAACTTCTATTTGTGTTTCATTTCAACAGACTCCAACAGATATATCTGCCTACTCTGCTCAGACTTCTGATTTTACACAACACATGAATCAAGCTGTAACACTCAGGACAATATTGATGGGTATGAAGTATATTCTACTCTCAGTAACATATTAGTGCTTCATCACTGTTAGGTTTTCTTTTTCCCCCTATAAAATAGCCACAAAATAATTACTGAAAAATAATTTTTTTCTATTCCAGACTAAGAAATTATTTTTAAAATGACTCTTATGCTAGCAAAATAAAATCGTTGTACTTCCACCCAAGATGCTAATAAAAAATTAAATAAACACTACATCCTGAATAGAAATGTTTGTTTCAGAGTGAAGATTTTTCATTGCTCAGGACTACAAGGTGTTCTCTACAGATTCATATACTCTAACTGAAGTCAATTATCTGTTAGGAGATTACAATCACTTATACACAAGTATAACTGTACTGCTTCCAGTAATAGCTTCCAATTGGTAACATTACAATTACTTTTGTTGTGCCTGAACTAATTATCCACATCAATCATTGCTGGTTCCACACTGAAAAAGAATCCCACCCTAATTCTCTCTACAGCATGCACTAATCAGAAACTCTTTGGAAACATGGATATGGGGACACAAGGCTCTGCATATAGTCAGCAACATAAATGGAAGAGTATTTTCTCAGCTAATGTCTACTCTAAAATTAACCCTCAAACAACATTTCATAACAATGATTTAAATACACTGCCAGCAAACTTGCTAAAGGAAAAGATGCAACAGTTTTTGTTTATGTGATTTAACACTTTGGTGAGAACTCAGGATGCAGCATAAAGCACTAGAAGGAGTAAATATTCCACTGCCCATGGTCTTCCCTAAAGAACATCACACAGATACTTCCACTTCATGCTCCCCCACAGACAGCATCTTCTCGATCTTCCACATTTTTTCCATGGTCAGTGGTGTTCTGTTCCCTCACCACACTGACAATACATTCAAGTCATGAAATCACAACTCATAGAGGAAGCTTGCAGTTCATGGCCAGATTTTGAGAGCAATGTTCTTTGATAATCATTCATCAGGAAAGGAATAGTGTTACACATCGAATTTTCAGATCTTCAAATACCAAATAAACTCAGCAGTTTGTACGACTGCTCAAATACCAGCAGTTTCTTAAACACGCAGAAACCTTTCAACAGCATGTGCACAGCTAACCTGCACTTGAAAAAATAGAAGGTATGAGAAAAGAAGGTATTTATAGGCTAAAGATAATGAAAGATTAATAAGTATCTATCCATATTTTCAGAATGGAACATACTTGAAAACATATTAAGGAATCAGAAAGCCTAACAGATCTTTGCCAATGCTTCTGCACAAATGTAAGGAAAGCCTTGAATATGCCCTGGGGCGAGAGTCAGAGCACTCCATTAAAGGCACGGTCAGGATTAGAGCTGCCATTGATGTGGGTGGCGTCACCCAGGGCACAGCACAACTCTGGGCATCACAGCCACAGAAGATTTGTGAAATGCCAGGTCTAATCTTATGACAACTAAAATAACCAGAAGCCACAGAGAGGGAACATTACAACAGTTTCTTTATAGTGATGATAAAGGTATTGGATTGGACAGGGTGAGCCTAATTAGAAACACTTCTCAAGCCTCCGGGAAGCTGCCCACTGTGCTGAGGGACTCAGCCACAGGAACAAGAAACCTGGCTACACACTTAAATTTTTTTCAATGTATTATTTCAAACCAATTACAATATCATGTATACATGGGACTCCTATGTGTATAATATTCTGCCTTTAACTATTACTCCAAGGACACCACTGGATTATGTACCTTCTGTTTTCCTTTTTTTAAATTTTACAACTGGGAACACTAAAATACTAAAAGCTGAGATGAGAAACTTTGTATATTTTACCACCATTAACAGTTTCCAATGAGACACCATTCTGCAAATATCTGCATAAGGACTAAGCACAAAAGCATAAAAATTCAAGCTTTACTCGTGTGTATGTACCATACATCCAGTATGAACATTAATGCTATTCAAACAAACAGCAACATTGAAGGATTTTTTATTTTTTAAAAACAATTAGTCTATTAGAGCAGGCAGGCTCTGGATAAACAGAGGGCAAGAGAAATTCTGTTACTGTACAGAAATATGAAGTGTGGTGCCAAAGTCTTACAAAAAGCAAATATTTTAACCTTTTGTTATTTAATGTGCCAAAACAGATACAACATGATTTTATGTTTTGAATAACATTTAACATTATCTCTTAAATAGTGAGTCTCACATACTAATAGTTTATTCTCATGTTTTTAGTAATTTTGTTAGCAGTTTCCTTATTTTTAGAAAGTCATCTCTGTGTTTCCTGTGACTTTCACAGTGAATAAAGGCAAAGCACACTTTAAATATGGTCATGACAGAACAGATGTTACTGACTCTGAATCAAATCTCATCACCTCAATTGGTGACATCGCAAAGGAGACCATCACAGAACAGTCCTTACATTCCACATGGACAAGCCCCAGTAAGGAAACTATTCCACAGCTCTGTGCTGGTGCTTTTTGGATCTGAGTGGACTGCATTATTCAACCAGAAAGGTTCATAAAAGGCATAAAATAGTTAAGAAAACATTAAATTACAGCACAAGGAAGTTTGCTTGAACTGAACAGAGAAGAACACACACACAGTTCATTTATTTACCTTTCCTATCTCTACCTAAAGATCCCACCATTTCTATGGAAAGGCACCCAGGTGACAACTGCAGTGCTTTCTCTCAGGGATGGGGTGTTACCAGCACGGAGGTAGCTCCAGGTAAAGCTCTGAGCCAAGCCTGCAGTAAGTCACACCTGGAGCTGGGCCAGCTCCCTGCTCCTGCAGTTCAAGTGCCACCTTTGCCTCCCAGCAGCTGATTTTTCCACCAGCTCCCTCTTGGCTGAGAAGCCACAGTCACCCACTAAGACAAGAAAGTGACCATGAGTGACAGCTCACATGATCCATGGCACATGTTTTAGGAGTATTATCCAAATGCAAGAGCAGCAATTTGTGCTCAGATTTCTCAGAAAACATTAGAGGGGCTGACAACTTAAGGCAAAATGACACTAACATAATGCAGAATTGATTCTAGACATTAGAGATTATAGCTGTATTTGTTTTTTAAAAGAGTGAAGGATTGAATGCACTATATAATGAGCCAAGTGAACATTCACCATCTGGAGAAGAGACAAGGCAGGCCCTGGCAATATTTTCACAATACAGGTATCTAGAAGACCCCCACCCACAGACACACACGCAATTAAGATGAAGCCCTCAGAGAGGAGTGAACACCACCTCATCTCACCATTTAACTCCTGTGAGTCATGCATCTGAACTATTTTTAGTATCTAGATTAAAAGGTTTCTGTAAAGGAGGGGTGGAAATAGAGGGAAAGCTAAAGAGAATGCAAAGCAGCTGCTTTAATGTTAAATGATCCTTTTTTAAATTGCATGCACAAGTTAGTTTCAACTACTGAGAACACACAGTAAATAAAAAAGCTACGCAACTTGCCCGAGTACAGGATACATCTCCCCCACTCCCAGGTGTAGGAATCTTGGCATCTATTAAACTGTTAATTAGTTTCCAGAAACACTTTTGCCAATTAAAAAAATCATTTAATACTTATCCATCTGGGCATGAAATACTTTCAACAGAGCATTTGAATTGGTGAGCTAAAAAAGAACTGATCCCAACCCGCACAGCGCCGCCTCCCAAACCACCAGAGGCCAGGGCACGGAGCAAGAAGCACCCCATAACCAGGGGCAGCATCTCTCAACTTCACTTGTTTCTGTGAGCATCCCCTCCTTCAGGCTCTGAGGCATTCCAGATGATCACTGGTCCAAACTTGTTCTCCAACAAACGGAAAGGATTTAATACAAAGTCAAAAAGAAAAATGCATTTCAGGATCAGATTTAAAAATGCATTTCGGGATAAGATTTCACTACCCTATGACACTGTCTCTCTTGTTATCCTAGAGCTCAATGTGCAGAGTGTTTCACAGACAGAGGACATCATTTATCCACCTGTTATCCCAAACAATACCATGGATATTCAGGAATCTGTGCACCTAATGCTATTAACAATTATTCAGAGAAGGCATTAATTGCCTTCCAAATAAAGATGGTGCTGCTCTTCCCTTCAGTGAACTCATGTATTCCATCTCAGCCAGCCTCTCTCCCCTTGCTGGGTGAAGACAAACTAACTAAAAAACATGTAACAAACTTAATGCATTTTCATTTTGCTCCTGTCAGTAATGTCACTTTTGTTATAAAACATGCAGCTTAGATTTAGAGCCTTACAGATAAAACATATGGATACCAAATAGGAAGCCAGGAGTCCACATTCAACAAAGAAACAGATGGGGACCCATCTGCCAAAATGTCTGGTGAAATACCTCAGGTTACAGAGAGGTAACAGCACGACGTTAGTGCTGTTGACCGTTTGAAGTTCCTTATTTTTCAGCCACTCCTCAGAACCATTACAAATATGACACCAGTCATTTAAGTCCATGAACGCCAGGTATTATTCCAGACCTTCCATGCAAGGAGCAGTCATACTCCTCCTGGCCAATGATACAATCTTCATTATATACAGTAGGATTTGAAATACATTTTCAGCTTTTCAAGTTCAGTTTCATAATTTATGTGGCAGATGTGCAAGGCAAACTGCACAGAAAGAGATAAGCCAAGAAAAACATCCTGATGGCCACAAATGAATTACAACTTGTGGGAGGAAGGAACTATAAAGCTATTTCCTGTGCCTTACAACTTCTAATCACAAAAGACGACCAAGTAAACAAAATAGCCCCAAATCCACCACACACACTGTCAAAAAGAACAGTGACTTTAAAAATTAAGTTGCAGCCTGTTAGAGAATACAGATCTCTCACTTACAGAAACCAACACTGCACCTTACTGAAGTCTTCCCTTTCAAAGTTTCGCCATCTCAGAAGTTCCCAAATGCAGAATGCCATATCCTAAATGGTTTTGTAATCTCTTGCTACAGCTGAATTATTTTTTGCAGATGTTGGAAACATGAGAACATGGCAGTTTTAAAGCATATTTGTGCAAGGAACAAACACTTCCTCCCCCACTTGATTTAAGACTGATTTCACCTCTCCTACTGCAGATTCCCTGCAGTATGTCAGTGTTAATACTTTCATACTCTTATATAAAACAATTCCTTGTGGTTCAGCCACAGATACATGGCTGCTTTATGTATCTTATTATGTGGTAGTAAATAACTTCTCAAACTCATCAAGAATTTTGCCATGTTGATAACATTGATTGTGAGTTTGTATCACCTCTATACAAAGTGTACCTTCATTTAAAGTTCAGACCCATTTCTTTATTTCCCCATTTTTAATGGGAAATTTTCATTCCAAACACTCACCCTCACATTCTTCAGTTACCATCCTGTAAACTTTACCCATTATAGACTACCTTCCCTTCAAATGAATATTTCTGCAGTTCCATTTTTGAAGGCTTAATAGTGTTGTCATTTTATTATACTTAATACAAAAAACATTATTTAAAAGGTAACTCACAAAAATAAATGCGACGCTCCAGCAAGAAGAGTGAATCAAAATATTTCCTTTTAATGTACATAATAAGAGCACCATAATACTATTTCCACTGTTTTTCAGTATTAGTTTTTAGGTCACATTTTTGCTGAAATTGGAGGACAATTACACACAAAGCATTCTTGTGACAAATCCGATTAAACTTAAACATGAAAACAATTTCACAAACAAGTGGGAAAAAAGCTGCCATTGAGGCCACACTTGACACGTTGGTGGGACAGTGACACACTGAACAGTAAGTCTGGTTTTGATCCAGACATAAAAACCATGCTGCTACTGCCCTGTGCAGGTTTTCAGTCTCCTTGCCTCTTGTGAGCTTCCATCTGGCACATCAGATTAGAGTCACTGCTTTGCAGCTCCTATTCCTGTGGATTTAATCTCTTTCAAAGTTCAACACGCTATGGTCACACAACAGCAGCTGTATAGTCCAAAAAGAAATGGACACATGAAATTTGTGTAACCTTTTGTAACTGCAAAACTAAAGAGACTTCCAGATGCATGCTGTGACTCAATTTACTATTGCTCAATCCTCACACTTATTTTGCTACTCTGCTCCTTACACTTCAGGTTTTTTCTTCTGTAACAAACAAGCTGCAACAATTTTAACTTTTTTTTTAGACTTAAGTACCTCTCGTTACAGAATTCACATTGCACTTCAACCTTCAAGAATCAGCAAATGCAATCACAAATTTTCCACCACGTGATTTATCTTTAATTTTTCCCTATTTGTGATCCAGTCAGGTAACATGACTCCTACTGGAAACAAAGGTTTAATCAAGTAGGACAGAGTGTAAGTGAAATCTAATAAAAAAACCCACTTCTGTAGAATGCTTTTTATATAAATAAAATATTAACACAAAAGTGTCAATCCCAGTAAACCCTGTTAGACAATTACAATATAAAACGAAAATTTAAATACATTATTTTGGGGAAAGAGACACTGAGGCACTTCTACCCATAGCTTACACCCTCCAATCAACTGTGTTTCTTTGGGCTTCATAGAATTCATATAACTTTGAGTGTAACTTTCCCTGAAGATAAAAAGCTGGTTTCATATATAAAGCTGTTCACAAGGTGTGATCTAAGTCCTCCTCCAAAAGAGTAGCAAGTGCTACTTCCTTCCTTTTATGCACACAGAATTGAGACACGCATTCAAGCCCACACCTCAAGTAATTTAAGAAATCTTCAACAGATAAAGAGACTCACAAGTGCTCCCAGTCACTGAGTTTTCAGGGTTAGGGCATAATATTTTGATGCTGAGAGAAAAATATTTACAAGAAGGATAAGGTTCTATCCTTTCAAAACAACAAACAAAAGGGGTAAAAGTTTTCAGAAAACAAGGAAGTTGTACCTACGCTCAGTGTGAGGCACTAGTGAGCTCTGAAGCTGTGCAACTTCAACTCACTCATGTACCTGAGACTTCCTATTTCTGACCACAAAAAATTTAGAGTAACCTTGAATGGAGGCAGAAGATAGGGAGGAGAAAGAAAAAAACCAAACCACCAACTTCACAGTAAAAATAATACTAACAGTAGGTACGACACTCCACACCCTCCCAAATGTTCTGTAGTGACCTCTGTAAACTTGAGGAAGTACCTCAAGCTTTCAGAATTTCAGAAGATGTGGCACTGGTGATTTAAGATGATCCCCAAAAGGTACCACTGCTTTGATAAGCCCCACTCACCCTCTAAAGCACCTGCAGTTCTGTGCTCTTTGTAGCACACTCCCTCACTACTCGTGGGAAATGTGCTCACCAAAAACTTCATACGAGTTTTCTGACACCATGAAGATCCTGTACAAGTTCTAAGCTCACAGTAATGCACCAAGTGGCCAAGGAAACCTCCTGATGCCATATATGCTTGAAGTGTATTAGCTGAATAGTTACAGGTAAGAGATTTTACTTGGAAAAGCAGGAACATTGCACAGGAGACAGTGCACCTCTGAACAGCACAGATCCATTCAGTGACACTAATCACAATTAATTCTAAATAATCCAAACTTTCCCTACTCAAAGAACTGTTTCAATTATTAGTCAGTTGACAGAGTTTTTGGTGAGGACAGAAGAATGAACATGCAGTTATATGGAGTTTAGTATTGCCAAAAACCAACACCCCAACATTAATGGGCCATGCTTAATGATCCTCGTAGTTTCAGCTATCCCTTCATTGCAAGCTGAGTGCCATTAAAACATTGCCCTAATTCCAGATTTGTTACAAATTAAGCATTACTCTAAACACATGCTTGCTGTTCCACCAGGGAGGGCTGAAAAAAATTTAAACAATGCAAGCACTGAAGCTTTTAACACACAATCCGATCACTCTCTGCTGCCGTATCACCACTTTGGCACCATGACATCCCAGGCACCCCTGTACTTTGCAATATCAATTGCCTTCTGTGATCATTTTTGAGGAATAAACCTGAGTACAGGTAACTCCTCTAAGCCAACAGTAAGCACCTATTACAAGCTCTTCTCTGATCAGATTCAGGGGCAAAGTACAGTAACATGAACAGGTCAGTCTGGAGTCCCACTCTGGAAGTGTTGCCTCCAGAGGTTCAATTCCCACCAGCTCCTCTCCCTGGCCCTTCAGGCTGCAGGCAGCCAGGGTCAGACAACAGCACCCCAACATAAATCACACACACTGAACATACCAAATCTTCTACAGCACAAGCTGCTCCCTATCCCCAGCACCCAGACTGCCTGCAAAGGGCTTGCAGCTTCCTCCTGCCTTTAACTACACAGCCATGACTCCGTACAGCTCCCCATTCCACCTGTGGGGTAGCAAAGTATTACAACACATTACTTAGGAAAGCCTGGGACACGTATCTCATCAACACAAGCATGGTCCAAGTAGCAGGTGAAGCAACTAAACCAGAAAACCTTCAACTGCACTTTTAATATGGCCTTGTGCCCTGAAAAATATCCTAAGGCTGAGGCAGAAGCTGAACTGCACTCCTGAGCAGGAAAAAGGAAGAGGAAACAACAGCTTATACAAAATAATCAAATTGCAGGTTCATAAGCCGTTGTTTTCCTTCATTTATGCAAATGTCCTGCAATGGAATTGCTAAGCAGGAGGTATTCAGGAGTCAGATCACTACCTTTATCCTGGCTATGATAAAGTGAAGTGCATTATCATTTACTAAGCCTATTTCTAAGCTTACAGGAATTAATTCTACAGTTGCTGTTTGCAAAAAGACCCAAAATGCACCACCACAACATCAGATTCAGACATTTTATTTCTGGAAAATAATCAAAATAAAACCAGAAAATGAATATCGATGTCACTACAGAGAAGTTGATTTCAAAAGATGCCCATTAAATTGTGAAAAGATTAAAGGCAAGTATGCAGTGATAATTCTGCAGAATAAGCTGGGAGCATCCAAGATTTTACAGGTAGAGAACAAATACAGTCCTCTTCCTGAATTTGCTCTGTCCTCAGGACTTTAGTCCTGAACTGCCAGCTCCTAGGAATAGCACAATTATTTAGTTTTCCAACAGTAAGTTAAAAAAACCCAAACACTCAAACAAAAAACCCCAAATACTTTCCTACTTCAGATCCTTCATCTGTTAATAAACCTGAATTACCACATTTCTTCTCTGCCACAAATTTATCCAAGAATAAAATGCAGTCACCATAATCCTAAATAGACTAAAATTGCTTAATACCAATTGTCTTTAGTCATTCTGCTTTCCAGGGAGGTAGGTTACAACCTTGCAGCTTTTCTGTTGCTGTATTAAGCAGCTGGACAAAGAAATTTTGGTTAATAGTTAATGACAGGGTCCTTCCAGAGCTATTCAGAGCTGAGTATCTGAAAACGGGCATGAGCAGTAAGAACACACAGTTCGGAATAAGTATTGCAACAGCAACGTCATATTAATGTTATTTCATTAAAATTTTTAGGTTGGTATCTCACATTAACTAAAAAGCTTGGCAAACAAAACACCACAAGCTCATAAACATGCACTTTGACTGAAAGCAAGTGTTCTTTTGTGAAATGAATCTGGTCAATTACAGACAAATTAACTTTCACGTTTCCAAGCCATGTTTATTTGTGGAGGATAATGATGTTTCCTCTCCTTTCATAGGTATCCCTTTGCTAAACTGGTTTCTCCAGGAGATCAAGTAACTCGTGTCCTAAAAAGGTAACAGGAGCTGTTCCGTTTGCCTCAGAGACCCAGTTTCTGGTTCCTGACCACACAGAGATGGTAATTTCAAATGACGCTGTGTATTTGCAACAAACAAATTTCACAACGCTTCAACATGGGCACTATTTATTTATTTACTCACTAATGGTAAGATCACTGGATTTTTCTGAGCTAATGTCTGCAGCAACAGGAGTTACAGTTACTGTGTAATTAACAAAAAAACAACACTGGCAGTCTAAAGGCTGAGGCTGCACTTGCCAATTAGGAGTCTATTAGCACTATGTTTTCAAGCTGTCTCAAGAAATGCAATCATCTGTTTGGTAGCAAGGAAAGCTAGAACACTGTGATACAAGTTAACTTATTTAGACAATTAATACCTCTGAACAGAGAGTTTCCCCCCCACACTTCACATGATCATATAGAGAAACAGTTTAAATAATTCAGTAATTGTCAAAACAAGGAATAATTTAAAGTGACAGCAATCTTTAAGATATCAGCTCTATTTGTAGATGTAAGTAACCAAGACTAATTTATTTTTCAGAAGATGCATTCACCTACTGCAACTCAAATAAAATTATCTAAGGTTATCAAAAGGCTTCTTCTCTTCACATCCCAAATGGTCTTAGAGAACCTTTCAATTGAGTAGTTTGGCAGGATGCAAAACACACACCTCCAAAAAATCACACAGGGAGGTATTTGTTTACTAAGTATAAAGTAATGTCTTGAGAGGAAGCACTGAGCACAGTCTGCAACCCACATTAGGATGATTCTAAACAGCTTGACAGGATGGGGAGAGTAACCACCAAGAAACATATTTATTGCTCTGACTCAGAACGGAGTAGAGAAAAAAAAACCTCCCTAACAAACTCCCAATAGGTCTCATTATTATTACAACAGATTAAAAAAATGCAGGCCAGTCTCATTAAATAAGTTGAATATACACTAATACTTCTAATTGAATCCCAAATGAACCAGTTAATATCTATTAAGCATGCAGTCAATATTGAACTGGTCAGGACAGGACACACCCTTTGGATGAGGGGAGGAAAAAGTTCAACAACTTTGAGGTGGTTTCCTTATAACCCATAAACAGACCCTGACAACATTGGTGTCATGGTAGTTTCATTCCTAGTGGCAAACCTAGCACCTCTAGAAAGATTTAATCTATTTAAAGTAACAGTCTACACAGAATACCCACTTCTCCACTCTGATATAACTCAAATATACACCAACAGTATTTCTACTACAATAAGCTGCTGAAACTGAACTGAAAGCTTCTCATGTGAAGATCTGTTGGATCCTGAGATCAATTTGAACCTGAATCATTCCAAGTAGCCCCACACAAGTCACAAAACTGTATTTCTGTTTATATCCTTTCTCAGAAGTTTGTGACCCAAGAGTGGAACCAGAATATTGATGCTTACCCTCCCCATCACAACAGTGATACAAACAGAAAGGTTAGCATGGGACCTTCAAGTTGTGATATATGATAGGAAAACAAACAAATTTAAACTTGCACCTAACAAACATATGCAAACAAACAGTACGGTTTTAAATAAAAATATGTAGAAAGGTCTTATCATGGAAAAAGGCTCCACAGCCAACCTTCCTGTCCCTTCCCCATCACCACAAGTGTTTGTGATGCCGTGAGCAGCTGTTTGCAAAACGTGGCCAAAACAGTTATGAACCATAAAACCATTATGGGGCCTTTTTTAGCTGTTATCAGCAAGAGAGCACAACCAAATACTGAACCACACACCAGCAGCACAAGGAAGGCAAAGACAGGGAATGGCCAGGTAAAAAAATGAGTTAGTTTTCTATTAGTAGAAAAATAATCTTAGAGTTCTTCAAGCTGCTTAGGAAATCACATGCTAAGGGTGTATTGCTCTCAACTTGTACTTTGCCCCCAGCCACTTATTCTTGCCCAAACACCATTCCTTCCTTTATGCCAGTACAAATATTTGTGTGACGATGGAGTTAACTATACCAGGGAACCAATCCAGTGGAGAACTAAATTGGCAAAAACAACTGGTTAGTCAGAGATTCTCTCATCAAGCAGAAAGTCTGTAAGTGCCAGCAAAAGGGAGAGAAGTGTGCAGGCTGTGGCAGACAGGAGGCTGTGAAACCTCTTTCACCATCAGCCTACGCTGACACCGACTGTGAAACTACAAACTCTGATTTCATGGCTTGGGTTATGTTTTCTTATTGGTGAAAGTGCTGACTGTGTTTGAGATTTCAGGGCAACTACAAGGGGAGATTTAACCCTGTGTCAAATGTCCTCCACTTATGTGAGAACTTTAGGGTCCCTCTCCTCTCCTTTCCCATCTCAACACGGCTTCCTCAAATGTGCAACACAATTGTATGGCAAAGTTTTGGGAACTACTAACTCAAACTCAGATAATCTAAAAAGTCCTTTTGGGAGAGAAAGAGCTTCCAGTTGGGTCTGTTCCTCTTTCCAATTTCTCACACAACCCAAACACCATCACTACACAGGACACAATGCAAGAATAAGTCATGAATACTCTTTCTAACTGGTACTGAAAAAATACTCAAGAGCACTCAGAGCATCACAGCCTATAGAGCTTTCTGAAAAGAAGTAAGGTACCAACTTATAACAATTTCACATGACCTTGTCTTGGAGTATCTTTTAAAAAAATGAGTACATCCCAGTTAGAATCAGATCTTGTTTCACAGAGGCAAAACAGGAGGACCATTTCATTCTGAAGAATTCTGCTCTTCTACCCAACTGCTCTTTCTAAAGAGGCTACCAAGCATCGTTCCAAGTTTTAGCAGTGTAACAAACAGCTCTTCAACAACTGCTCTTTCTAAAGTGGCTACCAAGCATCATTCAAGTTTTAGCAGTGTAACAAACAGCTCTTCATTCCAAATAGAACAGGTAAATAAAGCTCCTGCTCCAAACTGAAACACAACAGCATCTGTCAATCCTTGTTTAACTGGGTCCATATTTGACCTGTGTCAATAAGATCCAGATCACTACAAGGACCTGGAAAAAGACCAACTGCAAATCTGACTACTTTATTCACTTGGTACATTTGCTACTAATTCTGCTTTTCATTATCTTGCCCTACATTAGTTTTGCCTTATAAACACAAAAAATTGAAATAAACATTTAAATAAAGTCTGTGAAACTGCCAACTTTTAACAAAATGTTATGCTGTTGCACATCATTATATCAGTTAAAAAAAAAACTATTAAAGGGAACAGCTCTTCTCAAGGAGTTTCAATTTCCTGCCCTTCTTCTCTAAATACCACCTCAGTTTAAGTTCAGAGCACGCAGTGGTAATTTGGAAGCTGAAGTTCCCCATCAAGAACATGCCAGCAAAGTATTTGAAACATACTTGAAGCAACAGGTCAACAGGCCAGTCACACTCTGTATGTTGGAGACGAGTTCAAATTGGAATTCTTGTATTACGACTTTGGACAAGCTGTACTCACACTTCAGAATAAATCAGTGAAAGATATTCCAAAAGTTTCAGAATGAAGCACACAGCTCTCAATCATTACATTTTTCTTCTTCATCCTGTGAAGCAATGCTTCACTCATTCTCCAATGCTCATCTTTGCTTTTAGAAATAAACATAATTTTCATTTAAATACAGAAATTCATTTAACGCTCGAGATGAATGGAGACAAATATAAAAGAATTGGATCAGCATTTTAAGATTGTATTTTAGGCCTGCAACACTTAGAGTTGCACACTGAAATAGCAAAGCTTGAGGAGAGAAAGCAGTAGTGTGTCCCATGCTACAGAAGTAATTATACCTTGTATATGAAAAAATTACACAAATCAGCTAATATTCTGTAATACACTAACTGGCAACACAACCAAGAGGAATTAGCATAGGAATAAGTTAAACACCTTGATCCTTTTGACCACAGCTGCACACAGTGATGTAGGTAAGGCTCTTATCCTTGACCAGTTTCATGCAGGAGCCCAGTCCTACTTGGCAAGGACACACAAAGCTCTGCTTTAGAGACCATTTCAAGCACACAGAAGTGTCACACATATATCACTTAGATTCCTTGGAAATACATAAAGCCAACACCTGAGCTAGCCTTACACAACATAATACATACTATTGTCAGCTACCACAGGGTGTAAAATGGCAATAACACATTTGAAAGAGCACTAACAAAAGCACCACTTGCAGTGCGCTGATGAAACTGCGTGCTTGGCCACAACTACCTAATGCTAACTCTTAATAAATCCATCGGCTTGTCATATTTGCCTGTTTGATGGATTACTCCACCAGCTGAATATTCAAACAAGAGAACACTGTACCTATGTATGTGAGATAACAGAGCATAATACTTTCACAGATGCTTATCTCCCACACTCAATTACATGGCCCAAAGACTTGAACCCTTTTTCTTCTTTATTAATACCAGCAACTTTCTGGAAGTCTTTTAAGGGAAGGAGGAAAGCCTGACGAAGTAACTTGCTGTTACAAGTACTTGGCAGACACAGCCATGCCTGGCTGCAGAGCCAAATGCTACGTTCAAATCCAGTCCTCCTCTGTATTGCCAAGACTTTCTTCTCTCTCTCAGCTCTCTGGTAACCAGGCAAAGGACAAACCTTTCCAGGGCTAAAGATCATCATCATCACCTGGCTTGTAATAGTAATACAAAATGCTGGTTTTAAAGCAGTTATCAGCAGGACACCTCTTTAGCAGCAATAGGAGAAGAACTCATGCAGTGAGGGTTAACTAACTGTCCCTTACATAAAACTGTGGAAGTGTTCACTGCCCTGAAGATCTTGCTTATGTAAACCAAAATAAATCTTAAATATAGAGAAAAGTAAATGATCCTGGGACTGAAGCAAAGGAGTTTACAGGAGATTCAGATAGCAATGGACAAATGTTAGACAGTCATTTACCCTTCTGCTGGATATATTTTATGATGGATCATTTACAATAATACCTGCTATTACTGAATGAGCAAACAGCATTTCATTAAAGAGCTCAGTAGTCTGGGTGGACAAATCCATGAACCACAACAAAATCGCCTGTAAAGAACAATTACAGGCACATAAAAAAGAGAAAGTAGTTAGGCTAGAGGATTGAAAACCCCTAGCTAAGGGTACACAGGATCCTGCCTATTTGTGGGCAAACATGAGCATTCCAAAAGCAGAGAGCAATCAAAAGTCAACTGTAAGGTCTGTAATTGTAGGGTAAATGACTGGGGTGCGTTTATCACATTAATATCCTGCAGACATAGCATGAGGTAGCAGACAGCAACAGGAGACTGGGAGTCAACAAAGGCAGATTTTTAACTGTTACCAGCACAATGAGACTTGGTTTAATTGACAGAATTATCTTACTACCTTCCCTCATCTGTGACCTGGGAGTGAAGCGCAGGGTGTCATTACATGCAATGACAATAGAAGCAGTAATTCACACTATTTTACCAATAATTTACCCTCCTCTTTACAGATTGTACAATTAGAAACACTAAAGAAAACATGCTGTTTATCAACCAGAACTTCTCCCCTACCTAGTTCTATTGGAGCTCATGACAACAGCTCCTTTAATGCTTCCTTTTCCCCAAACACTAAAAATCCTTCCTCTTTGCACAGATGTAGCATCAGAATAAACAATAGAGGACCCAAGTGCCTACATCTAAAATAAACCTTAAGGTGTTATAATGCTTCCTTATTACAATCAATTCTAAACAAGACTATTTGCACTCCATTTAAAAAGAAATTAAACTATTATATACTGGCCTATTCATCAAGCTTGTGAAGTGTATGGAAACAGCTCTGCAACACTTCACCTCCCACTCTGTAACACAAGGGAGTGCAAGCACGTTCCTGCTGGGCCACGAGAAAGGTGTGGCTAAGAGCAGTACTAGCAAAGCAGGGCTCAGTTAGGTGGACAAAACTCAACTGGAAGGAGCATGGAACAAAACAGGGGCATGGCAACTGTCATATTCCTATTATTAGCAAGAAATTCACAGGCTCTCTCCTTTAACTTTCAAGTAAAAGTAAGTGACAACTACCTCACTCACCTGGACTAATGAACATCTGGATCATACTGTCCTAACTACATTCAGATCTGTCACTTTCATCCCTTTTTTTATGAAACTGTTTCTTTTCCTTCGATGTGTGGAAATTTGCTTAAAAGGAGCTCTCTCACATTAAGGTCATGCATGCAGAAGATCACAAAAGCTAAGAATGGCAATGGAATCTTAAAGAAAGCGGCTGTAAGGTCTCACCACACTGTTACATAGGCAGCAACCTGATCTCAATGGGTCCAAAGGTTTTCCAGCCAGCCTGCTGCATGTCCTACAAGTCTGTGACAGAAATCAGGCAGCAGAAATGTTAACCTGACATATTAAGAGGGAAGATATTGCAATGAGGAGTTCAGCTGGCCTTGCTACATATACACACACAAACACCATTTTCTGCTTTGAGCTGAACCTCCTCGTGCAGATTAACAACATACAGGAAGCTTTCAGTAAAATAAGAATCAGCAGTTTCTGTTTCAAGAAGAGGAAATTCAACAGATCTAAACAGAGATGATGGCCTGGCTTTTAAACTTGGCCACTAGGCCAAGCTGATACCTCCAAGTTTCTGAGAAGTTAAAACCTGTTTTAACAGGACTTAATATTCCTTGGTGTTTGTTTTGTTTTTTTAAGCCATGGGGTTTTCTTTGTAGAACTCTCCTAGAAATCTCACAGGGAACACAAAGCACAACATGTACATGTCCAGTAGGACTTAAAAGTGAAGTTACCAAATTGCATAACACTCTGTATTTACACAGCCAGGACTCTTGAACTCACTCTCAGAGACTACAGCTTGTGCCAGTTCTGTTATCCAGTGAGGAGAAACTTGGTTAAGGTCCTTGGTGATGGGATTATCAAAGTACTGATACACCTATAGCAATAAAAATATGACTTTCCTTGTGTAAGCTGCTTCTACACAATAGCAGGCAGGCTGCAGATCCTTAGTCTCCTGCAGCTCACAAGCAGTAAATGCAACACTTGGCCTCAAGTTTCATCACAACTGCAGGATTGTTTCCGAGCAGGCAAGGGGTAACCTGAACTCTGCCAGGGGTGCCACAATATCTGGGACTGCTCTCACCAGAGCATCCAGAGACAAAGCTGCAGATCCCCTGCTGCAGCAGAGCAGTGGGAGGGAGGGAGACCAGACTCCTTCTCACCTGCCAAATGTTCCTGCAGCTCACACTCCCACCAGCAGCTCCAGTGTGTGACATGTGCCTCTGTGCTCTGTCACAGCAACTGGCCACCTCCTGCCTGGAATGCTGAGGCAACACAGCTACACTGCAGCGCTCAGCTAAGCCTGTGACAAAAGAGAATTGAACAAGAAATCTCTGACATTGCCTCAGGAGTGACTCAGAACTGCCACCTGACTCACCAACTTTGCACCAAGCACCACCCTGGCCCTGAGCCATCAGAAACCTCTGCCATTTAAACAGTGTTCGCTGTCCTGGAGCCAGCGAGCTGAGCACAGAGGGCTGCATTTATTTTCCAACTGTTTCGTTTACTTTCCAAATTCAGTTTTGAATTACTGGGGAAAAAGAACCCATACAAGTGAACACAAAGGTGAAAAGCTGCCTTCTTAAGTTAATTTATTCACATAATAATATGAAATAGAATTTACTCCAGAAGGAATAAGAGTATGTAGACCTGCACCTTCTAAACTAACCAGAAATTCAACAGAAATTCAATACAATTTCACACACTTTAAGAACTCTTGAACACACTGCAGTACCCATTAAGGAATTGAAGGGTGGAAGAATTTTGACAGTTATTTTGAAATTGCAAGAATAAACCTCATGACAAACAGATTTTACTAGGTACATACAGGTTTTATTATAATTATTTGATTTAAACTGCAACCTTGTTTAAAATGCCCAGCCAGAAACAAGGTATTACTGTTCAGTCAAACCCAATCAAGGTAGTTACTTAATATTTAAAGGAGGGAGTTGCATTAGTAATGAAAAGCAGAGAAGTTAACAAAGAGCAGAACAAGACACAGAACAAAAGGATTCCACCACATCCTAGAACACTAAATCTAATACTCTACCACAGAGTCTTCCTCCTAAACTTCAAATACAACAGGACTACCACTCAGTATCTAAATAACTGTTTCATGCACAACAGGATGCAGATCCATACTTTGGAGCTACTAGAAAATGCTACCATAAAAATAAGAGGTGCTTGTGAAGAGAATTACAAAGCAGAATTTACCTGATTAACTTCATTGCCCAATTCCATCCACACCAAAGAAATACAGAGACCAAATACTTAAAAAATACTAAATATAAATTTGAATTTCTCATACGTTGTATTTTGCAGTTAACTTATTTTTTGGTTCTAAGACTTTGATGAATGTTTACAGGTTACAATTTTTACCTGGGTTTTAGCATTTAAAGTAACTCACAGCTGTTTATCATCACTTACAGAACCTTCACACACCAAAGCATCTGAGAATTGTGTAAGAAAAAGTCCCTCATGTTGAAATAGCTGACCTAACCAAGCTCTCAGCCACTGAAGCACAAATAAGGATAAAAAAATAAACCCCAGATGAGTAAATTGAAACTCTAAGATAAGTATCAGCTGACTATGGAACCAAGATGCAGAGCTCTAAACCACTATCAAAGCTATCAAGGAAAATTTCAAGCTATTTGCACATTTTCCAAATCCTCATATAATCATATTCCCTTTTTAAGGAAAGAAGGGCAGTTTCTTGCTAAAGTTCAGTAGGCTGCTGCCACAGCATCAGCTGTTATTTATGAGGCAGATTATATCATTTAGCTTCCTCTGCAGAGAATTTTGTAAGTCATGGCCTTAAGACAGAAGACATTATGACAAATCTGCACCACACACAATGGGACTATTGATCCTGATGTCTCTAAATACTATTTACTCTGCAGGCTCCACCTTCCTCCTGCCCCTCCTCCACTTATTTTTAATAAACAATCTGCTTTATTTGGATAATGTTATTTCCAGAAAACTGAAGTTTATTTAAAAAAAAACGTTGGAAATGTTCACTTCTTGCACCTGTTCTGGAAATAGAATGTCTTTTTCAAATCTGGAATTAGTATGTCTTTTGCAATTCAGATTTTGATGTAGTGTTGGACTTATATTCTTAAAAATAAACATTTTAAAACCAGTGTCATTATAATGCTACAGTGATCATTAATCCTACAGACAAAAAAAAGTACCTAAGTAAAACTTAGGAAAAACTTTATTTCCCTGAAAGGTCCTGGAACTCAAGTCAGGGTTGTACTCCTAAATACCTCATCTGTCACATTATTAAAACTACTTTACCCCGGGCTGACTTTGTATACAAGAAGCTGTAAAAAGTAAATAACTTCCTCAGGACAAGACTTAATCACAGTGGTTTTTGAATGTCATCCAAATCTTGGCCTAGAAAAGTCTCAGTCTAGTACAAAGCACTTTGAGCAAAACAGTTGATTATCATGAATAAGCTGACACTTCACTTTGCCATTTTTAAGCCTATACATCACACAGGCCTTTTTAAAAGCTGTTTGGAGAAACAAAAATTTTAAAAAAAAGTTTAAAGCAGAACCTCAGTTTTGAAAGACTTCTGACTTGTAAGGGCAGGTACAACTGTTTGTCATTAATATCATTTGGTATATATATGACATACCAATCTACAGACCTTCAGCCACTTAGCATTCCACAACTCATAGAACACAGAATGGCTTGGATTGGAAAGTAACTTTAGGGAGCATCTAGGCCAACCCCCTGCCATGAGCAGGGACATCTTAACCCACAGAATTACTGGGGTTGGAAGGGAGCTCTGGAGACCATCCAGTCCAACCCCCTGCTAAAGCAGGTACACCTGGAGCAGGTTGCACAGGATCACATCCAGCCAGGTTTGGAAGATCTCCAGAGGAGACTCCACAACCTCTCTGCACAGGCTGTTCCAGTGCTCTGTCACCCTGAAAGTAAAGAAGCTTTTCCTCATATTCACACAGAACTTCTGTGTTTCAGTTTGTGCCCACTGTCTCTTGTCCCATCATTGGGCACCACTGGAAAGAGTGATGGAGAAGTGCTCCAAGCTTTCCCCTATAGGCCTTTTATTTGAGGAGGCAAAACAACCTTTCCTAAGTTCTTCACCATACCAAATTTTTCTCATGCCAAAAATGAAGGAGTGGCTGACACATGCAATAATAAAGTCATGCTCTCCATCTGCAACACAATGATCACGCTAACCAAGTCCATAGACAAGTATTCAGTGGGAGGAGGCTCTATTCAAGGAAACAAACCTGTAAATATCTGAGCTATTTAAATGTGCAAGGGGTGGGAACGGGCATCTCGGCCCTCTACCCTCTGAACGGCCGGGGCTGTGAGTCAATGGCAAGCCAACCTGTCCTTAGGAAGGAGGGAAAGCCTTTAAAGAGCATGTGGTGAATTGGGAAGCTCTCTGAAAACGTGCAGGCGATTCCTTACCCCACTCCTGCTTTGAGAGACTTCTCTGCTCCTCCTCAGGGGCCTAAGGGCCCCTCTGGGAGCCAATCCAGCAGAGACAGATTCCAAGGGCTCCTACACCAAACCGGGCACACACAGACGGGGACCCTGGCTCAGGAAAGGGCACCCGAAGCTGAAGTGATGATCGCCAAGAGCTGGAAGGGCCCAGATGCTCCCGAAAGGGGCGGGAAAGTGGCCAGCCATAATGGAAAGGCCACAGACTACCTGAAAATCAACCCCTGCCTGCCTGCAGCCCCGGAGGGACCACAAGGCCACGCCGGGAGGACGCTCAGGGGCGACCCCGGGCAGTCACCGGGGGACAGGGACGGGAGCAGGGAGAGACAACGGGGCAGGGGTCAGCCGGGCACAGAGGGGGTGTGAGGCCGCCACCTCGGCAGGGGAGGGGCCGCGGCCATGTTGGGGGGGGCGGGGGGAACGCGGGCCCGGCTGAGGGGCCACGGCCGAGCCGCCCCCGGCCCCCCGCGCGCGTCCCGCCGTACTCACGCCTTGTCCACCAGCTCCCGCACTTTCCACATGTTCAGCATGGAGCCGACCTCCCGGAGACCCGCCCGGTCTCGCTCCCTCCGCCGCCGGCCCCAGGAGGCCCCGCTCGCCGCGCTCCGGCCGCCGCCGCCTCCGCCGAGCAAGGGACGCGGCGCCGCTCCCGGAAATGAAGGGTCGGGTGGCCGCGCGGGTTGCAGGGAAATGGAGTCTCGGGGAGGGAGGGACAGGGTGCGGAGCCTCGCGAGAGCTGCCGGGAGTGGTAGTTCGCGGCTGTGCGCGAGGGGTCTGCCGGGAGCCGGCGTGAGGCGGGCCGGGCTGGGGTGAAACTCGCCGGGGTGAAACTCGCCAGGGTGAAACTGACCGGGGTGCAATTCACGGGGGGTGAAATTCACCGGTATGGGGTGAGGCTTCGTCGGCGGTATCCTGAGGGCTGAACGGGCGCTCTCACACGGCGGGGGCACCGAGAGGTTGTGCCCGTCTGGGGGGCACGGACGGCCCGGCTCAAACCCGCCCTCAAAGCTCCCTCACACCCCTGCAGCATGCAGCCTGCATCCGCAGCCCGGCGAGGCACAGGATGGAAAAAGGCTGTGAAATAGTTAGTTAAAGTCAAAACACTGGCGTAAATCCCGTAATGGACCAGAATGTGGTTTTATACTCGGCTTTCAGGGCGAGGAATTCGTTTCAGAGCAGCATTCTGCCCTTATGGCCGTCCATCGTGGTGTACGCTCTGGAGCGAATTGCCGCTGGAATTTCCAGATCCCCAAAACCCAGATTTTGGAAAGAAGGGGCTGGAAAAGCAGAGGGGAGGGTGCAGCATGTGGGCTGCCCCACCGAGGCACTGCACAGGCAGGAACCTTGTCTGCACTTCTGGAGAAAGACCTGATTGACAAAACCCAGGGAACAGTCACCCACACAAAAGCTGCCTCAGGTGAATATTGGCTGTTTTAACACGCTTGCCAACAGGCAAGACTATCTTCAAATATATTAATTACAATGAAAACAGCGAAGTCATCAAAGTGAGTTTACAATCAGGATTGTCAGTTTCGTTACATACATTTATTTTCTTGAAAGTTGTATTTAATATGAGCTTTAAATGACCCAGTTTCATTCTGGTTGTAAGTTTTTGTTTGTGTGTTTGTGTCATAAATATTTTGCCAAAAGACCATATACACCTGCAAACTTTTATCCAAATACAAATGCAAAATATTTTTATTTTAGTTCTTCCATCACAGCTGGCAAAACAAAGCATGAGAAAGAGCAGTTGCAAAGGCACTTGCTGTTCTAATAAATCACTTCTTTTAAAAGTTAGTGGTTCTCTGAACTTGTCAGGAAAGCTAAACAGCTCAACTCCTGCCTGTTTTCTGACATCCCACTGTATCTTTTCACACAGACAATTTCATGGCTTCTGTCTCCTGAACATGTCCATGAAATCTATTTGAATATAAGAACTTCCTGAACAGATCATCAAATCCAGCATCCTCTTCCTAACAGCAGTATTAGAGGTTCATTAATGTAATGGATGCATCAGTCCTCAGGTACATCTTTCAAATTTTCATTTTTCTGTGGCTTAGGGACTCAGTTCTGAAGTATTCATACTAAAACTTTCCCTTTAGGAGCACTGGATGGACTTCTGTTTTATGGATTTAACTGATTGCTTTTTGAGCAATTGATCATTGATCTGATTGATCTTTTTTTTAGATTGCCACTACACCTCGTGGCAATGAATTCAGTGTTCCAACTGCCACATGACAAAATAGTTCCTTTTGTGTGTTTTAAATTGTCTGCTTTATAGCATTACCAGTTCAAGTAGTGTGAGAATTAGTACATAACAATTCCCTAGCACTCTTTTCCTCATCAGTTGCAAATTTAGAAATCTGTGGATTTCTTACTGCACTGTTTTTTACTGCCCAAGACTTACAATGTACTTAATTTCTGCAAAAGGCTATGACCAGCCTAGAGATGTTTTATGACTTTTATTCTCAGTTTTCATAAGAGTTCTTAACAGTGTTTTCATTTTTGAGTGCTACTGAACCCTGAGGTGATATTTTAACCTGCAGCACAATACCTGTGGTGGCTGTGGCTGGTGTGTGACTGAGCTTAGCACCGCTTTTGCTGCTCCACAAATGTGAGGCATGTGGCCATTGAGGACTGGGAAGAGGAAGATGCTAAATTTCATCCTGGCAAAGCAAGCTGGGTGAGGACTCTTGCTGTTTAATAGCAGCCTTTTGGTTTTTTCTGTAAGTACACTGACATTTGTCTTCAGGAGCAGATGATGTTTATAACCTCTGCTTAATGAAGAAATAGCAGAAAGTATAATAATTGGAGCTTGCAGAATCACACCTTTTCTGATTGGCTGGAAATGTTGTTATTTTTAAGTGTGGCTTCAGTCCATATTGGATCAAGATCAGATTTCTAAATACAGTTCTGATGAACTGCAAATTCCCCAGATTCTGCTGTGGTGCAATGAAATTGATGTTCTTGTTAGAGCTGGTTTCCTTGAGCAGCTGCAGAGTTCTGAGTGCTGGGGCAGAGCTGCCAACTCATGGGGGGCTGCCAGAGGCAGATTCCAGGGTCCAGACCCAGCCACACCTCAAAATCAAATGCACCCACTCCTCACTATTTTCCCATCAGGGATAACATTTGAATTGAAACAGTTAAGGGTCAATAAGCCATCAGGATTTGGCTGATTTGTTTGTTTTATAGAAATTGTTGTTTCCACATGAAAAAAATTTATAACCCACTGTAATCGTACACTTCAGAAAATAAAGAGAATGGTAAAGAGTATTTTAGGTGCAGGCATAGGAGAATAACAATACATGAAGAAGAAAGTAAGGCTGAAGCAGGAATTTAAAAGATTAAGGTGAGTATCTTCTAAGCATTGCTTGCTATGTCTGGATGCAGTAATGGGGCAAGGAGAGATGACTGGCATTTATTGTCAATTTTAAGGTGTAGTAAAAAGCAGGTCTTTATGTGACATTGAATGCAACATGAGTGACAGTAATTTTGCCATCCCCATTCTGTCAGCTGCTGATAAAGTGCATGAGCATATGTATAATTTCTGAATGATGTGAAGACACTTTCTGGTTCATAAGTAATTCCTTTAAAAAAAAAAGAGATCTGATCAGTGAAGGGAGAGGGTAATGCAGTTTCAAAGCAATGCAATATTCAGCATAACAGGTAGTACTTGTAACATATATCATGTAGAGGAACTGTACTTTATTATAATTTGAGCCATCAATTACAGGAGAAGCAGTTAGAGAAATTGAACTAATTTGAGCACTGCAATAGAGTTTGCACCTGGCTATTCCAGAAGTTAATATGGGCCATTTGGTGCACAAAAAGTCTTGCACATTCCAAATGCCTGGAGAGCAATATTGTTGTTAATATCAACCATATTAATGCACGGTAGAGACATGTCCAAGGCAGTGATTAATTTACAATTAAAATTCAAAGGGGGAAAAGAGGAATGTCTAGGAAAATCACACTGTGGCAACGCAGGGAGGCTATGGCACAGACTGAGAAAAACTTTTCATTTAAAGCAGTATTTGTTTCCATGATTTCATAAAGCTCCACTTTTTACCCACTTACACAGCTGAAATCTGAATTCCATAAAGTTTGTTTGTTCTAAGAATTAGTCAGTAGGGCAGAAGAAACACTGGGATAATGTTTCCCGTTTGTAGGCTGGTTACTATCCAGGCTTTTATGAAAAATTGCAGCTTCTCTGAGTCTGAATGTGTCTTTCTCTAACACATCCCAGCCACACAAACATCATATTCCAGAGAGTCCCTAGGTGGGCTGTTTCAGAACCTGTCTTCCTGCTCTGCCACAGAATGGTTTTGACTCTGGTAAAATCCTCCAGTCCCTTCCATGGGTGTAGAACTGCTTGTGAAGCTTCCACTACCTGAGCCCACACCACACTCATTTCAGGAGAGAATCTTGAGGGGCAGGCAGTAACAGGGAATATTGCCAGGGAATGGTGCAAAGTGTGGGGAGAGTGAAAAAGATACAGTGAGTGATGTTCCAATGTTATCCCTTCTCACACTGCCTTGCTGAGATGATCCACCCATTTACTCCCAGCCTTTGCATGGCCAGGACCTGTCTCACTGTAAAGGAATGTAGGTAGCAAGCTTCAAAGCTTTTTAAGAAGTGAAGATGATTCTATTTTAAGCTTTAGAACCAAAACTACAACTGCCTGTGTTGTGCTTGTGGAAGACTGGGAGTGCCAGGCAGAGGTGATGATTTATCTCAGGAACTGGGAGGACAACCCTACCCTTCAGACAGATTCTTCTGCCAGCAGAACATGGGCAGAAGTCCCTGCAGGGAGGCTGTGCTGAATGTTAACATCAGGCTGCATCTTACCCAGTGCTGCTTTTATTTCTAGCCTGAAGAAATGAGGGTTGATTCCATAGTGTAGATTTTCACTCTGTCTCCTCACAGTCTTTTGAAATGTCTGAACCAGTTCACTTAGATGAGGCAGAGGTGGTTTGTTCTCAAAGTGAATTACAAATTTATGCAGAATTCTTACAAGTTGTCTCAAAATAAATGACTGAACAGGAGAGACTTTATTGTTACTTCTCCTGAAAAGATGTGCTCAGCCTCTAATGAAAAGCATTTGAGGTCAGAGTTCTCAGGGTTCTCCATTGTCCAATAAGCAGTAAATTCTGGCTTTTCCTCTGCCTGGGGCATTCACAATGTTGCTTTTTTGTTGTGGATTCACTGATGTCTAGAAAGGGGTGAATTCCCACTGCCAAAATATTACCATTTAATTATCAAACCAATCAACTGTGAGACAAATGTCCCCAGGGAAGCAATCTTCATTAGTTCCAATTTTTACAGAGCTACTTGGGGTTTTTTTGGTTTCTCATTTTCTCCCACATTAGTAACTGGCTGTGTATGCATGTCTCCAAATTAGGATGGAAACGTGGGGTTTGGGGATTGCCAGTTAATGGATAATATTGGATGTTCTGAGCTTTCCTTCAGGCTGATGATGTGATCTGATCTGACACTGTTCTTGGGGAGGCTTTGGAGATACAGGTTTTAAAATGTTACCACTGATAGAAGCTTAAAATACAGGGAAACCCCCTGTGAATTATGTCCTGATGTCACCACAGCTGTCTCTGTCACACCCTTAGACACCTCCTTTAAGTGGATGTGGTACTTTCCATGGAAAATTTAGGAGTTTGTATTTGAGAACTGATCCTCAGTAGAATTCTCTCCTATGAACCACATACGATCTTTATTCTTCTCCCAGAAACTCATGTCCAGATTCCTCAGTCTTTTGTTACAACTCCAGTACATTCTAAGACTCTAGATCCTGGATTGTTGCTGATTGCTGTTGTGCAGCTGTTCCAGTAAGTTCTTTTCTCTACTGACAACAATTCACCTCTCTGGCATTTGAACTATACAGGAGGAGGAGAAAAGGACAGGTCACTGTCTGCTTTTTGTAACAGTCAGCTGCTGACAGATTTGTCTTGGTTAGCAAGCTGGGTTTCAAGTTCCAAAATGCCTGTGACAGTGGCCAGAGTTAGAAAACTGGTAGCAGAACAGGGCTGAACCAGAAGCACATGCCAGACTAGTGAAGTCAGAATTCTTGGGGATGGCTGCAGCCTGTAAGTGTTCCCATTTATTACATTGTCAGTTTGATTGTAGTCCAAGTCACTCAGCTTTGTGCCAGATCCCCCAGCCAGAAAGGTCTTGTTTGCCTGATTTCCTAAGGATACAAATCTTCTGAGATCTCCCTGTCTCTGTATTTGTGTCTTTCAGTCCCCTGGCAATTTCTTGGGCCAGTTTCAATCAGATGAGATACAGGGGTGGCTGGTTTAAGGATTTGAAGTTGTGTTTTGTGAAAATGCACAGCTGTGTGGAGAGAGATACCACAGAAAAGCTCTGTAAGGGTGCAGTAGGAGTGGAAAGGCTGTAGTAGGAGTTCAGTTGGATACTGAGCATCCCCTTGGAAAGTGTTCTTACCCATGTTCCTCAGGGAATTTGTCTTACACACAGGAGAATCTAACCACAAGATAAAAAAGGAAGACGGGTCTCCTTTACTGCTTACTGAAGATCTCATTTCACTTTGCCTAACTGATTAACTGGTGCCATAAATGTCTTACATAACCCATCAGATAAAGCCCTACTATGGCTTTCTGCCAGCTGTGGACATGAGAGGACAGAGTTGTAGTTTTCCTTCTTGGTGCACCTAATAGCCCCAAAACAGCTGAATGAAATGGCAATTCAAAGTCATCTTCAAGCTGTGGTCCAGGGCAGCTGCTCTTCAGTAAGGCAGAGAAACATGGTCAAAGAAATCACTGCAGCTTTTTCTTAAAGGTCATGGCACGTATTTTCATGGATGCAAGCTAACAAAAAAAAACAGGGAGAACTGAAAGCAGTGCTTGAACAGACAAAAATTAGTCTCATTTTCATTTTGGCTGGAAATTAAAACTAGCATGGTGACACTACACAGGATGGTCTTCAAAATCCCCTTTTCAGAATATTTAGCTGGACTTGGATCAAAACACAGTAGATGGAGACATTTTCACAGACTGGCAGACTGGGACTCTCCAGGCTGGAATTATCCAGCCAGTTTTAGTCAGAGGAACTGGCTTTCTATCTCCAAGTGGGAGACAATGCCTTAAAATGCTGCTTTTTCTTCTTTTTTTTTTTTTTTCCCCACCCACCACAGTTTTAATTAGGTTGTGTTTCAAAGAAAAGAATGGAAAAAAGTGCTGCTGATTTTTCTACATTCAAATAATAATCAAGAAAATGCTGTTTAATGAGTTTCTTTTCTCTGTATAAGTTGACATAATAATTTATATACATCAACAGGAAAACAGTGCATATGCAAGTCCTGTCATGAAGAGTTCCCATCTGAGCAACTTCTGCTAGGGGGAAGAAACTTTGACTTCCATGCTCCCTTCATTCCTTCTTCCCTATTTCCATTGCTTGCATGGAATGTAATTGTTTTGGTTCATATTTTCTTTACAAAAATAAGGCTTTAAAAGCTGCTGTTCGCTATTAGTATTTTACAAAAGCAAAGTGCAAACCCCATCACCAGCATAAAAGCTACTGAGGTTTTAATGAAATAAAAGGAAAGTTGAAAGAGCAAACTCAGTTTCAAAGGTGAAATTGATAATGTTTATTGTTAAGTTGGGAGGAATGTCAGACGGAAGAATATATTTTAAACAAACAGCATGTATTTCTTGTCTAAAAGAACCAGATCTGTTCCACTGGGATTCAAGTGGACAGTTTTTGTACTACTGAGTAACCTTATCCATAGTTATTTACTACAGCTTCTTTCTTAGGATTATTTGGCCACCATCAGGTGAAAGACAGTGAATTGAACATATCAATCAACTCCAGTTCCAAAGTTCTTCTGTGAGGTTCTTGGCAATTCATTCAGCTTCATTCAGTATTGAATTTACTGTGTCTGGACCTTCAATTCTTAGATCACATCCAAGCAAGAGAGAGCCACCATCTACTCTTTCTCTGATGTTGAGGATCACTTTGGGAACAGAGTGATGCTCATTTCCAGCTGCCTGTCTCCTCCTCCTGGAATAATTGCCAGACAGATCTTAAATTTTGCCTTGCATGCAGTACCAGGCAGTTAAACAAACATGTTGCACAAGACCAGAATGCAGTGGCTAGGTTAATTTTGTGCTTCTTTCTTGATTTCCAATATTTTCAATTCTTCTGGTTCCCATTGGTGTGACCTTTATTTACTGACTCCCACTGTGTCATGAACTTAATGCCTTTGGATGGAGGCTGAGGCCTGAGCTGAGAGAGGAGATATTGGCAGCCCTTAAGCTTTGAGGTGCTTGTTCATTAGAGTTCATCAGTTTGGGGACTCCTTGCTGTTTTGGAAGAGAGGAACAGAAAAAAGAGACCATAAATGCTGCTGGACTGAATAAAAGGTGCTGTTATTGGGAAAAGGAAAAAAAAAAAAATCAACCTACCACAGAAGCAAAGAGGTAAGAGCTCTAGAGAGGCAGGAGTTGTCAAAAAGCCTTCCCCATCAAACAGACTTCAGAGAACCGTAGCAGACGGATTTTCAGTACCAGTCAAATGTAAGAGTGTAGGAAGTTGACATGCTGTCCCTTGGAGAGCTGAGGTATTGACAAAAGACATGCAAACTTGAAAAATGTACATTTGTGGAAAAATCCATCCTGACAAGTGACTGCACTTAAGTCGCCAAATGGACTTCACCCCTGGGATGAAACTCAATTATTGTTGCACATCCAATGAATCCATCCATGGAGAAAGCACATGGCCAATAAAAGGGAACCGTTCAGTAATCAGATCTTTCAAAAACTATTTAGCTCTTTGCCACTGAGTCCCTGCTCTAAGTGACGTGTGCTTCCCTGCAAACCTGCTTGGCTCCTCCACTGGCTGGTGAGGAGTGCTGAGCCACTGGGAACTCTTCTGCAGCACAAACACATCCTGCAAGAGCCACTCAAAATCATTTCTGTAACCCTTCTGAGTTGTCTGACATCAAAGCTTTTTCAATTTCAGCTTGTATTTAGTGCACATGAAGGATGCTTTGGTTTGGAGATATTTTTACAATCCTATGAGTAGAAGCTATTTATTGCCTAAAGGATTGTGTTAAATGGTTTAACCCAGTCAAGGCTCCACTAAGTAAGGAGCTTGCAAGCTGCAGTCATTAAGACAGTCTTTCATTTTGAGTGAGGCAGTGTCTTGTGTGCATCTGCTGCTCTGAGTTTATCTTTCCATACCAATATTTACTACGTACCATCTCTCTTCTTTTGAGATTACATGATAATTGCACAATCTGTGTACTTTTTATTTGCCATCTTCTTGATTTCAGTAGGTCCACAGTTATTATCATGAGTAAATCTCTCTTAGCAAGAAGTCTATTTTGGGTAATTTTTATTTTCTGATTCACAAATGAAAGCCAGCTCCACTACTGGCCTCAAAGCCATTTGTTTTGGGATGCACCTGCACACATATTGTTTCATAACAAAAACATCTTTGTGAAACTGAAACACTGCAACTGTTGTTTGGGGAAAACAGGCAACAGTGGCTGACAACAGATGCTTTTAAGAACATGTGTATTATGTGCAAGTGTTTCATAAGTTTACTTAGTTGCCATGGCCAGATTTGAAACCTTTGCCTCTTTTACCAGCCATCTAGTTCACTGCTGTGTCTGTCTGTTCTCACAGATCTGTCATTGTGATTTTTTGAAGATTATGTTCTCTAGAATAAATTGAATATTCAGTTTTTTATGACAATTCAGAATACAGTTTCCCTCAGATATGTGAAATTCCAGCACCAACACTGTGTGCCCACATTTATGTGACATGAACACAGACATCTGCCCTTTCACCTATCAATAAGAGGAAAAATGTCCTGGTGACAAAGCTGCACAATTTTTTGTATTCATTTATTTTTTACTCCCATTGTTTCAACCATTTCATAATGTCTGCCTTTCTCTTTCTCTTTACAAGCTGGCAGTTTGGTCTTGGAACATTCTCTGGGCTGCCAAGCAGCAAGCTTCTCCTTATTCAGATTTTCAGGGAAAAATGTTGCACATCTGTTTACACTGTCACCCTGACATAAGTTTGAGCCCACTCTCCAGAGTTATCAGGCATTATTATGTCAAGCACCAGCGTTGAAGGAGCATCAGCCATCAAGTCTTGCATCATCCCAGCCTGAGAGAAAACTGTTCATCACAATTTTATTCATATGCTATGAGTGGATATGAACAGGGCACTGTATTTAACTCTTGTTTCAGCCAAAGACTGTTAAATATTTCTAGCAATGACATTAGCAGTTTTACCTCAACAAGCAAAAAATCCACATTCTTTGAAGAATCTCCTTGGGGAATTGAAAAATAAAACTGCCTTCAAACCCAGTAACACGTTTTCATAAAAGCACCCCATATTTGTTTCATATTTATGGCAAATCTTCATCACACTCAAAGTCTATCCAGCAGTGTTTTCTCTATCTAACATTCTTTTCAGCATTTGTCTTTGCTGATACAGTGACTCAGCACAACATGAGCATGGTATGCAAGTCTACCATTAGGCAAATATTTCTCATTGTTTGCAGAATCCCTAGAATTCAGCAGAGGAATAGACTGGTATTTGAGCCAAGAAACATCTGAATGTCATGTAAAGTTCAGTTAATTATTTTCTAAATAGTCACCAGCACTGCTCTAGCTTAGAGTAGAGTTCAACTGGTATTGTTGTGATCACACTGGAGCCTTTCAGAGGGGGGGGGAATGTTTGCTTTCATTTTGGCCTGCCTGGTTCCACATTGTGACAGAGCCATTTCACTAAAGGATGCATTCACAAAAAACTTTGGAAAACCATGGCTGTGGTCTTTTCAAAATTGCACCATTGTGCTTCCAGGGAATCAGCTTAGTCTGATTAGCACTGCACATATTCCACATGCCCCTCAGCCAGGAGCACAGCTGTGGCCATGGCAAAATTCAAGTGAATGTGAATTCAAGTCGCTGTAATCTGTATCTGTGTTGCACCACAAAATAAAGAGGAAGCATTTTTGAGTGTTTAGGTTCAGCTCTACAGGGCTGGAGCTTTCTGGCTCTGCTCTGGGCTCCCTGACCTGTTCTGGCAGTGCTGAAGGGATTGGGAGCTGATGATAAAAGGGTTGCTCTAGCAGCAGTGACTCAACACTAGTGAGCAACCTCTGAACACATCTCAGCAGGAGTCCTCCAACGTCAGAGGTTCCAAAGGTAGCGAAAAATCACCTGATTTGCAGTTCATACTCCAAATCTTGGCTTCTACAAAATAAGTTAGGAGATCTGACTTTGTTCTATTCCAAAACTCTGGAAAGCAACATGAGGAGCATGGGAACACAACCTTGCTCAGGTTTACAAAGGTATTTAAACATACAAAGATGCAGACAGACACCTAATAGGATTTATAAAAGTGCCTAAGGGAGTTTGGGACCTAATTCCCATTGGCTGTCAATGGGAATTAGATGTGTAATCTACTTAGGCAATTTGAAAATCCCACTGGCTGCATCTTTTCATGGCTAAGTACCATCACAAGCCTTAGCCTTAATGAATAGAATTATTATTATACTTGGTTTCATTTCCTTAAACTCTGATCTTGGTATGAAGGCTCAGTGAAAAACTGCTTGAATCCAAGTGTAGATGTGTGCTGTGGATATGAAGTGTCAGGAAGGAATAACTGAGCTGCTGAAACCATCTTCATATCACCACTGCATCTTCAACCAGCCCAGAGAGCTCCCAAAGGGTCATGTATTTGTCAGCTTGGCTTTAATATGTGTCATGTAAAAAATGCAAGTGACTTGATAAAGAAAAATTCTGCTCACTCCCAGCAAAGTAATAAAGAAAACAAAATCAAAAGTGCCCCCAGAGGCTGTGACTAGCCAGTTGAAAGGGTTTCATTTTTCCTGCAAGGAACGACATTGGAATCCTCTTACCACTCCATGGACTGAATTAAGTCCCATCTGGTGCTGGAGAGAACTTACAGCTTTGGGCAGTACAAGGAGTCTTTGGTTACCCTCTTTTGCTCAGGCAACCCAGACACAAGCTGCAGTGCAGAGTTTAAGCCAACAACACTCTCTTCATTTCCCTTTTTCTTGTCAGGCTTGAACTCAAACAATAACCAGAATTTCCCTATCCATACAGCTTTACAAAATCTGTGAAAAACTTGATTTCCCTGGATTTGTACATGGTGTACTTTTCATTAAACCCAACTTGAACTTCTTGTAGTTGTTTATCCACTTAACTTTACATGCTTAGAGTTGTGTTGTGCAAATCAGCCAGCATACAAAAGAGTCAGAATGACATGTTGGGATAGGAAAGTGTTGGGATGGGTTTCTATACAGTCTGAAGCTGCAAAAAGTTACTAATTATTTACAGGGCTTCAATAAATGTCTATGAACAAAATGATGTGGTTGAAATGCTGTTTGAGCTTGGTGGAATTTGAAAATACTGTTTGTATTTTTTTGTATTTGTAAGAATAATTTGACACTGAAAACTTTAACAACCAAAACTCTTTTAAAAATGTTACATGTATTGCTGGGTGAGACCTCACTGGGAGTCAGATGATGCTGGGAGTTGGGGAGGAGCGTTGATGTGCTGGAGGGCAGGAAGGCTCTGCAGACAGATCTGGACAGGTTGCATTGGTGGTTCAAGGCCAATGGTGTGAGGTTCAACAAGGCCAAATGCTGGGTCCTGCACTTTGGCCCCTTGAAGTGCTCCAGGCTTGAGGCAGAGCAGCTGAAAAGTGTCCCAGTGGGAAAGGACCTGGAAGTGCTGATGAACAGCAGCTTGTCCCCAGGTGTGCCCATGGGGACAAGAAGGCCAATGGCACCTGGCCTCTATCAAAAATAGTGTGGCCAGCAGTGCTGGGGAGGGGATTATCCCTCTGTACTGGGTACACCTTGAGTCTTGTGCACAGGTCTGGACCCTTCAATTCAGGAAGGACATCGAGGTGCTCGAGTGTGTCCAGAGAAGGGCAGTGGAGTTGGGGAAGGATCTGAAGAATAAGGCTGAGGCTGAGGGAGCTGCTGGGGCTCAGCCTGGACAAAAAGGAGGTGCAGGGGGGACCTTATTTCTCTCTAAAACTCCCTGACAGGAGGGTGTACCTGGGTGGGGGTTGGCCTCTTCTTCTAGAAAACTAGTGACAGGACAAGGGGAAATCACCTCAAGCTGTGCCAGGGGAGGTTCAAGTTGGACACCAAGAAGAATTTCTTCATGGTAAAGGTTGTTAAGCATTGGAACAGACTGTCTAGAAAAGCAGTGGAACCACCATTCCTTGAAGTGTTGAAGGAATGCCTGGATTCAGGGCTCTGGTCTGGTTGACAGGGTGGGGATTGATCACAGGTTGGACTCAATGATCTTGGGGGTCTTTTCCAACCTTAGGGATTCTGTGATTCTTAGCAGAATTTCTTGATTCTTGATTTCTTTATTTTCTCTTAGCAAGAGTTCTTACTCTTCTGGAACATCTGCACATGCACAGAGCTGAGCAGTCAATTTGCTGCAGCATGGTCTCACTTGAGGCTCAGCTTGGTTTTTTGAATCAGACAGAAAAGGTCACACACTGAATGTGTCTGTAATGCCCACTGTCACAGTTCAAGACAAGGGAAGAATGTCTCGTGGAAATGGGTCAGTGCCCAGGTGCAGTCAGCACTGGGATCCAGGAGTGAACTGGCACTAGGAACCCACACAAACCTTGGCTGTGGTCAGCTGAATTCAGTTTAACTGCAGACAGCAACAGCCTGCTGAAATCTTGCCACAGCTAGAATTTCTTCCCAGCACACCCATTGCTGAGCAACAATGTGTGTCCTTTTCCAGAGAATGGGATCAGCCCAGACTGGCTCTTGAGAAACACACCAGCTGCACTTGAGAGAGCACTGGGATGAATGTTCAAGGAGCTGTGCAGCCCAGCAGAACCCTGGGACTCCATAGCTCAGGGCACTTAGGCAGTGTAATCCCCCATGTGAAAGAGACACCCTCTGCCCGAGGCACTGGCATTGAGGTGCAAGGGGGATACAGCATTACAGGGAGGAGAGGGGATTTCTGTGTTGAGAAGCCAACTGATCAGGAATGAGGACAGTCAGCTTTTTTTTTTTTTTTTTTCTAGTAAGTCGATTTGATGCTAATGAACTGGAGGCGCATTAGGACTAACTGCTTCCTGGCACAGACTACACAGACATTGTGCAAGATTCCTTTCAGCTCAGCTTTGCTGACATGTTTGGTTCTGACCTCAAATATCTCAAGTTTTTCCAGTTCTGACCCTCTGCAAGTGAAAAGGCCTCTGTCAGTGTACTTGTGCCAAAATACCTGGGGAGCCGGGGCAGACTGGAAAGACTGGGTTGTTCTGCCTGTGATCTCAGGCAGGGGGTTGAACTGCTCTGCAGCTCTGGGAGCCCACTCTGCACAAGGAAGAGGCATCAGGTGGGATGTGGAGAGTTGGTTCCAGTGGGATGAGTGAGCACACTGACAGCCAGCAGGCAAATGGCTCAGTTCCTTATTTCCAGTGGAAAATATTTCAATTACAGTTTTTTGTTTCATTAACATTTTTCTTAGATCCTTTTGCATTTTCTGTATAAAAGGAAATTATCCTTGGCATAATAATGGGTGAATATTGTCATGAAAAAGCCAGTTCCCACTAAATGCCCCCTGCTCCTCCAGTAGACATTTTCCAACAAAAGGCTCTGAAATTTCAGCTGTCCTTGTATGTGCTCCAGATGAGTTTTGCTTGGAATGGTTCATGTTCATTCCAGTCTCTGCGTGTTCTGTTTTCAGTGTTAGTCTGATTCAGCATCCCTTGACAAGAACAAACATCATCCTGTGGCTCCATCAAGACTGAGCTGTACTCACATCACAGAGGAGATACAGGTTCTAGTTCTATCTCATCTCTTCCCCTCCTGATAATGATCACAGCAATGATTTTCACTCTACCTGACTTTTGCCTGTCTTGACTGGCAAGCTAGAGAACCAATTCTCCTGCCTCACAAGACGTTTATAAACCTTTCTCTGAATATACCTCTTAAATGCCGCACTTGGGATATTTCCTAAATTATTTTATTATTTTTAAATCTACTTCCTCCTTTAATTGGTGAGAGAAAATTAGCTAACAGTTGAGGAAACCTGTGTGTACAGTTTTATTTCCCTGTGTTTTCTCGGTTCTGAATTTTTCTTCATCTTTTTATTTGGAAAATATCCTTGAAAAAGTGTTTATTTGCTGACCCAGTCCCAGGGAAGGATCTGTGTCTTTGTGAGAATGTGGGCATGCATGTGAAGAGAGTAGGATGGACACGAAACATCTCTCTTCCTTGGCTCTGCAGTTTGAACCAACAACTGAAACATTTGTTACTGTGTTTGGGAAAAATTTGGCATTCCATTAACACAATAATTATTTTATAAACTTGCTTACCTGTAGCTGTCCACAGGTCTTGAATCCACTGCTGGATAGGTTGAGGGGGAGTTTGATAACATTGAGAGTTCTGCTTTGTCTTTGATCTCTGTGTGGCCTTCTGTAATTATCAATTTTACTCACTATTTCTTGATCATCTTTGCTCTCTTAAAACACTGCAATGATTTTAATATTTTTTACTCAGATTAATCTGAGAGAAAATTTAGTTCTGTTTGGAGAAGGGAGCACCGAGAAGCTTTACAAGGTCTGATGTTCAGTAGTTTTTAACTGCTGGGGCTCTTCCCAGCAGCTGAAGGGCTGTGTAACATAGAGAGGACTTCACTCAAGTCAAGCACAAGGGGCCTGGGATTCATCTGAAAGTCTATTTTTGACTAGCTGGATTTAGCTGGTCAAAATTTACACAGCTGTGAACAAATGAAGCTGTGCTGGTAGAAGATGTTGCTGTTCCCAGGAGATCATCATCATCTACCATGGCAGGGGTTACTGCCCCAGCCCTTCTACCAGTGAAATACCCCATGGGTGATCCTGAATTCAGGCAGTACCGGATGGATGGATGGATGGATGGATGGATGGATGGATGGATAGATGGGCTAATCCAAATGATTCTGCAGGAAGCAAACTACAGCACACTCACATGAGCCTGGTGTATCAGTATGTTTAAAGAGGGAAAGGTGCTGCAGCCTGGTAGGCAGGTCATTGTCACATAGCTGGACTCACAGTGGCACAACTACAGTGGGAAGAGGAAATCTCTCCCTGGCTTAAGCCATAACAAACCTTCCTCACTCTGGCTGTGTCACAGAACAGAACTGGTGGAAGTGTGTCTCAGTCGATGCACACAAAATGTTTAGTGCTCATTCCACCCAGCCGAGTACAATGGAAGTACAAATCCTAGAGACAGAAAAAAATTGTATTTTTTGAGAAAATGGCAGAGTTTGACCAAAGATCAGATAGTGACATGGAAATCAGCCAGAATGAGAACTGATTATTTTTAGTA
This sequence comes from Pyrgilauda ruficollis, assembly GCF_017590135.1. Lineage (NCBI taxonomy): Eukaryota > Metazoa > Chordata > Aves > Passeriformes > Passeridae > Pyrgilauda > Pyrgilauda ruficollis. The sequence continues at coordinate 6,569,493 of NW_024527377.1, forward strand.
GGCAGCTCTATTTTGAACTGCTGTTCTATCTAGGTTGTTGTAGCCTTGGAGTCATTCCTCCTAAACACACAGTGAAGGTTGCTCTTGAAGAATGAGGGTGGAAAGGGATTAATCAGTTCTCCCAGCAAACATAACATGGTACAGAAGAGAGGAAGGATTTGTCAGGCTTTAAAGTACCCCAAAATTGGCAGCAGTAACAAAAAAAAGCTTTAAACTGATGGGCAAATATGGAAAGCAAACATATTTGCTCTGCTGAGCAGGGACAAATAGTATCTAGATAATCTAAGAGAAAGATTTCACTTTTGCCTAATCCTCATGGCATTTCCAGCCCAAAGATTTCTGGGAATCTGGTGGAGCCCAAACCACATGACATTTCTAGCCAGCTTTGCTGACCAAGGACTTTGGGATCAGTGCTGAACTTTGGACGATTAGTCAAAATGAAATGCTTTGGGCTTAGCTATTAACAGTGTCTGTCTGGAGCTCTGTGCTGTGAGTGGAGCACCAATCATCTCCATGAAATTCCAGGAAGTCTGACTAATGCCCATGTCTGTAGCAGACTCAACCATGACCATCAGACCTGGGGTCGAGATGTTTATTTTGTGCTTAACCCATTTTTAGGATCAGTGGGATTAGTGAAAGAAGCCACCAATCTAAATGGTACCCTGAAACATTGCTGCTACAGAAGTACCTGCTGTCATCTGCCCTCCACCCTGGGATTTACCAACTCCTGACTCCTCTTTTCTTACTCCACACCTTCAACATTGCTCCTTCCCCCCTTTTTCCCTCATTCCCAGCCCTGTGGAGTGAAGGCTGTGGCTTCATTTTGTTTTCTTCCAGATTTGAAATTGCAGCTCCTTCCTCCAGTTCCAGGGCCACCACTGAATCTGGGCATGGTCTGGGCTGTTGCTGTCCAGAGCTGCTCCACTGTTCCCGTGTTTGGCTTTCCAGCACCATGGGCTCTCTCACACAGCACAGAGCTCCTGCTCCGACCTGCAGGAGCTGGCTCATGCCTGGCAGGACTTGGGCTCTGTGGTGGGCAAAAGCAGCTGCAGCACTGGAGCCTGACTATCCTTGGAAGTACTGTAGCCAAGAGCTGCATTTTAGGGAGTGCCTATGGCTCAGGTGATGTGCAGTAACCTTTCTCTGGATGTCCTGGAGTGTGCTGTGCTTGTCTGGGCACCTGCCACAGATCCACAGAAGGGATCTTGGTGGGAGTTGCCAGAGTGAGTTGGATTCAGGCTCTCAGCCTTCAGCAGGCTCCAGAGTACTTGGCACGGGGGCAAGGCTCTCACAACAGCTGTGCCCCTTTGCTAATGGCTTGACAAATATGAGCATTTTTGCATTTGTCACAAAATCCCCAGGCCTGTCGCTTTCAAGTTTCTCAAGGCTTTAATTCCATGCCAGTATATTGGGCTGGGGGGAGAGAGAGAGAAGCAATGCTCCACAGATGTCCAAGGCTGGAACATCCTGAGAAGCATTAATCCTCTGAAGACAAATATTCCATGAAGAGAGAGATTTTAAATATGTGCTGCATTTCTACAAACACTTTAAGCTGGCATAAGCCAGCTCTGCAGCAACTTCTTTCAGAGGGCAGCTCACTATTCCCGTTCCTCTGCCTTCTCTTTCCTGGCCCAGTACTGCTCCTTTCCCCATGCTGGCACCAGCACACACATGATTATGAAATGAACCAGGCCAGGGAACTCTGCCAGCTTAAAACCAAACAATTTCCTTTTCCCCAGGTTAGTTTTGACCTGGATGAGTTCCCTGATCTGGTTCATTGTGGGGCCACAAGAACACTTGTGCTGGCACAAGGTAGGGAGCAGCAGAGGGAGTGAGGAGGAATGTGGGGAAGGAAGAGCCATTTCCTTCAGCAGCAGTGCTGGTTTATGCTGGCTTAGAGACTTGGTGTATCTGTGGTGTTAATTGCTGAAAATTATGTGCTCCAAACTGTGTGTCAGAGCTGAGAGATTTTCAGGGAAAAAAGCCTCACTCTCTTTTAAAATGGAACCTGATTTCTTAGGTTCTTCTTAGTTAAAATTTGGTGGATCAGAGTCAAAACCGAGACCATAATGTTATGTCAAATAATTGTCAGTCTACCTAGGCACGATAAAAAGGGAGATGGGGGCATGGGGCAGGGAAAAGCTGCTTCCAAAATTATACAGCAGATTAGGAACAGAGGCACAATGACCTGGCATGTCTCCTTGCAGCCTGGTTCCCACCAGTGGCTTCCCTGTCTCTCTGTATGGCAAAACCAAGTCAGTTGGCTGCCACACAGTACTCAGTTCTCATGTGCATTGATGGTGCACATTTATTATGTGTTTATTTAAATATCAAGGAGAATAAATCATCTGAGTGGCAGCTTGGTGAATGATTTGTCAGAAGTTGTCTCATTTATCCTAATAAAATGTGAACTAATTAATTTATCTCAGTGAAGCTTTCTCTGGATTTACAGTGGTGTAGCTGAAAGCAGGATTGGCCCCATGACTCTGTAGCAGCGTTAGTGAGTATTCTACTTCCAAATTTTACTTGTGCTCTACTGAGTTAATCTGATGCATCCATTAAATTTTGGGGCACAAATCTGCCTTTCATTTATAGCTGCAACCAACAAGAAGATACCAAAATCTGACCCATTAATGGAATAACTGACATCAGCAGAAGTTCTCTGTATTTGCTCCCCTGCACTTCCACTGGGTGAGGGACTCATTTCAACCCTGCTGGGCAGTGCTGAGGTCACTGTGGCTGCTCTGGCTTTACAAGGGGTTTTCTGATAGGGAGATGTGAGGTGTTCATTATGCTCCTCATGTATGTAATTCACACTGAATCAGCCTATCAGTTGGATTTTGAAGGTGAGGTTCTTGTGCATAAGAAATTCCCCTTTTTAAGAAAAAGCCCCTTAATTTTAGTTCTTTTCTTCCCCTTTTCTTTGGTTCCTTAGAATGTTATTGTTTTCAACTGAGAGGATAATTTATAGTGAATCTTGACCATATTCCAATACCTTTTCCCACCTGAGGAGAGATGTACATGAATTGATTTGCATATTTATTGAATGTATGCTCCTAGGATGGCCACACTGTGATGTCGTGTCTCATTTACAGCTTGTTCCTGCTGACTCTCCAGCTTGTTAAAGGAGAGCCACTGTAAAAAGAAAACAAGTGTTATATGGGGACTACAAACATAAAAGTGACTGAAGTATGGAGGGAAAGGGATAGATTGGCAGCCTGAAAATATAATAAACCACTAAAGCTTTATAGGGAGGCCTGCAGAGCTTGTTGTCTAATTACTTCTAGTGATGAAGAATGTCAATAATTATAATTTTCAAGCCTCTATGACGTTTACATTTGTAAATGCTTCAGAGACTGGCTTTAATAAAACCCACTGAGGCTTTTCTAAAGGAGCTCAGATGAGGCTTGCGATGCTACTTTTTACAAAAAGAATGGATTTTATGCATCTGTGCTCAGCCTGTTGGATGCCCACAGCCCATAGCCAGCACGTCCAGCCCGAGCCAGTCAAAGCAATGGGATGGTCTGGTCACACATTTATGACAGAGCCTGAGATGAGTGGTAGAAATAGCAATTCTTAGAGTGGGTTTGTTGGAGTGCGTTTGGCATCTCTCATTTTACAGGTATATCACTAATGAGAATTGAAGTGACCCCAGATGTTGGCAGTGGTAGAATTTCTGTGATAAGACAAGGTTAAAGGATTAGTAAATTCTCAGTTTCTAGAGGTTTTCTGTGATAAGTTTGAGTAATTTCACAACCCAACATTTTGATAGCCCTTTTAACTCAATGGAGATGATAAAAAAATTAAGATTATAAAAATAAGACAGAAATTAGGGTCATTTTAAAATGCCATGTGGTAAGGATCTCATCATTCCAGATTAATTTCCTATGCACTGTAATAATGTTGTCCTCACACTAGTCTTTGGCACTCAGATGGATTAAATTTTAGCATAAGTTATTAGAAACTATAAATAAGGTCTCAGTCTGATTAAAATCCTTTGGAGAAATGGAAAATAATAATCTGGAGGAAAAAAAATCACATCTTAATAACAATAGCAAATAAGATTAATTTGCAACAGCAGTGATACTTACACTGTTTTGTTTTAGTGTCAAACAAAATGTGTATATTTAAAGAAACTATGATAGCCAGGTGGTTTTTATACATAGCTATTATTCCTTATTTATGCTGGTACAGGTGAGAGTAGAACCTGATCCCAAATTTTGAAAGGCTTTCTGCATATTATATCACCTCACAAAAGTATTATTGTAAAATCTAGCATGTGAAAACTTTCACTGCAAGGAGGTATAAAAAGATTATTTTTGTTTCTTTTACACCTCCACAAATATTCTTCAATTTTTTAAACCAGAATGCCTATGAAGACATTATCCTTATTTTGGTTCCCCAACACCCAGAGAATAAGTATTGTTGTGGAGACAGGAAGAGATACTTCTTGTTTTACCAAAAAATGCTTAAAAATATTTTTAAAGGGCATGAGATGTTTTGTGTTAAATATTGCCAATGCTGAAAGATGCTGAAGGTTTCATTTGAACAGCTTGGTGCAAGGTTCCCTCTTTCAACAAGTCTGTGTCTCAAACTCTGTTGTGTAATGAAACCAGATGCCAACTATTTTGAAAAATAAACTGCCTAAGTTGGATTCCTGTTAAGCAATCAGCTTTAATCCTCTGGAGAAAGGGTGAGCAGCTTTGTTCCTCTTTGTTGAAGGCTGGGTTAACCTCCTTCATTTCTTGGGCTGTAATAACTTGGTTTTATAGAGAAAGCCTTCCATGTGCTTAAAGCTCTGCTTGGACACAGGGCACTTCCCAGCTCCCAGGACAGCTGGTTTGTGTGTTTGGATACCTCTTCAACCACCCAGCTCTGGCCTTTATCAGATTCTCAATACCACAGAAGAGCAGCTGCACTCGGAGAGCAGTTCCACAGTTACCCTGAGCTGAACTAAATCAGCACAATGCCCAGACCACTGGTCTTGCCCTCCTATCTCTGTTTGGAGACAGGTCTTTTGGAAAGGATCATTTGGAGCATGGTTCCACAACAGCCTAAGCTAGTCTGTGCTGGGACTGGCACAGCTTCTGGCTGTGCATTCTCTCCACATGCACTGTTGGATCAGAGTTCAAAAGTTAATGACTTTTTTCTTTTTGTAGTGTTAATTTTTTCTGCCACCTTCGTGACCTGAACTGGGTCATGCAGGAGAGAGTGCGCCTTTTCCTGTGCCAAGAACAAAATGAAATGTGCACAGGAGTTCAGTATCTATTAGGAGAGACCTTGACAAAGAGGCTATGAGACTGTCAGCAAGAGAAGCACGTCTGATGCACTCACTTGGGCTAGGACTTTCCTATTTTGGTTTTCCGGTATATTTGCAAACACACACTTATTTGCTTTTTTTGTTGTTTAAACACCTCTCTTGTCTGGGACAGGTCTGCTCCCTGCTCTGGCAGCTGACAATGCATTTCCTTCTGCAGAGAGTCCGCGCAGACTCCCCAGGGTTGCCAATACACAGAGAAGAGGGTTGCTAGAGGCACTTTCACACCTACTAATGGAAGAGTCATCAAAACTGGTCTCTGAGGGAAATGATTTCTCCTTGAAAGTGAAAAGAGTTAAATCATGGTGGGTGCTTCCTGACATGAAATTCAGCCCATGAGAGGAGACTGCTGGAGGGGAGGGAGTTGTCCCTTTTTAGGACTATACCCATCTTCTGAACACTCTCTCTCTGCTTGCTTCTTGTCTTACAAGAATATGCAAAAGATGACAAGTATCTTTTGCAAGACCTGCAGCTATTTACTACAGGATTTGTAGAGAAAAACAGTACAGCCTCCCTGTTTCCCCTTCAAACCCAGGACTGTGAAATTATTGCTGCAGCAAAAGAATTAAGGCTCTTGCTGGAATAGAAAAACTCACTCGTTTGCATGGAGTTACAGGCAGGACTTGGGTGATGGGCTAATACCCATCAACACATTTTTGATGTCACTGTGCTGTTCCCCTCTACTTGAGCTGACAGCTGATGGCAGGGCTTGGCTGCATCTCCCCTGCATTGAGAGGAGTTTGGATGTCAGATGCAGGGAGATGGAGCAAGCTTGAGCAGCCAGCCGTGAGCAGGGTGAAGCAGTGAGGAATGACTCTCTGCTCGGGGGCGTGAGGTGCCATTGCGAGCCTGACCTTTTGAATACAAAGCATTTGTCAGAAATCCAGAGAAAAACGAGCCAAACCAGTCAGGGTGGCTCTGCCTTTCTTTTAAGGGAAGCTCATGTATTTAAGCAGACACACCTACCCCCAGGCATGACCCAGACATTGTATGCAGGGATCTCTGATGATACTGGGGCCCCTTGTTAACTCCAGTTAGCAGGAGAAATAAACTTCACACCCTTGTGTGGGCTCTTTGTTCATTCCAGATGGAAGTCCAGTAACTCCCATTCTAGCCAGGGCAATTTGTAAAAGGGTAGCAAGATGTTAAAGGCACCATGACATGGGTGCAGGCAGCTCTACTAAGAGGTGTGTGAATCCTAAATATTCTGTCCTGCACCTTGGAGTTTCACTGCTCAATGTCTGCCATGCCTCTGTCAGAGGCTGACTCCCAACATTTCTGTGGCTCCCTGAGCCACCACTCTCCAATGCAGATCTCCCAAAATCTCATGCCTGGAGCTCTGGACTCCCATGACTGAGTCCCCCATGATCTCCCTGTGCAGCAGGGCCTCGCAGCCATGCAGGGCCTCTGCCTCACGCCTAGGTGGTCATGGTAGGAGCATGAGGATGTGAATGGCAGCTCAGGGTCAGGAGAGGGCCGTAGAATTTATGCACCCTGGAATCCCTGTCAGAGACACTTTTGTGCACCACAGCTGAGAGTTCTGTCCATCCAGATCTGGAGAGCTGATACACAACATCCCATGTGTGAGAGGTCACAGGCTGCTCTGTGTGGCAGAATGAGCAGGATGAACCCTCCTTACACTCCACCATTCCAAATATGCTTTTCCCAGGAGCATTTCTTCCCTCCTTTGTTAAATCTGCTTTAAGCTGCTGCAGAGCTGCACCCCCAGTAACCTCCCAGGGACTCTTGGAAACGTCCACAGGTTGCACGCCATGGAATAACACATCAGCACATTCCAGAGTCACTTTCAACTCTGCTCTCCTCCCTAAGCCATTCATGCACGCAAACTGTGGATTAAGGAAGGCAGAACTCCAGCTGGGAAGAACCTCCTCCTGTTCCCTGCTCCTTTCTGCAGCAGCAGACAGAACAATTGGCCGTCCGAGCGAACCTGGAGTCCCGCAGCGCTGCCCGAGCCGTGCGGGGTAAAGATCCAGCGGGGTGAGGAACCGGCGGAACGGAGAGCGAGCCCTGGCGTCGCTCCGTGCTCGGCCCTGACATCTAGTGGAACAATTCCTCTAAAGCACCTCAAGCCGAGCAGGAAAGATCAGGGTTTGCTTCCCTGCGAGGCTCGGTGGAGCAACCATTCGTCTGTATGATCGTTTCTTTTATTGCACGTAACGCTGCCAAAGGATTTGTTGCGGGAGAAAGGAGGAGGTCGCTACATGAACAAGAACGGACTTTGGGTAGTAGTTTTTACCTTTTCCTCCAAATCTGAACTTCTTTTTGCTGTCAGGTGGGAAGGTCTTTTCACTGCAGCAGTGACAAACATCAGTTTCACAGTTACTTCTTGATTAACACCATTAAATGAAAACCAACTGTGACACAATCCCAAGAGACCATAGGGTAAAACTGTCAGAGAGCTCATAATAAACCCTGTGAAAGATGCAAAATTGCTATGGGCTAAATTTTCCACCTGGCTTCTCAGAACACAGCTGTGCCACTTGTAAGTACCACTATTTGCACACACGACCCTTGCTCTGTTTTCGCAGGTGAGGAAGGAGCTATCTGTGCACGGAAACATTTTGTCTATATAAACCAGATTTTTCAACTGCTCAGCTGGAAGTGATGCACATAATTGTCTTTCATAAGGAAATGTATAAAAACCTCACTGCAGCTAAGAGGCCAAATGTGGTTTTTTGCTCTTGGAAAGTTGTGGAATGTTTGTGATGCACTTTGTGTAGGAGCTGGAAGCATTACGGTGACAGTGACGACAAAGATGACCAGCTGTTGTTGAGGTACAACAGGAATCTTTATTTATAAGATTTAGAGACTCTGCCTTTGTGGTGCTTGATCACCAGTACAGACAAATTGAGTTTCCCATGGCCAGACAGCCCTGCAAGGGGCTGGGTCTAAGGTTCATGCCTTCCCACATGCAAGTCAGATCTTTACAAAGGCCAAACCTCATTCTTTTACATTCTTCAAAGAGGGGCATAGAGAAAGGGGCAGGAATGCCTTAAATGGCCCCAGGAATTTCCACCCCCAGGTTGGATTACTCTTTAGAGATGTGCTTCAGTGCCTGGCCAAGTGACTGACTAACCCTGGGGAAAGTTACTGTCCATCATCTGACTCTGCCTGTGGGGCACACCTCACTTCATCTCTAATGCCAGCAGAGTTGGTTTCTAGGCTGTGCTGATTGTTGGCAACTTATTAAACTGCTTTGGGTTGCATGTCTGGACCTTAAAAGTCTGATCTGAGGCAGGCGAAGTAGAATCAGAGCCAAAGCTTTTGTACTCTTTCCATCTGCTGCTTGATTCTTCATCAAATTCAGGGCAGAGGCAGTGTCAGAGAGCTCCTGCAGAACAGAGGCATCTCTGCTGCTAATGTGCTGGGCAGTGCTTCTGTCTCAGGGCCAGGGCTTCTCCTGGTGGGTTTATTTAGAATTTGCACAGTTTGATCACTGCACAAGTCTTAAACAAGGAATTAATTGAGATTTTAATAAATGGTCACTGCATGCTAATTGAGTACCCACTTGATTATTTAAAGATATTATGTGAAGTTTGTGTAATTGGTTACATTGGTATTAAATTAGCATATAAAATCTCCTGCAACTCTCGTATGATTTAATGAGGCTGTTATCGTGCGTGAATAAAACGGTGATTGATGAGTGAAAACCTCTTTTCCGAGCACAGAGATTGTTTAATAAAGTCAGAAATATTTCTGACATGTACTGAGTTACTCATGTTATGCAGGTCACTTTTTGACAACAGAGTGACCCATGTGTATAATGAGGACTTTGGGATTGAAATGGATTCCTAACTAACCCAGCATGTGACTGGATTTGGACCTGCAGTCTCACAGCAGCCCATGAAAAAAAGAGAGGTCACTACTCTGTCCTGGCTGAACTCCTCTCTTTTTAATTGTCAAGCACTGAAATGAACTGAGCTGTATTTCAGGGTTCAAAAGAATAGAAAATATAAAAGGCAAGCAGTAATCGGGAAAAGGAGGATTTGAAGCTTCTTCTCACATTACTGTAAACCTGATGCCACTTCCATCTGACAGCTCAGAGTTGCCTCATTTGTGGTCTGTCTTGGGTGTCCTGAAACCCCAGCATCAGCCCAGGGACAGCCCAGCCAAACCCCCTTTCTTTTGGCTATAACTGCCATCTCCTATTGTTCTGGCAACTGAAAGGTGCAGCATCTTAAGAGAATCTTTGATGGCCATTACAGGAATTGTGGTGTGTTGCACTGATTTGGGGCCAGAGTATGTGCATAAAATGGCACCAGTAGAAGCATTTGAGCAAAGCCACTCCAGCAGTGTGGGGGAGAGGGAACGTTACCCGGCAATGAACTGCTTTGCTGGAATGTTTCGGGGTTCACTGGAAATTGGTGCAAGAAAGGACAGCCACATTGGCAGGAGCTGAGGGGTGTTTGCAGGGGTGTGGAGTCACTCCTGCTCCCGTGTTCCTGAGCTGATGGCAGGGTACTCAGCCGCATAAGGTGAAAATATGGATGCTAGGATTTGATGTAACTGAGCCCTGCTCTGCCTGTGTAGAAAGCAGATGTTCTCAAGTTTCCAGGTGTTGAGAAATGCCATGTCAAGCTCATGGAGAAGCTTGCCAGGTAGTTTAAAGAGTGTTAGTTTTCTCGTCTCCTGGGCACACTCCCAAGCCAGTGTTCGATGCCTGAAACAAGGCAGACAAACATCTGTCAAGACTGATGTAGACAGAGCTGCTCCTGCCTTGGGGCAGCCAGACAGTCTAGGTGATCTTTAGAGACCCTTTCCAGCCCTTATCTGAGACTAATTTCCTGAAGAAACAGGACCTGTACAGACTTTCTGCTTGTCTATCCTCCCTCTCTCCAACAGTTTTGGAGACAATTGGCCAATTTTAGACATGTGAAGAATGAAGGAGAATAGATGTCTAAGGTTGGGTGGCTGTGCATGTCCATGATTCCTAGGAATCATACTACTTGTGCTCACAGTGGGAAGGAAGCAGAAGATGTGCCCAGGTTGGTATTTTGTGTTGCCACTTTTCCATTCTGTGCTCTGGGCTCTGCAGCAGGATGAGTGTGCAGGATTCTGATGTCTGTGTGTGAACAGTCTGCCCAGGCCTAAAGATACAGGGACAAAATTTGAAAACAAGGTTCAATGCGTTCCCTCTAGAGGTCTGATTCCTTATCTCTTTCCCTCCTGCTCACTGGCTTGATTTTGCATGCTTATCTGTTACATCCTCTTCCTGCCCAATAAAAAGCCATTTTTGGAGGCGGATGTGCACGTGTGCCTGAGTGCTGACCTCTACAAAGCTTTTTAAATGTCCCAAGCTGCAAGCACACATTTAAATGACTATTGTTTGAGTCAGTATTCTTATTTATTTGCACTTATGGCAGAACCTACAACCTAGCAGACCTAATGATATCAGGAGTACTAGGGTGGCTGGTTTGCTTCTGACTGTGGGGGTTGTGTGGGGTGCAGCCAGATCATACTTCTTTCTGCCACAGAGCCTCCAGGCAGATTCTTGTCTGAGACTTGTGCTCAAACGTGTAAGGTCAAATCACAAGCTGTGCTTTTGATTATGCCAGAGTTCATTCCGAGGAGGAGCAAACTCAATTGTTGATTCTTCATCAAAAACTCTCCTCACCACAGCTCTCCAGCAGGCATCAGGGATGTGATTCCAAAGTGTCTCAGCCCAGAGAACCATGAGGAATATCAGGCACCAGTGTCTACAGAAAGGGTGATAGCCCAGAGCACTGTGACAGAGGACCACATTTCCCTGGGTGCACATGCAGAGCCTGCAGACAGGGCAGTAACGTGTGCCTGAGGGCAGACAACACCCATTTCCCTCTCTGCTGGGGCACTGTGTACGGTGGCAGCTGACAGGCAAACTGGAAACCACTGCCTGACAGGCAAAGCTGAGGGGGAAGCGAAAATGAGTACTAAGAGCAAGGTGTGACTCACTGAAAACACACTCCAGGCTGGGGCTGGATCTTGCTGCAAAGAGAGAAAACAAAGATGGTGAGAAATAAGGTAGAAACCACAAAGTGATGCAGTAGCTTGCTTAAGGTCACACAACAGGATGGTAGAAGAAGTTGAACTGAGCTTTCTTGGTGCCTGCTTTAGTGCTAGTTCAGCTCAGCTGCCTGCCTTCCAGCATGTTGTGACTGCAGAGCCCACAGTCACTTAGGCCTGTTATTATTTGTATGTCTGCTGAAGCAGGTTTCTGGATTTCACCCATGCTGGTCTATCCTCCTGGGAAGTCAAATGGAAATGCTGCAGCCTCTAACGATCTCATTCCCCTGCCAATGCACTGGAATCACAAGCGTTTGCCTTCGCTAAATATAGCGGAGAGGGACCTGTGGCTGATCTGTATTTCTCCCATTAGTGCTGTAGGTAGAACTGCACTTAATAGGAATTACACTAAATGGATATAGGAGACATGGGGATAATTGACCAAACTTGTCTTAAATGTGTTTGTGGAGAGAAAGAAGCCGCAAAATGACAGGCATTTTCCCCATTAGCCTCTCTAGAGAAGTTGCAGGCACTGTAGGCCAGATTCTCAGCTAGAGGGTTTTGCCACTGCCTTTTTGTCTTCCCTGGAATCAGGCTGATTTACCCCAGATGCAAACAGTTTATTGGAGTCGCCTGGAATATTAAATGTCTTAGGCTCGTGGAAAAGTGAGGAAAAGACATAACTACTACAACCACAGGTTTATTGTCATGAGTTTGAGCTTTTAAAATAGGAATAACTGAGCCTGCTGAATAGTAGAATTAAGGCCAATATGCCCACTGGTGTAAATGAGCATGCAGCTGTATGGCCAGAAACAGGATTCCACACATTATGCCAGGAAGTAATTTAACACTGAATGTATTATTTCCTTAATATACAATGCATGCAAGCTGACAGGCTCATTTACCAGAAGGCATATTTTAGTACCAGTACACCTGAAACTGCAGAATAGATATGTCTTTTGTCTTTCCTCTTCACAAACACAAAGCTGTTTATTTAAATGAAAGGGGACTTAATGCACCATTTATAGGTGTGCATTTTGTTCTGGTATTTGCATTCAACATCAATTCCCGTTTATTTTAAAGGAGGCAGTGGAAAGATTTGTAAATTATCCCCAGCCACTCTAAAAACCAGAGGTTGTGGGGGTTTTTTTCACAATCACCACTGGGGATTGTGCTACATGGTAACCTCCGTGTAATGGTTCTGGTCTCTGACCTCACCTCCAGTGATGTCTTCTGCCAACATCTCTTTATACCACTGCGTTTGTCTTCTGGTGACACATGAATTTCTCAGGCCTCAGAAAGATCTTCCTTTGAGGGAACATTGTACTGCAATGCACTGACATGCTTCATGGCTCTAATTCGGAAAAAAATCTTCAAGTTAAGTGTGCTACTAAGATTGAAGGAAGAAGCTTTATTTTTAAAAATTTTTCTAGCCAGCATAGTGACAGGCAAAAAAATAACATCCAGGGATGTTTTTTTCCCCCGATGTCATGCCAGTCTAATGATTCTAGGACCTGAGTCATGATTTTGGAATGCTCCATTGACTCCACTGGAAATTAAGCACTTCAGGTTGAAGTGCTTGCATAAGTCTTGTCTTGAGTAAGATTAGATTTATACTTATGTTTAAGTGCTTTGCTGAACAATTGCACAATTAAGTTAAATATGATTATTTTGTTTCCAGAGACAATCCCCTTTCACGAGTCTGCAGGAAACAGCTCCTGCAAATGCATTCATCCTTAGGAATGAACACAAATGCCTTGACCATGACTCAAATTAAAATAGAGCAGTTTATTTTAAAGAGAGGCTGGATTTTCATCTTTTCTAATGAAAAAAAAAGGAAACCTGATTAAACTCTTTACACTTATAAGTGCCCTACTTTCAAATCAGACCTGACACTAAGTAGGTTAGTGGGAGGGGAGCTTTAACAAATTTCCTTTAACAGAACTTGATGTGATCCTCTGACCTGAATTTTTAGGCTTAATCTGCTTTAAAGAACATGCTTGAACCTAAATCAACAGCAAAACTCACAAAAGAACTAAGCTGGTAATATAAAACAACAACAACAGCACCACAGTAATAACAACCCCCCAACAACAGAGCCCCAGCTTAGGACCGTGCACAGTCAGGCTGTGATGATTTAACTTGTGCACGTGTGTGTATGAGTGTGCTTGTGGGCTCTCATGTGCTTCTTTTCCTTATATATATTTTTTTTTTAAGGAAGAAAAGTGGCTATTGAAAGTGTTAAAGAAGCAAACCTGGGACTAAGCCCAATGCCACTGAAAGGGGCTTTTGATGATCCATCCCCTGAAAAACTACAGTCCTCCCATAAGTCATCAGATATGGTATTGCAAAGGCATTTAAATGTGAGGTCCTGTCAAGTTATGCGAAAGCCCCATGATATATGGCCCAGAGGAGTTTATCTTGCTCTGGGAAAAAAAGACCTTGGAACTGACACTTTATATTCCGAAGCCAATAAAAACATCTTAAAATAACGCCCCCTCCCTTCCTCAAAGAGCAACTGACAGTGAGAGAGAGAGCAGGGGTGGGAGAGCAGTGATCAGCAGTGATTCGGTTTCTGGGTCTGAGAACTTTGTTGTGGGCAGTGCAACTCTGATGATTTATAATTAACTCCAACATGAAGAAGAAAATGCCAGGCTTTCATAACAGCGCTACAAAAATAACCACATTCTCAGTGTTTGCAAAATTGGAAACAAATGTCCCAAGGAAAACAAGAGCTCTTTACAGCCCTCTCCATGCTTTGGAGCAAGGAAAATGCTGGAATTCAATCAGGACCACAGATGATGAGCCAATATCATTTGTCATGGGAAATTCATCTGGGTAAAACAGGATTGCTCCATTACCCTTCCATCACTCTAACAAATAACTGGATTGAAATCTCTTAAATTAAAAGCAGTTGAGACCTTTTCTCCTGTTTGGCAGAGAAATATTGTCATCCTCTGTACCCCAAGGACCTGAAAGTGAAAAGTGATAGACTAAAATATATACATTTCTTGCATTCAGCTGGTGACACAAGATTCCTGAGTTCTGGCTGATCACATGAGAGATCTTAGATAGCTGGAGTTGCTAAAAGACACCTGATGGTTTTAGGGTTTGGACCCAGCACATTCTGGTTTATGGGATTTTAAGTAGGGCATGTTATTTCAATTTAGCAAGATATTACTTTTAAAGACGGGAGTAATCCCAGTACAGCCAGTGGGGCTACCAGGCAGAGATGTAAAGTATCTTGCTGACTCAGGACCCGAATTAGACAAGTAGCAGTGGCATAAAGGCCCCCAGAGGATCACAGTGAAAATCCTGAACTGGGTCATGAGGAAATAGTAAAGATGAAAAGTTTCTCTAAGGAGGATTCATAAGGGAAGCCCCGAACAGATCATTGCTGGCTTCCATTATGTTAGTAGTACTCTTGTGCTAATGGATCTTCTTTCTTAAAAATTAATCTCCAGGGTCCTGGGATTTTAGAAACCTCTCTATTTCTGCATCTTTATCTATCTCTATCTCTATCTTTAAAAAACTTATAATTCTTAGAGTTGAAGGTTAAAGAAAAGCTGACATAATCATGACTCCTTTTTTCCCAAATGCCAGTGCCTGTCCATATGCACAGAGGAGCAGATACATTCAGAAAGGAACACAGAGCAAAATGTTCTTTTTGAATTCCTCTGTGAGTCCTTATTTTGTGGATCCTGAGGTGAGATGTGTCAGGGACATGCTCAGCACTCCACAGCTGAATCCTCGGGGGGCTCCCCCATTTTTATTGATATATTTCATGCTAACTACAACACAGAAAGTAGTCATGCCAAGCCTGATGACAGCCCCTGACCAGGAGCATTTACAGTATAAAAAACACAAATCAATAAAAGTCACTGCTACTACACAACAGAGCAAATGCAACACTAACCTGACAAAGGAAGACAAAAGCAAATGTGTAAAGAAAACATCCTCTCAATGTGTTTTTTATACTCCAGTGACTCTATAGGCAGCATTTATAACTACAGCCACCTATAAGCTGTCACTCCATTCCTGATAAGATGTATCCCTGTTTAAGATGACAGTTTCTTTATAGCTACTTGAAAGGAAAGCACTGTCATTCTCAGTCATTATTATTTTGGTCCAGACTTAACATTTTTCTATTTTTTTTTTCTTTTTGCTTTTCCTCCTCTGCTCCAGCTGAACTCCTGTCAAATGCACCCATTGGAAACAATAAGATAAACCACCTCTGTCATTTACTTCCAATGCAGGAAGTGTTAACTGAGCTCCCCGTTCATTAGCACTCCTGGCTTCCCGAGCAGCCATCCGCAGAGCTGCTGCAGGATTCACCAGCTACGAGCCTCTGAAACCTAATTCTGATTCATGAGCTGGAATCTCTCTGGCACAGCCCTTGTGGAGCTCGAAATCTAGCTGGTTTTTACCTGGCCTTGTGTGTGCCGAGCTAGTATTTGGCCATATGCAGAAGATTTTGCAGAAGCCACCTAAGGTCTTTTGCTGAAGAGGTCTTGCAGTGTGGGAGCTTGACAAGGTGGTTTTTGTGTGCTGTAATTTGGGGGCTGCTGTCAGACTTCTGCAAAACCTGACTAGTATTCTGTTTTCCTGGCTAGTACAAGTCTTGTTTTTTTGCTGAATATAATCAAACATCTCTCAAATTAACAGTAACCAGAGGCATGGGGTACTTTTTGATTTTATAAAAGAAAAACTTCACTTTTAGGTCTGTCTTACTCTGAAAGATATTTCTGTGTGGCAAGTGCACTAGAATTAGTCCACTGGAAAATATCCATTTAACAAAACTCAAATATTTTCACAAGTGTAACAGCTTCATCAATATTTATATGGGAAGATATTTCAAAATTCACTTACATAAGACTGAAATGCTTCATTTGATAAGAAAGGACCTTTAATTCCAAAAGGGTCAAAATGTTTCATTTCAATTTCAATATGATTTCTTATAATGTATGAATTAAATTAAAAGGAAATACAGTGTGAACACATTTTGACCTTTCTGACAGAAAACATGGTTATGCAGCATAAATGAGGACTGTTTCAACAGAAAGTTTGAAGTTTTTAGTTTTCTTCAAAATTCAGAATGAAACACAATTCAAAAATGTTGATTTTTCTTTTCACATTTTTATGTTTAGAACAATTTAAATTTTCTCCAAGAAAAGCAAGTGTTTATTATACTGACATCTCCATGGTCAAGATGTTACTACTACAGTTTTTCCTACAGATTAGGAACACAATTGTCTTTAAAAGAATATTAATATTGCATTTACTGGCATGTAGCCATATATGGGAATTCTTGAGAAAGCTCTATTTTAATAACTGGATTATAACTTTGGTGATAGTGAAAATCCTCGTAAACACTGTCTAAGAGTCAGGTAAGGAAAATATTATATTAATTTAATGGATAGATAACCTGCTGTACAAAATGGTCATTTCAGTGTCTGTGCCAGTATCACAAGTCCTGAGCAGGTGAAATTGGAGTGGATACTTGGCCGTGCAGCAGCTGACTGTGGACTCTGGCCAGCCAGCCTTTCCTTCTGCACGTCCCCAGAACTCACACATCAGCACTTGGAAAATTCTTTTATCTTCCCCAAATTTTTCTCGAGTACATTGTTGTGCAACACACTGACAGCTTCCAGTGCTTCTGTAACTACACATCAATGGGAGAGTTTTTGTCTGGGAGGAATTTGCTACGTTGAAGGAAAAATAAAGGAGGCTGTATTTCTTCTTCCTTTAGGATCCCACAGTGCATGGCATTTTTCTGGCAGTGGGATGGAGGATTGTCCATATTGCTGCAAAGTCCTTTCATGCACATGACTTCCAGTCCTGCTCCCCCAGGTGTCACTGATTTACTTCTATGTTTTCTAAACTGGTTAAAGCAGCACCTTCTAGCTGCTCCTCTCTCTGCTGAGCTACCAGTCCTAAAATCCCTCGTCCTGAAGAAGTGCTCCTCCTGGCACTTGTGGGATTTAACCAGCCCTAAGCCCTGGACAATTCTATGTATTAGCCAATTCTACTGTGAAGTGTGCTACAAACTATTGTAACCTCCTGTATGTATCTTTTGATTTTATACCTGTTTTTCCTAGATGAGAACTGTCCCATTTTTTATTCCCCTATGCAAAATTAATTCTTCTATTTTAGACCTTAGAGATTATTGCATTGAAGCATTAAGGGAGGAGCTTGGCTGTAAAAGACTATCCCAAAAATGCCAAGTAAAACTGGTCTTTGTTATGTGCCATTTCCGGACTCTGCAACATTTTAATAACAAATCCTGAAACCATATGACAGTAATATGGAGCATCTTTTTATGATAAACATAAGTAATGAGCCTTGTCAAAGAGACACGGGAATGAGTAACACATAGGGATCTCCATTCAAAGAAAAAGAAAGAATAACTGTTGGGAAAAAAAAAAAAAGACATTTTCCCAAATCTCTGCATATCGGTGGCCATAAAGCAATAAAATTCCAGGACACTGTGAGCTTAGGCACACAGAGAAGTAAATGGGAAAAAATGTTTGGGAAGACAATGCAACATTGTCTCATAATTTACAAACCCCTAATGATTTCCAAAGCTGGTATGCGAGATTTACCCTCCTTTTTTGGCATTCAAATTGACGCAGGGGCTTTTTCCTGCCAACTGGAACATTCTTTAGGTGTTTTTTTTCCTTTGCATGAAGTTTGTTGTGATCCCATGCTTGCTATTATTCATAAATTAATTTCTGGCATTGCAATAAATTCTAGGAAAACCAATAAACCACAAACGTACAGCTAATTCTTTGTAATTTTTCTTTCTTTCTCTCTTTTTTTTTTTTTTTGTTTGCCGAGGTGCTGGATCCACAGCAGGAATTTATGTTTCCAATTGTTCTTCCTAACTTGTCAAAGAAGTTTTATTGCAGTCGACAATCTTTATTGGGTCTGTTGGGCAGGGCCAGCTTCACAACATATCTTTGAGTGAGCCTGTGTAATACATGGAAACACATTTCCAGTGCCTGCTGAAACTGGGGCAGATCCCAAAACTCTGACTTGGTTTCTGCTCAGTCTTTACTATGAGATCAACAGGGTGGATTTTTTGTGTGGAAAAACTCATCCCTGAAAAAGTCATGGGGTTCTTAACTATTGCATGAGGTAAATGTTCACAGCTGCATTTAAATGGAATTTCAGGTCAGCAGGAATTTTCATTCCAGAAGTAGAAGGGGTTGCTTACCAAGGTGTGCATTTGTGTTTGCACATTGCCCATGTGTGCACTAAGTGCTTTGGGGCAGGAAGTGGTGCTTCTCACAGCAGCTGTACCAAGCAGGCTGACATGGGCCAGGCAACAGAAAAAAACATCATTAACAACGAGGGGAGAGCCTGTCACTTGCAGCTCATTCCCCAAGACAAAGGAAAATGTGTGTCTAGTCCATTAGGCAACTGAGATGTGAAAATAGCTCCATTTTTCTTGGTGTGATAATACAGATTTAGAGCCTCATTTCCATTAAAATTACTGGGTTGAAATGTCCACACCAGATCCTTATTATGATTAATCTATATACAGGCAGGTATGTACATATAGTAGATCTAACTCATCTCTGTCTCTTTTGGCTGAACTGGGTTCAGATTCAATTTCCTTTGGAAACAGCAGGCAGAGATTGTAAAGTCCTTCACTGCTTGAAGACTTTGTTCCAGAACTTAATGAAATTTAGGTGCCAACTTCCCACTGAAGTATTAGGAGTATCTAAGTGCACTGAGGAGCTGGGCATCCCAGCTGCAGCTCCAGGAAAACTTCAAGAACTTCAACTGCTTAAACATCACTGGAGATCGTAGGAGTTTTCTTGGCCATCTGGAAGCTGAGCTCCAGCACCTGCAAGTTTTTCTCTTTGAGGCTTTCATGCTACAGCTGGGGAAAGCTTGCATGAGCTGCCATGTCCTCCCCTTGAAAGCATGGAGGTTTCTTCAGGTTTGAGGGGCACTGTTGGCAAAAGAACAGATTTACAAACAGAAGGGATGAATGAACTCTCAGTATCCTTTTAAATGAGGAAAAGCCCTGCCCAAAGTTTTCTTATGTGAGCTGACCAGATTCAGTACTACAAGTACTACAGCAATTAGGAAAATCTTGCTTTTTGCCAACAGGGGATGATTAACAGAAAGTTGTTTGTTTTTTCTTGTAACCACTCTTTTTTCTGAGTGAGTCCTGTCAAGACTCAACCAGGTCTGCAACAGCACTTGGAATTGCCAGCATGCTAGGTGGTAATGCTAAGAGGCAAAACTCCTACAAAGTGTTTTTCTTGGAGTTCCTCACCTTTCTCACTAAAGTCAAGTGCACACAGGCAGGATGTTTGCACAGGTCTGTAGATCCCTTTCAGCTGCTGGTAAAGAATAGTAAATGATAAACAGTACTTGCTTATGACTTCCACAGCCCTGTGGGGTGACATGGGGAAGATGCTGCTGGAGGAACTGCTACCCAGGTTTTTCCTTCCAGCCCTGTGTGGTGTGTGGGCATGCTTGGGCTCTGCTCTGATCTGATTAGCTCTTTGATAACTACCATCTTCAGTCCCAGATCTTTGGATTCAGTGATGTGCCAGAGCTGTGGTCACTTAATTTCAGACATAACCCATAACCCATCAACTCCAGTACCATCCCTGTGTGCACTCCTGGCTTGCTCCAGAAGCAAAGGAGCCCAGTTTAGTGTCAATGCCTTTCCCTAAGGTCAAGTGGGGTCAAATTACACCACATGTGATGCTGTCAGGAGCTCGTGTGTGCTGGACTCATAGTTCAGCAGAACACAGTAATTTGTGGTATGAATATATATCTGAGCCTCTTGTCTGTTTTGGTTTTTGGGGGATGACAATGAAAGCTTTTGGAAGGAGATGCCACCTACGAATGGCTCTTGGGTAGTGTGGAAGAAATGGATGTGAGTGTGATATCAGGAAGATCAAGGAAAAAACCTCAGTTATGGATGAGGAGATGGATGGATGGAATGTGATACCAGGAAGATCAAGGAAAAAAAACTCAGTTATGGATGAGGAGACTGGGCAGATCACCTATCTCCTCACCAGGACCACTTGATATACATGCCCAGTTCTGGAAGAGAAACCTTCCTTTCCCCATCTTCCTCTAGTCCATTTCTTGTGCTCCTCAGCCTAAAGAGAACAAAATGTGATGTTATCCAGTTCACTGCAGGACTGTGAGCAGTGGACAGTCAGCTGTGGGTTGGCAAGAAATGATTAATTTTTACAGAACACTGCACCGCTCTTTTATAAAACATATTAGTGTTGTTATAAATCAATGAACATGGTTTATAATAGCAATGATGCCCTTGAAATCTGTTAATACTGCAGTCAGTGGTGGTTTGCCAGAGCATTTAGTGCCCTTGGTTTCACCTTGGGCTATTAACTAACAAATCGGTTATTAGCCGGTGGTAATGACCAATTTTCTAGGGATGATTGCTTAAATATTGCCCACCTTGAAAAGAGAATTATTGCTCAACTGAAAACGGAACCCTTATTTTCAACTCGACAGAGCTAATGATCTTATCTGATTTCTTTATCTTCCTCCACCTACTCGAAGGTGGTCCGAAACCGTATTACCAGAGAATGGCTTTGCCTTCTGCCTTCTGTGACTTGAGTCCAGGAAAAGTTCCATATTTAATATTTATTCCCTAAGCATCAGTGGATGAAGACAGATGGTAATGAAACCAGCGTTGCTGAAAGTGACCACAATGATAATAGATTCTTTATGATGTCCAGAAATTCTGGACTCTCAGTCTCGGCTTAAATGTAGCATGGCGCCAAGCCCGTCACCTTAAGCTTAGTATTCCTGTCATCTCCCTGACCTGTCTTTAGACCTGATGAGTGCAGGCTGCACTAAAGGCATCAATCTGTCTTTCTCCCCCTATAAATGTTTTAAATACCCAAAGCTGGTCACAAGTGACACATTCTGCAAGAAAACCTGTGTGAGGTGGGGGCTGGGAGGCAAAATATCTAGGGTAGAAAAGAAAAAAGAATCTTTACTCATTGGATGTATATGTTTGTTAACATGCTATACATTGGAAGGATATGCTTGTAGTTTGTGCTTTCTGCTTCTTGCAGTCATCTTCCTAAAGCAGCATGTTTTAGATATTTTTGGAATCATGAACCCAACCATTTTTTCAGAAGTGCAAACAACTACGTATGAATTTAGTCTATGGAGTGTGGAATTTTGGTTGTTAGCTTTTGAGGATCCCTTAGGACATACCTAGGTGAGGGAATGAAAGGGTTTTGACTAGAAGCTGAATTTCCCTCTCTTCTCAGGCTAATTCTGCTGCTAAATAAAACCTCTGCATTTCAGAAATGAAAACACCTAAGTGTGGTTTTAACCAGCAATAGTTTGGACCTTGTATGGATCGGGTGGGCTTGGAACAAGGAGTCAGAAGAAGAATTTGGGCAGCATGTGTGGGTCCTTGGATTCCTGGTGCCAGCAATGCTCTCTGGCAGCTCACACAAATTGTCCTGTAGGATGCAGTTCCTGCACCGTGATTCCTGCCCAGCTGCAGGGCCAGGCCCACCCATGGCAAGGTTAAAACAGAAGTCCATGATTTCCACAGGCATGGAGGGTATTGTATGCTCACCTCTCTCTTCCTCCATCAGGAATGTGTACATGAGAGTTTAAACCTGTGCTATGGCACCAGATGGACTCAGCTTCTCCCTGCCCAGAAGTCTCTCTCTCTTAAAAAAAAGAAAACCACCCCAGAAAACAAACAATAGTGTTCCATGCACAAGCAACGTATTTTTTATACCATCCTCTACTTTTATTTTGCTTCATTTATCTTACACCTGAAGGCTGTGCAGTTTGTGCTGTTATAATGGAACTTGTATATGGAACTCAGCTCAGGAAAATTAATGGCAAAAGTCCCCGAGTCCTAAAAGTTGAGATGCACATGGCAAATATTTGAGGAGGGATGGAAATGAATTCTTAGCTAAAACTGGAAAAGCTTGTATAACTGTGGAGGAATTTGATATTATGTTGCTTCATTTTTTTTACAGCTGGACTTGATGATCTTTTCCAACCTAAATGATTCTATGATACTGTTCTATAAAATAACAACATTTTAATTGCTACAAAAATAGTGGAGCATGGGTGTAAGAAATTGTGTCTTACAGGGCAGCAATGGAAAATCAGGCCCACCTAGCAGGGGTTGAATTTTCTAAGATGCTGCTGGATAAATAAATAAATAGACTTTCTTTTTTTCTTACTTTCCAAACAAGAGCAACATGCAGTGCTCTTCATCTGTCTGAGACAGCAGGAACAGTCTGCTGGAGACATTGGGGAGCATCTTTCTTGCCTCCACTCTACGCTGCCAGTGTCAGGTTGCTGGTGCTGGGTCTTGTTGAGATTCCCAGTCCAACAGGAGTAAATAATGGATGTTGCACCAG
The DNA here is from genome assembly GCF_017590135.1 of Pyrgilauda ruficollis. Lineage (NCBI taxonomy): Eukaryota > Metazoa > Chordata > Aves > Passeriformes > Passeridae > Pyrgilauda > Pyrgilauda ruficollis. The sequence continues at coordinate 6,592,215 of NW_024527377.1, forward strand.
CTGGCTGGTTGGCCTGTAAAATTCTGTTTCTAAACACAGGATAAAAGAAGAGAAAAAAAATTACTTGCTCTCCTGTCCATATCCCCAATACTGCTTCAATCTAAAGTATATAATATAACTTTTACTTAGTAATGTTTTCAGAAGACTTTTCTGAGTGCATTAGGCCAAAGCATAGTCATTGTGTATGATAGGGCTCTGTATTTATATTTGTATTAGTTAAATTAGCTATGCTACTTCTTTGCACCAGCTAAAACACATGCATCCTGGTAACCATTAAGAATGTTCTAAAAATCCAGAATTAACAAACCAGAAGGGCTCTCTGGGGTGGGTTCAGGCAGGATATGAAGGGGAAAAAAGAGCTGTGTGGTCCCTCTCCAAAAGCTGACTGCTGTCACTCTGCCCTCACTGAGAGCTCAGAACCATTCCCACAGAGGGCAGCTTTATGCCAACACCAGCAGCATTGGAGCCACCCCTCCCTGAATATCTTAAGGACAGGCACTCAGGGAGAGACCCCTGAAGTGACTTCCTTGACCAGCTGGAAATACTTGAAGAATGCCTACATTTCAGAAAGTGAGTGCAGAACTCTGCTTGACTACTCACCGAATGATTTGAGCCCTCAGAATTAAAGTCTTGTGATCACCAGGTCTTTTGAAAAGCCTGGTGACTGTTGTGCTGTCAAACTTTTGAGGAACTGTATGAAACAGGTAAAGCTCAACAATAATTAGGTCTTTGCTTTCAAGACAGAACATGAAGTCTCAAGAGAGGCACTAAAATTTAGCATGACGAAGTGCAGAACAAATTAAATCATTATGCAGTTGAAATTCCCTTCTTTCAGTAACCCACACTATAGACAAGTGCACCTTAATTTGCAAAATTTATTGCCATCAGCAATTGCAACCAGCAATATTGCCATAGTCTCAAGAAACGGTGATTTTATTTCTGCTTTCAGCTACCTTCTTGCAAGTCTTTATGACACTTTCTATGTGTCCCAGACCACAAAGAACAAATTAGTCCAGTAGGCCAGTAGAGAAAAGGTTAACTGTGTTCCTCTGGGGAGAAAGTCTGCTCACAGCTGAGAAGAGGGGTAGGGCAGCTGTAGGGCCTTATCTGCCCTATGCAGGTATGAATCTTTGTGGAAGAAACAGCTTAAAAAAGAAATGAAGAAAAGGGGTCAGGGGCTTTGTCAGAACTCTTACCATGGCAAGGGTTTTATTTCTGTTTCTGGTTTTACTTGCCTTTCCTCAAGGCATCTCTAAGATGCTTTTAACAGGTAGGATAATTTCCTTTTACAAGCATTAGGGGCTGTGATTTGGGTACTCTGTAGCTGTGTTCTTCTGAGAGACCTCTACAGAGCACAGAGAGGGAATTTCCCCTAATTCTTTTTGATCTGGAGGTTGGCTGCATTTGCCTAGGGATTCTAGGTAGGTAGAAGCTCTTATCCAGAGGCAGGTTGACTTCTGAGGGGCCACGGGCTGCAGTAACTTCTGCGTGAGATCAGCAGGCTTGGAGATTTCTGGAAGTGTCTGGATTGCTGTATGGGGTGCAAACACCACACATGCAGTGAGGCTGTCCAAGAAATCCTGGACAGATGGTATTCTGTGATGTGGTATGTTCTCCATTACTGGAAACTTTTCTATTGCAATTGGATGGATTTCTGAAAGATAGTTGAATTCATCTGGAGCTATTGGACTCAGTGTGGAATTTAATTTAGAGAAGCCCTATGGCCTATGTTGCTCAGGAGATTAGATTGGGTGATCAGTAGTACCTTCTGGCCTAAAATCACAACTGCCTAAACCTCTAATATATCTAGTTAAAAGCTGGGTTTGGCTTTTACAATGGCCAGGTTGCCCTCAGCAGCATGAAATTTTCTAAGCCTCACACTAGAAAGGACTGCCAAAACCTTCTGCTACAAGGAGCACAGGCATGTACGCAGTGTGCTATACGTCTGCTCTGTATATTTGTGGTGAGCAAAATATAAATCTTTCCAGTAAAACAACTCACAAGAAGTCTGTTTGCCAAGTTACTTTCCTCCTTGCCTGGGAATTTAAGGGAACTTTTTTCTTTTTTTTTTTTTTTTTTTTTTTTTTAATTGAGGAAACAATGGAATAGATTCTCTAGGTCTGACCCCTATTCTCCAAGGCATATGCTCCCAATGCCCTGGGTTTTGCACAGCTTCACAAGGGAAATCAGGAGCAAAAAGTTCAACTCTAGGGGCTTATCTGAGCAGGAAGTTAGTACAGAATAAGTTTGGGGCTATGTTTTAGGCACTGTAACTGTTCTGTGTTAAATCCCTGAGCGGATGTTCCTCTGTACCAAAGTGCCTTTGTGCAGTTTGGCTTGATCCACTTTCCAAGGGGATTAATTTAAACTACAGAAATGGTACCTGTGGCTTAGGAGTTCATGAAATGGCTACCATGGTTTAGATTTTAATCCTCATTTATTTATTGCTCCTTTGCTATATGGTCAGGTCTTTACTAGAGCAACATTGAGACTTTTCAGAGCAGCTGCAGAGAACCATATTGCAATTTTTCCTCTTTCAGAATGCTAGAAGAATGTTGATTCATTATTTTCTTTTAGTAGATAGTGAGATATTGCACTGTTTCCAGGCTTCTAAAAATCCTGCCTTGTGGGCAGCATCTACTGCAAACCTCTTGTCAAAGCAATACCTTGAAAGCATGAAGGATGATGAGCAAACCAAGCCTGAAACTGGATGGGAACATCCACCTGAACAACACTTGAAGGAAATATTCATAAGTCTGAACAAACAAATCTGTAATCATTCTGGTTTTAAACCCAGTAAATGTTAATTATAGCCATGTCAGGTGTATGGTCTGTCTTGAAGAAGTTCTGGCTTAAGCAGTGCAGGTGCAAAGTTGGGAAGGATCCCTACAATATCATGTTATGGGATGTGCTATTATAGCATGGAAGTTTTAGGTGCAAATGACCTATTAGATGGAATTTTCTCCAACAATTTGTAAAGTTATTCCTTCTGGCATTTTACACATTGATTTATCTCTACTTGTTGTGAAACTCTTCCTGGCAATGCACATCCCAGGTGTATGCACTGAAAGTTGACCAGCATTAAATAAAGGCTGTATGGAAATGGGGTGTTAGACCCCTTAGATGCTTCAGCACATCTGTGACTGTCTGCAAGATAGTTCTGCTGGTGTGAACATCAGTAACGAAGGCTCAGTCATCCCTGCCTGCATCAGGCTTTCCTCTAGCTGAGATTCTGGTGCTTTCTGCTGTAGAGTGTGAAGTTCTGATGCATGTCCAATGCCAGGGCTGAGACACAGGACATCAGAACTGAAGGAGCAGATCCAGAATGACACAAACACCAGAATGACATGAACATCTGGAAACTCCATTAGGAGTGTGGATTCCCAGATGGCGTTGAGAGGGGGGGAGGGAAATTGGGCTGCAGACGCCAGACGGTCTCACCTTGCCTTGGCTGCTTGGAGGGAAAGGAGATGGAGGGGTCAGTAGCAGCAGAAAACAATGAGGAAGGAAGATCTACTGGAGCTTGTCTCCATTCTCTCATCTCTTTCCACTGCCTTCTTCTGCCTCTGCCAAGTTGCCTGATGAATTTTCCTACTCTCAGCTCTTGGCTTTTTTCTTTGAAGTCACACTGTGATCTGGTCCCAGGTGGCTTCTCCTGTGCCCCTGTGCTTCCCCTCTGTCAAGCACATAATTAAAACCCATTCCTTCCAAGAGGTAATTTATACACTCATAAGACTCCACATTAAATATCTAGGATTTTCAAAGGGAAACAGAAATCATTTCCAAACATGCTAACTTTGCTATCGTCTCTAGTTCTACCCTTCTCCCTCCCCTTCCCCCATGTTTCTGTTGGTTTTACTCAGATTCAAGGATACCAGCCCCAAGGTGACATTTATTTCTTAAGAGCCTGGAAGACTGAAAAAGATTATATCCAAGTAAATATGATACATTGCTCATTTACAACAGCTAATGAACTGATGAAACTGCCAGGTAGGGTTTTGTCTCAACAACCTTTTTGATCTCCCCTTTCAGCACTGAAGGCTATGTTTTTCTTAGGGTTTTGTCTCAACAACCTGACTTGAGAACACTTTTTGATCTCCCCTTTCAGCACTGAAGGCTATGTTTTTCTCTTAGTACCCATGCTGGTAGATTCTGCAAAATGCAGCACATGCTATCCTTTGTGTTAATGGGGAACCTCTGTTTCTGTAAAGACCTTCCTAAAAAGCCAGGAAGAGGTAAACAGTGAACTTGGCTTCCTCTGGTATTACTTTCTTCTCCACCTGCCTGTAGAGATTCTAACATGCTACTTGTATTATGTAGGTCATGAATAATAAAGTATTTTGGCTGGAGCTGAACAAAAGCAACAGGTAGGAGGTCAGGTTTGTTATTTCCTTTGCAGCCACTTGCAGGTTTTTTACAGCACAGATGACCAACAAAACCACCAATATTCTTGTAGGGCCTGTGGGGTGCCAAAAACCTCTTTGTTTCTTTGCTATGTGGCTGTGCTTCAGGGTAAAAATTCAGTGATGCCAGATGAAAAAGCTTTACCACTGACACATGATGGTGGTGGTTCTTATTTTTATGATAAAACTTGGTGCTGATCTGCACCTTTCCCCATTGCTTGAGCTGACGGTAAGCCTTCTCCCCACAGCCTAGGAAACCTCTGCTGGTTTACTTAATACTTTTCCCCCCAGTGTCTTTTTGTGGTGGTCTCAGCAAAACCTTGAAAAGTGAGGGTGAAACACATCAAATAAAATACTCTTGCAGCAGTGCTGGTTCAGCCAGGGGGAGAGCAGTAATGAAAATAGCATGAAAACACCTGATTATGTTTTAAGCTTTGTTTGGCAGGTCAAAAGATCTTAGAGAGAACACAAAGAGATACCAAATACTGTAGTAATCCTGAGCTACATAATAATAGAGTATTCATTAGTCATTAAAAAGAAATAAATAATAATTTTAATAATAGCATGAAATGGTAAATAGTTCCAAATTGGAAAGATATGAAGCAGTTTCTTTACTTCCCTTATAAACAGAAGACAAAACAACAAATACAGTGTGTAACCAAGCAATAATGTTCTCTTTTATAGTCTCTGGCAAGAAGTTAATAATGGTTCTGTGCTGTTAAGGGCTCAGGACAATTTTAAAGGAATTTGATATTTTGGTCATCCAGGGAACCATTTCTAAAGTGAGGCTGCTCTTACTCACGTGATGAAGCTCTGAAATCATAGAACTTTACCGACAACAAAAGCAAAAAAAAAAAAAAAAAGTTTATGGTTCTATCATAAACATTTGGCTGTAAATCACCACCAGCGTCAGAACCCACTTAAAAAAATATGATGTTATTTGACATTTTCTTAGCAGTCAAGCAGAAAACTCCAGCTCCTGGATCATACAGATTTAATGTAGGAGTACAGTAAGGTACCCAGTACCTTTCATGATTATATCAACAGCACTTTCTGTTAGCTGACACATCAGGCTTGTTTAAAATCATTAGACCAAAGCAGACATGCTTCCCTTCACCTTTTTTTTTTTCTTTTCTCGTAATTTCTGAATTGATCACTTATGGGAGATTTTGAGAAGTAGTAATAAAAACCAAACGGAAGGCAGACAGTTTAAGAGCCAACTGTTAAATCATCATTATTAGCCACAAAATGGTGTTTTATGACTTTGGAATAAACAGATTTGCTAATCTGAAAACTGTCTCTCTTGCTCCTTAGTCTTTTCTTCACAACTGCAATTTATAAGAAGCTGTCCGGCTGCATTTCAGGAATACAGGAGAAAGCAGCTTCTATGTGTAAATTAGAAATAAATTTCAATTTTCTTGCTGCTGTTGTAACTAAACAGCCTGTTAACCTATTTAAATAGGAGAACATGCTCTGTACTCCTGTTCTAGAATACATCAAAAATAATGTGATTATGTCTGTTTTGATACAACCATATCTTACTGCTACCTATATGCTTTTACATGAATGATACATGGAATTAGTTCCACATTACTTCTCCTACAATTAGCATATTAATGTGCCAGACAGATAATGCTAAAATCCTGGATGCTTGAGCACACACAGTGCCTTCTTCATGGAGCTGCAACACTCAGCCCCTGTGAGTCCTCAGGAATGCATCTGTACAAGCTCTGCCTCCTGCTTGTCCTGAGAGCAGCCCTGACCTATGGACCACAGCTGAGATACTTCAGGCGCTTATTTACTTTGTTGGCCTCAGAAATTCCACTAAAAGAGAAAGGCTCAGTGTCAAGCTGCCCACATTGGAGCCTTTGCTTTTCCTAGGGATGTGTGTGGATGTGTACGGCCACGTGCACTCCTCGATATCTCGGACAGTCCAGGGGATTTCTAAATGCCCAGAGCTCACATTCCTGTCTTTGCTGTGTGCCTGTCTGTATGTTCACCTCTGCATACAGACCATGCATTTCTGTGTTACGTATGCAGTGTGGAGGTTCTGACAATCTTCCATGACTTTATATGTCAGGGATCCAGTGTGGCTGGTGAAAGTCCCTAATCTTGAGCCTATCTTGGTGAAACACTAATGAACTTGTAAAAACAGGAAGCAGTGGAAAACAAATGAATTTCAGCTGGTGTTTGAAGAGCTGTCAGATCCCCTCGCTGAAATGTTTCAGAGGAACATCTTTCTGATAAAACCTCTGAGAAAAGTGGAGGAGTTTCAGAAGAGTGATTGGAAAAACAGGATGCCGACTGGCAGGCTTTGCTAATGCATTGCATCTGTAAAGACTCCAGCAACTGAACACAGCATTAGCTATGTGAGAGCCACGGAACTAGGGAAAGTTATTACATCTGAGCGTGATGGGAAGAAGGGGGAAGGGGGAAAGCAGCTGCTCCCTTTATGCATCTTGCAGTTTGCCATTTTTTTGAGCCTTTGACATTTTTCTTTCCATCTACTTTGCTGTCAGCACACAGCCTTAATTCTAATACTGATGAACAATGCTGCTTTGCTGTCCAATATAATCTTTCCTCTGAGGCTCTCCCAGCATTTAATGAATGTTAGGGAAGCTTTGCCATGCCGTGAGACACAGTGAGGGCTTGCTGGCTTCACATAGGATGTGCACATCTTTGCATAGGTGTCTGCATGTCTTTGGCAGATGTTATCCTCCTTGTACAGTGGCTTATGTAATGGGATTACGGGATCCTTGAGTTTCCACTAATTTCTTAACTTTTTCTCCATTCCAGAGTTTCTAGTCACTGTTAAACTGACCTTCTGGTGCTGCCAGCTGGTTTTGGGGGGCTTCTTCTTCCACTCCTGTCTAGGACAGGACTGTTTCTTTTTGTCTTAACTCCTGCTTGACTCATGCTCTTGAAAATCAGGGTGTGGGATATGACTGGAGCAGAGCCCATACAGATAAAAGAACTCAAAGATATTCTTGTTTCCTTCAGTTTGTACATAGTTGTGCTTCAGAAAGCTAGGAATTGGGTCCTTAGAGCCAGGAGAGTGTTAAAAATGTAGAGTGAATTGACTTGACAGAGCGTGAAGCAAATTGTAGCAGAACTATTGATGACACAGAACCAGTTCTGGCTCTGTGGCTTTACCCACATCCTTCCAGTTCTGCTTTTGCTGGAGTTGTCCCTCAGAGCTGAACTGCCATCCAAGGAACACATCTGAGAGCAGGAGCCTGTCTGTAGGGTCTCACTGATGAATCTCTAATACAACAGGCCAGCCTTACAACATACAGCTGTGTACTTTCCCTCCTGCAGTGAGTTAGCTCTTGTTTCTTTGAATTTCATCAATCTGCAATTCAATTAAAAACTTAAGCATGAGCCCTTCTTACTCAGCAAAGCACTGAAACTTCTGTCTTCAGAAAAACTCTTCGAAGAATGCCCCTGAGGATGTGCATGTGCCCTGTTTGGAGCTGGTGCACCCAGAGCATCGTGGTGGAGCTGAGAGCTGCCTTTGGGTGTCTTTCTGGGGCTGTCACAGCCCTTTTTGGGGGAGTGACTCCAAAGGTTGTAGGCTTTGTTTATGCCTAAGTGGTTTCTAACATCCGAGTCATGGCAGCACAACTGCAATTCCAAACATCCTGATCTCTGCAAGAGGATCTGACAGTGGTCCCAGGAAAGCCAAGGACGGAGCAGCAACTGAAACAATGTAAACAGGAATACATTTAAAACAACAAGATGCAGAAAAATATCCAACAAAGCTGGTCTTCATTAAACCCTTTCTCAGCTGTCTCTCTCAGCCGTTCCCACTGCTGCTTTGGTGCATCCCAGTTCTGTCTGATCCTCCAGCCCTTCCCTGGAAGGCAGATGCTTTTGTGGGTGAAGCATCAAGCTGGGAGTTGGGAGACTTGATTTTGCTACTGAGTTGGGCAAAAGCAGTGTCACGTTTGCCTTTTCAGTGCCTGTCCTGTGATTCTTATCACCCTGACCTCCCAAAAGCCTGAGTTCATGCTTAGTTTCATGTACATGAATCACAGCAGCTGTTGTTGATGGGTTTCCATGTGTGTGGAAGGCTTTGGGAGGATCGTGGGGGCAGGCTGAGAGTAGATCTTGCAGGCAGATGCTCTCTTTGAGGAGAATATTCAGGGCATAGCACAAAAAGTCTCTGCTCTCCTTTCTGAATATCAAGCAGTGTTTACAGAGATATAAAAATATTTTTTCAATCACATAAAAATATCTGCTCCTTAATTCCTGTATACTCTGCTCCTTCCATCACTAATTAATCATCATGATGTCCTATGAAAAAGGTAATTATCTCAGTTGTCACTGTCCCATTTCACAGGCAAGGAAAACCCTGGGGACACCTTGCTGTACTGTAGTGGTGTTTTGTTGATCCCAGGGAGCCCGGATGCCTCTTAAGCATAAGCCAGGGTTTACAAATCCCACCTTGGTTCTGGAAGGAAATACATTATGAAATTTATCATGTGCTGTAACTTACAGAGAAGAAGAACAATTTTCACATTTCTAACTTAACGCTTACTTGTCTTTGTTGCTTTGCTTTGATCTGCTTCATCTTTTTGAAGTAACTGGCTTCCTAGAGTAAGGGCTGCTCTCTGTTAGCTGATTATGTCCTGAGTCTGAACACCCACTCTAACCCTAGCAGGCCCTTCAGCTTCCACATTATCTTTTATTTTTAATGGATAAATACTTTGGTGTTGTGGGGTGTTTTCTTTGCTTGTTTTTTTTTAATTTTTTTATTTTTTTATTTGTGTAATCACTGAGTTGTTTAAAATAGATATCAAAATGATAAGTTGCATTTTTTTTCATTCAGATTGCTGATATTTTGATATTAAAGAGTTCACTTCTATGACACACATTTTGTTAATTTGCCAAACTTAAGGTGGCATTTTAGGCCACGTTGTAGAAAGGTAGAAATGTAGAAATGTTCAGTCACAGCTGTAGCTAATGTGTGCTTCTAATAGGAGTCAGTGCAAAGATGGAAATTTGGAACAATGGAAAATCTTATGTTTCTTGGTCTGAGATTCTAGACATCTGAGTTTAGAAAGAATTTTAATTTTGGAACCCGGCTATTCAGTATCTGTCACACACATCCAGCTTCACATTATCATATTAATCAGTGTTGTCCAATGCCAGCTTTGACTGAAAATCAGATATTGGATGAGAAAGACTCTGACCTTGGGTGGCTGTGGGGTTGTGTCCCTTGGTGTTGGCTTCAGCCCCATTGTAACTGCTGGACCCCAGTGAACTCAGACTCCCACAAATGTGCAACGTTGACTCTGCAAATCTGTTTCTCTGTGAAATCCTCTATTGTTCTGTGCTTGAGGCCTTGAGAATTCTCTCCATCAGAAAAAATAATTTGCCAGATGTCTTAATAAGCCCTGTGCATTTATGGTTCTATATAAGGAGGATTTTTTAAAGCAGCGGATGTTTATTTTTGGCAGCTTCTGTCATTTAACGATTTTCCTGCTCCAGCTACCCTCCAAAAAACTGATAAGGGTATCCTCTTCCCATCTTTCAAATTTAGAGATGAGCAAAAGGACTGGATCCAGTCTGTATGTTTGGCCTAAGTCCAAACATGTCTGAGCATGGCAGATCTGGGCAAAGTTCCAATGCAGGTTACAGAACCTTTGGGTCTGCTATTTTGTTTTCCATCACTTAAATGAAATGGATTTAAAGGTTTAGCCTATACTTCTATTATTTAAGAAAGCATCTATGTGTGTACGTAACGGGAAAGAGAAATAGAACATTGACTTGAAAACCCTCCAGTTCTAATAAGGGAAACAGCTTTCTCATAGGTTCCCACATCATCAGTCAGCTCATCACATGCATGCTGCTGCAAGACATTTTTTTTGTGATGAATTGAATAATCACATCTGTTTCTCAAGCTTGAGAAAAGTTTAAAAAGTCATTAACATTCTCCGTTTCCACCATTGGCAGAATTGACTTTTTTTTTTTTTTTTTTTTTTTTTTTTTTTTTTTAACCAGAATCTTGGCAGTGAGGACACATATGCATGTGAAAAACTTGTCTGTGTGTGTTTGTGTGTGTGCCTGCAGCTGAAGTGAGTGTGTGACTTGTGAGCACTTCCACACAGACAGACAGCACCCACTTGTGCAAGGCACACAGCCACCACCTGCAGGCACGGACACAGGGTTGAAACGCAGGATCACAGAATATCCTGACTTGGAAGGGACACAAAACAATCATCCAGTCCAGCTCCTGTGCCTGCACAGACACCCCAACAATGCCACCCTGTGTGTGACAGCATTGTCCCAATGCCCCTGGAGCTCTGGCAGCCTTGGGGCTGTGCCCATTCCCTGGGGAGCCTGGGCAGTGCCCAGCACCGTCTGAGGGAAGAACCTTTCCCTGATACCCAGCCTAAACCTCCCTGGCACAGCTCCAGCTGTTCCCTGGGTGCTGTCACTGTCACCCAGAGCAGAATTCAGAGCTGTCCTTCTGCTGCCCATCCTGAGGAACCTGCAGCCCCTGGTGAGGTCCTCCCTCCGTCTCCTCCAGACTGAGCGGACCAAGTGCTCTCAGCCACTCCAATACAGCTTCTTCTCCAGGCCCTTCACCATCTCCACAGCCTCCTTTGGGTGCTCTCTGACAGCTCGGTATCGTTCTTACATTGCAGTGCCCAGAACTGCCCGAGCACTCGAGGTGAGCGCGGAGCACAGCGGGACAATCCCCGATGCCGATGCTGCCCCCAGGACAGGGATGTCCCTGCTGACTCAAATTCCACCTCCCATGGACCAGGACTCACAGGTGCCTTCCCACCGCGCCGCTCTCCAGCCTCACCCCCCACTCTGTCCGCACAGCCAGGGCTGCCCCGTCCCAGGTGCAGAACCCAGCCCTTGTTCAACTTCATACAGCTGTGATCGCCCAGCCCTCCGAATTGTCTGAGTCTCTGTGCAGGGCCTCGAAGGATGGGGCTGTGCGCGGAGCAGTGCCCGCACACACCGCTCCGCTCTTCTCCCAAAATCCCGGCTTTTCCCATCAGGAGCGCGCAGCAAGCTCTAGGCACATGCAGGCAGGAGACACGAGAGGGCAGCGTCCCCTCTGCTGCCGCCGCTGCCGGGGCTCGCTCCCATTGTTATGTTTATGCAAACAGCCTTTGACATAATAGCTTTGAAACAGTTGAAAATTGGATTGTGCCTTTAGGCCAAACATTCAGACCACCACCTTGGCTATATTCATCTGCCACAGTAAATTGGGTTCAGCCTTGGCTCCACACACTGTATTTCAGGGAAGGATTACAGCCTAGCAATAACTTTTGTACAGGAAAGACAAATGCAAACTCCTGGCAGAAATATTGGAGCTGTTTAGTTGTGCAACCCCCTATCTGGAGTAATACAGATTGCGCTGAGAATTTCATTGGACGTCCGAGGAGCAAATAAAACAAATTCTCAGGCTGGAATCTCCATTCCTTTCTTTTTCAGCTTCCTAATGCAATCTAATTATGGTTAAACCTCCTGAAATAAATACCTAATAAAAGATGAACCTATTAGAAGAGTAAATTTACTGCCCACTAGTTAGCAGAAATTCTTGCCGTGCTCCCTTTAAGTGATAATGTTATTGGTATAGAACATTGTTTGACTGGTTAATGGTCCTTCCCCTGCAAGACAGATTATATGGAAAATAAAAGTCACAGCACAGCCAATCACAGTGTCAAAGCCCATGGTTAAAATTACTTTTAACATTAAAAAATGTGTTGAAAAGAAGGGAGAGGGTAACTGCCCCTCCAACAGGGGTTCAGCAAGAATTTAAGTTGTGCTCTAAAAGGGAGACTGTGTTCCCTGGATTTACCAGTCAGTGCCACGATTAATTTTCTACAGGCTGTGTTACAATTTTGTTGCATATTTAAGAAATTGAAGCTTTATTCTGTCCTGATCCCAGAGGCAATGTGCTAGTTTCAACCTTTTCCAATTCATCCTAGCAAATGTGATGTGTCCATGAAATTTGGGGGTATATTTTTTTTCCTGTCTCCAAGAAGTGTGGACATCCAGGTGGAAAGGAGGAGATAGTGTCAAATGCTTTGCATGCTGGCAGGAGGGATCTGAAGGTGAAGATGGGTGGGGACAAGGTGAAGGCTTGGGAGAGAAGAAAAGCAGCAATTCCTCTGGCACTCTTCCCCTCTGCATCTCTAATTTCCATCGTGGTGCTGGCCCATCAGTGGATTAATGAGGCTATTGACTTTGCCAGGGGTGGAGAATATAAATAAAAGCAATTTCCTGGCCTAGCTCCCACTGAAACCTAATCCAGTGGGAAGAGAAAGACTCTCCTCTTAAGACGAAGGCTTTTTTAGATTGGGTGGTAGTTGAGCTGCTGCTAACTTTATTGTGAAAGCAAGATGATTTTTCAAACTATATATTGAGCTTCCTAAATTCATGCAGGCTTGCACACCAGCTACTTCTGGTGTGCAAATGGGGTGACACGTGTTGTTAGCAGAAATGAATAACAAAAACGTATTTCTTGTGTGAGCATCTAAATATTTTCCAGGATGGCATTTGCCCAGGTCTCTTTATGCTGTACCTGTGGAGGTCTTCCACTTGGACAATCTTAGCTCTCCTTTATTTATTGCATATATCAAGATCTCATCCCCTGCTTTTAAGGCTACAGAATACGGCAAGAATTTTACCTGCCTGTCACTGCTTCTGAATGAAATAGTCCCTTTATGTTAGCATTGGAAGCAGTAGTTACACTGAAACAAGAAGTAGAGCAAGCATGGAAAACTCTGCTGTGTGCATCCCCATTCAGCTCTGATTGGACCAAATTCTGAAGCAAAAACTCCAATGTTCACATTTTCAACAGGAACTCTGATCTGATATAAAGAGCCTCTGGTACCTTCCACAGTCAAGAGGCACCAGCTTAGTTGAAATGAGACAGCAGGAGCATTACACATGCTCTGTTCTGAGAAAAACATTGTCAGAATTAGCCCACTACATTTATTTATTTAGTTATTTTTCTAGTCACACTTTGCTCTCTTATGCAACAGTTTTGCCAGTGGGTAAAATATTTGGTGCTGGCCTCTGCCAGAAAACAGAAGTCACTAGCTGAAAACGGATAGGAAGTCACACATAATAAGAGAATCATATATTTCCATAGTACTATGAGGAAGTTTTGCTGTTTGGAAAAATGTTTATTTCACAAAAACACAATTAATCTTTTTTTTTTTTTTTTTTCTGTCGCCAGCTGTTTCTCCCAGAAAGAAAAAAAAAAATCTCAGTAGATGTCTTCAGTATGGTCCCCCCCATTTATCAGGCCTCTCACACTGAATAGAGCAGTATTTTTATGGACAAAACTGAGTGAGCTGGCTGGATCTTGCTGTGGCAGACTCTGATGTGCTAAGGGCTCTTTGTCATATATCATAGTCAGAAGTCATTTATTATCCTGCTTTCCTTTGGGAAGAGACTGGGGCAAAAGATCCAAATTCTACCTTTCCTTTTCCTCAAGTATGTGTTTTGTAATCATCACTTATTAGCAGGATTATGGTATCATCTAGGTAATCTTGCCAGGATCGGGGCATTATTATGATGAACAATGACAGAAGTCTATTCATTAGAATCCAGAGAAATTGTTTTGCTTGGCTGTAAAAGCACTTGGGCCAAGGAGGTCAGACAGCTTTATTCAAAGTCCTCTGCCTGTGTTACCAACTCTCGTGATATTATCAAAGTCTCCCACCATCCTGGGCTTTTCAGTGAGCAGCACCTCCTGCTGTCATGTGAGTCCACAAGAAGCACAGCCTTCATTAAACCAGAGACACGATTCAAGCCCTGTTGATTTCAAGTGAAAAGTCTGAAAAATATGGGAAGCAGAAGGCAAATAATTACCCACTTGAGATATTTAGAGATAATAGATATATATGTATTAATTCTGAAAATTTTTTTGGAAGGTCAACTTTCTAGATTCTTGGAGCTCACTGGAGACAGGGCAGAAGGGGAGTTTGGAAGTCCTTAGTCCAGTGTTTTTCCATTCCTGAGCCTGTGCCCTCTAATGCTGGTGCAGAGCAGGAAAGTGGGTGTGAAACATCTTTTTTTGTGACTCAGGCCCCTGCCAAGGCAGGAAGGATTCCTCATAATCTGAAGGAGGCTGAAAGAGTATGGGTAAATACTCCTAAAATAATTACTTCATAAAGTGAGGCTCTGTTTCAGTCTAGCCTACCCATCTCAAAACGATGTCTATTCCCTTTGCATTTAGAGGGTAAAAAGTTGGGAGCCAAGGATAAGTAGAGAGAAAGGGGTTATGATAAAAATACATCTTTCCTCTTTCTCAAGATTGTCTTCCCCACAGCCAAACACACACAAATACCACTGACTGTATCTCATTTATCCTTGGTTTCTCCTTTCCCTGTCTAGCCCCTTTGTCTCCTGTCTCTATGCCTTGTCAGATTATTTACCCATTCAGGCTCCCAGGCTCTTGCCCAACACTAGCAGCACTTAAAATTCTGGTTTTCAGGAAAGCACTACTTAGAGCAGACTGTAGAAGGATCTGAATTAGGATTAACCCAAAGAAAGTGCTTCCCTTTACTGGATTTTTTCTGATAGCCCCAATTTCTGTTTTGTTCCCCTTTGCGTACAAAGGGGGGAGTTCAAATAGGATCTTTTCTGCCAATGGAATCCTGAAAATCCTGAAAATAGAGGAAACCCTGAATTCTCTTTTTATTTTTTTTCCCTTTGAGCCACAAATGCTGGGAGCCCTGTGGCCCTAACTGATGGGCAGACTTGCTGAAACGCAGATTGCCCCACTCACAGGAAACCAAAATTGTTGAAACAAATGCTGGAACAAAACTCAGGAATGAGAAGGCTTTCCATGGATTGGAAATGCCAGTTCTCTGTTTGTTTAGTTCTCAGAAGACTTTGAAGCATTTGGGTTGATGTTTTTTTGTTTTAGAAACAAAACAGCTGCCTGGTCTCCTGAGCCTGTGCCAGGAGTCCACACTCCCAGGAACACTTTTGTGCTCTCTCCACATTATTTTCCAACAGAAAAGTAATTCACGGGAGTTTCCATCCAGTTTCACTGGGAACCTCTACTCAGTCCTAACAAGCCTGGTGCTACCAGGGGAATCTTGGGCCCCATTTTGAGGTCTCCTTAATTCTTACTCCTTCTTGCTTCGACCTTTGCCTTGCCATCCCAAACTCTGTGTGAAGAGGGGCCTTGCTGCCTCAGTAAAGGCTTCCACAATTCCAGGTCTTCCTTCCTATTCTGAGAGCCTATGTGAAGAACTTTCACTCCTGTCCTTTCAGTCAAAGATTTTTTTTCCTTTCCTCTTTCTTTCCCTTCCCTCTACAATTAATTAGCTAATAATTTTGCTACTGATCCATTCTTCATTAAATAGTCGAATCCCTTTTGTTAGATCTGGTCGGAACAAAGGTAGGAGAATTTATGTCTTAATTTTAGTTCATTATGGCAGAGAGCATCCCACCCCATCATTCTCCCTCCCCCCCTCTCCAAGCCCTCCCTCTTCCTTTAGAGGATCAGTTATCACTTTGCCCCTAAACTCCTCACATTCTGCAGAGGCATTGGAAGAGCCTTCACTGCCCTTTATCTTCTGCTGCCTCATTAAGAGAAATGAACCTGAGTCTGAGAGAAATGACACAAGGGAAATAAAAATATAATCCCTTGGTGCCACCTATAATGAATTGTTATGAAAACCATGAAAATATCTGTCTGCAGATATTGTTCTTTGATTTGAAGTCAGTGTTGTAAGCGGTAATTTTTGTCATTAAAGCTGTTAATCTGTGCAGTGTTCCTCATAAGTTTTTATGAAGAAAAACAGCCCTGCTGCCTACATGCTCATGCAGGGAGCTTCTGAGCACTGCTTCATGAACAGGGTGCCTTTGAATAATTATCTTTAATTATAGCTGAGGTGGTTGTCTGTCTCAGAGATGGGGCTGTTTCATGGCAGCCTGCTGGCCACTGTCAAGAGGGTTTGGAATGAACTGGTTCATCTCAACCTTGCTGACACCAAAGTCCCCCAAACTGGCTGCTGGTGGGGGGACATGTGGGAATGTCCTGGAGCACTGAGCTCTCTGTGTGTGTGCAATTAGCTGCACTGATTGCCCCAACCCTGTGCTTTTGTGTTTGGGATGGGGTTGTGAGGGATCAAAGATGAGCTGTGGGGAGCAGAGGTGTGCTAGGAGTCCTTCCCAGCAGTCACAGAGCTGATCTCCTTCCTGCAATCCACCTTCAGCTTTTCTGGAGTGGAGTGCTCTTCTACCACATCTGAGAGCTTCCCTGAGATGCCAGACAGCTGCTTTTCATGCTGTGCATGCCAGGTCAGGGCAGAGGGGTCCCTACAGCCCCCTTCACTCCGCTCCGTTACCCCAGGTGACCCTCCAGACAGAAGTCACTGATGCTGGGGAGGGCAGAAAGCATGGTAGCCTCATGGTGTTTAGATTCCTCGCACTGAAAAGAGCTATGGGCATACTGGCCAGGAGGAAATGGCCTCAAGTTGCACCAGGGAAGGTTTAGATTGGACATTAGGAAAAATTTCTTCACTAAAAGGGCTGTCATGCACTGGACAAAGCTGTCCAGTAATGTGGTGAAATCACCATCCCTGAGGATATTTAAAGACACATAGATGTGGCACTCTGGGACATGGTTTAGTGGTGGGTTTGGCAGTACTGGATTAGTGGTTGGACTCAATGATCTTAAAGACCTTTTGCAAACTAAGTTATTCTGTGATTCTAATGAAAATCAGACTTTGAAAGGTTTTTTGCACCTCCTTCACAGAATTAGCTTCCTGCTGAAAATGGCAATATTAACCTGCAGTCTGATCTTGTAAGGATTTCCTTATTCCCATCAGAAATTAGGTAAAGTCTCAGTGCTGATTTACACTAGGCAAACATTTGGCTTAATTGCTTGACTTCCTGGATCTTAGCACAACCACAGACACCCCCAGCTCTGCAAATATTTAGTTTCCCATTTGTGGAAAAGATGAAGGCTGAGACTGATCTCCACTGACTTTGCAGAAAGGGCATTGTGAAGTGCATGAGAATAGAGGCAACATCAGAGACTTAAAAATAGAAATAAAAGACCAAGAAAGAGAATGAGTTAATAAATCTTTCAAGACACCAAGTTGATGGAATAATGAAAACAACTACCAGGACTTGCCATGGCCCCTGCCCCTTAAAGGAAGCCTCTTCCCCATTTGGTCTCTGCTTTAAAAACAGAAGGGTTGTAAATAACTTATAGTTGAAGGCATAAGACACTCATTGTTTTTTCTATTCTTATGCAACTGTCCACTCTGAAGTCCTGGTATTTTACTCTTAAACATCTGGAACTAGGATTCCTATATATATAATGCCCATAATCTCTGTAGAGAAAGTCATTTATATTTCCTGAAATTCTCAAAAGTATCCCTAGCATCAGGTCTTTTATTTAGGCAGCTTGAAGCTGTGAGAATTCCTGAGAAAAAGCTCTTTATTGGCTCTGCTTCAAGGTAGAGAATTCCAAAATGTAGCAAATTACCCTTTATGCTCCAGGCAGAGTAGCAGTACAGGACAGGCAATTCTTCCCTTGCTTCTGACATCCTACAGCTCAGAAGGTTTTTCCAGCATTTTTGGGGCTGTAAGAACAAGCTGATCAGGGAAGAGGCCTCTGCAGACACCATTAACATGGTAGGCTGAATCTGCTGACAATAAGTCAATGATTCTTTCTGACACGACTCTAAGAGTAGCAGAAGGACGTCTGTAGGATGACTCATGTTAATGGAAGAGTAGGATGTGTGACTTGAGATTTAGGACAGATGTCAGGTTCAGGGAAATGTGGTATAAGGAAGGTAATTTTTATTGGCATAGTAGCAGAAGACAACTTGTCAGAGTGATGTTGACTCTTTTTTTGTATTGTTTGGGCAAGTCCTCTGGGAAGATGGCAAATGGAAAGGGCAGAGGAAGATCTGGCAACATCCCTTGCCAGAGGGAGAAGGTTGTCTTCCAGCAGACAAGTAGACCTTGGGGTGGTGCTGATTCCATCACCTCCAGTTTGCAAAGCCTTGGAAGAGCTGGGAAGAGACTTTTTTATTATCTCCAGTGCAGTCAGGGTGGTTGCTCCCTTTCAGACCAGTCTGTGTGTTGGGTTTGCACCGTTCCTATGTGTTGATTTAAGTAAGGCACCCATTTCAAACACAGCAAACCCCTATGCAGATACCACTTCAAGAGTTATGCAGTTCTTTTCCTGTCTTGCACACTCATTTTCACCAACAGAAGCTAAATATTTGTAAGTCCAGGTTTAAATATCGGAGAGCAATCCACCAAGTTAATTTAGAGTTCTCATAACATCAGGAGATACAGATCTTCTGCTGGCACTGATTTCAAGCTCCCAGTCTTACTTTTCCTGCTTTGAAGAAGTCTAAGTGTTCCAGGGCAGATTCATGGGCCAAGAGAGGCCCAGCAAAGACATTAGGCAGAACAGTGATACTTCCTTTTCTTTGTTCAAGAAGGGTATGTGGGTTGCACTCAACTTCATTCCGGTAACTGTAACAGTAAGATCAACGGTAATGATTTAAAAAGCCTTTGAATGATTTCCAGTCTCTCCTCCCACCTCCTAAAAGCTGAGGTGAAGTTCTATCCAGCTGTCATTGGGAACAAGAAATTCAACCAGACACGTTTAGCAATATTAGTCTTATTTATGTAAAGTCAATTCTTAATTAATAGTGATGTACAATCTATAAGGCAAGGACCAGGGCTGCCTACTTCCACTGCCATGTGTGACCTGCTCCCTATCCCAGGCCTTTTTCTTTACTGGTTGCCTCTTTGAGCACATGACATTTATCTGCCACAATCTCTGCTGCATTTTGTCCCTCCTGTTCACAGAAACTATTGCAGCTGGAATTTGAGTGGAATTTCCTGCTCTCCCTGGTTTCTGTGTTCCTTCTTGCCACAGGGTCAGGACAGGAAGTGGGATTTTGCAGAATATTTTGAATGTGGTGTGGGAGACTTAAGAAAAAAGTGAGGTTCAAATGGTATCCACCGCTGCATCTGCAGATGTGCCAGTGTTTGTTCCATTGTGCTGCTGTTTATAGGGTCTTATTTTTTCTGAACACAATGGGATCCTGATTCATGATAAGAGCTCAGACAGTTCTGCCTAATACAGATAACAGTAGGAATGCCTAGAATAATTTGCAAGATATTAGCTAGGTGATAAATTTCACAAGGCTCCACTGAATAGGCAGAATCATATCTTGCAAATAGAGGAGTAAAGATTTGAAATTAAAGATGAGTTGCTGGCTTAAAAAGAGAGGGAGAAAGAAGAGCAGGGATCACATTCCCTGCACTCCTGGCTGTTAGCACCCAAGCAACTCCCTGTGCCCAAAAAGATATTTCTTCCTTCAGGTTATAACAGATTCCGGAGGCAGTGTGAGCTGAATAAGCAGATAACCCAGCACATTGTGTGCTACCTCTGCTTGCCATAGCAGAAAGACTCCTACGGACAAAGCCTTTGAGTTGCCTTGTCATTTTTTGTGGATGGAGGAGGAGGAGCAAATTGATGTACAAAAGAATGAGCTGGATACAGCCTGAGATTGAGGCTTCCTTTTCTGCCTTCTCCACTGGAGCCTTGTGTTCATTCCCCATCCAGACTGTGAGGCTTCTCCTCTCCCCACACAGGGATATGTTACAGGTTGTCAACTGGCCACGGTGCCAGGAGATTGGAGACCTTACAGTGCCTGTCAGGGAGGGCTGTTCTGAGCCAGGCTCTGTCTTCTGATTTCCAATGCAGCCCTTGCAGCTCGGACACCCAGGGTCAGTCAGCTGCAAGGATGAAACAGCTTCCCGTACTTTCACAGCAAGAGTCAGGCTCTGAGCCCTGGCCAGCAGAGTCTGGCTGAGAAGCGTGGGAAACTTAACAGTCAGAGAGAAAATCTGCTCTATCAAGGGCTGTTTTCCTGGGGCTGCAATTTCTAATGCATCCAGCACATTTTTTTTGGGTAATCTCTACTCCTGGAGCAACATTTGGAAGTGTGGAAAGAGAAGTATTTTATCTTCAAAAAACCAATTCGTACAACAAATTAAGAGGGATACTGTCAGTCACTAACAAAGTAAACAGAGCTCCACAGGTCTCAGGCTGCCACCTTTTGCTGAACCCATTAACTGTTTCCTTAATGGCAGAGGAGTGAAGTGGATTTTCCTCTTCATTACTTTTAGTGTAGAATACAGGTTTTTAAAGTGGATCCTTTCAAAAGGAAAGAATAAATTAATACATTGGAGTTTTCTTTTTCCAGGTCTAATCTTTATTTCAATGCTGCAGATTCTCTTCACCTTATTTTCTCTTCAACTCTCTATTTATTTAAGTTCAAGTAGATAGTTTTCCTTCAATATCTTATTGCAACTGCCTCCTTTGCTAGGATGGTTAAGGGATATTGATGTGATTATTGTAGACATGCTTTGCTCAGCTGTTTGTCCACTGTGAGTTGCTGCAACTGTCCAGCAATCAAATTATTAAAATGTTGCAGACTGTAAGTCAGTCAGGACTGAACTTCTGTGGGAAGCATTCATTTGGGGTTGGTGTTTGGGCAAGAGCTGGGAGCAAATGTCTCTGACCCAGTGGAAGCACTTGAGACCTGCATCTTGCAATCACTTATTCCAAAATGGTGATATTTACTTATTTAGCCAATCAACACAGCTTCTGTCCTACATTAACAGTTGGTAGCCACTACAAAACTACCCTCAACTTACTGGTTACTCTTTTCAGGCAGATTCATTGGAATTCTATTAAACTTCTGTCTCATGCTGCTTCCATTTCATCTCTTATTCTGGGACATGTCCAAGTGTGCTGGGTGATAGCAGAAATCCCATCAAGACTTGACTAGAAGTAGCTGATAGGCCTGTATCCAAACCAGCCCTGATTTGTAGACAAGAAATACCATGAGAATGATTTTGGCAAAGGCTGTGTGCTATCCACAGATGAGGATTGTGATGAAAGTGCACAAGGCTGGTGCAAGATGACACCAAAGTTCCCTACAAATATTGGTGTAGGCAAAACCTGAATGGCTGGAAAACAGTGTATCTATCATGAATGAACACAAGTGTTCAATTTGCATATTTTGGATGCATAAAGTTTTTTTTTAATACACTTTTCAGGAAGAAATGTTGAAATATTTAATTTCTAACCAGATCTTGCTTGGGGTAAATAGCGTCCTTTGCTCCTTTCCTTGCTACAGCCATGGCTGATACAATGTCATGGGAAAACTGAAAGCTGCCAACTGTACAGCACTCTTTATCTGCTGGGTTCAACTGGCACCTGTGAATTATCCTGCCATATGCATATATATTATTTCTGCTTCCTTCTCCTATAGTCCTGAACTGGGGCTTCTTCCAATGCTGCTGCAACAGAAACTGTTATCTATTTTCCACACTACTATATGTGCTTCATAATTACTTTAAAATTCTTGCTTTGACTCCAGTCAGATAAACTCCAGTATTCTTACTTAAGACATAGGGAATTAAGGCCACAGAAATAGTGAGGGCTACACGCACAAAGGCATCTGGAATTCTAATTTCTGTTTGGTTCCTCAGGAAAATTTACATGTTGATGTCTTTTTATGGACTGGATTTTGAAAAAACTACTTCCATAGCCTAATTTTCAGGTGGAGATAAATACTGCCTTACAAAAACCTCTAGGAAATTTATGTCCTGTATGAGTTTTCCCAAGTTCTCCAGGAAGTCAGCAGAGAGAGGCACCAGATTCACATCTGACATCGAGCTGCACTACCTAATTGATACTTTTCATACTTGTAGGAACATAGCCAATTTTTAATCTTTGATCTTAGTGTGAACTTACTTGGTGTTATAAATGTTGACTTTTTAGTGTATTTTTATACTTTTACAATTATGAAATTGACTTCTCATATTTATCTCCCTTCAGGAGATGGAGTAACACAATTATTGGAATCGGTTCTTTGAAGCCTGCGATTCCGCAGGAGTTTTTTCCCCCTCTGGGCTGTCT
Source organism: Pyrgilauda ruficollis (assembly GCF_017590135.1). Taxonomy (NCBI): domain Eukaryota; kingdom Metazoa; phylum Chordata; class Aves; order Passeriformes; family Passeridae; genus Pyrgilauda; species Pyrgilauda ruficollis. Next base: position 6,614,580 of record NW_024527377.1, read on the forward strand.
TCAGGCAGTGACACCATGTCTAGGTCTCATTGTAACAGCCCTAATGAAAAAGCAAAGAGAACAACCCATCATGAGGTTCATGTGTCCTGTAGGATTCAGGAACATGGCAGTGAGTCAGGCTCAGTGCTGGTGCTCTGGCTGCGGTGTTTTATGGGCTCCCTGACCCAGTGAAGTCACCCGGCCATCGGTGCCGGGCTCTGGGGTGAGCAGCGTGTGGTCTCCTTGGAAACCACAAAGTTGTGGGGGAAGGCAGGAGCTGTGCATCCCAGAAACAGAGAGAGGAGAGCCTGATAGGAGATCTCCAGCCGGAATTTCACCGGAGGAAACCATGTCTGATAGCTTGGCCTGCCAAGCCTTTCATCTGACCTGCTGCTGTCCCGGCCTGTCACCTCTGTAACCTCCTGTTAAAAATACCAGCGTGTTTCCTTGCTGGCCGGACATCCTGCCAGCGAGCTTTGGTGTCCCAGGGAGCTGAAACTCTCAGACAGCCCTGCTGCCACAGAGGCTGGACAGTCAGCAATTCAGCCTTCCACCCCACGGCTTCTTTAGAGGCATCTGCTTCCCCACGTTATCACAGAATCTTTTAGGTTGGAAAGGCATCCAAGATTGAGTCCAGCCTTACCCATGATTAAAGACACTATGTGCAGGGAGGATTTTTTTCTCATGCTAATCTTTATGTCAATGCAGTAGATCCTCTTTACCTCTCTATTTATTTAAGTTCAGGTAGGTAATTTTCCTTCAATATCTCACTGTAACTGCCTCCTTTACTAAGACATGCACAGCAGCATGTTAAAATCAACACCAACTAATCAACAATTAACTTCAGTGCCAAATATTCCCCCTTCCTTTATGATAACAGGTAGATATTCTGTAGAAAGGAACTACCAGCTTTGAAAATCAGAATACAAGTTGTCTCCAATTCCTCTGCTCAAGCTCTGCATTGATTCACCCTCTTTGTTCATTGTTTTTTAATTGATATTAGAAGATCACCTGAGAATCCCAGGTAAGAGCTGCAGCCCTGTGGGGACAGGAGCTCCCTGGCCAGGTGCTGTAGAAGGCAGGTCCAGCCCCAGAGAGCTCATGGGCCATGGATGAACCCCACAGCAATGGATGAATTGGACAAATTGGGCAGACATGGTTTGGAGAAAACTTTCTGCAGTGTTTGACAGAAAGGTCAGCTGGCTGCTGGATTGACAGACAGCAATGGGAACAGTCTGTAAGCACTAAGCTCAAGGAAATGATAAGACATGGTTTGCCAGAGGATAGGTAATTGGACAGGTTTTTGGCACAAGTGGGTGGAGCAGTGTGGGAGAACACATGGCAATGCTTAAGGGAGAAATTGGCTTGCAGCTTCTCAGGCTTGTCCAGGACACAGTAAGCCCAGGAAGTTCCCAGTTTTTTTCCTGCAGGGATAAAAAATAGCTTTACTTTTAAAACACTGGCATTTCACTCTACCGAATTCCTTTTTGTTTCTGCTCTGGAAAGTTTCTTAACTTTGTTTTTATTTGTTTCGTATTTCCTATGAAAATTACAGTGTTCAAAATCTTAAAATGTATCTTTTGGTACAGGTTTTCAGACTTATTACAAAGCCACATTTTGAAGAGTAAACATTGAATATTGTAAGGGAAAACATTTCACCGAGAAAGTCCTTGTTCATTTCCTTCGTTGGGTTTTCATAAAATCTGTAAAAAGCACTAACCAGGTTAAATGCTTTGGCTAGCAAAAATTTCCATGTTTGTTGAAAAGGTATTTTTCCTGAGAATCATTCTGATGAAAACACTTCAACCACCTTCTGGAATTAGATAAAAATATTATTAAAAGATATTTGCCCAAGTTTCCTAAAGGGAAACAAGTGTTGGCATTAGATAATTAGAAACCAGGGACTCAGCTTTTTCTCAAACAACTTAACAGAGCTTCTTTGAACTCATCTTGACTTCTCAGTGCTGTGTCAGAGGAGGAGATCAGTGTTAGAAAACATGCTAGAGACAGGAGTGAATGCTGCACTGTTTGAGAATGAAAAAATTGCAGACCAAGCCCTTTTCCTCCCCCACCCCCAGCTACAGCTCTTGCTTTGGGACACAGGATATGTCTCAATTCCAGAACTGCACCACTGAAGGGCTGGATGGAGGTTCCCTGTGGAACTGGAGGCAGTGACAGCTCTGAAGAGCTTGCAGGCAACAACACCACCACCAACAAAAAAACCCCAAAAAAACAAAAAAACCCCCCAAAAAAGGAAGAAAAAAAAAAAAAAAGGAAAAAAAACCCCACAAAAAACCAAACCAAACCAAAACAAAAAAAAAAAACAAACAAAAAAAACACCACAAAAAAGGATGGAAAGAACGAAGAGTTTCAAGCACAGCTTGTGCTGCTAGTGATAGGAAATCGAGATGTAAACTCACACCAAAATATCTAGCTGAGATTTACAGCAAATGTCTGCCTAGGAGATAGGGTAATCTCACTACAGGAGGTGGTAAGGAACACTGAGCATCCAGGTCCAGGAAAGGAGCAGTGTGCTGCAAAGAGGAGCTGTGCTGGCAGAAAATGTATAAAGAGAAATTATGTTCTTTGTTCTGAGGAAAATTTTGGATTGGAATGCAGTTCACTGTCTTAACTATTGAGGAAAGTAACATAGAAAGAGCGTGCTTCTGGGAGATTTCCATTAGAAATTGCAAAATCTTTTTCCCCCTTTCTCTGCCCAATGCAATTAAACAGTAATAGGAGTGCATTGCACAGTTTATGAAGCAATAATCCAGTTCCCAAATGGCTAAAGCAGGAGACTGATGGCCAAATCATTTATCCCAATGAGGAAAATAGATTATTGCTCAGGAAAGCAGCAGGATGGCATTGTTACAGTTATTCTGCTGTCTCAGTTTATCAGTTCAAAAAATCTAGATAGGAATTCTTTCCCTGGGATCAGTTTCTGCTTTCCCTGCTTGCATTGCCAGTCCTGAGTGAGGAGTCCTGCTGACTGTGCCACGATTACCTGTGGAGCAAAGTACAGCTCTCAGTGAATGAGACTGACAGGGCCAGGGTTTCAAGGCTGCAACGAAACCTGGTAGCTGGTGAAGTCAGTGCAATTCTGGCTGGGAGATGTGGAGACATAACATTATGAAGTAGGAATGTAACAGCTCTCATGCGGCTGCACTGGGGATATTGTACTTAGTTCTAAGCACCTCGTTAACAGAACCGTATTAACAAACTGGAGGGGATCCAGAGAAGAGAAAGTCAGTTGGGTATGTTGATTTATGAATTAAGATGGGCCTGAGTGGCTGATATCCAATCTGAATCCATATTGGAATGCCTCCAGATCTTGCAGATGTTCGTGGGTTCAGGACTTTATGATCCCGAGTCGGCTGGAGTCTGCAGAAAGATTCCCACTGGCTCCACTGATCACTTGATTTGGGTCTGCTTGAAGAAACCTTGGCTGAAGAGTGATTAAGGCTAAGGATATATATATATATGTATTACTTGGAAAGAGAGTAAATAGAAGGGAATGTGATGTCAGCTTGGAACTATTAAAGAGTGCAAATGTGAGGACCACTGTCTTGGCTGACATACTGGGAAAATGAACTGGGGACCTTCAGAGCTGGAAGCAGGAGCTTTTTAACATCACCAGCCAAGGTGACCAGACTGCTGCATGTCCCCCTTGTGTGGATGTGGGAAGAGAGGAGAGTACAGCGTGCACTCATGGATAGTATTACCATGGTCTGACAGGCATAAGGAACTTAGCATTAATTGACAGAGAAAACATTTTAGGAGCAGGGTGATAAATTAAGATAAATGAATTTTGCATCCTTTAACTAGTGAACCAGGTCACAATACTCCTGCATTTTTTTTTTTTTTTTTTTTGCATAAGCTTTTTAAATGAACAGGTGGACAGATAATCAGAAAGCAGATTGTTTTTGCTAATTTTTAGGGTTTGATGTCACAGAACCGTAAAGTACAATGAGACTTTCTTCTGCCTCCGTGTTCCCAATTAGACCTTACTTTGATCCTGAGATTGTGCATTAGGATACAGCCATAACTACCATTTCAGGTAGAGCTGAGGCTGCTACACAGGAGCTACTCATTGCCCTGAAGGCATATTTCTTAAATCTGCTGGAATACCTGTGCATTTCGTCCCTAGCCCAGTTCTGGTGAAATGATCCTGGCTACTCCTTCTCCAAACTATTAGGAAAGGTGTAGTTCATCTGGATCATTTTGACAGGCACAGGTTGGAGAGTGCTAGCAGGTACAGCCAACTCTGAAAATGTGCAACGGTGGCCATGGAGATTATGTCCAACATGACACTGAAGAACATTCCAGAGCCTGGGAACAGTGAAGATAAGCAACCAAGCCCATGTGGGAAAATAGAATTAAAAAAAATTAGAAGCCCAACTTGGTCCCTGGTGAATATCAACAAGAAAAGATGTTACTTTATGGATTTTGTGTCGCGAAGGGATTCTCTGTCTTAGAGAGGCTAGAGGGAAGGGTCACAGGTTGAACTCTATGGTCTTTGAGTTCTTTTCCAATGTTAATATTTCTATGATTCTTCATTGTATTGCGACAGATTGCTCATACCACACACACATCCTAGGAGCATTAACATTGTCTCCTTTCTCTACCAAGTTCTTTTCAGGAATTTGAAATTGTGGGGAATTCCACCCTTTTTTCAGTATGGCTGAAGGTGTTCAGCAGGTACACAAGTTATTAGGTGGGAAGAAAAATAAACATGATGATCTCACAAGCCTTTTTTCCTTAATAAATTCAGCCAAAAAAGATACTTATTTACATATTTCCAATGGCATACAAATCTGACCCAGGTGGAGAGCCTTCCTGTTCCCAGAACACCAAGGAACTTCAGATAAATTTAGGTTAAAAGCTCATTTGTTTCAAAATTGCATATTTGCTACCTGCTTTGTTCCTTTGCTTGGCTGTAAAGCATAACACAGGGATGCTGTGAGCTTTTCTTTCAGATCCTTGCAAACATCTGCTTGTTTTATATTCCAAATGCTGCTTACAATATAAAATCATATCCCAAACAAAAGATATTTCTCTACAAATAAGGAACCAATTAATGTCAGAAAGTCTAAACCAATATATTAAAAGAAAAACAACTAAAAATAAAAGCAAATATGGCTCAGCTGGGAGTATCTGATAGTGCTGTGATGCCCAGGGTTGCTGGCTCCAGCCATTGTGGGTTGGGTTTGAATTTACTTAGTTCTTGATAAACAGTAGATCAGACAGAGGTTTACTGATTGTTTCTTTCAAAAGTACAAATATGATGCTGGAAAGCCCTAATGGATGTTGTTTCAAGGCAGTGACATAAGATGGGGCTAAAATCTTTGCAAACTTAGGAGTGCCTTAGCAGACCCAGTAATATCACAGCAGGGAACAGCAACGTCACATCTGGAACATTATAAAATTGGCAATGCTGAAAAGGCATTAGTAAACATTATTAAGAATTCCTTGCAGGCAATTAGACTGCAACAATATCTTTGGAGAAAGGTTTTTTTTTTTCCTTTTGCGTCTTTATTTCTATCTTGCTAATGAGGGACTAATGAGCCACAGACTTGTTACCTAGGAGGATATCTCAACAAAGCTCTAGTGAACTTAAACCCAGTATTTACAGACTGATGACTGTTCACATTCATTATATGTTTTAAATGAGGAGGGACTACAGTTAAAAAAAAAAAAAACAAAAAAAAAAAACCCAAAAAAGGAAACAATTCAGGGCAGGCTGAGAGACTTCTGAAACTCTAAATGTCAGAAGTTTCCTAATGTCAAGGTTAGAGCCTTCCACCTTTCCCACCATTTAGGGCTAAGCACAGTTACAAGTTACCAAAATATTAGTCTTCTCTGACCATTGCAAAACCTACTTTTTGGTTTCAATTATTTCAAGAGATTTTTGTTTTGCTGTGGTTTTTTCTTCCTTAGGAAATCAGGCTACTAAACACAACCTGTAAGTATTCACTGTCTGTGTAGGGCATTGAACATTGGCACACGCCTGCTTCAATCAGCCCATGCTCACATTTTTTTTTGCAAACACAGTGTCTTTTTCTCTGTCTTTTTCTGGCTACCTAATCTTAACTATCCAAGAGGCTGCAGATAAGACATTGGAGAATCTCAAGCAGAGCACACTTGCAGTTCCAGGCCAAGGAAATCACTCAGAGCTTATCAGTAGCTCTGATACCAGCTGTGATTAGGGCACATGGGTGGGACTTGGGAGCCATGGCTAAAATGAGTTGCTCTGCTACGCTTTTTGTACGTGCCCTTGAGCAACCCAAACATGGACATTTTTTTTTTTTAAACTCTCTCTCTTACAGGCTGGAGGCTTAAATCTGTCCTGAGACATCAGGAAGGGTAGTCCATGGACTGAGACAAACATTACTAGGATGTGACCTTGGAGCACTGAACACAGTGACCTTTGTGACTGGATCCTTTGAGCAAGCCCTCAATGACAAGTGAGGGAAATTTGGTTTCCAAAGGGTACAGTCACCAGGACAGAGTGTGTGATATTACACAATCTACCTGCACCTTCCTCTCCTCTTCACACCTCAGAAGATCTTCATGTAGCCAAGACATGATGGCAAAAGCAGTTTCACAGAGTCTTTGCCCACAGACGAGGAGTGTGCAAACCTTTTTTTATTCATAAACAGCTGCTTTGACACAATTTCCTTTGCAAAGATGCACAAAAGGTTTTGGTTGATTTTCAAGAACAAATTAGGGAACCTTGAATGTTGCCACAGAAGAGTTCTTGGGCAGCTCACTTTGAGTTTTTCCAGGCTTATTTTCACTTGAGATGTCTGGTTACGTTGTTTAAGATGCTGGTTCTTGTGGCATCTTGGACTTTTCACCTTGACCTCCTTATCTTTGACTTCTCCCTCTTCCCAGTCTGTATCCCACAGATTTTTTGTTTTTCCTGGTCTGGTGCAGAAGCCACAGCATTCACTGGGGGCTGATCTCTGGGTTTGGCACCCAGCACAGGGCTAACAAAAGACCCTAATTCCAGGCTTTTGAACCATTCACCCACAGAGCTTCATGTGAGCTGGGCAGGGATGTAAACCTGCGATTGCCAAGCGCAGGGTGGCTCTCCCACCTGTTCCATCATTTCTCCACCTTATGTGCACTCACTCTGAGGACTGTAAGCAATTACTCTGTTAGGTACTAAATACGATATGCAGCACATGGTAGTGTAAAATTATGGAATTTGGGGGTTTTAATGAGCTCAGGTGCAATACAAAAGAACTTTTTTTTCCCTGTCCATAAAATTATATGGCTTGGAATCAGGGGGTTTATACAGCCCTGGACAAAACCATTTTATTTAAAGGGTGGGTAAAAGTGGGGGGTGGAGGAATACAACAACAACAACACCCTAGCCCAGCACAATTATATGCAGATTTGTTCATAAATCTGAGCTGGAGCAGATGTGCTGCACATGTTGAAAATCCAGAGCATGTTGCTGGAACTTAAAACATAAACATGAACCTGTTTCCAAAGAGGAAAATCTGCTCACAGCGAGGAGCTGACCCTGTACTTTAAACAAAGATCAAGTCCATTCTGCCTATTGTGCCTTTGCCATGTGTTTACTTTCCTTGCTTGGTGCCTAGGGTAGCATAAGGAGTAGCCAAAAGAAAAGTTGCAATTGACTTAGGTCTGAAAAGAGCCAGTGGCACTTCAGGCTTAAGGGAACAAAAGGCAGGATGTGACCCAACTCATCTGGCTATCAAGGGTCCTATTAGACTGGGTCAGCAGTATCACGCTGAATCTCACATTGAATTTTTAGAAGTCTTTTGCCCTGTAGGTAAATCTTGTAGAAAAACATTACTGCACTTCACAGTGGGTAAGGCTGTATGAAATACTCTGCTTTAAACACAAGCCTGCACTCTGTAGGCAGTTGGAAGTGAAGTTGGTTGTATGATTAAATTCCTTTGGAGGGTAGGAGGGCACATTCCTGGCTGAGTGCCACCATACTTTATTTTCTTAAAAGTGACAGCTGAAATGCTGGTATCTCCTCCTATCCAAAGCTGTGAGCTCCCAGATTTTGGCATGGTCTGATGCATGTATGATGCACCTGATAGCAGGTGAGACAATTTTCTCTTTTCCTGGCTTTTTATCCTGTCAGAAATGGGTGTGTGTTGGTCAAAGGATACTGAGAATTTAAAGTGCTTTCTTCCTGACCCTTAAAAAAAGTAGCCCTCCAGTTAAGTGACAAGGGCCACTTTGTGGTTATTATGAAGCTGCTTACATCCTGTCCACCCCACTGGGTGTTTGGACAAAGAAAGGAGTTCATTTTCCACCACCAGACCTGAACATGCCATGATCTACATGAATACAGTGTTTCCAGCTCTCTTTTTCTTCTGGAGGAACAGTGGTGGGTGTGATCATCTGTGTGCCTTTGCCTGAGTTCTCTTAACTCTCCATGGAGGATGTTGGATTGAGGCATGATGTTGAAATCTGTGCTCATCCACTCATCCCTATAGGCTGGTGATGTCAGGAACTTTAATCTCTAAGACTTATGGACACATTCATGCCACTCCTTGCACTGGCAGTCAGCTGCAATACCCTGCTTCTGGGAGAAGGGCATTTGGTGGTTTCAGAGCTTGAGAAATCCACACCTTTCTAGCAAACTGCTTATGTTTATTTTCACTTAAATCAAAAAGCCATGAAAAGGAACAACTGTTAAAAAGTCAGGTTGATGTAGATGTGGATTATGTCAGAAAGAGCATGAGCAGTTTATGCTGAGAACAGCCCCAAATAAAACATATCTCTTTGGTTTGTTGAGGGTAAGAGAGATGTGCACGTGGATCAGCCTCCTGCTTGTTGCACCTTCCTTGCACAAGGCCTTTGTTTGCCATCTGTACAGCTCAGGACGGGGTTGCCCCACCAGAGGTGTCACAAGCATTAAACCTGCCAAGGGCAGTGAGGTCCCTCCATGCTCTACTGGACAGGCATTGTGATGACTAATTGAAAATGGGGTTTCATTTGAGAAACACTCACACATGCAAACTCCATTAGCTAATTAGCTTTCCAAGGGGTTTTACATTTTTGAAGCCCAAAAGCTCCTGCCACTGACAGCACACAGCCCAGCATGAAGGGGAAAGGGCTGTCAGTGCTGACAAGTTCACCTTAAACTGGAAAATTTTAAATGTTCCCAGTGGCCTGACTATTTGTCCTTCCACCTGACTACTGTTCAATCCATTGCCCTCGAATATGGTAAGAGGAAGAAAAGATGCATTATTATTAATAAATGAATGGAGCTATTTGCTATTTATTATTTAAGCTCTCGATACTGGCAGGCTTTAGTGATACATGAAATATAGGCAAGTAATTTATTTATTAGGCAAAATAATGATTTTTCCCCCCACCATTCTGGAGCCCTCTTTGACCCAAAACAGCAGGGGGTTTATCAAGTACAAATACGATGACTTGTAATTTTAGAGTCTTTCAGAGCACTGTAACTGACAACCTTTTTAACATAAATACATTGAACAAATAATTTATAGAAGTATTCTGGGAATATTTTAGGGTGTTTTATTACTACTTCTGAAAGCCATGGCATGTTATTGATTTTGGTGTATTAATATAACCTAAAAGTGAGGGCACATGCTTGCCTCCTAATCCAAATCAGCTTTGATGGCAACTCATATATTTTACTGAAAGGAGCCTTGAACTAATGGCAGAGGTTAACAATTACACATCATAGCCAAAAGTTTAAGATAATGAATTCTGCACATTACACACTGTCCAGTTCCAGCCACAGGAAGTTCCCCACTACTTCCTCCTTGATGTCTTTTCCAAATTTCTCCAGTAGCTATTTGTCAGAATTTTGAATCCTTATCCTTGCATTTTTGTCATACAATTTACATTGTATTCATGAAGGCTTCCACTGAGGAAGTGTAATCATCATTACTGTTTTCTTTATGCCATAAAAATAGCGTATTTCTCTTAAAATGAGAATTATTACTCGCTTGCTTTGTATTTTATGATGTACATGAGTGTGTGTGTGTGTTTACAGAGGCATAGGTATATATAACAATAGCTGGGATGTGTACAGTACTGGATGTGGGCATTTCTCTGTTTCATCCTCTGCTGCCCTGGGCTGCTGCTGGTGGGCACTAGAGAGGTTTGAGTTGCTCCATCTGCCTCTCCCCAGCTGTCCAAAGGCTCTAGAGCAGCTCCAGTGCAGTGTGGCAGGAAGGTTGGTGCCTCCAGCCCTTGTTTTCTGGTGACCTGGGTACCTGTCTGGTTAATGCTTCAGTGAAACTGAACCAGTTCACCTGGCTGCTGAAAGCTGTGCAGCAGCACCAGCGCCTGATCCTTGCCTTGGTGGTGCGTTTGTCAGCCAGACCCCTGGAAAGAGGATTCTTCAAACCTCACCACCTAATGTGGGCTTCTTTTTTTCCTCTTCCCAAGTTTTCTCTGTAGTCTTCTCTGCTGACAATTAGTTTCACCATAGTCATCTCAGTTCTGGAGGACTTTCTTTCCCCATGTTTATTTCTGGGTTTTAAAAAGGAATGGTGCACAGTTTTAAGTGCCTTGACATAGCAACTGTGTGAGCTAGATTTCTTCTTTGGCTGCACTTTCTTGAGAGCATCCAGACTGTTTGCTTGCCATATATTTCTCCTCTTTTAACAAGCAATGGTTCTTTTATCTCATCTCTATGGTTTTCTGATCACTCAGTGGTGCCATCAGTGATGGCTCGGCCATGGGAATTCCTGGTTCTGACCAGCTTGTTGAGTGGACACAGTGTTTTTGGACAGCTCTGCATTGTTGGGGCCAGTAACGGGGAGCAGACATGCAGATCCAGCAGCAGAGTGAAGGAGTGAAGTCCCTCCAAATTTGTATTGCACTTCAAAATTTCTGGGAACTCCATGTCTGGGGCAGTCAGAGACTTGTGCTGCACTTGCTCCCACCCCTTGTTGCCCTCTCTTGGTGCTGTAACCATGGATATAATGACATCATGGTGTTATTGCTACTGCTTAGAGTAGGAGGAAAAGCCATGGGATGCTCCTGGAAAAGACTCCTAAGTCTTGAGGTCCTGTTGTCCTCAAAGCCAGAAGGATCCTTGCCTACCTTTACACCATGATTTCTTTTTAAAAAGCCTGTGTGTGGGGAAATGTGGGACGTGGACTGAGAAATATGCATTCAAATAGCATAAAATATGGGCTTTTAATTTTTTTTTTTTTTTAATTCAGGGCAGAATTCAATCAAAAGAACTCTGGAGGGGGAAAAAGCATGCAGATCTTGAGGGGCAGGGAATAGGCCATCTGGCTGAACATGCTGCCTGTTAAAATGTACCCTAATCCCCACTTCCTGCTCTTTTGCCGTATGCTTTGCTGTGTGAAAACTCAGGTACAAAGCCGTGCCCTGAAAAGGTGACTCCTAATTAAATCCAAAAGAGGCATTTTATATTCATCATCGTAGATGTACTCACATCTTTATTTTCCAATAAAATGTGCTCTCTCCTCCTGTCCTTGTGGTGTGACTGATGTCACTTCCCACCCAAGAAGTTTCTGGAGGAAGGATTATTTTTTCCTGGTTTTTTTTATACAATTAATTTTCTTTAGTGTTTTTTAGTGGTAAACCTCCAGCATTATTTATGTCCAGGTGAAGTTAATGCCTTCATTCTCAAAGGAGGAACAGCAAGGGACTAGAGTTGAAATAGAAGTTATATCCTGCACGCCTGCTTCCCTTGCAGTCAACATTTAATGATTTGCAAATAGTAATAATACACTGGCAAAGGAGACAAGAAGCTTAAATGCAGTGAAAAGCAATTTCAAATGTAAATTAGGTCCTGAGCCTGTTGCAGCTAAGGTTTTATTGGTACAGGTTTTTAAATATAATGGACAGGGCTTGATACTAAGGAGCATTTTTAAAACTTTGTGATTTTCAAGCTTCATAAACTTTTCAAGCTTTCAAAGCAAATTTTCAACCCCTGGTTAATCTGCTGGTCTTCCTGCAGCTTGGTCCAGACTTTTCAAATGGCTTTGGTGCTGGAACTTGTTTTTCACATTGTCAGTGACTTAGACTTCAAGGCCCTTTGGAAAAAAAGGTAGCCAAACCCTCTGAGAACTAATGGGAGGCAAGGAACTTGAAAATCTTTGAGTAAGTTCAACCATTCCCATGTGTGGGGTAGCCCAGAGCAGTGGTGGGAGAAGCAGGCAGTGTGTCCCAGGTCCCTTGTTTAGTGGGATATAGACAGACCCACCAGAGCATCGTATTTCCTTATGCGCAATAGACTGCACAAAATGCAGTTCCTTTCCTCCAGGTGCACCTGATACAGAGAGCTCCTGTTGTTGTTTTGGGTTCTTTATTTTTAGGTTCAATAGGTTTTATTGGGTTATTTTCCTACCCTGTGAACACAGGCACCAGGTAGTCAATAACAATCGCTCCATTAAAAAGGAAAAATAAATTCTTTGGTGTTTGCTGCACACACTTAAAATAAAAAAAAAGAAGGGGGAAAGATGAAGGGAAAAACAGATGCCAAATGTTGTTTTACATGTCACAGAGCTGCTGTTCCATAAATTCATATCTTTGTAGGAGTGCAAGTAAAATGTTACCAAAGAGGTGTATTCTATCACATTCTTCTGCTATTCTTTGATATTGTCATGTCTGAAAATCCAAATGCTTATTTGACAGCTGCATTATCTTAAATTAACTTTTGGCTTCCAATCTGAGAACACTTTGGCCCAGACAGGACTCTCCTGAGGTTACAAACGAATCAATAGGAGGGCCAGGAATAGAAGTGGAATAGGCCTCCTGTGCTGCTTTTAGCTACCAGACCTCCTTCAGCTGAAAATCACATTGTGCCTCAACCCATCTCCAGGAGTTTAGTCCCAGGAAGGACGAGCTCCAGTTCTTCCTCTCCCATTGCCTGGCAGTGCTTGGTTGGTGTTCAGCACCTCCCTGGGCTTTGCCATCCCTTAGCGCTGCTGCTTCCACTGTCTGCAAAAAGCACAGAAACCCCACCCTGTCTTCTGCTCCTCAGCATTCAGCTCTGAGCACCAGTCACAACTGGTTTGTGTTCCCTGCCTGCTTCTGCCATTGAGGCTTTATTTAGGCTTGATAGTGAGCGGAACAGTCAGGTGTAAGATTTTAGGTCTCTGCTCAGATGAATCGTGCGTGGTACACGCCGAGCAGCCCGAGTGTTTACAACAGCCTGTGACAGAACGTGTTACTCCTCGCAGCTTGAGGCACTGCCACAGAAATATGGCACATTGCACAGGAATTGCTTGTGCAGCAAGCTGAAAGTCAGGTTATTCGGGTGTGCTGTTGGATTAACCCACCAGCGTGCAATCCAACCCGATTCCAGCAGCGAGGATTTATTACCTGCTGTGACTTCCAGTCACATCTGAGCTCCCCTTGAAATCACAGGGTGTTTTTTTGTCCGTGTGTGTCCCTGTGTGCATGTGGTTGCTGTGAGGGAGAGAGTGACCAAGCTTTACAGGAGCTGGGAGTGAGTTCCCATGGTGTAGCACTGCATGCAGAGCCCTTTGCAGTGTGCCATGTCCGTGTTTGGGATTAAAATCTCCTCCTGTGGTGCTTAGCCTGCAAATTATTTGTGTCATGGGAATGTTCTTGAGGATGAAGAAATTCATGTCACATATACACAGGTGGACCCTGCTGAGGTCACAGAGTAACTGGGTGTAGTGGTGAGCGCCAAAGGCTTTGCCATTCAGATCACCAGCCCTATGAATATTCGGATTACATCCCTCTGCTAATGCTGGCACCCATTTATTTCAAAGCTGTTGGTGTTTTGGGAAGCTGTGAGCACCTGTCCAGGGGGGACTGGGCTGAGATCTCACCTGTCCAGTTTGCATTGTTCTGGCAAAGTGCCCACAACTGGCTCTGACTCAGCTACAGCTTGACAACTCTTACTCATTTCTTACCTATGACTAAAGCACCAAAAATCTCCATGCTCCACTGCCACATAGGATCAGCTGGGATTTACTTCTTTCACCCATGCAAATAGTTTAGAAAAAACCAAACTTTGTCTAGTTTTCCTTGCAGCTGTTTGTTCAGTGTCCCATCCACACTTCACTCCAGCCCTGTGAAATACAAATAGTTTGTCAAGGAATGTTGGGTTTTATCAGTGACCAACCTGATTTGAGTGACCAAATCATCATTGTACCTGGCAATAATAAGCAAGTTTGAATTTAAAGAGAAGCCAACTGGTGATGTAATTAACCAGTTATTATATGATAATGACTATACACCTTCATGCTTGATGTAATTAGAAACTTTTAATATGTGCCTGTTTGTGATCTGTAAAATGGTTAAGAGGTTCTCAGGGTTCAGGCTTTACTTTCTTTCTTCCTCAATTTTTTACACATTCTGTTTTTCTGTCTTTGAACCCTGTGACATGAAAGCTGTAAAATTGCATGTGAGACTGAGAAATAGATTTGACTCATGAAGATTCCTTGGAGGAGATAGAGGACTGCAGCCCACAGCAGTGACCATTGCGACCCAAGCTGCCCTCAGTGGAGCAAAGAGTATTTGTTTTGGATTACTTCAGAGAGAGTTAAGAGACACTATAATTTTAATCTTTGATTTAGCAGAAGATTTAGGCTGCTTCCAGAACAGAGCTTCAATACTTTAATTTAAATCTGAGCATGAATGTTCTGGAAGTAAGTGGAGTCGGTCCTGTGTTCAAGCTAAGCATAACTTAATATTGTTGAATCAGCTGGGAGCATCTAAAAGACTGCCCCTTCTTAGACTTTGAATCAAAAAAATGGATAATCTTCATTATTGTAACGTGTACCTTGAGATTCTAGTGCCCCTCTCTAACAGTCTTGGGGAATCAATAACTTCCTATTTCTTCAGAAGATTTTTCCTGTGTTTAAGAGTGTGCTTGTTGCTACAAGAGCCTTTTTCCTTCTCCTTTAGATGTCCCTTCCCAGTTGGTAATTTATTATTATTTTAAATCAGTGCACACATAAACATTGCTATTTTAATTAGGGAGAAGCAAACAGAAGTCACAGGCTATAAGGCTCTGCATGTATGCTCGCTACTCTCACATTTTAATTATTTATTGGAGTAAATAAAATTAAATATTTTCATAGCTATCCAGAACAGGATTTGAAGTAATTACTCTGTCAAATTCATCAAAAATTCTCTCATCAAAATAAAAACCTTGATGTTACTGAATAATTTATAGTACAAATACACAGAAATTGTAAAGTATTATAAATAGAAAACTGCAGGGTAAGTGAACATGAATTAGTTAAGGGTTATGTTTCTGAAAGAGCCTGTCATAAGCTTTATAAATTTTTAATAAGTGTTTTTGAGGCCTAATTTTCAGTGTACAGTATATACCAACAACTACAGGAAACAACCCGAAAATGGTGATTTAGAAACACAGCTGTTTATGATAGAGGCCAGATTGCAGCTCCTCTTCCTGGGCCTTTCTCTCACACAATTTCAACTAATGATGTTTGCCACTGAATGCCGATGGCTTAACATGAATCATCTGCCTAAATAGCAAATACATTAAGTAAACCTAATCTCTATTATTATCTATGAATACCAAATGCTGGGACAATATCCAGCCTATTAAACCCCAACTGTTCAGTGAGGCATCCCTATGCCAGTGCCTTAATATGCCTGTGCTCTGGTTTCTGGTGTGACTGAGGATTTTCCCTCCTTGTGCAGGAGCTGGAAGGGGCCCTTGGTGTTTCTGACACCCACAGGGCCTGATCCTGCAAGCTGCTCTCTTCCCAGCACGTGTAAAAGGAGCTGGAAGTGCTCAGCACCTTGCAGGTTGATGGTAATTCTTTCATTAAATCTTGTAATGTTGACGGTGAATCTTCTTTGGTTATTCACAACCGAGGATGTGCCAGAGCAAAGCCTCTGATCCCAAGTCCCCCTGACTTTACTTCTTCTCTTTCTAGTTTTGGATCAAAATTCAGGTGACTCTTCTTTGGTTATTGACAACCGAGGATGTGCCAGAGCAAAACTTCCAATCCCAAGTCCCCTGACTTTACTTCTTCTCTTTCTAGTTTTGGATCAAAATTCTCTGCTACAAGTTCTCCCATCAAACAAATTAGCCACAGGTCTGGACCTTCCCATGCTAGAGCCACTGTTTTCTGTGGATCTGAGATGGATGCAAATATCAACAGCCTTCTACAAAAACTACTCCTGCCAGCTCGTGGTAGACTTGAAAAGCAAAACTTCCTCCTTCCCAGCCACCTGAAACTTGAGATTTATGGTGGGATCTGGATCTAAGGCAGTAAAGGAAACCTGCTGCAGCCCCACAGATGCTGAGGGAGTTCTGGATGCAGTGGTGTAAGGCTGAGGTAATGCCACAGGAATCAATGGATTTGTTATGAATTACTCTCATCATAATGAAGCCTAGAAGTCTTTTTTTCACTTCTTTCTTACAAAGGTCATTAGGCAAATTGTACTTCTATTCTTTAAAGTAGATCAGGAGTTAAAGAAAATAGATTTGGTGCAATTTGCTGCTTATTCTATTCTAAGAGGGATCAGTTAAAGGAGGGTTTTTTCTTTGCCTTTCTTGTAGCATATCACCATTTTTGTAGACACGTCAGTTCAGATCATATCTGGCTAAAACTTTGGGGTTTGAGAGCCCGTAAGAAATATGCACTTTTTTGATCAATATGTGTTACAGAAATAGATGCAGGTAATGATTTTCAGACAGCTAAGCCAAGGAACCTTTATCAGATGTAGAATATGCTCTCTCATTTCATGCATGCACCTGCCTCTTGCAAGGTTCTTTCTATTTCTGGGACTTAAAGGGCCTCAGCATGCTAGTTCTGCTTGTAAATATCTGCTACATCAGAAAGGTCAATATACAAGATGCAGAGTAGGCACAGAATGACAGGAAGTGGAAGCATGATTGAAACAAGTTAAAATTTGCAATCCTTCTCTGCTTGAAACTGAAAATCCATGTACAGAACTCGTGGGAGCAACTAGGGAATGTTCAGGAAGCTTTGGAAAGCTTTGGCTCACACAAACTTAAATGTAACCTAAATTTTGCTTTGCTTTTCTGTACGAGGTGAAAAGCACCCAGCTTGAATAAAGTACAAGACAAATCTATTGACTACAGAGTAGACATAGGAATTTATCGCTGTTCTGTTTCTCTTCCCATTCATCAGCCAAGATTTTCTTAACTGGCTACATTAACAGTGCCACCAAGCATTTTGTGGAGGTTTTAAGTGACTCAGGGATTTAGTCTTTAGTATAATTGCTGTCTAACCCTGTGCTCTGCAATCTGAATAATGTGGAGAACATTTGCCTAGTACCCCAAAGATTACATTGCTTTACATCAAATTGTCAGCAAAGAAGTTTTTTATGACTATTTAATTAAAGAGAAACCATTTGATCATTTAACACTTCTGTTTTTTTTCCTAGAGTAAAGCTTCCTCTTCTTATAAATCCAGGCTATCAAAGTCTGTGAGGAGCACAGAGGTGGAACCTTCCATGTATTAGTTATTCACCAGGTCCTTCCTTTCTTTCTGTTCAATAATTGATAGGCACAATCGTTCCTCCTACTTCTTCACTGTAGTCAATAGCGTGTCATCCTCTGCTGTCATCTCAGGTCACCTTCCTGAACTGCTTGGGTTTAGGAGTCAAGTCTGGTACAGGCAAGTTAAAACTTTTGATAGTAGAAAGAGACATTCATTTAGTATGCTGGTTGCTAATCATTATCAGCCCATTTTAAAATGAGAAAGTGGCTCGTATAGGGAATCGCCTAATTTCCCTAAGCACATTTGGGTCTCACTCGCTTTAAAGACATGCTCTTAGCTTGATTTTTCTCTTTGGGTTTGGGGTCTTTAACATTTCCTCTTCTGTTGCTTGTGGTTTCATTGTAACATTATTCTTACTGCTTTTCCTCTTCCATCTCTTTCGCTTTCTACTCCACAAGAATATTGTAGTCTTTTTGGACGTCAAATGGAACGACAAAGGGAAAAAATCCCCACAATTCTTTTTTCAAACTATGAATAGTCTTCCTTTTAAAAAAAAAAAAGTTCTGGTTCATCTGTAGCCAAGTTTATTGGAAATGACAGCTCAAAAGTTCAGTGAGTGAGTGAAGTTCCTAGAGATCAGAAGGCCTCTGCTGTTTCTACTGTTTCCAGGCCTCAATACAAGGGCACCTTTTGGAAGTTTCAAGGTCAGCTGTAGGTCTATTATTATGTTGAATGGAAAGGAAATAATTTTGCACTTGTATCCAAGTTCTTGTCATCTTTCTCCTTACCCTACTTGGCTTCTTTGTAGTACTTGAAGGCCTCAGCTCCATCTCTTATGGCCATTGTGAATGGTTTGATTGGTGTTGGCCATGCTATCCCTTCTTTCCTCTTTCTAAAAAGCAAATGATCATATTGCATTGAAGAAACCATTATTGCCATCAAACAATCTGCCTTAATTTTCACCTTCTCTGAAAGTTTCAATTCCTCATCAACATTTCAGAAGGAAGGAACTGTGTTGGTTTTTAGTAACTCTGAGGAATCCTAGAAGTTCTGATCCACACTTTGGTTAAGTCATAGAACAGAGACCACTGTGGACAAAGGATGTACTGGTCTTTTCCTTTAATTTTTTCCACTTTGCTGCTTTGGGGCTTTTTTTTGAAGCATTTTTTCAAGTCCCCTGAAGCGAAGGCAGGGACATGAATCTGTACAAAGTTCCATTAACCAACCACCTCTCCTAGCCAGCAACACAGAGCACTATGGGATATTGTGTATGTGATGCCCAGAATTGTAGCTTTGTCTTCCAAGGAAGGACTCAGGTAGGTGTGTTGGAATCAAACATTTGCAGGAAGCCCACCCACAGATATTTTTTCTCAAACATCTCTTGGCAGCTTTTCCTTCTTCTGTGCCCAGAAGAATGTTGCTATAGTGGTGCATTAGTCTGGCTCAGCCCTGTCTGACAGAAACACAACACCACTTCAGCAACGTGCTCCTTGGCCTCCCTCCCTTTTCCTGATTCAGCAAAGATAAACAGGACACCAGGACTTGTCCCTTTGAATTCTTATTTCTGCCAGTGACTGGTTCTACACCAGGGCTCAGGATTTGAAATGTAAGTGCTGTTAGGCTCTAAAGCACCTCATGTGTTTTGCTTGGCACATGGAGCATTTTCTTAACCACTTTGGGTTGTATATGGTCACTGAGACTGCATGTGGGACCACAGAGCACCATCAGCTCTTTACTCTGATTACCTCCTTGGTTTTTATGGAATTACTCCTAGTTGACACCAGTGTAAATGGATAAGGACTGGAGCTTTCGCTCATCCCAAAACCATTGGGATGATTCTCTCTTCAGAGCTTACACAGTGCTTTTCATATATTATACCTAAAATGCAGTTTACGTTTTCCTGAAAACCAAAGGCTAAAGGCACAGTTCAAGTCTGAGAGGATTTATTTACAGGTCAAAGGGAGCAATGGAGAGAAGGGTGTACACAGAGAGAAGGAACTGTGCGAGGGACTGGCCTGGCAATAGCATTTGTCTCAAGTAAAATGGTGGGAAGTGCATTTGGGCAGCTCTGGTGGTAGATGCTTGTGACTCCCTGCAAATTTTATGTGGCAGCACCTGATCTTGGGCACTGCTGTGTCATACGCAGTTTGCTAATCAGAAAGATAGAAGAAGGCTCTGTAATATTCCTAAGAAGAAATAAAAGCACAAGCTCAGGCCAGTGGGGGAGTTTACTGCCTGCTCCTGACCTGCCCAGAGTGCTTTGGCAGGTGTGAGGAAGCCGCATTAGCTCCCAGCTACGTATCAAGCAGATTTTCAAAGAGCTTTTGACGACTTATAAAACAGAACATGGTTTGGGGCTTGAGTATTTATCTGAGCAGCTGTCTCCATCTGTATGGGCCTAAGCACTGTTTGACATCATCTAAAGCTGTTTTATTGGCCATTCCAAAACAAACACAGTGCAAATAGGCTTAACACCTTTGGAAGGCAACTGCTTAGTTATTGTGTGGAATTCATTTTGGGCTGGGGATCTGTAAAGCTGAGTCAATATGCTGATTTGGATCTAAGCCACAAGCTTACCTTTTAACCTGCATTTTTTCCTTCTTCTAATAGAGCTTTTTGTCAAACCACATATTGTTGTGCCTTTACTGTCAACTGTCCTGCCTGAATACATTTTCATGATGAATACTGAGGGCTCTTCTTTTGAGTTGACACTACCTAGGAAAGAGTCAGAAATAAAACCTGCACTTCTTTCCCCACTCTTCTTACTTTACTTTCTTGGGCTGCTAACTTGAAGATCTGGAGCTCTTTCTCATCCTTGGAATCCGCTGATTTTTCTGGAAGGATTGACCATTGGGCAGATACATGATTTTCTCCTGGGGAATCTTGCCAAGTCCTCCTTGTCTGTTATGCACCTGCTGCTGAAGCACTGCTGGGTGCTGATGATACCAGGGGCTCTGATGTCTTCAGCTTATCAATAACCTGCTTTAAGCTACCACCATTTTTAGAGCAGCCTATACAGGGATGAGAGGATTGACTCAGGAATTAAGGTTGTCTGGCTGAAGATCTGCTCAGGTCAGACAGATACTTACAGGAAGTAGGAAATGTTTGGTGAACTGTAAGTAAAAGGCATCAAGTGTAGCTGAATCCTTCCTGCCTGCTTGCTACTTTCATGATTTTAAATCTGGTGACATGAAGTATCCCAGTTTCCTTTTTTAGGGTCTTCCTAGGTAGGATTTTCTAAATGGGTTTACAGGTAGTGTCAAGACATTATTTTCTTATGAAGTGTGGTCACTGCTTGTGTTTTGGAGTGGCTGTGAACTTTGAAGGATTTAAACTTAGCATAAAATCCTTGAGACTTTCCAGACATAACTCTTCATCTAGAAAGTCAGATTAATATTTAGAAGGTTTGTTTTGCTGGTTTAATTTAGTAGGATTTTCTCATGGCATGCCCTGATCCTGCTTTGAGCTAGCAGCTGGGCAGGAGAGGCATTGTGAGAGTCCCTCAGTGTGTTCATTCTGCTCTGTTTCCCTCATAAGAGTCATAAGTGCCCTTGTATTTCTCCATCACTCTGGGAAAATAAGAGCAATATTCTGGTGTTATTTCTCTTGAAAAAAAATTGAACTGCTTGGGCTCCTTGGGACAAAATTCAAGGGAGAGGACAAATATTTTGAGTACCTTCCTAATAGCTGAAATACTGGGAAATAAACCTGGGCCAAAGCTGTGTGATTTCTCCACAAAAACCAATCATCTGAAAATACAGGCTCTGGAAAATGAGTGCTGCATCAAAGGGAAACATCCCTCAACTTTCTGGAAGCCTCTGGAAGTATCGTATTATAGAAACAGGGACTTGTCAATTTGTCTGTTGGATAGGTGAGGTCCTTGTGTGACCTCCATTCCCGGGTCATCTCAGTACCTTATGATCTTCTAGACATTTTCATGGGGCCAGATTTACACAACAGAGTATGACTGATAAAATCAAAAGAATATAACAAACTCTCTGACTAAAAGGATCTCCATACAGTCTTCACTTGCATTTTTTCTAAAGTGACTTTTGCTTCAATTTTGCAAAGTGCACCAGTATCCCCCAAAATGAAGCACAAACACGTGCACTAGGATAGATATGTGACCCCTTCACCTTGTGTTCCCACATGGCAGCACTTACAGTTGCCACAATGCCACTGCACTGGCTCTTATGAATGATTTGCCACCCCACACTGTGATTAAGTATTGCTGTTATAAACCAGGTACCTCTCATGTTAATAACAACATCTGTTAACTAACAAATTGCTCATTAACCAAGAGTAATGGTGAATTTCACCAGATTACAGTTCTGCAGGTCTTTAACAAAAGAGCTACCAAAAAACTATTGTGCCTTTTTTCTCTAAAGATTCAAAGTATTTTTCCTTTTAGTGCTGAGTTTCTCAAAGCAGTGGTTATCCCCTACACTTTAGTATTATCTAAAAGCATTGTAAGAAGATATTTAGAAAGAACAGGTACATTCCCTTACTATTTTATTGAATAAAATATCTTTTCTCTAAGTCATCTTTGAAGGGATTCCTGAACAATGCACCAAAATTCAGCTATAAACACACTACTATCATACAATAGACCCTGTACTTTACAATACCTACAGGGAATCACTTTTTAAAGTCTGTAACGTACACTAACCTTTTAATATGATGGAATCATATAAAAATAAAAATTGATAAAAAATAGTAATAAATCTGGATTTTATATCATGCACTGAGCAAAGTCTAAATTAAACTACTGTATTAAACCTTCTATGAAGTAGACCTAATTAATTAAAAACACCAGGGTTAAGCAATTTAGCCATCAATCTCTTAGCTTAAGTGGGGGATGAGGTGCATATGGTAGCTTACCGAGGAAGAAAAATGAAAGACCTGTTCTCTCCAGACTCACATTGACATGATCTAGGGGAGGTTAAATATGAGCTGCTATTCCCAAGGAGACTTCTCCTACAGTTCCTCCAGCACGGTGACTTTCCCAAAGCCCTCAGCCAGTTGGAGTGTGACACTTACCTCCCATTCCCAGAACAGTAAGGGGAAAAAAGTGGGCTGGCAGCACCTCTGGAGGAGCCAGACTGAGATGGAAATGGCAGTGCTGCCACAGCAGAGGGAGTTTTCTGGGAGTTCACACCATGCAACAGAGTTGGCCAACACTCCCAGGAAGGAAAGGGAGAGGCCATTGTTTACTCTTGAATACAGACATTCCTCCTGGCCGTAGGAGCATCACTCTTGCATGCTGGGCCTGAGGGAGATGCTCAGATTGAGAGAGGAGCAGGACTGGAGGGGGTCAGCAGTGCCCTCTTTTGGAAGGCAACCTCAGCAGAAAGGCAGCCCAGTGGCTTGATGGATGGTTCCAGTTTCCAAATTGCCAATGTGTTTACAAGATGTCATCAGCACACTGAAACTGCTTGCTGAGAATTTTCTATTCAATCCTCCCTCATCATGTTTCCTCCAACTCTCAATTATTTGGCCAAAACAGATTTGTGAAAAAATTAAGATTATTTTTGTCACAAGTTCCCTGTTTTTAATGGAATGACTGAATGTCCAAGAGATGAAACTTCTAGGAGCTGGTGTCCTTATGGAATGAGTCAACTCAAGTGACTGTTCCAGCAGAAAACATACATTTATTTTACAAGTCAGCCTGATGCCTGAGCTGTCCAGTGACCCTGTGATGAATACATCCAGGGAAGGGACACACAGAGGCATGTGGCTGGAGATGGAGGCTGTGGTGGGATCTCCCTTTTGGCAGGGTCTTTCCAGACAACTGACTTGGCTGTAATGTGAAAATGCAACCTTAGTAGTAGCAAAAAGATCCCCCTGCATCAAGCCCAGGAGTTAAGCTTGTTTGCAGGCACTTGAGACAGCAGATTATTTGTTGCTGGAGATGCACTTCAGGGTTCAAGTGGCATTGGGAACACTTGGCATAATGTGCAGCCCACTTGAGCTGTGCTAGTGGATGTCAGCAGCTGCTGGGAATCTTGTGGTGCCTCTTAGCAGAGGAAAACCTAAACCTTGAAGGTCTTGCTCATTACTTCTTATTCAAGTAAACCATTCTGTAGAGGGAATGGAACTAAAAAAGGACCTTGAGTCTTGGCTTCCTATAAAAACCAAGTTTATAGACATTTGGTTCTCAGTGATCCTTTAAAAGAAATTGTTCTGTAATAGATGCTCCTACAGACTTGGGCTTTTACCCCGTTATTGTTATGGATCTAACATCCTAAAATCAATACTTTGTAAAGGGGATTCTAGGTACATCAGCTAGGTCCCTAGGAGAAGGTGGGAAAAATGTCTCACCTCTATAAATAGAAATAGGCTTTCCTGCACATCATTCAATCCACCTATAATCTTAATTGTCCTGGCTGGGCTTCTCTCTCTTCTTCATCTGCACAGGAATCCAAGAGTGACTGTTCCCAACTTTGGGGAACACTGCACACAATGAAAGCTGGCAGACCTGTGTGATAAGGAGTTGAGCTGCCATTTTTGCAAATATCATAAACTTTTGAAGTGAATTCAGCACACAGAAAATGCATTTATCTGAAAATAGTGCATGTAAGTCTCCTTTTAGTGTTACATAACTTCGCTGCTTGCAAATCCTGGTGAATAAAAAATAAAAATGTTACCATTGCAGCAGTGGTCTTCGTCATTTATAAACAATGAAGCCAGAACAGAGAGATCAACAGAACAGGCTAAAAATGTATCTTAATGCGCCTGCAGGGACCTCGATGAAAAGTCACCAAGATAAGGGAGTTTTGACATGACACAGTGAGCCATGAAGGAGCTATTTTAAAAAGAAACAATAGATTTGAATATTCAGACCAAGCACTGAGCAGTAAGTCAAAAAGAAACTACCACCCTCAAATCTTCTGCAGCTTAGAGCTAATTAGACTTATGCCTCAGAATGCCCAAGCCTCCTGCAATGTGGCAATGGTTATGATAATTATATTTTCACTCTGTGTTGGGCTGTGAGTTATATGTGTATTGCCTCTAAATGCTGTACATGTAAATCCCCTCCTCAACGAGGTGAGATTATGCCTTGTTGTACCTTAAGCAGCATGTAAATGCAGCTGTTGGGGTGGCAGCTACTCCAGACTGGGAAATGCAGGGCTTTGCAACCTTCAAAGGCAAGTGATAGCTGTGTGGACAGGCTGCTCACTGGGACAGGTGGGAAGGGTCGACCTGGAAACGGAATTCCCAGTGATCATGTGGATTTCCCAAGCACCTATTTGCCACAAAACATCACCAGTGGTAATGACACAAACCCTATCTCACTTTCCTGTATGTATTAAGGACTCTTTATAGGTGCATCCCATTGCTCATCTCTAAGCTATCTGATGTGTGTCAGGGCTGCAGGATGTTAGGCCCATTGTATGTGATGTATTGGTGCCAGTCATGTCACCTGGGCTACTAAAGGCTAGCATTTCTGATAGCATGACCATTCCTCCCTTTCAGCAACTTATTTGCTGTCTGAAGACTAATTAAAGTGGTCCTTTAGTGCCTAACCAGCCAGCTGTGCCCATAATGATATAAATATTACATATAAATGAGATCATGAAGGGACATTCCTCCCCTGTCCTGCAGGCTGGTGGCTGCAGGATTGGTCACAGATCACATTAGTTCTGTTGTGGCCTGACTTGTTCCTGGCTATACAGTGTCTCCAGGTCCTTGCTGCCAGAGACTTTGGCCATGGCTCTGTTGCAGTCACACTTCTGAGAAAAATGCAGGGAATTAGACCTTCCACTTTTCCAGTGCATCACCAGCTTTTCCTCAGTGTGTGCTCCCACACTTCTCCAACACAGATCCAACCTGCAGAAGGACAGGTCTAGACCCAGATGAGCCCTGACGAGCATTTCAGCAGAAACCTGTCCCAAGGTGTCTAACAAAGAGCAGCTCCTGGTGCAGCAGAGGAGAAATTCCCTTTTTTGAAGGGAGTCCCCACATCAAGGACCTGAATCAGAGCTGTGTCAGTTTGTCACACCACCCTCTGCAGGAGCTGAGGGCTCCTAAAGTTTCTAAGCTTTTCCTAGGATTTGGCCTTGAATGGCAGAGCTGAAGCAGGGTGGAAACGTTGGGGTCACTCTGTGATCAGCCCTGAGCTGATGGCTGGGTTTGGTTTAGAGGTTTAGTCTTCTCTCCTGCTAAATGTTCCCTGTTAGGGTGAGCCCACTGACCTCAGAAATGCAACTTGTTATGTCCTTAGGATGAATTTGAGGGACAAGGACCCTGTGCTGTGAGATCCCCAGTTCTGTGAAGTTTGGACTGAAGCAAGACAGGAGGGGAGAGGCTGGGTTTTCATTTGGAAAGTGTCCTTCATACAAAGAAATGTGTATTAGCTGAAAGGCACAAATGAATTCCAAGATGAGTGGTCTCGAGCAAATCTTGAACAGCAATTCTGTTTCTTTCTTTGCATTACTCTGTTCTTATTCTAGGTATTTATTTACTGATTATGAGGAAAAACACACGACCTCACAGGACCCCCAGCAGGTGCTCACAGCCTCCACGGGCTCCTCGAACAACCATGGTATTCTCTCCCTGCCTTATTATGGTCCTTTCTCAAATGTGGGAATGTGGAGTTCAGACCTGCTGGAGTATTTGGGGGGATTGCAAGGTATAAATAAGCCAGCTGGGGCTTCAACCCACCAGCTCAGCAACATTATATCATGCTAGTCTTTGTTTTCACTGTATCACCTATTTTTTGGACCAGCGGTATAACCAAGTTGTAAACTGCACACCTTACAAATCAGTCTATCCTGACATTGCTGGAGCGTTCATTACAAGCTGTAAAAAAACACTAGCAAGGAAGGTTTCAGTCCTGCAGCCCAATTTTCCATTGCAATAACCCAATTAACTGGTGTGTGTTTGTTTTACAAAGCTCTAAGCTACAATAAACCATGCCGATACACAGGCTGCAGAAAGCTTCGTAATTAGGACAAGGTGTACAAATTAAACCACTCTTTTTAAACTTCAAACCAGCTAACTTCTGACATACTGTACTGCTGGGGCTTCTGGGACTAAACCCAATTAACATCTTAGTATTTTATAAGCATCGTTTTAATTGCATTTGTATGCAATCTTCTCTCCAAGAGCCTTTCAAGGTGCTAGCCCTCGTTCAGATTTTATTACTTTAGTGATTTAAATCTCCTCTATCTGTGCTTCCCGTTAATAATGACTAGTGCAGCTTCAAATGCCGGCCCAACATAAAACTGAGCTCTCCAAAGAATTATACTTTAAAACAGTTACATTTAACTTTATTATTACATTTTTAATTTTTTTTTTCCCCCTCTGTTTGAACATTATGCCTTGAACCACTTTATCAAGCTGTCAGTGCAGTAAGTGCTGGAAGAGTGAATGTTTTACTCCTCAGTGCTTTGCTCTGGCGCAGCCTCTTGGCCTACACATGACTCAGTTTTTGCTGCAGATATTGTCTCAGAAAAAGAGCTTTTCTAGGAGCAGCCTAATGACTTGCATGTCCATGGATTTTCAAGATGTGGGGGGTGGTGGGGAGGTTTAACTCTATGAGCGACAGCCAAGCCAGTCCCTCAGGCTGAGTTGCTTTTGGGTTTTTAAGGTCAAGATCTACCCTCCTTTGAAGCTTTACTCCTTTGAGTAGTTTTACTCACTGTAATGGGATTGCTCAAGTTTGGATGAACTGGGCCTCGATGGGAGCAGGGGAACATTCCATGGAAAATCTGATACACTCTGAGGAATGTCAATTCCCATCACTATAATTTCTGTCTGCATAAAATCCTCACAAGTGCTCTGTTTTTCTTTATGCATCTGCTTCTTTGGAAAATGACCTGCATTTCAAAGATCAAGTAGGATTTGAAGAGAGCTGTAGAGGCAATAAGGAGTGCCAATGGAACTGCCTCAGCCCAATTAATAAAATAATATATAAAAAGGGTTCTGAGATTCTTTTCCAGCACATTATTATCCTGTTTATCATTATTCAAAGAAAGAAAAAAGAAACAGGAATGTGTTGGATCTTATTGAAATATGAAATGAATAAGGTATTTATTTTAAGATGCTGGCAGCCACGCTCAAAATATTTTCCTCTTTGCAAAATGCAGCTTGAGGTGAATATAGGCTAATGTTGCTCTCATTTAGGATTTCTGCTACGTGGATACAAATATTGGGTCTTAAAAATGCAGGAGGTTCCTTCTGAAAGATTTTGAACCTTTTCACTTGATTGAGTGTCTTGTCAAACAAAACTGGCAGCAGATCTCCTGGAACTGCCTGAATCTATGCAGATATGATTTCTATCATGCCCTTATTATGTGTAGTCCATAATAAGGAGGAGCATGTATAAATCATTTCTGGCTGGCACTTAGGATGCAATACTCAAAGGAGAAAGACATTTCAGTCTTCAAATGTCTAGTAATTTCTGATATTATACAGTGAGTCTCCCCAGAACCATAGAATCCTCAATTCCATGCAGCTCTCTTAAGAAAGAATGAGACTTTCATATCTCCCCTTGTGAGAGCCACCAGTGAGATAAGAATTGTGCAGCTCCGGTGAGCACTGTGCTCCAGCCAGGGTGGCTCTATTGAACTTCCATTTGCAAAGCCCTCGCTCACAAAATTGCACAGAGATGAAGGATTTCACCTCTATCCCTCCTATACACAATTATCTGTGAGTAAGCATTACTTTACAGAGAGTAGATTATACAGTTATGTGTTACAGGAACACATTTCCCAGGGAACGCTCTGCTGTGTGCACACCTATAATGTGCACTAAAATAAACACATCTATTGTATAAATGTGTTTGTGTTTTCTCAGCAGTGGTAATCCAGACAAGCTTTGGTGTTGTAAAAGGTGATAGAGTATTAAATGATGGATCCAAAAAGTTCTAACAAATCGCGCCTTCCACAGAAACAGAAATGCAGAAAGCTGCTCAAAACTAAAGAAATAATTTTAAGAAAACACTATAAAGAGTTGTACATTGTCTCCTCTCTAGTACTGAATATATAGTTATTTTACACTTCAATTCTTTAAAAAATATCTTTCTGCAATATGTTCCAAAAAATCCCCAGACCTTTTCCAGAATCCTTTTTCAAGTTTCTCTTTCATTTTTTTAATAGGACTTTCCTGGAAGAAAAGATGGAATTTTGAAAACAAATTTTAAAATAATTTGAAACATCATTCTGATCAAATCTTTAACAACAGTATCAGCAGAAACAGGGACAGACAATGCCAAGGAAAATGGATTATGTTAATTAAGTTAACAATTTTTAATGACATATTTTGTTTCAGGGAGAAAAGGTGATTTTTTCTTTTATTAAGAGCATTTTATGCAAAATATTTCAACCACTCTATAAAAACAGAAAAGACTAGATATTTCCCATAAAACAGTTCTTTACTGCAAGATGATGAATAACTTTAGTATTACAGCTATACATAATAAAATGTTTATTTGTCAGGCTTGATACATTTTGTAACAGATTAATTTATACACAAATACATAGGTTTCGGTGGAAAGAAATCTATATTGATATTTTACTTGGCGTATACTGATTGTTTTCCAATATGCAAACAACTCGAATTGCTCGATGAAGAGTTCAGCTGTTGGGAATCTGAAAAGCAGAGGGCATTTTCAACCAGGAGTTCAGCATGTGGAGCTGTCAGACTTGATATCCCTGAATTTTAGGTGAATTGGAGCGCCTCGTTCCTCTGGAGGTTGTTCTAAAGGGGACTAATGTCTTTTGGGAACCAAGCCCTAGGGAATAAAGGGCAGAGAGCAGGAGAATATTTTATGCAAAAGAACCTTCTGTCGAGATTGGAATAGAAAATTACACTTCTTTAATGACAAGCTTTTTGTAAAATACAGGGAGCTGCAGGGAAGGATATTATTCTGTTTTCTTTCTTTCTGTACAGTGGAAAATAAGAGGTGTCACAGTGAGTTATCATGTGCAGTGACCAGTAATGCTCCTGTTTAGTGTACAGTTGCCTGCCACATTACACACAATCACATGTGTCCTTATTATATTAACTGGGTTTATATCCTGCTCACCTGAGTTCACCTGGCAGGGCTTGCCTAATTACAATCAAAAGAAAGAAGATCTTTTGGCTAAGGGAGGTTGCTTGTAAATTTGAGTTTTCCCCATTTAAAGTCATGGGATCTCAGGGGAAAAAAGCCCAAGAAAACAAAACAAAACAAAACAAAACAAAGAAAAGACCTCCCAACTTTGTTAAATCTGCTAGAATTCAAAACCTGCTAGAGGTCAGATCCAACACTCATTCATGCCAGTCTGGTGGATACTGGATTAGGCCCTGACCTCCTTTGCCTCCCTTGCAGGATCAGCAGACAGAGTTGTGTTTGAGCAAACTAAAAGAAAGCTGCAAATTCCACAGCAAAGCTGTGGTTATTGGGGTGTTGCATAGCTCTGAGTGCAATTTTGATAGCACAGCAATAAATAAATATGAGCAAAATAATTTGCAGGAATTGACAGAACAATTAGCAAAGCTGCAGTTGCAGAGTCTTTATCCCTGGTGGCAAAGAACCCAAAGTCACTTTTAAATCTCAGGTTTAATTTGCAACTAAAGAGAGATTCCTTTGTGTGCAGGCTAAGACAATTTTCTGGGAAGTCACTAAGATACAGTAAATGTGGAACCCAATAATACTATTTCTAGAACTCCTTTTCAGAACAAAACTGCACTTTCCCTGCAGTAAGAAATGCCCATAAGAGACATTCTGGATTTGAGCTGCAGTTCAGGCTTCGTGGGACAACGGGAAAAGCAAAAAGGAGCTTGGTGATACAATACTTGCTGGGAATCAATATTCAGCTCCTGCTGTGCACACTGTGAGCATGTGCTGATGGCATCTCCCTGAGCTGGCCACCACTCCCTGCCCTGTGATCCACAAAACCCCACCCCAACCTGGGAGAGACAGAGCAGCCCCAGCTGCCCCTCAAGAGCAAGCACTCGCTGTAGGAAGGGCAAAGGCATCTCTTCCCACCGGGCATAAGGCTTTATCACACTTTTAAACACCACGAACACAGCCTGTGAAATGTGTTGGAAAATGCCAGGAAACAGAAATCCAGAGCAATCGATGTTTTCAGTCCTGTTTCCCCCAGAATTAAATGTGGTTGGCAATTTCCACACTGCAAAGGGACCAGTCATGGTTCAGTTCTGTGGCAATGGTGCTTTGACCAGAGCCCAGATAAGCTGGACCTCAGTCTCATTTCTCCTGTGAGCAAGTACTGCATGTGAGGACACTCACTTTCCAAGATCTTCTCCAGTTATATTCTCTCTGCTCAGCAAATGTCAGATGCAACTCTGCCAGTGTTGTCACTGATGCATTTTAGGTTTACCTTCAGAAGGCTGAGGAAAGGGACAGGCAAAATGTTGGACAGGAATGGGAGGTGTAGAGGAGGTGAAAATCTGACTATAATGACCCGAAAGGAGTCTGGGAGAAGCAGAAATGGCCAGTGGATTCTGTTGCCTAGCAAGGAGCCCTTACCTGCATTTTTCCCAAGTCTCTGTTGCCTGGTCCTCTGGCTCCTGCTGTGTAGCTCTGGCTTAGCAGCAGGGCAGAGCCTCAGCCAAGTGCCCTGGCTCCCTGAAGTGTTGACTGGTTTGTGTTTCCAAGTGTTACTTTAAGAAACCCAGAGAAGTTGAAGTGTGAAAGTTTTATGTTACATGAGAGAAGAGGTCGGCAGGCATCTCCGTTAGGAAAGAAACACCGAGTGTGTTTTATTTCCAAAGCTGATGGTGAGACCTTCAGAGCCCCTCTTGCAGCAGGGCACTTTGACCTGGGGTGCTTCAAGAAGAGAACAGGGAAGAAGCAAATGGTCACAACAAGCTCCTGAACTAGATGGCCCTGGCTCGGACGTGTCTGGTGGCTCCTGCTCACCTAAGGCCACTTGGGGAGGCAGCAACAGCAAGAAAAGGAAAACAAACGTGAGAGAGATCTGTTCTGTAATGAAACATCTCAGTCAGGGCTGCAGGTGCTGGAGCCAAGCTAGGACACGGGATTTGACATGGGCTGGGATACGGGGTGAGGGATGAGGGATGAGGGACGCGGGGTATGGAATGTAGGATGTGGGATGTGGGGCTGTGGGGATGCAGGGATACGTGATGTGGGATGCGGGATGAGGGATGCAGGATGCGGGATGCGGGAATGAAGGGATGAGGGATGCGGGGATGCGGGATGCGGGATGCGGAGATGAAGGGATGAGGGATGCGGGGATGCGAGACGCGGGGATGCGTGATGCGGGAGTGAGCCGGGTGACGCTCAGGGCAGCCCCAGCCTCCCGGAGAGCCCCGGCGGGCGGCTGCGCTGGCCGTGAGCGGGGCCGGGCGCGCCGAAAGCAGCGCGGTGGCAGCGGGGGCTCGGGGCCCGGCTATAGATGGCGCTGGCAGCCCAGGAACGGCCCCGCCGGAGCGGCCCCGGCCCCGCTCCCCGCAGCCACCCCCGCCCCCAAACGTGCCGCTGAATTATGTATAGGTTTTAATAGATTGTGTCACACATCTGAAGTTATAGGGATTTGATATAAACCCACCATGCAGTAATTATGAGTGTAAAATACATTTGGGGGAAAACATTTTGCGGAGTTGCCAAGACTAACAGCTTACAAATAAAGCCCCATTCCTGCTCCGGCCCCCGAGCTGCGCCCTGGAGAATTTGCACATGCATTTGAAATGAAACAATCCCCGTATCTCTGTGTTTACAAGTGGTAAAAAAAAAAAAAAAAAAAAAAAAA